>NC_090205.1:1247500-1854375 GCF_033026475.1 Channa argus
CATAAAAAGAATCAATTTTAAGTTTTGCTGAGTTTATCCCTGCCTGAACTGGGAGACTGAGATCATAACGAGCAGGTTGAGAGTCACAGTGAACACAGAAATGAATAACAGCAAATACATGAGGACAATGTCAAACTGTTGGAGCTTTGGTTTCCTGCAGGAAGCGTTCAGGAGTTGTGGAAAGCAGAGCTCTGCTCCGTTCTGGTCCTCCATCCTCAGAGAGAGACAGGAGAAGCTTGGATGTGCTTGTTGCATCACATCCTTTTCCTCATGACTTTCTCTCTTTTTCCATGTAGGTTTGTTTCCCTTTTCACTCTAATTCATTTGCTTTGCTCTGAGGTTTTCAGGTCCTGTGACAAAAAAAATGACTAAAAATTTATTCTACAAGATTTTGGACCATTGTCATTACAAACATGTATATGCAAAAGGTGAAGTCAAGTGGGTTTTTATTGTCATTTCAGCCATATACAGTAAAGAGTGAAATTAAACAACGTTCCTCCAGAACCAAACTGCTACATAAATTCAACATAAATTAACACAGATAGTGACATAAGACATAAGTACATAATAAAGTGCACATTTACAAACAAACCTTCAGTGCAAAAACAACACAACATGGAGAGACTGTGAAAAGGAGCAGCACTGACCAGTACAGTGAGTGTTTCCAGCTGTATATAGCAGCGATATTGTGCATAAAAACAAAAGTGCAAAAAGAAAAATATTCCAGCGGGGTTGTTAGAGTATGTGTGCGCGTGTGTGAGTGCACGTGTCAGTCTGCTCCCTTTGTATTGAGGAGTCTTACTGCTTGTGGAAATAAACTGTTACACAGTCGGGATGTTAGGGTCCGAGTGCTTCGGTACTGGGGTAAGGAGTGTGTGTGAGGGGTGTGTGTGTTCAGCCACAATGTTGGTGGCTTTTCAGATGCAGCGTGTCTTCCTCCTGAAGTCAACAGCCATCTCTTTCGTTTTTTCCACATTCAGAGACAGGTTGTTAGCTTTACACAAGTCCGTTAACCTCAGCACTTCCTTTCTGTATGCTGACTCGTTGTTCTTACTGATGAGACCCACCACAATCATGTCATAGGTGAACTTGATCATGTGATCGGAGCTGTGCTACACTGTCAGAGGACTGAGCACACAGCCGTCGGTGGCCGCAGTACTCAGTATGGTGGTGCTTCAGATGTTCCCGATCTGAATTGCCTGAGGTCTCTCCATCAAGAAGTCCAGGATCCAGTTGCAGAGGGAGGTGTTCAGGCCCAACAGGCTCAGCTTCTCGATCAACTGTTGAGGGATGATGGTGTTGAATGCTGAGATGAAGTCTATGAGGGTCTTTATGTGGCTCTTGACAAGCCCCTCAAAGCACTTCATGATGATCGGTGTAAGTGCAACGGGACGGTAGTCATTGAGGCAGGACACAGAAGACTTCTTCGACACGGGGACGATGGTGGTGGATGGTGGAAGTATATGTTGGACAGTGCTGCTCAGATGTTGAAGATGACAGTAAGAATGTATGTGCCAGCTGTTCTGCACATCCTCAGCACCTTGCCAGGAATGCTGTCTGGTCTAGCAGCTTTTCGTGGGTTGACTCTGTGTAGAGCTCTCCTCACTTCAGCCGTGGTCAGACACAGCACCAGGTCATCAGAGGGACGGGTGCTCTTCCTCGCCATAACGTTGTTCTGGACTTCAACTGAGTATAGAAGTTTTTCAGCGCATCTGGAAGGGAGCCATCGGTGTCACATGCAGGTGATGATGTCCTTAGTTGATGATGGCTTGCCACATGCCACATGCGCCGTGCATCACTGCTGTCCATAAAGTGGCTGTGGATCTTTTGTGGACAGTTTGGCCCTTGCTGTTTTTATGGCTGCCTTATCACCTGCTTTGAAGGTGATATCTCGGATCTTCAGCAGCGCACGCACCTCCGCATTTATCCACAATGTAGAGACTAATTTACTCGAATCTGACGCTCCAGCAAATACTTCAACTTGGAGACCGTTGTATGACAAACATTCAACATTTATTGTACTTGCTTCTCAACTTGGCCGATGACGGATCAATTGTACATACAAGTTTAAGTACAGTAATACAGTAATCTCGCTAAGAAACCGTGTGCCTCCACAGCCACACACTGAACCTTTCTCTTCTACGTTGTCCGCACCATGCAGCCAGTTCCTTTACTCCAGCTACCATGTCACATTTGCACCCTTTAGTAGCTGAGCTGAACAGCATTCTGTTGTAACAAAATCATCGCTATCTATTGTTTCCTTGACAACAAACTTAAAAGGTAAACTACAAAGGCAACCATCAAAGGCAGCTATCAAAGCTATATGGTCACTAATGACATCATCATTACACACAATCACAACACACATTACAGTACAGTTCATAATACACAATACATACAACATAAAACTAAAATTAAATCTGAGGAAACCCTTGGTTGGCTCAAACACACAGTTTCTGGTTTAAGCGTGAGATTATGTTTTTGGGGACAGTGACGTCATCTTTGAACTTGTTGATGTAACTGGTCACTGATGACGTCTATTGCTCCAAGTCACTGAGGTCGCAGTCTTCCTGAACATGTCTGTCCGTGCTCTCAAAACAGTGCAGACAAGTGCAGAAATGGCTCCTGCTGGCCAGGTTTATACCTGCTAAACAGACCATCAGGGTGTGTCCTGTGGTTCACTCATTGCCTTCCTTAACATTGGTGCTAGGCGGATTATGTAGACTGTAGTGAATTCCCAGGCTAAATAAAAAGGTCTGCATTTGACGGTCAGAAACTAGGGTTTGCATTTATCCTAGCATACACTTGCTGCCTGCTTGCTGCGCTTTTGTATCCTCGTGCTCCACTTGAGTCGTCTCCTCTCCCAGTCACCGGCATCAAGAAACGTTGAGGCCTAGAGGTGGGGACCTCACACTAAGCTGAGATCCTGTAGCTTCTCCAAAAGGTTATTTTTGGCGTGGGTAGTCCGGTTATTTTTATATTTTAGTAGAGGCAGTCGTTGGTATACACGAACACTGGTTGCGTCAGTGTCCATGCATCATCTAGGTCAGGCTACAGGCAGGTTATAGCACCATTTTGGCTCCGAAGAGGCTGCTGCAGCTACTGCCAAGCTGCCATCTGAGGGGTATTGATATCAGTTTCTTTTGTGACTCATATTCTAGGCCTTTGAAGTTTACCGAACAAGTTGGCAAGGAAACAATGTTTGTTCGGTTTGGACAGTTTTCACTATTGGAGTGAACAGACAGACGTAAACTACAAGGTAGTCCACAGTGTGTAGCTGTGGAGGTATATAGTGTCTAACCGTGTTCTGTGGAATTACTTGTTACAAAAACATTATCGGCTCAATTGTGGAATGTGGAATTCAATAAATGTTCAGTGTTTTATCACTGGTCATGGAGAATGCTTTGCAAACTGATTAATGCAAGAAAGGCAAAATTAGGCCAAAAGATACTTCTATTAATGGATAATGTTTGCGGCATGGAGATGGCGGATACCAAATTAATGACAGAGTTTAACCAATTCTTTGGTGAATTTTGTTTTCTAAATACCTCGGTTAAATGGGTACTCCACAAGTTTAATTTTTGCTCTTTTGAGCCAAGGGCAAATTCATTCAGAAAATTTTGTGACAGTGTAGCTCGTTGGATTAAAAAGGCACATCAGTGCATAGAGGAAGCAAAGAAGGCCAGTGTGGATGTAAGTCCTGAAGACTGTGTTTCTGCGGCATCCTCCAGGAGATCCTGGAAATCCAATACAAGTTCTGAGCGCTCTGTAGCATATTCACCTTTTAGTACGCCTTAGGGCTGAACTAGAAAGGGCAGCTTTATTAGCCAAGGCTGAGGATCTAAAGCAAAAACACACTTTAGAGGAACAAGAAGCTAAGCTTAAGGCAGAAATTCAGAAAATTAGAGTGAATGCTGCTCTGGCTGCTAGTAATGCTCAACGTAAGATCTTGAAGGCTCTGCGGTATTAGGTGGCTTAAAGCTGCAAGGACAATTTCAAATCAAATCAGATATAGATAATAAAAACAAAGGATAACATAGCTGTTACTGCTGTTAGCAATTCTGTTGTAATGTGAAGAAGCAAGCAATGAGCCTAATATGAGGTGTTTCAATGCTAAGTCCAGTGGAAATGCAAAAGCCAGATGGAAAAGCCAGAAACATACCACTTAGGTTCCCAAGCAAGTGCTGTTAGCCAGCTTCCAGGTTCAGAAAGTCAACATGGTTACTTCACTGTAATGCCGTGCCAAAATTACATTACCGACCTAGTACACCTCTGGGTGGTTTGGAGGTGCATCCAGATGACTGGACCACTACAGCTAATTTGATCAGGGAGACATGTAGGAGGATACTCGGTGTGTCATCTGGAAAGACGACAGTGGACAAGGAGACGGTGGTGGAATGAAGAAGTTCAGGAGTGTATACAGAGAAAGAGGTTAGCTAAGAAGAAGTGGGACACAGAGGACTGAAGAGAGTAGACAGGAGTACAGGGAGATACAGTGTAAGGTGAAGGTAGAGGTAGCAAAGGCCAAACAAAGAGCATATGAGGACTTGTGTACTAGGTTGGACACCAAAGAGGGAGAGGTGGATTTGTACAGGTTGGCTAGACAAAGAGATAGAGATGGGAAGGATGTGCAGCAGGTTAGTGTGATTAGAGATAAGGAT
Source organism: Channa argus (assembly GCF_033026475.1). Taxonomy (NCBI): domain Eukaryota; kingdom Metazoa; phylum Chordata; class Actinopteri; order Anabantiformes; family Channidae; genus Channa; species Channa argus. The sequence continues at coordinate 1,252,162 of NC_090205.1, forward strand.
GGCAATGTATTGACAGGTGCCAGGAGTGTGATGGGAAGATGGAAGGAGAACTTTGAAGAGTTGATGAATGAGGAAAATGAAAGAGAACAAAGAGTAGAAGAAGTTTACTGGTGTGGAGCAGGAAGTAGAAAAGATTAGTAAGAGTAAATTGAGGAGGTCGTTGAAAAGGATGAACAGTGGAAAGGCAGTTGGTCCTGATGACATACCTGTGGAGGTATGGAAGTGTCTAGGAGAGGTGGCAGTAGAGTTTCTGACTAGTTTGTTAAACACGATCTTGGAGAGTGAGAGGATGCCAGAGGACTGGAGGAGAAGTGTACTGGTGCCAATTCTTAGGAACAAGGGAGATGTGCAGAGCTGTGGATAACATGTTTGTTTTGCTCTTCTGACATCAACATAATTTTTACTTATATATTAGTACTAACATGTTTATTAAATATCCAGTTTCTGCATGCGACTATGAGATACTATAAGGCGGAACATCTCAACATCAAGCAGTGCAGCCTCAGAGACATTCTCCCCAAATATCACCAACATGGTAGTTTCCCAAAGAGAGAGTGTAGGGTTCTGGACCAAGTGGTCATCAATGTGAGGGATGCCTATAATACTGTACCTTAGCCTCATATATTGTCCGATCACATTTGAGTATTCCTGTATCCATCTTACAGAGAGCTTCTTAAGCAGCCCCCAAACTCTCTGTAACTAGTTACTGAACTTCCCACCTGACAGGCCACAGTCAGTCAGAGTTGAACAAAGAACATCTGATATTAAACCTATAAGCACAGGGACCCCTCAGGGATTCTTGCTGAGTCTGCTGGTGTCCAACCTCTTCCAGACTGACACCACCATTATAAAGTTTGCGGATGACACCACAGTCATTACTCAATGGTGGAGAGGAGGCTGAATACGTACAGTACATTTAAACCACAAGGTTTATCAGGAGGGCCCACGGCATCATTTAAGAAAATACAAAACCACAACACAGTCTCTTTAACACCCCAGCCATTAGAGAGACACTACAGATTGTGCAATCACTGACTCGCAGATTTTATGTACAAACCATCAGTCTCCTTAATATTCCTCCCACACACAAACTCTTGCCCTTCCCCTCCTACATACTCCTAGACTTATGGCTAACCTTAGACTCTGTGTCGTCAGAGTCTTCTAAGCAGTCTTCTCTGTCCCCCTCTCTCTGTCCCTGTCTGCAGGTGTCCCCGGCTTTGGAGACTGTGTGTTGTCCAGTGTGCAGCAACTGGTCCTACCAACCTGCCCGATGTTTAGTTGTTGCTTTTTGTTGCTCCTTTCTTTATTCTCTCCACTTACCACTCACCCCAACCATCAAGGGAGATGGCTGCCCACCCTGAGCCTGGTTCTGCTGAAGGTTTCTTCCATTAAAGGGAGTTTTTCCTCTCCACTGTTGCCTATTGCTACTCAAGGGGAATGTTTGGGTTCTGTATACATCTTTATAGTCTTGACTATGTACTATCTAAAGTGCCTTGAGATTACCTTTTGCAAATAGGCCCTATATAAATAAAGTTGAATTGAATTGAGTTTTGAGAGAAGGGAAGGATTTTGAGAAAAGTTTTACAAAATGTGAACATAAAACCCTCACATTATGCACTAAATTTCAGAAAACAAGCTATTGATATAAGTTTGGAGGTAAATTAGGAACAAGTCTCTGATCAGAACTCTGCCCTGCAATTGTGACAAAATGTGCTTATTCTACATAGATGTATCATGAAATTAATTCTATTGCAGCCATAAGCAAAACTCACAGAAAACAAAGTCATAGTTGATGCCAATTAGATTAAATTAGCTTCCAAGTGATGTGATCCATTAGCTTCTCCTAATGGCAGTGAGCTGAGCCTCTCTAGACAGGAAATTGGTTCCCACCTGTATGGCTTAGTGTCACATGATGACATCTCAATCTCTGAGGTATTACTGCAATCAGAGGTGTGAAGAAAAACAAATATCAGGATAAACAGGGCACATTAACATGCGATACAGTCACTTGTGTGTGTGTGTGTGTGTGTGTTAGTGTGTGACTTTTGGTAAGTTGATTTCTTTTGTGATCTTTGCCATTTAAGTTCAAGGTTCAAAAATTTCAGCAAAACAATATGCAGGTTCATTATTTCTTCCAAATCAAAGGGTCTAAACTTTACAATTACTAGATTTACATGGATGGTGGGTTTGATAAATGGGATTTTGTTTTGTTGAACTCGTTTCTTGCTATTTACTAACACCATGCCACATATGCAAAGTGGTCCAGTGGAATACATAGTTTAACAAGTGACAAGGATGGTGAGGAAGAATTACAGTCGATTAGGGCTAATGACAGGTGTAGGCAGAACTATAGATCTCTCTCTTCACAAGACAAACAGTCTTCCACTACTCCAATTTGAGCAGGAACCTACTTACATCTCAAACTGCGTCCAATTTTATGGATTCCGTATATTAACATAATTATTTCAATCACATCACATCCATCCTTTGATTTCCCTTGGCTTATGGCCTCCAATGCAGCCACTGGAAATCACTGTTGATTCTGGCTGAACCTCCTCTATACACCAACGGATGGAAAGATATAATTTATAAACTTCCTCAAGATCGACCCTATAGATGTCTAATTTCTTCATAATTCCAGATTACACTTGATGTGCCTGACTGCTAAAATAAACTGCTTATCACTATGCAGAGCCTGACACACTAATTTTAGGTTAGATTAAGTTGCTTGCTCTCTTCTAAGAAACACTACATTTTACCAGCTTTTATAGATGTGAATGCTGTTACCATATTGGAAGTCCTCTTTAAACAAGCATAGCCCCGAAGTTGCATCTTCATCATCTGACAAGACATCCAGCCAAACTTTGGTTTGACCCAAAAAACATAATGTCAATGACGTCATAAACATCTATACATTGCCCACTACGCTATTATTAAGAAGATTAGTTATAATCCATTTAAATCTTTGTTTTTGTAAACAAGCACAATGCACATATGGTTTTAAAAAGGTAGTGTGCATCTTTACACAAATCTGTAACTGTAAATAATATTTGTATGTAAAATAATGTGCAAATGTATTTACTCAAAAATGTGCAATTACCTGAGAAAACACTTTGGTTTGAGGATTTGTGTGTGCGTAAAGCGATTAATCTGTATGGCAGGTTTTCCTTGCACTCAGCTCGGCTCCCAGGCCGAGTACGGCTCAGCTCACAGTGTGCCTTACAGAGCTCAGGCTTAGAGATGAACGCTGAAGCTCCAAGGCCGGTCAGTAAAGCCAGTGCTGAGAGGAGGAGCACAGAGTCGATGATGCCACTACATTCCCTCAGGTGAGTCTCACCTTTACCTGTTTTTGAGTTGGCCGTGGTGTTTTTCTCAGCCAAACAGTGTTTCTAGTGTTTCTGTACTGTTGGCTAGAGCAGATAACGTTACATGCAGCTAAACAGCTACAGCTAGCAAAGCTAACAGCGAACAAACAGTGTGAGCTAACTTTACTCCTAAAAGTGCTGTTCACTGACAACTACACTTGTGCTTGAGGAGCCTTTCAGAGGAGAGGGGATACGTCTTGGAGAACTACAAGCACAAGACTCCAGAGTTTCCACTGAACAGCACTTTGGGATAACAATGACCTGGATGACTGAGAATCCCCACGGACCAGCAACTTTACTGGTTTTTAGAACATGATCTTCAGCTGTTGTGCAGCTCACAGGGTTTTAACTCATACAGTGTCATGTGACTGTAGCTCCTCTATTCCACCTGGGAAACAGCCTTTTTACATATATGAAAAGACATGTATCATTGATTGAGTCATAGAGGTACACCTAATCATGAGGCTTCATGATTCATGGCTGCTCGTGCGGTAAGCGTATTGCGTCACTTCCTGTTTCTGCACACACTTGGGTTTCTACCGAAAGACTGTTTACTGATTAATTGTAGCTGTTATTTTTACTTAAATAAGTGATTTCTTCACAAAAGAATTAATACTTAGTCGTAACATACGCTTGTATTACACAAGCACCTGCTTTTGCAAAACATAACCAGCTAAAGTTTACAAATTCCACATTTTACTTATATTAGCTTCATTAGCTTAGCAGTTATCCATTAGCAATGGCTTCTCTGTCTCCCTCTGTCTCTCCTTCTCTCACTTGCTCGGTGTGTCTCATGTTCAGTTTTTCCTCTGCCTCCATTAGTGATAATGGTATATGTAATAAGTGTAAGGTTTTTGCAGCATTGGAGTCGAGGCTCACGGAATTGGAAGCACGGCTCCGCACCATGGAAAACAACTCAGCTAGTCAGGCCCCGGTAGCTGGTGCGGGCCGAACTAGCGTAGCCCCTGCTAGCTGTCCCCCGGCAGTTCCCGAGCAGCCGGGAAGCCAGTCCGGCTGGGTGACGGTTCGTAAGAGATCTAATGCTAAACAGACGCCCGAGGTTCACCACCAGTCGGTTCCCTTTCTAATCGATTTTCCCCACTCAGCGACACACCCGCTGAGAAACCAACTCTGGTAATTGGCAGCTCCATAGTCAGAAACGTGAAGTTAGAGACTCCAGCGGCCGTAGTCAAAAGCCTCCCTGGGGCCAGAGCGGGCGACGTTGAATCATATTTGAAACTCCTGGCTAAGGATAAACATAAATACAGTAATATTATTATTCACGCGGGAGTTAATGACGCCCGATTACGCAAATCGGAGGTCACTAAAATGAATGTTGAATCGGTGTGTAACTTTGCAAAAACAATGTCGGACTCCGTAATTTTCTCTGGACCCCTGCCAAATCTGACCAGTGACGACATGTACATCCGCATGTCGTCATTCAACCGCTGGCTGTCTAGGTGGTGTCCAGCAAACAATGTGGGCTACATAGACAATTGGAAACGTTTTTGGGGAAAACCTAGGCTGATTAGGAGAGATGGCATCCATCCTACTTCAGATGGTGCAGCTTTCTTATCCAGAAATATGGCTGGTTTTATTAAACAACCAAAAGAATGACAATCCAGAGTTGAGCCTAGGATGCAGAGACCCAGTCCTACACGTCTCTCTGCAGTATCCTTACAACCGTCACCCCCCCAAAACTCCCACATACCTGTAGAGACTGCGTCTGTTCCCCGACCTAAATTACATAAAGTAAATATGACAACAAGAGGAGTTAATCATAATCACCTAATAAAAGTTAAGACTACTCCTCTTACAGAACAAAACCCCAAAACTATTAAATGTGGATTATTAAATATCAGATCTCTCTCTTCTAAATCTCTGTTAGTAAATGACTTAATAAGTGATCATCAATTCGATTTATTCTGTCTCACTGAAACTTGGTTGCAGCAGGAAGAATATGTCAGTTTAAATGAGTCAACCCCCCCAAGTCATATTAATTATCATGTTCCTAGAAGCACAGGCCGAGGTGGAGGAGTTGCAGCAATCTTCCATTGTAGCTTATCAATAAACCCTAGACCTAAACATAGTTATAACTCATTTGAGAGCCTTACTCTTAGCCTTTCACACCCAAACCGGAAAACTCAAAAACCACTATTATTTGTTATCGTGTACCGTCCTCCAGTCCCTTATTCAGAGTTTTTGATTGAATTTTCTGATTTTCTATCTGATTTAGTGCTTAGTACAGATAAAGTCATTATAGTGGGTGACTTTAACATTCATGTAGATGCTGACAGTAACTGCCTGAGCACTGCGTTTAATTCATTATTAGATTCATTTGGTTTTTTTCCAAAATGTAAATAAACCCACTCACTGTTTTAGTCACACGTTAGACCTTGTCCTTACGTATGGAATTGAAGCGGATAATTTAACCATATTTCCTCACAACTCTCTTCTGTCTGACCATTTTTTAATAACATTTGAATTTACAATAACGGACTATATAGCAGTTAGGGAAAAAATTCCACTATAGCAGATGCTTAAGTGAAAAAGCTGTCAACAAATTTAAAGAAATTATTTCTTCATCATTTGCTTCACCAATGGAAAGTAGTCTCCTTAATGTTACTCCTGCACAAGTAGATTATCTTGTTGACAATTCTGCCGCCTCACTACGTACAATACTCGATAGTGTTGCCCCTCTAAAAAAGAAGGCAGTAAACCAGCAGAGGCGATCTCCATGGTATAGTTCACAAACACGCAACTTAAAACAGGCAACACGAAAGTTAGAAAGGAAGTGGCGTTCCAGAAAGTTAGAAGAATATCATTTAGCCTGGAAAAATAGTTTAAAAATGTACAAACACATAAAGCTCTCAGTGATGCCAGAACAGCATATTATTCATCATTAATAGAAGAAAACAAGAACAACCCCCGGTTTCTGTTCAGCACTGTAGCCAGGCTGACTAAGAGCCATAGTTCTGTTAAGCCTACTATTCCCTTAACTTTGAGCAGCAATGACTTCATGACTTTCTTTATGAATAAAATTGTAGCTATTAAAGAAAGAATTCACCAGATCCTCCCCCCAAATATTACAGATCGTCATGTACAACAGTGCTAGAATCATCAATAAGGCCCCAATCCCTGTTAGACTGCTTTTTATCCATAGATCTCTCTGAGCTAACTTCAATTATTACCTCATCTAAACCAACAACCTGTCTGCTAGACCCTATTCCAACTAAGCTGCTCAAGGAAGCTTTACCCTTAATAGATACATTCATATTAGATATCATAAATCTATCTTTAGAAACAGGCTATGTACCACAGGCCTATAAGGTAGCTGTAATTAAACCATTACTTAAAAAACCCTGTCTTGACCCAGGTGTTTTAGCCAATTACAGACCAATATCTAATCTCCCCTTTATTTCTAAAATAATTGAAAAAGTAGTCGCAAAACAATTATGTGATCACCTTCATAGGAATAATTTGTATGAAGACTTTCAGTCAGGATTTAGAGTTCATCATAGTACAGAAACAGCACTGGTAAAAGTCACCAACGATCTTCTCATGGCCTCAGATACTGGACTCATCTCTATACTTGTTCTGTTAGATCTTAGTGCTACATTTGATACCATTGATCATAACATTTTATTACAGAGACTGGAACATGAAATTGGAATTACAGGAACTGCACTAGGTTGGTTTAAATCTTATCTATCTGATAGATTTCAATTTGTTCATGTTAATGATGAATCCTCCATGCACACAAAGGTTAGCTATGGAGTTCCACAAGGCTCTGTGTTAGGACCAATACTTTTTACTTTATATATGTCTCCTTTAGGCAACATTATTAGAAAACACTCCATAAATTTCCACTGTTATGCTGATGGTACCCAGCTATATTTATCTATGGAACCAGATGAAAATAATCAGTTAATAAAGCTTCAAGCCCACAAGACATAAAGGCCTGGATGTCCCACAATTTTTTACTTTTAAACTCAGGCAAAACTGAAGTCATAGTATTTGGGCCCAAAAATCTCAGAGATATAATGTCCAACCATATTATTACACTAGATTACATAAGTCTGGCCTCCAGTACTACTGCAAGGAACCTTGGAGTTATTTTTGATCAGGATCTGTCCTTTAACTCACATATAAAACAAATCTCTAGAACAGCCTTCTTCCACCTACGGAACATTGCCAAAATTAGGAGCATACTGTCTCAAAGTTATGCTGAAAAACTGGTCCATGCATTTGTTACCTCTAGGTTGGACTACTGTAATTCCCTACTTTCAGGATGCCCCAGCAGCAAGAGTGCTGACTGGAACTAGCAAGAGAGATCATATTTCACCTTCACTAGCTTCTCTCCATTGGCTTCCCATTAAATTTAGAATAGAATTTAAAACCCTGCTTCTTACATATAAAGCTCTGAATGGTCAGGCTCCATCATATATAGAAGATCTCATAGCAACATATCATCCCAGTAGACCACTTCGCTCTCAGACTGCAGGCCTACTTGTGGTTCCCAGAATTTCCAAAAGTAGAATGGGAGGTAGAGCCTTTAGCTATCAAGCTCCTCTCTTGTGGAACCAGCTCCCAGTTCAGATTCGAGAAGCAGACACCCTCTCTACTTTTAAGTCTAGGCTTAAAACCTTCCTTTTTAATAAAGCATATAGTTAGTTATAGTTATGCTGCCATAGGCTTAGACTGCTGGGGGACCCACCCCCCAATGCACTGAGCTCCTTTCCTCCTCTTGACCCTCTCTCCTCTCCTCTCACCCCACAATTTTCCCCACTTTATGTCATTAACTCTGTGTGTTCTGTCCCGTAGTTGTCTTTGTCCTCCTCTGTCCCTTTCTGCAGGTGTCCCCCGGCTTTGAAGCTGTGTGTCTACCAGCGTGCAGCTACTGGTCCTACCAATCAGCCCGATGTTTTGTTGTTGCTTTTTGTTGCTCTGTTCTTTTCTCTCTCACCTTTCCACTCACCCCAACCGGTCGAGGCAGATGGCCGTCCAACCTGAGCCTGGTTCTGCTGGAGGTTTCTTCCGTTAAAGGGAGTTTTTCCTCTCCACTGTTGCCTATGGCTTGCTCCAGGGGGAATTGTTGGGTTCTCTTTATATATCTTTATAATCTTGACTTCATTCTGTAAAGTGCCCTGAGATGACTTTGTTGTGAATTGGCGCTATATAAATAAAGTTGAATTGAATTGAAATTCATGATGAAAAGACTTCTATGTAGTTGTAGGGTGACTGGACTCTTTTTTGGATGCAGATTGTTCACCAAAATAAATATTTAACGTAACAAGTGATTTGTGTCCCGTTTTTAGGCGGGTCCTTCATGGGAAAGCTGATGGATAACACAACCACACCTTATAAACTGTTGATAACCAACCAGGATAAAACTGCCAACAGCCTACAACTTGTCCAGTCACACATTTAATTGTTTTGCCTGTGCGATTTATTGTATTTAACATGAAAGGAGATTAAAGCACTGCCTTTAGGCTCTTTTCTTTAATTTCACATTGGTTCATACACACAGCTAATGCTGCCAGGGAGTTTGTTTAAATATCAAGCCTAAATTCTTCTTTGCTCTACTAAAGCTAGAAGTATAATCACTAGTCATATCTAGAGCTACAGTCCACTGTTCATATGTGAATCCAAACCTTCAATCTATACAAGTAAGATTAACCTCAGAGTTGTGGGTGTCGACCAGTTTTACCTATGATTTTGGCCTTATTAAAGCCGTACTCATGAAAAGTTATTATTTCTTGTTTAGCAGAGCCTTTATCACAATGTGACTACTGGAGCAGGGAATGTTGCCTTTGTGGTTCACAGGTCTATTTGCTTGCACTTTGAGTCCAGATTGAACTTTCGATCACCATCTATTTGAAATGTTTTATCTCACTGCAGTTTCAGAAGACCGGAGCAGAGTGCTGGAGAGGCATCTGGGATCAGTGCTTTGTGTTTAGGGTTACCTCTTTTTTTTTTGTCTGTGTTTTTTGTGTACTAAGCCTCATGTAGATGGTGGCAAAGAAAATGCCATGAAATAGTCAATCAAATGTGCAGAACCAGTGTGCCTAACAGTAGCCTGAGCGGGGACTGTAAGGCACACTGTGGGCTGAACTGTATTCGGCATGTAAAGCTGAGCCTTGGAGCCCAAGCTGAGGACAAGGAAAACCTTGCAATACAGACAAATTGCTTTACACACACACACACACACACACACACACACACACACACACACACACACACAAATCTTGCAGACGGCAGAACAGTAGCAAAATTCCACCCGTAAAAAGACAGAAAATTGTGAGGCTTTCCAGCACTTTCACTTAAAACCTAAGTGTTTTCCGAGATTATGAGACATTTACATTTAGTTTTTTAATGGATGCATTTGGCATTATTTTACATACACATAAATATTATTTATAGTTACATATTTGTGTACAGACACAAATCCCTGTACACATACAAATAATTTTGCTTCTAATCTACTACCATAAGATCAGTAGAAATGTTTTTACCAAAAACTATATTTTTTTTAGAAAAAGGACATTTTGTGCCAGCCATGATTTAATTTCATTCAAACAAAGAAAAAGGGATTGTTATTAGCAATTTTTGCGCCACGTGGGAGATGGATTTGAATGTCGTCTGCATAACAGTGGAAGGAAAGGCTATATTTTTCCAAGATAGAGCCCAAAGGAAGAAGGTATAGTGAGAATACTTTTATAAGGAGTGTAGTAGGAAGCACATCCTGTGGGCAACAAGTCAGTTTCAGCCTGCGGATAACATCCTGTAGAGATAATAAAGAGACCGGGGTAAACTCAGTAAACGCAACAGAGTCCAGAGGCTCCATAGGCAGGTCATCAGAAGAATATGATTAGATTGGTCTTAATGACAACTTTGTCATCAAAATAATGTAGAAATGTCTTGCAAGTTTCAGAGGTGGCCTCAGGGGAGGAGGATTTACAATAGTTAATCATATAGAACTCTTGGTTTGTTCTGGTTATTCCAAAGTATGTTTTCAATGTACAGTGATTTAGCATTTCTAACAGCAGCTTGGTAAGCAGAAAGAGAACGCCTTAGAGCAACGGCACCTGTAGCCCATCCTTCCTCCACTTCCTCTCTGCCTGGCAACAGATTCTTTTCAAAGCACATGTATTATCATTTAATCATGTTTGTGTGTGAGAGAGAGTATGGGGGTGGGGTGGGGGTGGGTTGTTCTACACTCAAGTAGAAAAATGAAGTGTTTGATGTGCAAACTGTAATTATGCTTGACAAATAAGAGTATATGTTTGTTGAGCTTAAACAATGGATTCATGTTTGTGGCGGCAAATACTTCTTGATCTAATGAGCATGAAGCGTTTTAAAACAACGAGTCGCTAGTACGCATGTCTATAGCCTCCGGAAATACGTAAGCACAGGACGCGGAAGTCAGAGTTGCACAAGTAAGTGGTGTGTCAACGAGGATGATCTGAATCATCAGGCATCCTTGAAATTCTTGGTAAGTACACAATAAATAACTGTTCGCATTTAGTACAGTGGGATTGTTGATTAGTTAAAAGTAGCTATTGGACACAATATTGATTTGTTCAATGCTACCTTTAGGGTTACGCACATGTTACAGTCTATTGCCACATTCCGAACGTAAATTTAATCTCTGCCATACTAGTTATTTTTGTGTTCCTAAACTATCGGTATCCTAAATTTCTTTCTGCTGAGCATACTAATAACTTTAAATGTGGCAAAAAACGGTAAGCAGTAAGCACTTTTCAAATTGCCGCGCTACTCTTTACATATTTTGTAGGACAGCATGGGTGAGCATGGAGGCGCTTAGTTCGGTTGTGTACGCCCGTGAATGTATATCGGACAGTTATACGCTAAGAAATATTACTTAATATTTGTGGCAGGATGCCATATAACACTTTCAAACAATCACAATTTGAAAAATGAAATAATTGGAAAGCTGAGATGCAGCCACCACTTTAGTTGGATGCACTCTGTGTCAATAATTGAGTTTAAAGTAATGGTAGGTGCAATATGGAATGACCTATGGTGGTTAGAAGCTGTGTTTTTTTAGTACTAAAGATTACAAAAAAATCAGATTTGCATCATAATCTAAATCCTTCCCCCATGCTCTTTGTGAGCACTTCATACATAGTAAGTCAAACGTAGTATAATATCTAATCAAATTTCATGATACAATATAGCGTGAAAGTTACATATCAACCATTCTTGAATACAATTTTTACCTTTTCCCTTTCTTTCAGTAACGTATGTAGCAGTGCAGGCATTGTGCTACAAAGCAGAGTTTTAGGTATAAATTACTGAAACACTACAGACTCTGCCAATATAGTGGAAGCAGCCGTCATTATCTTTGTATATATTTGAATTTTCCATGTACATTTAAGACATGGGTTGCACTCAAAACAAATGTTTATAGATCTCATCCAAAACATTTTTCACAGAAACCTTCAAGATAATTTGTACTTGTAGATGCCTACCAATTAGCAGCCTATTCAGTTGGCAGGAAGCGTCTGGTTACTCTGAAACGATATATTGATTTTGTGCAAAAACAGGAGTAATGTTTGTAAGTATTTACTTTTAATTTTTACGTCCAAAATGACATGGTCAATTAAGTCTCAAAATCATCATTTGTGATTGAAGATTGAATCCTATTGGATTCCCTGCAAACTATTCTTAAAGCTGACACCACGTGTAATATGAACAAAGTCCATATTTTTTAAATACCAATATGTACATTAACGTAAACTTTTTTCCTTTTCTATTTAGGCCTACTACAGTGAAAGACTATGGGCCCTGTAACACAGGGTCGTCCTTGATCACAATGATGCCAGAAAGCCCATTCTACCAAGAGGGTTTCCAGACTCAGAGGAATTGTGCCAGACTATAAGGACAAGTTTTGGATTGCAAGAAGAGATTCGCCTTCAGTACCAAGATGCAGACTTTGGAAATGAGTTTATCAATTTATCAGACATTTCTGAAATAAGTGACAAAGCCAATCTTAAAGTGATATACCTGCAAGAAAATGTAGATAAAGATGCCACAACACATTCTCCAGTGGTACCTGGCCCATCAGACACCTCATCAGTCTCCTAAGAAACAGATAATACAGAGCCTTTTTTATCTACATCTACTGATTCTTCAACATCTACAAGACACTGTGTTACAGTGTTTACAGGTTTTAAGTATGATGCAGCACTTGAACTTGAAATGGCAAATGCCAAGTACAAGAGAAGTGGAACTTTTGAGTCTGTCACCAAAACTGAAATCACACATTTTGGAGCGAATGGCAGAAGAAATCATTAAGTTCAAAGCTTGACAATGACAATGATTTGCATGATGTTGCAGAGACCTTTGTTAAAACTCATCCTTGCTTGAGAGAACAGGGATCTTTCAATGGCTGTTATGGGTGGAAGATAAATCTCAAGTATAAAATGGCCAACTTCCGGACCAAACTACAAGGCCTTGGGTGAGCTAAAGTTGAGATAAATTCATTGAAAAACAAGGCCACTGACAAAAGAAGCCTAGCAGCATTAAATGTGAAAAATCCAAAAAGAGCTGAAGTGAACTACTGTCCAGAGCATCCAAAAGGAGGAAAGAAACACGTCTTCTATGCTAGTTCTTTTCATTCTTTCATATACACAGTTAACATGTATTGTTGGTTTTTCCAGAATGATAATGAATTCCTGCGGTTTTCCACTGTCCCCCTACTCTAGACATTCTTCGCTGAGTTTGACCGATACATTCCACGATTGAAGGAAGTCTTTAGGTGTAAAGGTGGTATAGCTGGAAGAAGAATAAGACAGGTCATGCTTGCCATTTCTAAGGTTTGTGTTGTTGTTTTTTCTCCTAGTACTGTTGCCTTTTCATTCACTCTTATACATCTTATTTTATCTTCTGATCTCACAGGATGACAAGAGCTTGCATCTGTAGGTCTTTATGCACCTACCTGAATGAAGACCATGAAAAACTAGTGAAGGAATATGTGCTGAGTTACGCAGAAAATACCCACATACCCTGTACTTCTGCTGTTTAGTTGTTTTTTTTTTTTTCATATTTATATTAGTGCTATTTGAGTGTATTGGTTCTTCAAAGCCCTCCAGAGATATTGGGAAGCTAGATTTTATCATGGGAGAGATTGCTAACTGTTGCATGTGTACTCCCTAGCTACTTCATTGGGTAAACTTATATAAACCAATACAGCTCTGTTTTAAATACCGTCTTTACAAAGGTTATATTTTAATTTGTAAGCAATATCACTGTCAAAGTGATATTTCTGCTGTGCATTTATTATTTAGGCCATAGTTGGGGGTTTGTGTGAGTGAGGTTTTCTTTAAGATGCCTACAGCAGTTGTTAATGCCTCAATTTTAATCATTTGGAATGCATGTTTGACTTAGATTTTTGCTTTTTGGATAAAAGCGTCTGCTAAATGACTAAATGCATGTTTCATTAAATCTTTGAGTCTGTCTTGCTAAACTTCATCTTATGTGCTTAGATCGCATTTCATTTTTCAAATGACCCCTCTTGTATTTAATCCCACAGGACACAGACCTTGAGGCACATAGTAACATGGAGCAGACAGTGATAGGACTGTACATCATACTGAAGGATGGTGCGCTGCCTGACGATGACCCACATGACATTGGTATCCTCATTGAAGGTGTGGAAATACTCACTGGCTTGTGCTCTGTTATTTGGACTCATTTACTGTTTGAACCTAAGCTACCCAGCAGAGCTCAAATGCACTTTTGAAGTACCACAGAAGATCTTACTCAATCTTGATGGACAAAGGTTGTCATCCAAGGTTCAGTTTCTCAAAAACAAGCTTTTGGAGTAAATGACCTTGAACAAGACTCAAGTCAAACAAAAAAAAAAAAGACTTTTTGAGTTATGTATCTCTGACCTTCAAGAGTGAACTTGAAGTTGTAGTTTTTGTATTGGGAAAATGGAGTTTCCCCCTCTGAGTTTAAAATCTCAGGGTGTTTTTTTGTTTTGTTTTGTTTTTTTAATTGACAGAATACAACAACACAGGGATGCTTGTTTTAAATACTTTAAGGTTAGGAGTCTTCAAACACTAATACATTTTATTTTCTTTCAAAGTTACCTAAAGTGGCTATACAATTTTTCTTTCTTTAAAGGCATTGTTGTTGGTACCTCAGACCAACTTGGATTTTCTTTTTTTTTTTATTGCCCAAGTGTCTCATGGTTATTTTGTGTAAAATATTTGAAATGTTAAAATACTGTTCCACTCAATTCTAAGTTTACTTTTATGATGGGCATGTTTTTAGCTCAGATGTTACTGAAAAAGGTTTGTTGAAGTCTGAAGCCTTGAAACACAAATCTAATGTGTTTGTTACTGTATTGTTGGTAAATGGCTTGTTAAAAAAACAAACAAAACAAAACCTGTTTTTGTTTTAATATCTGAATGATCAAATTCAACATTTTGCAAGATACATAATTGGTTAAAGCCACTCTTAAAGCCACTACAGTTATGAAATTAGAATACAAATACTCATTTGCAATTAACTATAGGAGGACAATAAATCAGTGCAGACAATATTTGAAAGCTGCATCTACCTGTAAACAACTGAAGTTTGAAATCGGAAAACTTCGGCATCAGACACTGTTAATAATTACAGCTAAAGCTACACAGTGGCCCAATCGTCTTGGAGAGTTAAAATATAAACAGCCAGATGGGAGGAGTTCAGAGAAAACACTGTAATTACTAACCAGGTCTCTGTCAACAGCAGTACATTCAAGACACGGGACAAGAAAAACTCATAAGAAAGTCTTGTCGAAGAGAGATCTTGTGTTAAGTACTGCAAGGTGTATAGGATTATCCATATTCACGGAGAGAAAACAGTGGATATTACATGGAACTTCCACCAATCACATCCACGCTGACCAGTCTTCAACCGCAAGCAGGCTGGGGGAGGAGAGAGCTGGGGCTTTCGGAATAACCGGCACGATCCACTGAAGGCTGTTGTTTATATGGCCCAGGGAGAAAAGCAAAGCCTCTCTTGCAATGGATCCTAATGAAAAAATGCTCAGATCTCTGAGACAATCTCAAGTAAGCTTTCATTTTTACTCCCCTTTTATCGTGAGGCCTGCTTCGTTTCCCTCGTGGAGCATATGTTACACGCTAAAGATTTTCCGGCACCGATTTTAGGAAAGGAGGAAGAAATCCAAAGATGTATTGACATTGTTTGACAGAATATTCCCCGTGGCTGGTCGGAGATTAAGTAGTGCTTGACAATCATAGACCAGTAGAGCAGACACCATTCTAAAACTATCAGGTAAAAGCATATAAACCAGTAGGAACAAGCGGCCAGCCATTGACAGTGGACCCCTTTTCTTTCCAGAGTCATCCGTTTACTTTTTTTCATTCCGTGACTAGATTACATTACATTAAATGTTAGATTGATAACAATGGTGTAAATATACTGTAATGTGAATTTCAATGTGAAGTTGAAGATATTCACTCAGTATGTGACCTATACTGTAAATTTTCTGCTGCCTCTTCTTCTTTTCCTGCTGTTTTCGGCTGTTCCCTTTCAGGGTCGCCATAGCGAATCTTGTGCCTCCATCTAACCCTGTCCACTGCATCCTCTTCACTCACACTCACTGTAAATCTTCTGCATTGTATTAATATAACTGTCCAATTCCATTTAAACATTTTTGCATATTGCCATGTTACTGTAATAATGTAGGTGATGAAAATAATATATAAGTCATATAGCT
Source organism: Channa argus (assembly GCF_033026475.1). Lineage (NCBI taxonomy): Eukaryota > Metazoa > Chordata > Actinopteri > Anabantiformes > Channidae > Channa > Channa argus. Next base: position 1,268,284 of record NC_090205.1, read on the forward strand.
TTATGTGATTGCTGTTAAAAACAATGAGGGAAAGTAAAAAGAAAAGGAGATTTTAATGTGTCTTGCTGTAGTTTATTGTCCAGTCCAATTTATTGTCCAAGTATACTCCCAGGTATTTGTAGTCTCATACAACCTCCACGTCTTACCACCTGATAGAGATAAGTGATAAGAGTCTGCCACCAGTTTTCTTGTTTTACTGATAATTGTGATTAAGAACAACTGTCCACAAAACTGTCCACCAGTGACGTGGTAAGTGGAAAGGAAAAGTTGGAAGAGAGAAAAAAGATGGAAGAGAGGATGAGAAAAGGACAAAGAGTCACAGGGATAAAGCTTGTGACGGGATGTAATAGAGAGTGAGGAAGGGAGGGATGAAAGTTATGACAAAGCAATAATCAGTTGTCTGACAGTTTTAGTCAGAAGCTGTCAGGGCTGCACCTTCTCCTCCTCCTCTCTCTGAGGATGGAGGACCAGGACAGAGCAGAGCTCCAAAGATCAAAGATCACTCAGTCTGATGTTGCCCTAATGGATTTGCTGTTCTTCATCTCTGGTTTCTCTGTGATTCTCTACGTCATCATCTCAGTCTCCTACTTCAGGCAGAAATAAACTCAGCAAAACTTAAAACTGATTCTTTGCTTACAGTCTGATTTACAAGAAAAAGTTACTTAGAGTTAGTGTGTAAATAACTTCACATCTTGACACCAGACGTATTTTCTGCTTTGCTGACAATGTTTTTAGATGTTAAATGTCCAAATGTGCCACATGTAAGACATATCACTTTACATTAATGTCTGATATTACATTACATGTCTTTGTCTCCCTGCAGGCAGCTGCACACACCCACCAACCTCCTCATCCTCTCTCTGGCTGTGTCAGACTTTCTAAACAGGCTTGTGGTAACACCAGCAAAGTGACCTGTTCAATACACGTTCAACCTGTCAGGATAGTCTTTGTCCCATGTCTTCAAGACCTGCTTGTCCCTTAGCTCCTAATCACCGGGCCTCTGACCATATCGGTGGTCAATGCACTATTAGAGGAAGTGGTACAAGGCCAACTGCTCTTGCTGAGTATCAGGGTCTGCTTGTGTCTGTTTCTCAGTGTCACATGGGAAAAAGGTGAATACTACCAAGACAATATCAACAACATAATGGACACCAGAAAAGTCAAACTTTGAAAATCACTTGTTTACCCCCCTCCACCTTTCTCACTGCCAATGACTTTGCCAGCTTTCTTATTAATAAGGTGGAAACCGTCAGATCCCAGTTATTTCTGACAGGAGACATCCTGCTAACTTCATGTAAGTGCATCACTCTTTTCTTTTTACTCATTTTAATTTTCAACTCTAATCAAACACGACACAGCCACCCACCTCCTCCAAAATCATCTTACCGCCTGCTCTCTAGATTTCATTCCCTCCACTCTCCTTAAAGCAGTTGCACCCACACTAATCCCAGCCATTACACAAATCATAAATGCATCTCTCACAACAGGCATTTTTCATACCTCATTAAAGCAGGCCCAGATTATCCCACTGTTAAGAAGCGTTATCTTGACCTCTGTCTTGTGAAGAATTACAGACCTGTCGCTCTTCTTGTATTTATGGCTTAGACCCTTGAATGACCAGTCATTGATCAACTCTTAAACTCAAAACAATATTGAGATTTACCACTATGGCTTAAAGATTGGTCTCTCGACAGAAACGGCACTGATGTATTTTTAATAATCTTTCCTTAATTGTGCAATTAATTTCCTCTACTTGTCCCGCACTTTGAGGATGATATGGAATATGAAAATTCCAATAAATACACAAAGTAGATGCCCACAAGTCTGTTTCTTTTGCTGTAAGATGGATGCCTTTATCCAATCAACACTTTTTCCAAATCTCTAATGTTCCATTAAATGTGAAACAATCGTTTGGGCATCTTTTTTTCCAGCAGGAAAAGCCTCCAGCCACATTGAAAATGTATTTGTGATCACTAAAAGAAAGGCAAGTTCTCTAACCATGGAATTTGTGTCAAGTCAATCTGTAGTTGCTGAAATGGCCCACTAGGTGGAGGCAAATGGTCATGCTTTGGTGCCTTTAAATTTGGACTACAGGTGAGACAGCACTTAAATTGTCTTGCCTGATGTTCTGTTCCTATACTGAGATATAATGACCATCTTTCAAAGCGACTTAAATTAAAACAGAGTCTTGTTAACCATAGTTAGGCAGCCATGCTTAATTTTTAAACCAAACCCAGTAATGACAGCATCTCCATTGTATTCTGCTCTCTGAATGTCTGATAACCTTCATCCTCTTAGGGGACAAGAAATGATATCCATCTTTTCAATCAAAGACCAAATTGTTCACATCCTGCTGGCACAACTGCAGCTTAGACATAGAGGCTGTGTCCACACTTGGTCAGAAGATGCAGGAGAGCCAAATCCTCAACATATTGTAATAATGCAAATGCAATGGGTAAGACCCATTTGAACAAGTGAGTAATTAAAACTGCTGACTAAACTCAACGACTGTCAACCCAATTAAATCTCATTTATTCTCATGAACAGGAATAAAGAAATAAGTTGGTATCAGAAAGATATGTCAGTGAACTTTTTCAGATCAATTGCAAATCTATATTTGTTTGCCCCATTCTTTTAAATTTGATTTATAGGAGTATTGTTGTGTGAATGCTGAAGTACCAAGACACTTTATTTGGTAGACTTCTTTTTATTTTATTTTTTTCAGAATAAAAAAAAAAAAAAAAAAACACACCTCTCCATCTGACTAGACAACATATCCTTTGTTTACCTGTTCATGAGTTTGAGGAAAATTAACACAAATATACCTAACAAAATAAAAGGCACTGCATTAAAAGAAAAGAATGTGGAATGTCCTTGTAATAACATAGCCAATGTTCTACCACACAAGCACAGGCTTTCCTGGGTTTGTTTGTGTTAAGCATCATGTAGTGTTACAGTGAACATTACCTTTGTTTAAAGTAGTCTTCTTCTTTTCCTTTCAGGAGTCACCACAGCAAGTCAAGTCCTTCCATCTAACACTGTCCTCTGCATCCTCTTCTCTCACACCAACTAACTTCATGTCCTCTCTCACTACATCCATAAATCTCCTCTTTGGTCTTGCTCTAGACCTCCTGACTGGCAGCTCCAACCTCAGCATCCTTCTACCAATATATTCACAGTCTCTCCTCTGAACATGTCCAAACCACCTCAATCTGACCTCTCTGATTCGATCTCTGAAACATCTAACATGAGCTGTCCCTCTGATGTCCTCATGCCTGATCCTGTCCATCCTCGTCACTCCTGCTATATAGTTTATTTATATAGCACCTTTCACAGATAAAACCACAAAGTGCTTTACAAAATGTAAAAAAGAAAAAATATTACAGATAATAAAACTTGAAATATGGCTGCATCTTTATTGTAGTTTTGTTTTATATTATAAGAGCTTCTTCAGTTGCTTTTTAAAATAATCAGCAGAATAAGCCAAACACAGAGTCAGGGAGCCACAGACTGAAAAGAAAGATTCCCCCCCCCCCCCAAGTTTTAAAATGGGTTTTAGGGACCACAAACAGATTTTGACCTGATGACCTCAACACTCTTGAGGAGCCATAAGTTGTCAAACGATCAGAAATGTACTCGGCCATGAAGGGCTTTATAATTGAGCAGCAGAATATTAAAATCAATTCTAAATTTGAGTGATAACCAATGAAAAGAAAAGAAAACCGGTGTGATGTGGGATCTTCTACTGGTTCCAGTTAAAAGCCTCGCTCCTGAGTTCTAAACAATCTGAAGAGGATTTATAACATTTGTTAAGACAAGTGAATAGTGAATTACAATAGTCCTAACAAGATGAGATAAAAGCATGTATGATCATCTCTAAATCTACATTGGACAACATTTTCCTCATTTTAAAAATATTCTGAAAGTGATAAAAACCCTTTTTGACCATTTATCCAGAATGTTGATCTAAGGACATGGATTGATCAAGTACAACACTGAGGTTCCTGAGGCTTGACTGAACAGAGGAGCCCAAAGAACCAACACTGCTTACTGGCCCGAGTTTGCCCCCATCAAAGTGTTGACACTTTAAGAAGGGCTGCCTCTGTTGAGTGCATTTTGTGGAAACCTGATTGAAACTTGTCCAAGATGTGATGATGATGCAGATAAGTGGAAAGGCTACCACTTTTTCTAAAATTTTGGGACCTGAAAGGCAGTTTAGATATGGGCCTGTAGTTTATAGGGTCTAAAGGATCCATGTTTGGCTTTTTAAGAATGGGGTTCACTACAGCTTGTGTGAAAAAGGAGGGGACCGTGCCAGTAGAAAGAGACAAGTTTATCATATTTACCAGACAAGGAAGACAAGGAAGTGAATCAGGAGCGTTTAATAGTGAAGTGGTTGGAACGATGTTAACATAGCTAGAAGAAGGTTTCACCTTTTTTCTAATAAAACCTCAATGTCCTGTAGGTTGACAGGAGAAAAACAGGACCAAGAATGGAGAGGAGAACCTCTTTTAAAGGTGTGCGAGGAAGAATAAATACTGTCCCTAATGTCCTGCACTATACTGACAAAGATATTTAAAAATCTGTTACATTAAGCTGATGAGTATACAGACACTTGTGGAGCTAGGGGTGAGAGAGTATTTTTAATAGTATCAAACAGGACTTTAGGATTTCTCTTATTCGCAGATATAAGATTGGTGAAATAATTTCATCTGACCTGTTTAATCGTGACATTGAGAGATGTGATCAGCTCCTTAAGGTGTAATCTGTGTACTTCAAGTTTAGAGGTTTTCCACAATCACTCTACTTTACGACAACGTCTCGTAAGACTAAAGATGCTTTCATTTAGCCAAGGACAATGTTTCTGAGAAGAATGTTTAAGTGGTGCAAAATTATTTAAAACAGACACACAATGATTATTAAATGACTGAACTAATGACTGATAAGAACTTTATAATACTCAATTGATGATCACCTTAGATTGAGGGGACTCCATATAAAAAGGACAAATTAAAGAAGTCAAGTCAAGAAAATACAACTGATCACTCACTTGAATATCGTTGATAGATATTTGATCCACACACAGGCCCAAACTGAAAACCAAGTCCAATGTATGGCTCTTTGTGTGTGTGGGACCATAGACATGCTGTGTGAAGTTAAAGGATTCAGTCAAAGATATTAATTTTAATGCCGTGTTGCAGGAAGTAATGTGGATGTTAAAATCACCAACTACTAACACAGACTCCAATTTGATAATAGTGAATAAAAACTGCAAACTCATCTAAAAACACACACGCAGGACAAGGAGGGCTGTACATTACAACTTTTTTGTAGAAAAAGACTTTGTAGTGCCAACCTTAGACATTTGGTGTTCAAATGAGCTAAGGAGTCCTAACTCAATTGCCTGCAGGAGAAATAGTCACGGTGTACAATGGCAAGTCCTCCTCCATGACCCGTTTTGTGGGCTTTACCAAACACGGAACAGTCCAAAGGACGGAGTTCATTTAGATGTATGTATTCCGACTCACGCTGCCAGGTCTCAGTAGGTCTAGACCGAGTCTAAAGTCTAAACGTTCCTTGACAAAAACATCATTCAATATAAAAGCTTTATTTGCTATGGAGCGAGATTCAGCAGAGCAACCCAAATCAGGTTTGCTCCAACTCCGTTCTGCGGCATTATTTCCCCCACACAGAGGCACGGAACGCAGAACCCACTCCCGACGGCCCGGTGTCTGGGCCTGTCAAGTTGGAAAAGCTCGGCTGTAGTGTAGATCGTAGAAAGGTGATGTCTCTGAAACTGCACCGTGTCCCGACGTCTACCTGTGATGGTCCGATCTCACTCGGCGTAAACGGAGATGCCTGGTATCTCCTCAACCTCGTCTGGACACCCGCTCTGGAGCCTCGCTTTTTCCTCCTGCCACGACCCTTAGACAGCAAAAGGTACTCTGGTGACGTCAACAAGCACTCAAAGACAGGTGGGAAAAACAGTTTGTACCTGGTCCAGGTAACATAGTCCTCAATTAGCTCTTTGATGTGAAACAATGTGTGCCGATCATACTTAACATAATTGTTAGCTGACAGGGCTAATACAGCAACAAATAACACAAGAACAATCACAAATGCACGAGAAAGCAGAGAAGGAGCGACAGAAAAGCAGAACACAGGCGCCATCTATGACCTTTGTACTTCTCCATCAGCATCCTCAAAGCAAATACTGCATCTGTTGGACTCTTTCTAAGCATGAAACCATATTACTGCTCACAAATTCTGACCTCTGCCCTTAGCCAAGCTTCCACTACTATTTCCCACAACTTCATTGTTGGCTCATCAGCTTTATTCTTCTGTAGTTGCCACAGCTCTGCAAATCTCCCTTGTTCTTCAAAATTGGTACCAGTCCTCAGGCATCCTCTCACTTTCCAAGATCTTGTTAAACAAACTAATAAGAAACTCTACTGCCACCTCTCCTAGACACTTCCATACCTCCACAGATATGTCATCAGGACCAACTGCCTTTCCACTCTTCATCCTCTTCAACGTCCTCCTCACTTTGCTACTTCCTGCTCCAAACCAGTCACCAATTTCATCAACTCTTTAAAGTTCTCCTTCATAACAGTTACACATTTTGGGCCCACAGCTACATTTACCTACAAAAACAATGTATTAAAAGGTTTGTCCTGCTGTCAACATTATTAATCAGAACCAATGTTAATTAACGCGGTGTGTTTATTCTATCAATTAATTTTATCCAAGAAAACTAGCACACAAAATAGATTAAAAAGGATCAGAGCCATTTTTTCACTTTAGTGGTTGTCAATCTGTGCTGATTTCATCATGAAATGCGTAGACAAATCATCACATTTTGGTAGAAGTAATACTTGTTATTCACATAACTTCACTCTCAGATTCATCAGTGAGTCAATGGATTATAGCATTTTATGCATACAAGTTTCCTGAATTTAACTATAAACATAAAGCTTCTCATCCTTAACTATTTGCTTTTAAACTTGAAACTATAGACAGTTATTCTGTGCTGTACCACAATAAAAATTTTGTTTATGAGGGTATATGCAACAGCCACTTCAGGAACATGTACACAGTGAAGAAAAGTTACATAAGACAAAATGGAAGTAAAACCAAGCACCATCACCAAAACCATCACAAGCACTCTCATATACAAAATTATGATCACAGCAATTAGTTTCTCATTCACTTGATTTCCCAAGTTTCCCATTCTGATAGGACTTTCTCTTTTTGATGCCTCTGGAATATCCAAAAAATAAATACATTCTGACCTTGTTTTTTTTAATAAAATGAAATTAATTTCCACAAGGAAAACCAAAATTGAATGCTAAGATTCTAAAGCTTGGGATCTGAGAAGCTGCGAGTTAGGTTATCACATAATGGAGAAATATCGTGTGTATACTGTCGGACAGCAGCAGATACTTCCTTTACTTAGAACTGCAATGGCTATTTCTTTTTGTGCACAAATTGGTGAAATTTGATCTGATCTTTTTCAAAAACATGAATATCAATTAACCTAATATTTCTATGCACATAAAACACAGCCATGAAACATACAAAGATATGGTGGAAACATTAAGTGAAACACTAAAACTTCTGAGGTCTGGAAACATCAGGTGGAGTCTAGTGTTAGTGATCCTGAAGTCAAATCAATAAAACATAAATGGAAGTGGAAGTTTTGAGCTTCCTTGACTTATAAAACCACTGAAACATTGTTAGTTTGCTTTACACAAACAGCATCAGCTGATGTGAACCATACCTCACAAAAAAGAGAGCTACCACCAGGAGCTGTTGATTTGCATGTAGCTGGAAAGAGTTGGAGGGTAACCAAAGAAAAGATGATGTGGAATGACGTTTACAGAGTCGTTCACACCAGATATTTAAGATCATGACTATGTTCATCTCCTTAGAAATATTGTATTTGGTGATATTTGGTAAAGATCAGATCACATTTCATTACCAGATTATGCAGAAAATCAGGAAATTTGCAAATAGTTCATTAAGGATTTTTTCCCTCTGTATGTTACTACACTGACATAGACTGCTGCTTTCCACCACCTCACACACTAGCAAGGCGGAGGTTGCTAAGCAACAGTTGTGCGGCATTGTGAAGGTGGAAAGTAAGTCTACGCAACCCTGGTAAAATGCCATGTTTTTGAGATGTAACAAAATCAGATCAAGATAAATCAATTTAGATCAATTCCACTCCCCCCCCCATTTTTGTCAATGGGATCTATAATTTGTGTAATTCAATTAAAAAAAACTAAATCTTTTAAATGTGAAAAATAAAATTTAAAAACTTTCAAACATGTGGTTAAAATGTGAATACCCTTAAACTAAGACTTTGCTGAAGCACCCTTTTGATTGTATGACAGCATTCAGTCTTTTGGGGGTAGCATAAATGGAGATCTTGCCTTGCGAATCTTTGCCTCGCATAAGTGTTCCAAATCTGTAAGATCGCAGGAGCATCTCCTGTTCGCAGCCTTCTTCCGGTCATCCTGTTCTGCTGAAGCCATTCTTTTGTTGATTTGGAGGTATGTTTTGTGGTGTTGTCATGCCGGTGAAATTTTCTTTATCCGTCAAGGTTTTTTGCCAATATTGGCTAATATTTGGAATTGTTTATAATTCCCTCAAGCTTGACTTTTTATTTATTTATATATTTTTTCTTCTTTTCCTTTTGGCTTATCCTGTGAGTTCAGTGTCGCCACAGCAGATCATTTTCCACATGTTGATTTGGCACAGTTTTTATGTCGGTTGCCCTTCCTGAAGCAACCCACCCAAATTTCTACCGGGCTTGGACCACCACTGCACAGCTGGGGATGGGAATGGGCTGTTAGGGGTTCAGGGTTTACCACCCCTTCCCTCAAGCTTGACTAAAGCAGTCAAAAAAAAAAAAAAAAGGAACTGCTCCAAAGCATAAACCTACCAGCATGGTGGCAGCATGCAGAGTGATGTTTTTATACCAACAACACATTTTCCCTCAGGCCTTTATGACACTTGATTTTTTTTTATGTTTTTGTTGTTTTTGCCCGAGCTTAGTTGTTCTTCTTTGTAAGAAAAGGTTTCCATTGTGCCACCCTACCGCAGGTATATGAAAAACTGTTGTCACATGTAGTACACAACCACCACTTCCTCCAGCTCCTTTCTTTTTGTGGGCCTCTTGGCAGCCTCCTAGACCAGTTTTTGTCTTTACTTCATTATGTAGTCCAGTTTTTAATGAAGTCACTTCAATTGTTGATGACCATCTTCACTGTTACACTTGCTATATCTAATGACTAGGAAGTGTTTTGTACCCTTTCCCTGACTGTTACCTTCCAACACTGAGATCTATTTGAAGCTTTGTAAGCTCTTGATAGAACATGACTTTTGCTGTAAGAGGCAACTGAGTAAATGTTACTATAGAAGTTGAACTTATTCAGAGTCACTTTAATAAATGTCAGGTGTGTACAGACTACTAGTCAGTTTGAATGTGATTGGTCAATTCTGAAGCCAGCCACATCCCTATTTCTAAGAGGGTGTACAACAAAAAGAAATCTGACAACAGGAAATCACTAATATTTTAATAAATGTTTCCACATTTAATGTCTGTGAAATCCAATAAGAAACACATTTAAACTGTTTAAAAATGTGTTTTCCCACTACTCACTAAAGAACACATGGAAAAGGTGTGTCTGTGCACACATAGGGCTATTGGTGTGCAGTCTGCATGATGTGACCAAAAACTCAGTGGTTGTTTCCCTCCAACAAGAGCAATACACTAAATTTAAAAAAAGCGAAATACCTTTTCTCACAACGAAGGGTTATGTCCAACAAATCCTCAACTCCCTCTGTCATTGTCGACGCCATCTGAAGTCTCGTATCTCCCAATAGGCAACAGTTCAACACAGCGCGGTTAGCGCGGTTAGCTAGCTGCCTCGCTTGGTTGACCCTCGTGGGATTGACGAGCAGCTCTTCTCCTGATAAACCCTGATAAAATTTCTAGCTGAAATTCTCAGTCCATCGGAAACATCTTTACACTTGCATATTATCTAACTGACAATCTTAATACTGATAATACAGGTTGCTAGTACATAACTTCAAACTTTTCTCCTCAGAGTAGTGATGGGCAGAAACGAAACGGGCCTGTAGCAACGTGACCATGTCACGTGCTCCTGTCATAATCGTTTCTCACCGCTAGGGACCGAGCCCAGAGTGAATCTTTCACGGAACATAAACAGCAACTGATGCTGAGTCAGTTGACTCTTGCATTGCATGTCTATTCAAAAGAGTTCAGGCTGATCCCCACTCAGTGATGATGGTTGTTTGTAGCTCACCAGATGTGAATCAGTGTCATTCACTGACACTTGAAAACGAACCCAAATGCCTGGATTGTGTGGGTTTATGAGAAGGAGATTAAGACAGAGACAATATTTGGAGAAATTTATTCGAAAAGCGGAAGGAGCAAGAAACTAACCCATTGGTGTGGGAACAGTTTAATTTGGTGCAACCCACTTTAATGAAATGCATTATTTGGGATCTGTACAGTCTTGCTAAGAAATATCTCTCCATCCCTGCAACTTCTGTTCCCTGCAAGAGAACATTCTTCAAAGCTGGAGAGACTTTAAGCAAAATAAGAAACTGATTAAATCCCAAAACATTAAAACAAATAGTTTTTCCTTAATAAAACTCCTGAGAACAAAATTTCCTGTTTATCCCCAGTCACATGAGCAATGTCATTCGACAATTTAAGAATTGTATATATTGTATATATTTACTTTTTTCTCTAAAATGTGTAGTTCATTCCCAAATCATTCATTTACATTTAATCATTAAGTCATTTGGCTTTTAGCCAAAGTGACTTACAAGTTGTTTTTTCATCTATTTATTTTTTTATATTTAAGTGCATAGGAAGGTGCAGCAGATGTTGGCAAAGTGATGATTCAATTGTTTCAAAGCACTGAACCATTTTCTGAATCAATTGCTTCAACTGGTTCGAAGCTTCAGAAAGCCTCAATTCTCCCATCACTCCCACCTCAGAGCATGTGCAGCATATACTTCAGTTAAAAAAATAAAAGTCTACATGATCACCTCTAAAAGATAACACATACGGATAAACTGTTAGAAAGAAACACATTTCAAACATTTTAACCCATGATTTAAATAGGAATTGTTTTACAACAGAAAATATGTATTTTGACCCAGTTTTACTCAATTTTTGTGTTGCAGTAGCTATTACACATGATAATACAGTATAGAGTTAAACTAAAAATACACTGTACATGGTGCAGTTTAGTGAGGTGAACAGTCCTAAAAACCCAAATATGTCTTTCTGTATTGTCCATTGAAATGCTTTAGTGAATGCTGTATACTGTTTATACTTGTGCATATGCAGAAACAGTGGCTGTATGTTACAGTTATTGATGTTGTGATGAAACGCTGAAGATCTGTCTGCTGACACCGCAGACGGTCATTGCACAGAGGACTTGAAGAAGCCTCTTGTTGAAGCTGCTCTGCTGTTTGACCAGCAGCTTGTGAAGAGGAAGTGAGCTGTTCTCCATGATGTTTAACAGTTTGTGCAGCATCCTCCTCCCCACTGCCAGATCCAGAGTTTCCACAGTGTTCCTCAAGCCAGCTATGCATACATGACTTCATTTCTGCAATCTATGCAATCACTTAATATATTTATGTTTTTACTGGGCTGCAAGTCAGTGATTCATTTGCTTTGAAAGATTTCCGTGTTCAAAACCTTAGTAGGGTTTATCTTGTGAAAACTGATTGAAACTGAAAATAAACCTGATCCTGATTAGGTTTGAAATTCCGGATCTGCTGCCAGGACAACAAGCTTAACATAACTTTGGAGGAGCCAACAGATCTGGGATCATGTCCATTGTCAGCAATTTTATGTGGCTAAGCTATTATTACAGAAAGCAAGTAAACAATCATTCACCTCAAGCTTTGGGCCTTTGACTATGTGTAATGGTTTGGTTTTATTTGTTCTTTATTTTTACCAAGTTCACACAAGTACGATCATTTTAATTAAAGTTTTTGTAGATGGCAAAAATGTACAGAGAAAAAACTGCTATTAAATTATTATACATCAATATATATTTTCCATTCTTGGGCCTCTTCTCTCTGTATTTATATCCTCTTGGATCAATTCTGCAAAAACATGGCATCTCATTTAATTTTTATCTAGACGCCCCACTAAAAAAGGAAAACGCTTACTCTACAACGGAACCCCTACAGAGAATTGAAGAAATGATCACATGCCTGTCAATGAATTATTTGCCATAATGATAAAAAGACTGAGGTCATGTTATTTGAGCCTAGTTATGCCTCCAATGTTCAGGCTAACCTTCTTAAGTCAATATTTGAAACCTACAGCAACAAACCTGGGTGTGAAACTGAACAATGAACTCAAACTTGATGCACAGATTAGTTTAGTGGTCAAGTCAATTTTTTTTCATATAAGACAACTGGCCAAAGTGAAAGCATGTCTTTCTCTGTATCAATTTGAGATTTGAATCCATGCTTTTATCTAGACTCGTTTAAACTCCTGGGATGCACTCTATATTGGGCTTAACCAGATGCCACTTGCTTGAGTACAGTTAGTTCAAAACACTGCTGCTCGGCTTTTAACCAGTACAAAAAACAAGAGCATCTAACTCCGATCTTGGAGTCACTTCATTGGCTCCTGATTCATTTACGTATTGATTTTAACATTCTTTTATTACTTTTTTATTCTCATGTTTTGTACAGCACTTTGGCCAACTGTGTTGTTTTTAAGGTGCTTTATAAGTAAAGTTGGTTTGGATTTGCTGTCAAGGTGGTAAAGGAGTATTGTGGATTTTTTTTTAAACAATCTTTCTGCCACATTTCTCTCTTCAAATGTGCACAAACACTATAACAGACCCTTACATGTGAACTATATTGAAGATGAATAAATATATTTATTGAAGTTCAGTCAACTGAAGAAAGACATGATTGGTTTCCTTTATTTTATAATACCAATAATATTATTAATAGTTATTATGAAATGGAAAAGATGGCCTCACGGAGGGCCGCCTTGGTCCGACGATCTCTAGGACTTTGTTTATTTTTATGTATTATTTGTTTATTAGGCCTGCTTAATAATTAACAATCCACTGCACATAATGTTTCACCAGTTTTCATACATCCAGAAATGTATTTTGAAACGGCTGTCTATGGATCTTGGAGAAGTCGCAAATGAGGGAAGCACGCTGGTGTGCTTGTTAAACTGGGGCAGTGTGGATTTTGCATGGTGCTCCTATCAGCTCAGCTGGCTAATCTCCAGTCCCTGCCCACTAAGATGGACGAGCTGCTCCTTCTGAATAAAACAAATATGGACTTTGCACGTTCTGCTGTTCTCTGTTTCACTTAAAACCTGGTTCATCACATTCATCCCAGATAAAGCACTGTTCTTCTTCTTCTTTTCCTTTTGTCTGTTCCCTTTCAGGGGTCGCCACAGCGAATCATGTGTCTTCTCCAATTTGTCAAGGGTGCCTTAAGTCATATGGAAAACTTAAACTTGCATTTTCTGCGTAGTTTATCAGTATGTAACTGACAGTGTAAATAATAAATATTATAACACCTGTGAGGTGCAGTAATACACATAATTAAACATCCCAGTGCTGTTGTACATTTATCAGCACTCACTGAATGACGTTTGTCCAATCAAATTACTTGGTTGAACTAACTGTTGTATAACTTCAAAAAAATCGTTATTTACAACACATATTAACCCTGAAAAACATGTGATACTAGAATAAGCTGTGTTAATTTTCTGAAAACACTGAGCAATTTGTCCTTCTGTCTTCTGGTTCGTCCTGACCTCCTACCTCATGTCTCTAGCTGTAGTCCTCCAGTGTTGGTGTCCCTGGGGTGACTTCACAGTAAGTTCACATGTTTCCACACTTACTGAAGTGATAGTATAACACTTAGACCCTCTCAGTAGATAAGTTTCACCAGTTTTTCCACACACAAATCAGACCACAGCAGAAAATCCAGTATTAATTGCAGTATCACCTGCTGGTTTTAAGGTTAAACAAAAACATGTTTTTTCTAAAAAATTTGATGAGATAATAAATGCTGATGTTTCATTATTGGCTGACCACCTGTGAACTCATAAAATGCTTAAAATCAGCTCCACTTGTACCAACGGTAACATTTGACTCTTTTCATTTTCAAATTAACAACTGTACATGTTTTGCCATAATTAACATAAACAGTCTTCAAAAACTTTTATCTAAACTTGAAGAAATTACTTAATTACATTTCTTCTGTTGAAGCAGCCATCATGAAATTTTCATTTCACCTTACTCGTGTTTTTCTGGCCTTTTCTGTCTTTCATGTTCCTTCTACAAAGATCTGTCCCTAATTTTAGGATTTTCTTCGTTTCTGTGCCTCTAATTCTATCCCACTTAATCTGAAAAACAAGTTTCTGAACTCATGGCACAAAAAGTCCACCTCTTTTGAACAAAACATAGTCTTTCGTCTCTCACACACTGTCCTTTCTGTCTCTTACTTGTCAACAATTTATTGGCTCTAACATTTGAAATGTTGTACTGGCACAAGACATCAGAACAAACATTCTGAATAATTTTAAATGGTAAATGTTCTGCAATTATATATAGTGCTTTTCTACCTGGTATTGGTACTCAAAGCCAGTACACTGCTTCTTATTCACCCATTCACAAGCACACTCATACAACAATGGGGAGCTGAAACACTACATTAGCATTATTTACGGACATAATTAAAAATCTTCGACGAAATATCTCTAAGGCCCCATTTTTATTTAATATTTTTTATTGAAAAATATTCACTGTTTACATATAAATGTAAAACAATTTGACAGAACTGTATCTGTTCCTAAGTCTTGTTGCTGCTGGTCATCCCAGACATATTCAGGTTTATACTCAAAAGTACGTGACTTGATCTGCATAGACTCACATTGTTTGAAACATTCATGGAACATAAGTCTTGTGTTATGAACTGAAACAAAAAACACAGATGGCAGCAAGGAGTTGCTGGATCAACAGTGGATATAAAGTGCACACATCTCTGTTAAAATGCCAGGTTTTTCAGCTGTAAATAAAACTGACAAAGATGAATCACTTCAGACTTTTTTCTACCTACAATGTGGCCAATATTCTAGGCCAAATAAACTTTAACAGGGGTGTGTAAACGTTTTATATCCACTGTACAAATACAACACAATAACACAATGCTATAACACACAGCTGTTGCTTATCAACCTTGGCCTGGCCAGTGTGTGACGTGGTAGGAAAAAGCAGTCTATCTCCGTGTGCTAACATACAGTGGCAAGAAAAAGTAAATGAACTAGGTGCAAATGCCCTGGTTTTCTGCATAATTTGCTCATGAAATGTGATCTGACCTTTACCAAAGTCACATGTCAACAAACACAGTTTTTCTAAGCTGATAAACATGGTCATGATATTTCATGTCTGGTGTGAATGGCTGTCTGAACTTCCACAGCATCTTTTCTTTGTTAAGGTCTGTGATCTGACTAAGCCCCTCCAAAAAGGTGGAGTACAGAGTAGCCACAGAACCAAATCAATCTCAAACTCAATTTAATACGTGTGACTGTGGACTGATGAATGTCTGAGGTCTTTGACAATTCTCTGTAACCCGTTACAACTACATGCAAATCAACAACTCCTGGTCGTAGCTCTTTTTTGTGGCACATAGCTCACATCCCTTGATGCTGCGTGTTTAAAGCAAACTGACAATGTTTGAGTGGTTTTATAAGTCATGGTAGGTCAAAATCTCCACCTCCATTCATGTTTTATTGATTGGACTCCAGGATTGCTAACAATAGACTCCATCTTGTGTTTAACTTTTCCACCATATCTTTGTATGGTTTATGCCTGTGTTAAACAAAGATCATGAGTGTGTTATATGTGCATAAAAAGTTGTTAACATTTCTGTCTTTAATAAAGATCCCTTTTTAGTCACTCCACAGTTTCTGTTTACAGCATCTTTTTGTAGTCACGTAGTATCACACTATCAGGGATCCTCTCACAGTCACATTTAGTTTAACATTTTTAAGTTACAGGTGGTAGTTGTAGATTATTCTTCTGTCTGGCACCAAACTTCTATTATTTTAATTTGACTATTAAACCTTTGCCTAAACTACAAATGTAAATTGTACCACATTCATCAAAGTTTACTTCTTATTTAGTTCTGTGTAATAGAAGTCACTGTGTGGTGCTTGTGAAAACAGACACAGAAGACAAAACTGCAGCAGGGAGTGTGTATGACTGGTTACTGATAATAAACACCATCACTGGAAATGATGAAGCATCACTTTAATCTGACAGTAACAACTTTAAGAACTGCTCATTTTCACTGCTTCAATTTGTGAATTCACTCACTGAAGAACATGAACAAATGAATTTCTTTGTCCATAGAGCAGATCACATTTCAGTCACTGCACAGTCTCTGTTTACAGCATGTTGGTCTCACAGGAGCCAGGCTGCAGTATCTGAAGAGAGAAAATGAGTCTGATAGCTTTTCTAAACCAGGGGTAGAACAAGGCGTAGATCACAGGGTTCAGACAGGGGTTAATATATGTCAGAAAAATTACAGCTGTAACAGAGGCCCTAACAGGGATATTCTGCAGAAGTAAGAAAAAAAAAAAGTAATATGGACAAAAACAAATAAAGTACACAAGTAGAACAACACCCAGAGTCCTGGCTGCTTTCAACTCAGATTTCTTAGTCATTACAGTCCCTGAATGCTGGAGTGTGACGGCTGCAACATGAGAGCGCATGGCACGAGCCTGAGACACAGCCGTCACAAACACTCTCATATACAGAATTATCATCACAGTGATTGGAGCAATAAATGACAAAACAATGTCAATAGTCATTTCAGTGTTGCTAGAATAAATAAAACATTCTCCGTAGCAGGACTTAAACCTACCTGGCTGAGCCAGATCATCTTTGTAACCCAGACCACTGTAGAGAAGACAACAGGTCCAACACATGCAAATCCATATTTTAACTTTTGTCACAGTGACTCTGGTGGAGTAATGCAGAGGGTCACAAATAGCCACATAGCGGTCGATTGATATAAGTAACATATCTCCTATTGAGGCATTGGTAAATAACGAGCATGCAAAATAATAAAGCGAACATATGATGTCACCAAGTAACCAACAGGGTGTTAATTCATGTGCCTGCAGAGGTGTTACCACAAGCCCACAGAGAAAGTCTGACACAGCCAGAGAGAGGAGGAGGAGGTTGGTGGGTGTGTGCAGCTGCCTGCAGGGAGACAAAGACATGTAATGTAATATCAGACATTAATGTAAAGTCATATGTCTTACATGTGGCACATCTGGACATTTAACATTCAAAAACATTGTCAGCAAAACAGAAAATACATCTGGTGTCAAGATGTGAAGTTATTTACACACTAACTCTAAGTAACGTTTTCTTGTAAATCAGACTGTTCACACTTATAAAAAGAATCAATTGTAAGTTTTGCTGAGTTTATCTTTACCTGAAGTGGGAGACTGAGACGATGACGAGCAGGTTGAGGACCACAGTGAAACCGGAGATGAAGTATAGCACAAAGATTAGGGCAGCCCTTGATGAATTGGTCTTTTCTCTCCTGCAGGAGGCATTGAGGATTTGTGGAAAGCAGAGCTCTGCTCTGTTCTGATCCTCCATCCTCAGAGAGAGGAGGAGGAGAAGCTGCAGCCCTGACAGCTTCTGACTAAAACTCTGTCAGACAACTGATTTATCAGTTTCTGTCTTAACCTTCATCTCACTCTCCCTCACTAATTACATCACATCCTCATATTCATCACTTTCTCTCATATTCACCTTTTCCTTACAGTTTTGATGGTATTAAAATTTGCCCCCTCATTGTTTTTTGTTGACACAACAAAGTGCTTGTTGAATTTTCCCAGTTTGTATTTATTTTGTCCAGCATGTTCCTCTGTCTACTCAGCCAAGATCCCAATTTCTGCATTTTCATCAACCTCTGCTCTCTTCTACCAATTCTTCATCCAGTCACCAAATTTCTTCAGATTCGACACCTGTTCCTGGTCCACTGTGCTCTAGCCTGACCAAAGTGCTTAGTAATATTGTAGAAGACAGACCATTTAAACTCAGCTAAACCGCTAAATAATAGTTAGTGTTTTAAACAAACATATTGATCACTGCAACACAACGTAATGCTAAACACAAATAAATCCAGGATGAACTGTGCTTGTATAGTAGAACAACAATGTCGGCCATGTTACTAACAGGAAACTTCATCTTCTTTTCCTTTAATGAATACACTTTTAAATTGGTGGGCATATAGTCACTTTAGGGGTGATGTATTTTATATGTATGTAGTACACACAATGCTGCAGAGACATATTCCTGACCAAGGTAACAAACTGACCTTTAACATGTCTCCAAGAGGATAGTCAGAGGACCTCTCCACTTAGAAAGCTTAATTGTAACACTCAGCCTTCTCTAAACCAAAAAAGACATTGAAAAGCGTGGTATGCACACTTTTCAGATATTGATTCTTCCTAAATGAAGAAGGGAGTTAATCATAATAACCTAATACAAGTAAGGACAACTCATACAGAAGCAAAACCCAAAATGTGAATTATTAATATCAGATCTCTATCATCTAAATCTGTTAGTAAATGACTTAATGAATGAGCATCTATTTGATTTATTCTGTCTCACTGAAACTTGGTTGCAGCAGGAAGAATATGTCAGTCCAAATGAGTCAACCCCCCCAAGTCATATTAATTATCATGTTCCCAGTGGTGGAGCCAGACTTTTTTCATAGGGGTGGCCAGGCTGAGAACATTGTTCAATTTATTGTGGCACAAACTAGAATGCACATAAATGTTATGTGCTAACATGTAGATGTACAATTAGCAATTTTAAAGCTCTTTTCATTAGAACTGTCAATAAACCATCTCATAGAACTTTTACAAGTTATTCTATTTACTTGGAAATAATGACTAAAAAAACAAATATTTTAGCTAAAGTCCAATATGTAACTTACAACCATAGAGGAAATATTTCAACCACTGTACATTTACATTTACATTTAGTCATTTAGAAGATGCTTTTATCCAAAGTGACTTACAAGTGAGGTACAGGCCAGCAAAAATTTAAGTCAAGGAGAAAACATCAAAGTCCTATCAGAAAAGTGGTCACATTTCACGAGAAATCAAGTGCGAGAAAGAGCACAAAGGAAATTATTTATTTATTTATTTTATTACGTGAATAGGAAGATGTGGAAAATTTCTGTTTTCAGCTGTTTTTTTGAATATTGGGAGTGAGTTTGCTGAGCGTGCAGAGTTTGGTAGCTTGTTCCACCATTGTGGGATCATTGCGCTAAAAAGTTTTGCTTGGTTTCTGCTGTGCGGTGCTGGGACCACCAGACATTGTTTGTTGGCAGACTGTAGCGGACGGACAGGACTGTAGACTTGAATGAGTGAGTTGAAGTAAGCGGGAGCTGTTGAGTTACCCGCCCTGTAAGCAAGAGACAGAGCTTTGAACCTGATGTGAGCAGCTACAGGAAGCCAGTGCAGAGATCTGAAGAGTGGTGTGATATGGGTCCTCTTTGGCTGGTTGAAAATGAGGTGAGCTGCTGCGTTTTGGATCATCTGCAAGAGTTTGATGGTGGATAGCGATAACCCCATCAACAAAGCGTTGTGGTAATCAAGATGAGATATGACCAGCACCTGTACAATGAGTTGGGTTGTATATTCTGTGATGTAGGGTTTGATCTTCCTGATGCTTTAGAGGACAAATCTGCTGCCCTAGAGACTGAGGAGATGTGGTCCTCAGTTGATCGTCGATGATGACCCCCAGATTTTTGGCTGATTTAATGGGGACAATCTCTGTAGATCCAATGTTGATGCTGATGTTGTGTTGTGTCGAAGGTCTGTCTGGGAAGACAAGGACTTTGGTCTTGGAGAGGTTGAGTTGAAGATGTCTCTCTCTCATCCAGGCTGAGATGTCTGAGAGACAGGCAGAAATGCGCAATAAGACAGTGGAGTCGTCCGGTGGAAAGGACAGGAAGAGCTATGTGTCATCAGCATAGCAGTGATAGGAAAGACCATGTGAGTGAATGATGGAACCCAGGGATGCAGTATAGACAGAAAAAAGAAGAGGACCAAGAACTGAGCCCTGCAGCACACTGGTAGAGAGGCTATGAGAGTGAGAAACATTTGGTATATCACTGTACAGGTCTTAAATGGTACTGAGAAGGATTGAGGCTAAAATTTGAGGCTAAAATTTTCCTAATAGTTATATGTGGTTATTTGACATAAAATGCTTGTGTCAAACAGCAAGAAAAATACATAAGTCATTACAAAAATTTTTTGCTCAATATATCTATATAATATGTGTGCAGGTTTAAGAATGTGAGTCATGTACCTGGTGGTGGCCCACAGTGACCAGTGAATACCAGTGACATCTCAGCTCAGATGTTGGCTCAGTAGAAATCTTTAACCTTTGTTGTTGTTTTCCAATATCAAAGTTCAAATGTTCAATGACAAATGTTAAAAAATGTAAAAGCACATTATTGACAAATACTTTGTTTTGTAAGAGGATCCCACTGCGATGTGTCAATAAAAAACATGCAGCGAGTAAACTGCAATGATGAAGATGAGGATGTGATATGAGAGACACAGAGAGAGAGAGAGAGAGAGAGAGAGAGATGAAGGTTAAGACAGAAACTGATAAATCAGTTGTCTGACAAGAGTTTTAGTCAGAAGCTGTCAGGGCTGCAGCTTCTCCTCCTCCTCTCTCTGAGGATGGAGGATCAGGACAGAGCAGAGCTCTGCTTTCCACAACTATTCAATTCCTCCTGCAGGAAACCAGAGATCAGTCAGTCTGATGTTGTCCTAATGGATTTGCTGTTCTTCATCTGTGTGTTCACTGTGACTCTCAACCTGCTCGTCATCATCTCAGTCTCCCACTTCAGGCAGAGATAAACTCAGCAAAACTTACAATTGATTCTTTTTATAAGTGAAAATGTTACTTAGAGTTAGTGTGTAAATAACTTCACATCTTGACACCAGACGTATTTTCTGCTTTGCTGACAATGTTTTTGAATGTTAAATATCCAGATGTGCCACATGTAAGACATATCACTTTACATTAATGTCTGATATTACATTACATGTCTTTGTCTCCCTGCAGGCAGCTGCACACACCCACCAACCTCCTCATCCTCTCTCTGGCTGTGTCAGACTTTCTTACTGGGCTTGATTCAATGTTAGAAGCTCACAAACAAACAGCCTGTTGGTTTCTTGGTGACATCATGTGTTCTCTACATGTTTATGTGAGCTCGATCTTTCTCTCTGTGTCAACAGGAGACATGGTTCTCATTTCAGTCGACCGCTATGTGGCTATTTGTGACCCTCTGCATTATTCCACCAGAGTCACTGTGACAAGAGTTAAAATTTGTATTTGTATTTCTTGGATCTGTTCTGTTGTTTATTACAGCATCATTTTAAAAAATGAACTAACACAACCAGGTATGAATAATTTCTGCTATGGACAGTGTGTTGTTATAATTCACTATATTTCAGGAATTGTTGACAGTGTTTTGTCAGTTATTGCTCCAGTTACTGTGATCATAATTCTGTATATGAGAGTGTTTGTGACGGCTGTGTCTCAGGCTCGTGCCATGCGCTCTCATGTTGCAGCCGTCACACTCCAGCATTCAGGGACTGTAATGAATAAGAAATCTGAGCTGAAAGCAGCCAGGACTCTGGGTGTTGTTGTACTTGTGTTCTTAATGTGTTTCTGTCCATATTACTGTATCTCGTATGTACAAATCAGTTCTAATAGCGCTTTACCTATAGCCTCTGGTCTATTTCTGTCATATATCAACCCCTGTCTGAACCCTGTGATCTACGCCTTGTTCTATCCCTGGTTTAGAAAAGCTATCAGACTCATTTTCTCTCTTCAGATACTGCAGCCTGGCTCCCGTGAGACCAACATGCTGTAAACAGAGACTGTGCAGTGACTGAAATGTGATCTGCTCTATGGACAAAGAAGAAGAAGAAGTTTTCACAAGGACCACACAGTGACTTCTGTTACACAGAACTAAATAAGAAGTAAACTTTGAAAATGACAACTATGATGAATGTGGTACATTTTACGTTGCTCTTGCAAACCCTCACTTCATTTACTCTCTGTAAGTCACTAACACCATGTAGGAGAGGCCAATGTTGAGTAACGTGTTTACAGCCCCCCAAAAATTGTACTCATAATTCAATTCAACTTTATATAGCACCAATTCACAACAAAGTCGTATAAAGACACTTTACAGAATAAAGTCAAGATTATAAAGATGTATAGAGAGAACCCAACAATTTCCCCTTGAACAAGCCCTAGTTAACAGTGGAGAGGAAAAACTCCCTTTAACCGGAGAAACCTCCAGCAGAGACATTCAGAGACCACAGACCAACAAGGAAATGCTGTGGTCTGGTGAACTATTCAGATTATTCATCATTGGTGCCTAGTTATGTTCAATATGACTCTGTTTTAAATCAAACCACATTGCATATGGTGAGTGACTTCACCAAATTTTAACATGTTTTTTATGGCTTTAGTTTAATTGCATTAATATGTACATGTACTACATAAACTAGAACCATAAAAAGTAAGTTCAAAATAAGTAAAGGTGCCCAATGTTTTTGGGGTCAGCACCAGCTTTCTTGAGCAGCCGTTTTAACGGGCTTCAGTGTGACCATTTGCCTCCACCTAGTGGGACATTTCAACAACTACAGATTGATTTTACTCAATGCATCACAAATAGATTTTCAAAGTGACCCGAGTCTTTTCCTGCTAGAAAGGAAAATGGCCAAACTGTTAATACATATACATATCATATCATATCATTTAGAGATTTGAAGTACCTGAGGGTGTTGTTTTGGATAATGGCAGCCATTTTACAGAAATGTAACTAAATTGCAGGGATCTACTTTCTATTGATTGTAATTTTTATATTCCATATCATCCACAAACTGTGGGACAAGTAGGACGCATGAATCGCACAATTAAGAAAAGATTCATAAAGACAGCTGGATTTATGCAAACGAATTGGCATGAGGCATTGCCACTAGTGCTTTTGTCAATAAAGTGAATCAAAGTAAAACCACTGGTGTGTCACCACATAAAGTAAACCCTTTCTTTAGAAGCACTGAGTAAGGAGGAAATCAGAAGCTGATTTAACACAGTTACGACAAATGCAACAAGAATATGTTAATTGTTTGTTCTTTTTTGTTTCAATGTATTCTCAGCTGATTATACTGTCTCTTCTTTTTCCAGGTGAAGAGCTTTTTCTTATACCTACTGTGCAGCCTGGTGACTACATTTTGATCCACAATTAAAAACCGTAAGTGGAGAACCCAGATACACCAATTCAAATGCTGCTTTGGATGGCTGGATACTATCGTACTTGAATTGCTGTGCAAAAGACTTTGATTTGTATGTTGTGTAGAAATGTATGATGAGTGTGTAAATAAGTATTTATATAATTCACTATTGAACACCAGGTAACTACAATAAGAGTGAAGCCTTGTAATTTACCAATCTTTCTCCTGTTGTGTGTTAGGAGTTCAGGTCATGCACCCTGTCTTTTATGTTGTGGTTTGGTTTGGTAAGGTAGTTTTTGTTAAACCTTTTAGTTTGTTGTTTTAAAGTAAATAAATTGCTAACATTTGGTTTTTGAGTATTTACCTGTAGGTTTTATCAAAAAGAATGCAAACATTTGCACTGATATAGTTTTTAGTATTTTATTATAACTTTCTTTTTATGCACTGCTTGACCAGTTTTTTTACTTTTGATAATAAAGAAACATTCATACCAGCTGAATGTGACAAATATTAAATATTATGTTAAATATACTTTGTTATACTCCTTTTGCCAGTTTAATGTAACACCTAATTTTACATGCACCCATTTAAAACTTTATTAATACAGCATTTGTGTGAAATATTTATATCTTGAGAGCCTGTAGTCTGAAGTGCTACGATTATAATTTCCAAAGAATTGCTAGTTTTCTGCATTAACTTAACTTGAAGTTTCACACAGGCTCCAGTTTTAGTTCTCATCATGGAAATCAGTTCATTTTATCGTAAAAAATATCTTTTGATATTCAGAGGCCTCAAAAAAGGAAATTCATTTTCTAAATGTGTAATCAAGTAAAGAAGAAAGTGCATAAAAATTAAGCAGCAGAAAGTAAATTTAATGTGTATTTTTGGGGATGGGCAGCAGCACAAGGACTATTAAATGTTCTGTCACGTGATTTTCAAACTTCTAAATTCATATAATTATATTTTATCCAGGGGTTTAACCTGAAGAAACTGATTGTAGACCTGCTCCCACCCAGCTGGTTTAGTTTGAGCCAAAGCAGCAGTTTTACAGAATTGTCACACCGCCTCCTTGTGGACATGGAAACAAACTGCATGTTACCCAAGATTTGGTAGTAGTTGATGGGTATGTTGAAACTTATGTTAGAGTAACAAATTATATCATATGTTTTATTGAGCAGCACAAATATGACCTGTAGGTCATGGGTTCAAATTTAACAGCTATGGAGTACTGTTGGGCAATAAACAATATTGTGATATTTTACACTATGTACAGGTGATACATGATAAACATCTCAATATTTTGAAATCACCTTTTGAAAGTACTTCATAAAACCTTTATTTGACCTTTAATGCAAACAATCAAACTACTGTGATGATTCTAATACTGTTGCCTGGTGCTTAGCTGAGTCAGTAAACATTACTACTGCAAACATGCCTTTATCAGCACAAGAAAATAATTTAATAAAAATTATAGTTTAACTATTTAAAATGAAAAACATTTTTTTCGTGTTTGATTTCTTTAGGTCACTCTCTCAATACAGCACACTGACTTTCTCTTTTCTCTTTTTGCTACTTTCCACTCACTTGAAATTAAATAGGAATGGACATTTTGAAATTTTCCAGTACTTTCTACAGGGAATCTAGGATTTTCAAGATTCACAATGCAATTAGGATACTTTAGAAGTGAGTCACAAAGTAAGCAAAAGTACATTACAGAACAGTCTCCCAGGGTATCCATCACCCATCTCACTTGGACATGCAACAGTTTTGTTATTGTCATCCATGAAGCCCCACGGTAATGGTTGGATGACCTGTGACTATCAGGGCTAGATGGATAGATGTATGTTGAGATGTAAGCTCATGAGGAATGGAACCCTAAGCGTTTGCTAGATCTAACCAGATGACTGTTAGTTCACCTTTCCTTTGTTTAGGCTCTCTGGTTGATCATTGGATTTAGATTTAGTCATTTGACAGATGCTTTTATCCAAAGTGACTTACAAATTAGTTATAAAGGCAAGTAAAAATCTAAGTCAAGGAGAAAACATCAAAGCCTTTCACAATTAGTGTTTCCGTTTAATGAGATGTGATTGCTAGAAAAAGCAGAGAGGATTTTTTTTTTTCTAATAGATTTAGGTGCATAGGAAGTTGAGTGAGAGTTCTGTTTCCGCTGCCTAGCCTCCTGCTAGTGAATGTGCGGTCCCTGGAAAACAAACGGGACGAGCTACGAGCTAGGATTACAACTCAACCGGAAATCAGAGAGTGCTGCGCCCTGATATTCACTGAGACCTTGCTCTCAGACAAAGTCCCAGAGGAAGCCATTTGTCAAAAACTCGTGGTGTGGAGATATACAGACTATTGATGAACACTGTTCGCCAGAAGTGGAGTTTCTACTGCTGAAGTGCCGTCCTTATTATCTACAGAGAGAATTTACTGCTGTGTTTTTGGCCGCTGTTTACATCCCCCTGAGAGCTAATTCCACTGCAGCACTCAGCAAACTCAATGACGTCATCAGCACGTTAGAAACGGCTCATCCTGACACTGTTTTAATTGTTGCTGACGACTTCAACCAGTGTAGTTTACGGACTGTATTCCCCAAATACCACCAGCATGTGGACATTACCACCCATGATAAGAACACTCTGGACCATGTTTACAGTAACATACGTGGTGCATACAGGGCTGCACCCCGCCCCCTCTTCGGACACTCAATTCAATTCAACTTTATTTATATAGCGCCAATTTACAACAAAGTCATCTCAAGGCACTTTAAAGAATAAAGTCCAGAGTACGCAAGTATGTAGAAGGCACCCAACAAATCCCCCTTGAGCAAGTCATAGGCAACAGTGGAGAGGAAAAACTCCCTTTAACGGGAGAAACCTCCAGCAGAACCAGGCTCAGTGTGGGCGGCCATCTGCCTTGACCGGTTGGGGTGAGTGGAAAGTGAAGGGAGAAAAGAACAGAGCAACAAAAAGCAACAACAAAACAACAAAAAAGCAACAACAAAGCATTGTACAGCTTGGTAGGACACAAAATTAATAGCATACAGTGGTGACAAATAAATGTATAGAGAAAAAGAGGAGGGGAGCTCATTGCACTGGCTGGAGTCCCCCAACACTCTAAACCTATAGCATCTTAAGTAGGAGCTAGTTCAGGTTGAGTGAGCAGTTTTAACTATAAGCTTTATCAAAAAGGAAGGTTTAAGCCTAGTCTTAAAAGTAGAGAGGGTGTCTGCTCCCCGAATTTGGATTGGAAGCTGGTTCCACAGGAGAGGAGCTTGATAGCTAAAGGCTCTGCCTCCCATTCTACTTTTGCAAACTCTGGGAACCAACAGTAGGCCTGTATTCTGGGATCAAAGTGGTCTAATCGGGCAATACAGAACTATGAGATCTTTGAAATATGATGGAGCTTGACCATTAAGAGCTTTGTATGTAAGGAGGAGGGTTTTGACCTCTATTCTAGATTTTATGGGAAGCCAATGAAGAGAAGCTAGTGAAGGTGAAATATTATCTCTCTTTCCTAATCCAGTCAGCACTCTTGCTGCAGCATTTTGGATTAATTGAAGGCTTTTTAGAGAGTTATTAGGACACCCCAAAAGTAGAGAATTACAGTAGTCCAACCTAGAAGTAACGAATGCATGGACCAGTTTTTTGGCATCACTTTGAGACAGGATGCTTCTAATTTTAGCAATGTTCCCTAGGTAGAAGAAGAATGTTCTAGAGATTTGTCTTATATGTGACGTAAAGGCCAAATGCTGGTCAAAAATAACTCCAAGGTTCCTCACCGCAGTACTGGAGGCCAAAGTTATGTCATGTAAAGTAATTATATTGTTAGACAGCATATTTCTCATGTTTTTAGGCCCAAAGAGAATGATTTCAGTTTTGTCTGAATTTAGAAGTAGGAAATTGTAGGACATCCAGGTCTTTATGCCTTTTAGACATGCTTCAAGTTTGACTAATTGGTTAGTATCTTCTGGTTTCACAGATAAATAGAGCTGGATATCATCTGCATAGCAGTGGACACTTAGACCACATCTCTTTGTTCCTGTACCCTGCTTACAGACAAATACTGAAACAAACACACCCTGTCACCATACAGGTTAAACTCTGGACCCCAGAGACTGAGAGCACCCTGCAGGACTGTTTTGCCCTGACTGACTGGGATGTGTTTAAAGCTGCAGCCACTCTGGAGGACTCTTCCATCAGTGTACAAGATTATGCTGAGTATGTGACTGGGTACATCAGCACGTGTGTTGATAACATCGTGCCCACCATACAAATCAGGAAGTTTCCAAACCAGAAGCCCTGGATAAACAGTCAGGTACGTCACATGCTGCGAGCTCGCTCTCTTGCATTTAGATCAGGCAATGAGACCGAGTACAAAGCTGCGAAGTACGGACTGAGAGAAGCCATCACAGGGGCCAAGAGGCAGTACAGAGAGAAGCTGGACAGCTTCTACTCTACTGCTGACTCGGGACGGATGTGCCAAGGCCTGCAGCACATCACAGACTACAGGACCAACACCACCAACATCACCACCTCAACAGACAGCCTGCCGGATGACCTCAACACATTATACACACCTGGACCACCCACCCCCCTCCCCTCCACCAACCGCTCACCTTTACTGCCTCATTGCTTTTTTTTTGCTCTTATTTTTTATTTTATTTTATTTTATTTTATTTCTATTTTTCGCCCTATTCTCATTTTACTTACTGTATGTACATTTAGAGTGGATGGCAAAGTAAGAATTTCATTGTGCAGGGAAACATGCTTTCTGTCTGTGCATATGACAATAAACACTTTGAATCTAGAATCTTACCAGGGCATTGCAGTAATCAAGATGTGATATGACCAGCACCTGCACAATGAGTTGGGTTGTATATTCTGTGAAGTAGGCTATCATCTTTCTGATGTTGCAGGTCTACAGGGGTTGAACATTCATCAGAGAACAACCAACTTTTGTTAGTGAGCAAGGAGATGACATATACCACCCGGGACCACTCGGTGGGGATGGAGGAGGTTTGAAGCTCAAACTGCAAGGCACACTGGACCAAAGAAATTCAGTTGTCAGTGGGCTCTGGCATATACTTTTCACAAGGCATGGGGGTAGTGGGGCAGCAGGGGTCTCTGATAACCTAGGTCACAAGGACAGTATCAGCTAGAAAAGTAGGTCCCTTTTTTTGGTATAGCCCCTTCAACATTGTTTTACCACTTTGTGATGCTGGCTGGTTCCATGAGGCTGGCAAGACTCTTCTATAATGGATCAAATAATAGCTGGGACCCCCAAAAATGTCTGAATAATGGAGACATCATGAGGTTGGACATCATGGGGTCGTACCTGTGAGTTTAACTCAAAACTGATTAAGAAGCCTAGCTTAGACTCAAAATGTGTTTTCAAATTTTAAGGCCCATCTCTAAAATTTCGGTCCTTTCTAGGGTTTGGGAGATAATTGCTTACTACCAGTTGAAATCATGTCCGTATTGGAACTGCATGGTCCACCAGAGCACCTCTTACATATGGAGTGCCTCAAGGGTCCATTCTTGGGCCTCTTCTCCCTGTGTTTACTTCCTCTTGATTCAATTCTCTGAAAACATGGCATCTCTTTCATGCAGGTGATAGTGTAATTTATGTCCCACTACAAAACAAATAACCTTACTGTAGCATGTACATGTCGAAATGTCCTTGGGTAAGACACTGAACCCCAAGTTATTCCCGGTGGGTCAGGTGAGCACCTTGCATGGCAGCCACCGCCATCAGTGTGTGTGTGTGAATGGGCGAATGGGAATCAACATTGTGCTTTGGATAAAAGCGCTATATAATCAACAATTTACCATTTACTCCACAACTCCTACAGTACGTTGAAGAATGGTTTTGCATTGGTAAGCAACTTTTTATTCAGTATTTACATAAAAGCCTTATATTTATGTTTTTTTACTATGAAAAAATAAAGGAAATATTGTTTAACATTTTCATCAAACCTTTTAAATAAAAAACTGAACACAGAACCACAGCAAACAAAGCAAATAAAGGCCAGCTGAAGGAACAGCTGAAGATTGGGCTCTTTGAGCCAAATTGTTCGCGAACAGCAAATCACTACTCTGCACACTTTGAGATTTTAATCAATCCATTCATCACAACTCGCTTAGACTACTGTGACACACTTTATGTAGGTCTTAGCTAGATGTCACTACAGCTAGTTTAAAACTCTGCTGCCCTGCTCTTAACTGGTACCAAAAAAACAGGAGCTTATTATTTCAGTCTTGGAATCACTTTGTGGGCTCCTGGTTTGAACAAAAGTTCTGCCTGAAAATCCGCTAAAAATTATATCTGTGTATAATAGTGAAGACAGAAAAGAACAGAGCAATAAAAGCAACAACAAAACATCGGGCAGGTTGGTAAGACCAGTAGCTGCACGCTGGAAGACACACAGCTTCAAAGCGGGGACACCTGCAGAAAGGGACAGAGAGAGGAGGACCGAGAAGGACAAAGACAACTACAGGAGAAAACCTTTGAGACAGGACGCTCCTAATTTTGGAAATGTTCTGTAGGTGGGAGAAGGCGGTTCTAGAAAGGACAAATCCTGGTCAAAAATAACTCCAAGGTTCCTTGCAGTAGTATTGGAGGCCAGACTTATTCCATCTAGAGTAACAATATGGTTGGACATAGTATTTCTTAGATTTTTGGGCCCAAATACTATCATACTAGAACTATGGCTCTTAGTCAGCCTGGCTACAGTGCTGAACAGAAACTGGGGGTTTTTCATGTTTTTTTCTATTAATGATGAATAATATGTTGTTATGGCATCAGAGCTTTTTTGTACATTTTTAAACAGTTTTTCCAGGCTAAATGAGATTCTTCTAACTTTCTGGAACGCCACTTCCTTTTTAAATTTCATGTTGCTTATTTTAAGTTGCGTGTTTGTGAACTATGTTGGGTTCTAATAACCACAACAGCGCTGATTACACCAGAAAGTACAGTTCTACAACAGTGAAATAAACACAGAAGTCGACTTTGTCTTTTACTTGCTGCAAGGGGAGCCGGCGGGTCTCAGTGACAGTTGCACTCACCCGAACACAGCCACTCCAAAGAGTATCCCCTTGCAAGCTCTTTTTATTGTAAACAGGACAGAACAGAGAAGGGTATGCCTTCACGTGATTGGACATTTCATGCATACATTACTTTTCTTTAAGTCAAACCATCTGGTTACTGAACAACCAGATATTCTCACCCAAGAAGGAATGTGGACACATGATGTATGTCCTGCTCTACAGGTCCTAAACTAGAAAATTTACAGAACAGGATGCACCTCCTGCTCTGTCCCAAGGGTAAACTAAATTAAGAAAGAATGTAGCGTAGAATACATACATCACACCAAGTTGACCATGTGAGTCCTGTGACTTACTATTCTTCACATAATGATAATAACACAAAGAATATAATATAGAATACAATAGAAAATATAACAAACTCCAACAAACTATACCATGGAGACCTATCACCTCTTCTGGTTTACTGCCTTCTTTTTCAGAGGGGTAACACTGTCAACTATTGTACGTAGTGAGGCTGCAGAATTGTCAAAAAGATAATCTCCTTGTGCAGGAGTAACATTAAGGAGACTACTTTCCATTGTATTAACATATGGTGAAGCAAATGATGAAGAAATAATTTCTTTAAATTTGTTGACAGCTTTTTCACTTAAGCATCTGCTATAGTGGAATTTTTCCCTAACTGCTATATAGTCCGTTATTGTAAATTCAAATGTTATTAAAAAATGGTCATACAGAAGAGAGTTGTGAGGAAATATGGTTAAATTATCCGCTTCAATTCCATACGTAAGGACAAGGTCTAACGTGTGACTAAGACAGTGAGTGGGTTTATTTACATTTTGGGAAAAACCAATTGAATCTAATAATGAATTAAACGCAGTGCTCAGGCAGTTACTGTCAGCATCTACATGAATGTTAAAGTCACCCACTATAATGACTTTATCTGTACTAAGCACTAAATCAGATAGAAAATCAGAAAATTCAATCAAAAACTCTGAATAAGGGACTGGAGGACGGTACACGATAACAAATAATAGTGGTTTTTGAGTTTTCCAGTTTGGGTGTGAAAGGCTAAGAGTAAGGCTCTCAAATGAGTTATAACTATGTTTAGGTCTAGGGTTTATTGATAAGCTACAATGGAAGATTGCTGCAACTCCTCCACCTCGGCCTGTGCTTCTAGGAACATGATAATTAATATGACTTGGGGGAGTTGACTCATTTAAACTGACATATTCTTCCTGCTGCAACCAAGTTTCAGTGATACAAAATAAATCGAATTGATGATCGTTTATTAAGTCATTTACTAACAGAGATTTAGAAGAGAGAGATCTGATATTTAATAATCCACATTTAATAGTTTTGGGGTTTTGTTCTGTAAGAGGAGTAGTCTTAACTTTTATTAGGTTATTATGATTAACTCCTCTTGTTGTCGTTTTTAGTTTATTTAATTTAGTTGTTCAGGGAACAGAGAACACTCATACTTTTGGTTGTCTAATAAAACCAGCCATATTTCTGTATAAGAAAGCTGCACCATCTGAAGTAGGATGGATGCCATCTCTCCTAATCAGCCTAGGTTTTCCCCAAAAACTTTTCCAATTGTCTATGTAGCCCACATTGTTTGCTGGACACCACCTAGACAGCCAGCGGTTGAATGACGACATGCGGGTGTACATGTCGTCACTGGTCAGATTTGGCAGGGGACCAGAGAAAACTACAGAGTCCGACATTGTTTTTGCAAAGTTACACATCGATTCAACATTCATTTTAGTGACCTCCGATTTGCGTAATCGGGCGTCATTTACTCCCACGTGAATAATAATATTACTGTATTTACATTTATCTTTAGCCAGGAGTTTCAAATATGATTCAACGTCGCCCGCTCTGGCCCCAGGAAGACATTTGACTACGGCCGCTGGAGTCTTTAACTTCACGTTTCTGACTATAATGGTGTTTATATAGTGCTTTTCTACCTATTGGCACTCAAAGCACTTTACACTGCTTCTTATTCACCCATTCACACTCACAATCACACACACACCAAAGGGGAGCTGCTATGCAGCTGGCATACCAGGCAACTAAGTTGGGGTTTAGTGTTTTGCTCAAGGACACTCCGACATGTGACCAGAGGAGCCGGGGATTGAACCAACAACTGCGAGATTGGTGGACAACCGCTCTACCTTCCTGTGCCACAGTCGGCAATTACCAGAGTTGGTTTCTCAGCAGGCTGAGTGGGGAAAATTGATTACAAACGTGAACCGACTAGTGGTTAACCTCGGGTGTCTGTTTAGCATTAGATCTCTTACAAACCGTCACCCAGCCGGACTGGCTTCCCGGCTGCTCGTGAACTGCCGGGGGACAGCTAGCAGGGGCTATGCTAGGTCGGCCCGCACCAGCTACCGGGGCCTGACTAGCTGAATTATTTTCCATGGTGCCTCCAATGCTGCAAAAACCTTACACTTATTACATATCCCATTATCAATAAAGGAGGCAGAGGAAAAACTGAACATGAGACACACCGAGCAAGTGAGAGAAGTAGAGACAGAGGGAGACAGAGAAGCCATTGCTAACCGATAACTGCTAAGCGAACGAAGCTAATATAGGTGAAATCTTGAATTTGTAAACTTTAGCTGGTTATGTTTTACAAGAGCAGATGCTTGTGTAATACAAGCGTATGTTATGACTCAAGTATTATTCTTTTGTGAAGTAATCACTTATTTAAGTAAAAATAAGACCTACAATTAATCAGTAAACAGTCCTTCGGTAGAAACCCAAGAGTGTGCAGAAACAGGAAATGACGCAATACGCTTACCACACGAGTCCGCCCAATTGACAGCAGAAAGTAAATTTAATGTGTATTTTTTGGGGATGGACAACAGCAACAGGATTATTAAATGTTCTGTCACGTGACTTGCAAACTTCAAAATTCATATAATTATATTTTATCCAGGGGTTTAACCTGAATAAACTGATTGTAGACCTGCTCCCACCCAGCAGTTTATTCTGGTCCATAGCAGCAGTTTTACAGAATTGTTACACCGCATCCTTGTGGACATTGAAACAAACTGCATGTTACCCAAGGTTTGGTAGTAATTGATGGGTTTGTTGAAGCTTAAGTTAAATCAACAAATTATAGCTTGTTTTATTGAGCAACTCTGCTCTGTCTCTATTCCCTTTCAACTGGAATCTCAGACCAACGGGACACAGTGCAAGACATCCTAAATTCCATTTACCACTTTTTAAATGCTCTACATCTGCTGTTTTTTTAAATAACTTTAAAAACCTGTACAATATAAGCTTCCAGATGACATCACCTAGAGGAGTTTTTCATCATTTGGAGTTCAGATGATGTCATCTGGAGGAGCTCTAAAAAAACAGGCTGACCATGATAACAAACTCCATAGTGTGAGCTGCAAGATGACTGTTGTGGCAAAATTCAACAATTACTAGTCACATACACCTTGAGTGTAATCCCTAAAGAAGCTTCCACATCCAGGATGTCTTTAAGGGTTTTATTATTTTTCAGAAGAGAAGTGCACCAAACAGTGTTTCAAGCCTCTATCCAGTGCAGTTCTAAGGACTTAACATATCAAACATGATTTTATATACTCCTGGTGCTGGGCAGAATACTGTGTACCCCCCCAGGCTGCTGCCTCCAGCTTTTCCCTACTATGGTAACTTTTACAAAATACGTTAAGAACATAGGAATTTGGTGTAACCTGAAGACATCTGGAGACATCTCCGTGTGGGCAGTCAACCATAAGCTTTGTTCTCCTCTACAGGCACTACTCAGGACAAAAACACACAATATTGACCTTGTGTTGTGTTGTTACAGTTGCTCTCCATGTGAAAGTAGTACGAAAGGAAAAGAACAAACCATTAATAAAGTAATAGAAACTATTGCTCAATAAGTTAGAAAAATCCAGCAAGAGGAGTAAAAATAAATGCAAAAAAAACAATACTATACAGTAAATAGTTGCTTATATAGCAATTTTATCCAAAGCACTTTACAATGTTGATTCCCATTCACCCATTCACACACACACACACACACAGCATTGGCTGCCATGAAGGTGCTCACCTCCTTGCTCAAGGACACTTCGACATATACCCATGAGCAGGGATCAAACCACTGACCCAGTGGTTCATGGTCAATTGCTAGCCCAGGGACACTTCGACATATAGCCAGGGCCGGGGATCGAACCACTCCGTTCGTAAGCAACTGCCTTTACCAACTGAGCTACAGCCGCCTCTACTACTCTCCTTTCGTCTTATTCCATGAGCTCGGGGTCGCCACAGCAGATCATTGTCCGCATGTTGATTTGGCACAGTTTTTATACCAGATGCCCTTCCTGACACAACCCTCCCCAATTTCTACCAGGCTTAGACCAGCACTGCACAGCTGGGGAGGCGAATGGGCCGTTAGGGGTTCAGTGTCTTGCCCAGGGACACTTCGACATATAGCCGATCGAACCACTCACCCTGTGGTCCGTAAGCAACTGCCTTTACCAACTGAGCTACAGCCGCCTCTAATTTCTAATTATCCATTTGGGGATGAGTTGAACAGTTTAATGGGAGA
Source organism: Channa argus (assembly GCF_033026475.1). Lineage (NCBI taxonomy): Eukaryota > Metazoa > Chordata > Actinopteri > Anabantiformes > Channidae > Channa > Channa argus. The sequence goes on from NC_090205.1 coordinate 1,303,307, forward strand.
AAGGATGTCTTAAGGTGTAAAGTTCCTTGAGATGACTTTGTTGTGAAATGGCTCTATATAAATGTGCACAAGTATCTAAGAAACTCATTAGAATCTTCAATAAACACCACACTGTTCAATTCAAACCCTGTAACACCCCAAGGGAGGAACTGGTCCACTGCAAGGACAAAATACCCAGACAGAAGACAACCAGTGTAGTTTATGCAGTCCAATGGAGCAAGGAACTTACGGATTTGTACATAGTTATTAATAAACAACCACTTCAAACACATGGCACAACTCTTCAGGACAAGACACATCATTCTATCCACATCTGAAAGAAAAGGGTCAAAATGGCCTTTGAATACACCAATGTCCACATTCTGGACCGGGAAGACTAATATTTTGAATGATTTGTTAAGGAACACTTATATTGCAGTTCTTTCATTACTCCTGAGGTGGTTCCACAGTCATTGACAGTCTAAAGCAGGGGTAGTCAATTATGATGTAAGGAGAAAATTTTCTCTTGTACAAGTCCGTAGCATCATCATGTTTAAGTTGCAGTATAATTTATTTAAACAGATTTATTATAGATATTTTGAAGTAGTATTGTCACTATGTAAAGTCAACGACTCAAATCAAATGAACAAAGCTATAATTCAATGCCATTTCAAAAATATTTATTATCTGTGAAACTCTAATTGCTGAATTTAGTTGGTAAATCTTTTCAAATGTAATTTTGTGCTTTGTTTCATAGTGGCATATCACATTCCCACTTTTAACCACTGCCACCACCTCAGAGCAGGTGAGACACAGCAGTTTCGAGCTCCCCACTGGAATAATGAGCGTGTAGGCCTCAGTCCATTCCGGATTAAAAACCTGGTTTTCTCTATCAACCTTCCTGCGTTTAGCACAAACCATGACACACTGAATCACAGTTTTGCCGCTTTTCTTTCACTTGTCTTCTCACTTCTCCCTTTATATTTTTCTCTCCCTGTCACTGTCATTGTTTTCACTCTAATGTAGTTTTTTAATTCTTCTATATAGTAATTGCCTGTCGTTCTCTGCCTGTGTTTGACTTACACTCGCACCTTGACAAATTCAAATCCTAATTCCTAAACAGTTGGCAACAAGTAGTGACCAATCAGAGACAGGTAGCTTGTCCCTGTTGCTGAGTAATGGTGTAGAAACAATCTCAGAAAAGAGTCGCCGGTCAAATGTAATCTCCACCAAAAACAAATTAAAACTCATTGATATGTTCCAGCTACAGGTTAGAGTCTGGGTCTGGACCCAGACTGCGGTCCGTTTATTATTGACTGCTGGTCTGAAGTGTAGAGTCCAAAAACACACATGAAAATGGGGTGGGACAAAAACCCTGGGTGGCCATGAAGGTATCAATAACTTAACAACTCTACTGATTTTATAGCCTCTCTGAGCCAGTTAGTGAGAACTGAAGAAGCTTTTGGATGAGAGGAGACAAATATTCAAAGACTATCAGCAAGTCCAGTTGCCACTGAACAGCACCTCTGGGAGTTAGATATGACATATTTATACATGTTTTATAGTTTTATAGTTTAAAACAACTTATTTTACAGACTTTTCAGTTTGTAAAGATTTGAAGGTAAAACCCACAAAAGAATAATCTGCATGACTGATGTCAGAATTTATGTCCTTTTAAAGGTGTGTACTTAACATCAGTATTATATCGGGGAGTAAACTACTGCAATACATACACAGGAGTAATGTATTTAAGCCAAGTTGAACAAACTCTACGCTGAAAGAAAATGTCCTTTATGTTTCCATGATCTTGTGAAAAACTAAATGCTTTGTAACGTTTAATACACAGAGAAACCAGGTTATTATTAAAAAAAAGTTGCGACTAAACAAACATCATTTGAATGCTTTAATGTTTTGTAGGTGGGGGAAGCTGTGGGACAGAATTGGCTAATGAAAAGTAAATTAATGCTGATGTTTCACAGTAACTAATTAGAAATCAGGTGATTGAAAAGGTCTTTGAATCTGTACATGAAATAAACTTAACAAGATCTGAACATCTCTATTTGTTATCAACAAAGTAAAAAACAACTAACTTTCTTAGTGCAGTAGTGCTGCTTCAGAGCAGTCTACTTGTAGTACCTTTTAGACATGTATTTGGACTTTTATTTGAGTACTCAGTTTGTATACTTCTGCCAACTCTGAAACTGTCCAAATAGGTCAACACCTTCCTGTTCTGTTCTCTGGTCTGAGGCAGTTTAACACAATGATTACACTGACACTTTGAGGCCACAGGAACAAACTTCATGTTATCAAACAGTAACTATTATTATTATCATTATTATTATTATTGTTAGTCAGAAAAAAAACTTTTTGTAACCAGAAGCTAAATGAGAAACACGACAGACTCAGACTGGAAATACAGAGGTTAGATATCTGCAGCAGGGAGTGTGTGTGACTGGTTACTGATAATAAGCACCATCACTGGAAATGATGAAGCATCACTTCAATCAGGAGTAAATCCAACAGATTATCTGACAGTAACAAGTTTAAGAACTGCACATTTTTACTGTTTGGATTTGTGAATTCACTCACTGAAGATCATGAACAAATGAATTTCTTTGTCCATAGAGCAGATCACATTTCAGTCACTGCACAGTCTCTGTTTACAGCATGTTGGTCTCACGGGAGCCAGGCTGCAGTATCTGAAGAGAGAAAATGAGTCTGATAGCTTTTCTAAACCAGGGGTAGAACAAGGCGTAGATCACAGGGTTCAGACAGGAGCCCATAGACAATGTAAAGACAGCAGAGGCTGAAGGTAAACTTAAAATATTCATAAAAGTGATAAAGAAATATGGGCAGAAAGACATTAAGAAAACAACTACAACACCGCCCAGAGTTCTGGCTGCTTTAAGTTCAGATTTCTTAGTCATCACAGTCACTAAATGCTGGAGTGTGACGGCTGCAACATGACAGCGCATGGCACGAGCCTGAGACACAGCCGTCACATACAAAACTGATACAGAATTATGATCACAGTGATTGGAACAATCAATGTCAAAACTATTTTGAAAAATGCTTCCAAGTAGTAAACTATATTCACACACTCTCCATAGCAGGTATTAAACTTACCTGGTTCAATCAGATTGTAGTTCAAAGTAATACTGTAGTAGAAAACACAACAGATCCACCAAATACAAACACACATTTTAACTCTTGTCATAGCGACTCTGGTGGAATAATGCAGAGGGTCACAAATAGCTACATAGCAGTTGACTGATATAAAAACTATGTTTCCTATTGAGGCATAGAAACAGATTGAGGTCACATAAACATAGAGAGAACATAGAGAGAGAGAGGAGGAGGAGGTTGGTGGGTGTTTGCAGCTGCCTGCAGGGAGACAAAGACATGTAATGTAATATCAGACATTAATGTAAAGTGATATGTCTTACATGTGGCACATCTGGACATTTAACATTCAACAAAATTGTCAGCAAAGCAGAAAATACGTCTGGTGTCAAGATGTGAAGTTATTTACACACTAACTCTAAGTAACATTTTCCTGTAAATTGGACTGTTCACATTTATAAAAATAATCAATTGTAAGTTTTGCTGAGTTTATCTCTGCCTGAAGTGGGAGACTGAGATGATGACGAGCAGGTTGAGAACCACAGTGAAAAAACAGATGTATAACAGCAAATACATGAGGACAGTATCAGCCTGTTGGAGCTTTGGTTTCCTGCAGGAGGTATTGAGGAGTTGTGGAAAGCAGAGCTCTGCTCCATCCTGATCCTCCATCCTCAGAGAGAGGAGGAGGAGAAGCTGCAGCCCTGACAGCTTCTGACTAAAACTCTATCAGACAACTGATTTATCAGTTTCTGTCTTAACCTTTATCTCTCTCTCTCTCTCTCTCTCTCTCTCTCTCAATTTGTACATGAAGATGGAACTAGGTAAACACTATGTCTCTGTCTCTTGCCTCTGGTACTGTTCATGATTATGAACTCTTCTAAAAAAAACAAAGTATGGTGGTTTTCAGTAGACACTTTCAGAGACTTTGGACTTGGCTAAAATGCTATCACATGTCAAAGCAGCTTGTGCTGAGAGGTGCAACAGAAGTCTGGCACCTTCAAGTACAGGTGTTTGTGACACTTTTGCACAATTTACATGTAACTCTTCAGTGGTTGGATCGTTACGAGCAGAACCGTCAACGAAATAAATACATTCACTGTTGGGGAGTGGAGAGGAAAGACAATTCTGTGTAGAAGTGACATCATCAGTTTGGTGTCTGCTGCTAGACGTTGAGGTTTTTCATCCTTGTCAGTGGGAAAATGTTGAGCTGGATAAGAAACAGTACATCTTTGAGTGAGCAATATAAGGTAGGGAAAGAAGGAAATGATGAAACAATGATGAAGTATTGATGATGCCGAAAAATGTGTGTTTGCAAGAAAGACTGATTACCACATGACAAAAGAACAGTAAATAAAACTTTATTCTTGATTGCAATCCTAACGCGTGTTGGGGCGTTTGGGTCCATTTGTTTTAGTGAATAATAGTACACACTTGCCAGCATGGACCCGGTGAAGGCTCAAGACATGCAGGGGGCTGTGCAGTCCCAAGGAGCTCTATTGGGTCAAACTCAGCAAGAAGTCGAGGAGAATGTGCATAGGTTAGACGTGCTAGCTTCCTGTTTACCACCGGAGCATTTTTCTGGTGAAGCAGCCATGTGCAGACCATTTATATCAGCCTTCGTAATATTTTTCAAGCTCCAACCCGTCACCTTTGTTTCAGAGGATCAAGATTGCTTATGCCATTTCGCTGCATGCAGGGAAGGTGCTGGCTTGGGGAAGACCAAATGGGAGAAGAGGGCTCCATGCTGCTGAATGTTTGAGGCTTTTTCTAGAGATTTAGCCTTTGTGGTTAACCCCTCAGCTCCCGGGAGAGTTGTGGCCTACAGTCTATTTAAGCTAAGTTATTCCTCTCATTAAGTCACGGACTATACTATTGACTATACTATTATTCTTTGTTAGAAATCTCTCCTCCCAGACCTGCCCTGCCTTTGTAGATTCTGGTATGAAGGCCAAACTTGCATAGCTCTAGTTTGTTCACTAGGTCTGGAGATGGAGAGATTACCTAGGGAGTTTAAGGTAAAGACACTTGACTCACATTTCTCATCACATTATCTTCTGCACTAAACTGGTAAAATTGACCAAAACCATAACCACTGTGTTGAGATTCCACTACTGTAGGAGTCTAAATGCAGTTTATGTTTGGTTGATTACAGGAATTTAAGTTAATAGATAAACTGTAATTTAAATAATTCACAGTCTTTATATAAGTGGAAGAAATATTTGCAATATTCAGTATGTTTGGTTAGTTTTCTGAATCTAAATTGTGTTTGGTTGATTTTAACATGCTTTATATCAGAAAGAGACTATGATTGTTATTTTTGACTAAATAAGTACTTTTGTTCTGATAGACTACAGGGAGGGGAAGTCAGGTGACAAGTCCCGAAAACAAAGTTTTTTGGAGATTAGAAGACAGTGGAGTCACACAGTTTTCAGACCTCTCTCTTTCAGAATCTTTTTTATTCTTTTTTGGGTGTTTCTTTCGTGTCTCATGTTCTGTTGAGAATTGTGCATGTTGAAGACTTTTACACATTATACGTGTGTCTAATTAAACATGTAAATTTCATCTAGTGGTGCTGTGGATTTGTGGATGTGGAAAGAGTGACACGAGAGCGTCAAGCTAAGGCTAACGTAACTCACGTAACACCTAACTTACATCAGGTGTTAACGTGTGCACTGGCACTCGTGCAAGTGAAACGGGGGACCAGGAGAGACAAAGTGGAAAATACTCATGTAAAGCTTCATTAATCAGGCTTCAAATTTTTACTAATTAAGTGTGGGAACCTTTGCTGGTCAAGGATGAACAGGATTGTGGAAATTAGAAATTAAGAATGACTGAGAAGGCTGTAGAAGAAAACAAGAATAGGCAAGTCAATGCACGCAGACAGAAGCTATCTCAGCTAACAAGAATGATAGAGCTAATTGAGCGATTAATGGAGGAGGAAGCAAATGTTAACATTGTTAAAAATAAATTGCGAGTTGACTTTACTTCTTTGCATCAAGAATTTACTGACCTGAACTCTCAGTTGCAACAACTTATTGTTGAGGATGAATATTTGGTTGAATTATTGGTTTGAATTATTGGTTATTCATGAAGGATTTTTTTTTTGGAAATGTGAAGGATGGATGAAAGATGTGATGAAATGCTCCGAGTTGGAAAAAGAAGAGGGAGGACAACTAAAACACAGATAATAGATCTACATCATCAAATTCAATAAGTAAATGCTCAAGTAGGTCTAGATCACAACATGGAAGCTTCTCCTCTACATCTTCTTCAGTCACAATGAAGATTGTAATTGAGCATGTTGCCTTAAAGGCAAAGGCTGCAGCTTTGGAGGAGAAGTTGGCAATAGAAAAGGAAGAAGCAGAGTTTGTGGCTGAGCAAAAAAGACTATAAGCTGTAATAAAAGCTAATAAAGAAATGCATGCCATGCAGACTGCTCTTGCTGAGTCAGAAGCAAAAATGGGGATTTTCAAAAAATACAAAGACGCACAAACAGACATTAGCAGTTTTGCAATTGGTGAACATGTTAGCCAAACTCAGATGAAAGCTATGTTTCACCCACCATCACAGTACACCTCACCTACACCTAGCGAATGCTATGTGCAGCCACCAGTCCCTCAATGGACTTTGCTTGCACTAAATACAGTAAACAATGGTGAACAAGTGCTTGACAGTCTGTGCCAAGCTATTTCTCAGCAAGTCAACGTCTCAGTACCTTGTAAAGAATCACAAGGCGTCTTTACTCCCTGATATCACCATTCCAACATTCAAGGGAGATCCACTTGAGTATAACTCTTTTATCAGATCGATTGGACATGGAATCGAAAATCGTACTGATGACAATTGCGATCGCCTACAATTTTTGTTGCAGTACACAAGTGGACAACCACATGAGTTGGTTAGGAGCTGCATTCACATGGAACCTTCAGTAGGTTATGCTAAAGCAAAACAAAAGAGTGAAAGAAAAACTGAAAGAGTATTTTGGAGATGACTACAAGATAGCAGAAGCCTACATAAAGGAGGCATTAGAGTGGCAGACAATTAAGCCAGAAGATGGCACTGCACTACAGTCTTTACATTATTTCTCACAGGCTGTTCCAATGCAATGTCAGATATTAATTACTTGGAAGACTTGGATAATACAACTAACATAAAGGCACTAGCTAATAAGCGTCCATACAAACTTAAAGAAACTTTCAGGAAGTATGCTTGAGACATACAAGAAAAAACAAGGCAAAGAGTCAAGTTCAAGAATTTTGTCGACTTTGTCAAGCAAGTTAGGTATATGTTACATCCACTTTATAGAAATATTGAGGACACCACTACAAGCATGAGGGACTCAGTTAGACAAAGGGCAAAACCACAATATACAGAAACAATAAAACCTAAAAGGGTGTTCACAACTGCTGTTGTTAATTCTAAAGTGGAAAACAAGGTTAAGACTGAAAATGATAAACCAGCAACATCAAAAATGCAGACCAATCCAGTGGATGCAAGCAGTAAGCCCTGTGTTTACTGCAAGGGAGAACAACACAATAGTACAGTCTGCAGGAAGCTAAAGAGCAAGCCACATAAGGACAAAATTGAATTCTTGAAAAGTAAAGGTCTGTGTTTTGCATGTCTAGAACATGGTCACATGACTAGAAGCTGCAAAGACAAAGTTTAATGTCAAGAATGCTCCCGGCCACATCCTACTCTATTGTAGATCAACACTAAAGAGTCACAAGAAGAAACATCAATGGAAACTTGTGCTCAACAGTCTGTATCCAGTGCCTTGGTACAAATGAAAGTAACCTTTGACAGAATACAGTCTTCTTTACCGCCCCCAATGACACCAATCATTCCAGTGTGTGTAAAGGCTAAAAAGGGAACCAAGACAGTGATGACCTACGCATTCTTGGATCCAGGTAGTTTTGCTACAGAATCACTGTTAAACCAACTTAACATGAATGGACGCAGCACAAATATTTAATTGCGAACAATGGGGAGTGAATCAGTTGTGAGCACCTGCATTGTGACTAGACTTGAAGTAAGGAAGTAAGTAACCTGGATGGCGACCAATTTGTTGGACATCCAGAGGTGTATTCACAGGAATCCATTCTTGTATCTAAAGACAATATCCCCTGCCAAGAGGATGTTGACAGATGGCCTCACCTGAAGGAGGTAAAACTTTCCTCTATTCAAGCCAAAGATGGATTACTTATATGAGCAAATGTTCCCAAGGCGATGAAGCCACCACAAGTGGTGAGCAGTGTGGAAATGGACCTTACGTTGTGAAAACAATATTGGGTTGGACAGTAAATGGACCGCTCAGAAGTGGAGGTGGCATAATGGATGGAAACAGATTGACAAAAGTGACTGCAAATCGAATATCAGTAGCTAGACTAGAAGAGCTCTGGCACCTGCAGTTTAAACAGGATTTCCCTGATGCTGGACAAAACGAAGATCACCAGTTTCTTAATATGATGTCTCAATCTGTAAAGTTAGTGGATAGCTATTACAGTGTTTGTCTTCCTGTGAGAAACAAGCAACTTACCAATGGACTTGTGGACACAGTGACTTGTTTGTAGTCAAGCAAACAAACAAGTCACTGTGCTGCCGAACAACAGAGTAATTGCAGAGCAACGTACACTAAACTTAAGGAAAAGATTCACCAGAGATGTCAAGCTTTATAAGGAATATGTTGCATATATGCATGACGTCCTTAAAAAGGGTTAAGCAATTAAACTCAACAGTGCTGAATGTAAACCAGTTGAAGGAAGAACCTGGTATCTACCTCATCATGGAGTCAGACATCCAGTCAACCAAAAACTGCGCATTGTCTTTGACTGCGGGGCAGGCTTTCAAGGGATGTGGAGGAGCATGTTGGCGAAGGATCAACCTCAAAGATCGACCACATACTAGGAGAGGTCTGCTTTCTCTAGTCAGTTCTATTTTTGATCCGCTAGGATTTCTTGCACTAGTAGTTCTGCCTGCCAAAAAAATCTTGCAAGATTTGTGCCGGCGGAAACTCAGCTGGGATGAACAACTACCTGATGATGTCATTAAGAGCTGGACAAGGTGGGTTTCAGATTTGCAGCAAGCTACCTACTGCTACACAATGCAAGTGAATGCAACCTGATAATAGCAACAGCAAGGGTTTCACCACTGAAATCACCAACCATACCAAGGATGAAATTAGTTGCAGCCACAGTTGCAGTCAAGATGGAGCTTCTGAAGAAAGAGCTTAAGCTAAAACTTCACAAATCGATCTTTTGAACTGATAGCATGGCTGTGCTAAAGTATTTGAACAGTGAAGGCACGAGACTCAAAACATTAGTTGCTAATAGGATCTGTAATCTTGAGCCAGTCTCAGGTTTCTCAGTGGAGATATGTCAATACAACTCTGAATCCAGCAAATTATGTCTCTAGAGGACAAACTGTTGGCTTTTAGGACCAGATTTCTCTCAGCTCACAAGATCGGTGGCCAATCCTAAAATGTTAGATTTTGATGACTTAGAAGTCAACAGGGTATATCAGGTGCATGCCATTCAGGTGCCGGAGTCTAAAGATACAGTGGACCAGTTGATGAATCACTACTTATCCTGGACAAAGCTAAAGCATGCTGTTTCCTAGTTTATGAAACTGAATGGTTTGCTTAAGAAACTGACAGCAAAGAGAAAGAATCCAGGTATACAACAGTTCAAGAAAACTTTCAAAGGAACACTTCTAACTTGTGAAGATCTGAATGAAGCAGAAAAAGAGATCATGAAATACTGTCAATGGAAAAGTTTCAAAGAAGACTTGATAATTCTTAAGAAAGAAGAGCACCCCTCTCTATAAATTGACCCCAGTAATTCAAGATGGAGTCTTGGAGTTGGAGGGAGGTTAAGTCGAGCAGCAATGCCAGATGACTCCAAACAGCAAGCCATCTTGCCAAAGCATGCACACATCACAAAGCTTGTGCTAAGACACATCCATGATGTTACAGCTCACGCTGAACAGAATTACACGTTGGCTCAACTGCATCAAAGATTATGGATCCTTGGATCTAATCGATCCATCAGAAGCTTCTTGATTAAGTGTGTCACCTGTAAAAGGCTGCACGGAACTACTGGCATGCATCTTATGGCAGATTTACCAAAATCCAGAGTCTTGCCTGACGACCCTCCATTCACCAGAGTAGGCGTTGACTACTTTGGTATGTTTCTGGTAAAACGGGGAAGAGGGAAAGTGAAAAGATATGGGGTTATTTTCACGTCTGGCTATACGAGCTTTGCATCTTGAGGTAGCATCATCACTTGACACTGATGTGTGTCTTAATGCCATTAGAAGATTCCTTGCCAGAAGAGGACAAGTAAAAGAGATGTATTCTGATAATGGAACCAACTTCCGATCAGCCGACAGTGAGTTAAAGAAATCACTCAGGGAATGGAACCCCAGTAAGATCGCAAAAATGTCACAGCAAAGGGGCATCCAGTGGCATTGTAATCCCCCAGCTGGATCTCACCATGGAGGTAGCTGGGAGAGGTTAATCTGCTCAGTGAGAAAAATTTTAAATGTCACAGTAAAGGAACAACTTTTGGATGAAGAAGGTCTTCATACCTTGCTGTGTGAAGATGAGGCTATTATAAACAGCAGGCCATTACAAAGGCATCTCCAGACCTCAATGACCTAAAGGCCTTAACACCCAACCATCTCCTGTTACTTAAGGTTAAGCCTGAGTTACAACCAGGAGTGCGTAAGCGTATTGCATCACTTCCTGTTTCTGCACACTCTTGGGTTTCTACCATAGGACTGTTTACTGATTAATTGTAGCTGTTATTTTTACTTGAATAAGTAATTTCTTCACACAATAATTAATACTTGAATCGTAACACACACTCGTATTACACAAGAACCTGCTCTTGTAAAACATAACCAGCTAACGTTTACAAATTCCACATTTCACCTATATTGGCTTCGCTAGCTTAGCAGTTATCCGTTAGCAATGGCTTCTCTGTCTCCCTCTGTCTCTACTTCTCTCATTTGCTAAGTCTGTCTTATGTTCAGTTTTTCCTCTGCCTCCTTTAGTGATAACTGTATATCTAACAAGTGTAAGGTTTTTGCAGCTTTGGAGACGAGGCTCATGGAATTGGAAGCGCGGCTCCGCACCATGGAAAACAATTCAGCTAGTCAGGCCCCGGTAGCTGGTGCGGGCAACCTAGCATAGCCCCTGTTAGCTGTACCCCGGCAGTTCCCGAGCAGCCGGGAAGCCAGTCTGGCTGGGTGACGGTTCGTAAGAGATCTAATGCTAAACAGACGCCTGAGGTTCACCACCAGTCGGTTCTAGTTTCTAATCAATTTTCACCACTCAGTGACACACCCGCTGAGAAACCAACTCTGGTAATTGGCAGCTCTATAGTCAGAAACGTGAAGTTAGAGACTCCAGCGGCTCCTTGCTGTCTAGGTGGTGCCCAGCAAACGATGTGGGCTACATAGACAATTGAAAACATTTTTGGGGAAAACCTATGCTGATTAGGAGAGATGGCATCAAGGGCAGTGCAGAGAGAGGTGGGGCTGGAGCAAATTGCTGTGTGTGGAGAGACCAGGTTGTAGTTGAGGATGAGTGCAGAACATTACAAGCCGCTTCACCGTCAGACAAGAATGGGACTGTGGTGCGGTTGTCCACCAATCTCGCAGTTGTTTTTTGTTCAATCCCCAGCTCCTCAGCTCATATGTTGAAGTGTCCTTGAGCAAGTAACTGAACCCCAATGAGAATCACAGTAAAGTGCTTTGAGTGCCAACAGGTAGAAAAGCACTATAAAAGTGCAGGTCATATACGTTGCTACACAAAAATGTGGGAGAATTCCCACGATAGATAGTACCGTCTCATGCTTAAGGTTAAAAGCTCAATGTTCTAACAGCAGATCTGCTCTGTAACATTGATGTGATTGCAGTCAATAATTAATAATTAATAATTATATAATAGTATTTAATAATATTAATATTATTCACAAATACTGCCACCCTTTCTCTTACTGCTCTCCTTCGTCCTGTCTGCTCGCATCAGCTGAAATCCAGCAAGCCTAAAAAGATTAAATAATCTTTCAGTTATAATTAATAACAGATTGAAAAAGTGCCAAACTGCAGCATGACTGAAGTCAAGCTTATGTAACCCTTACTATTTGCTTCAAATAACTCAAGCCTCAAGCTTAACTCTGTCTCAAGCAGAAATTACATGATAAACTAAAAATACTAAATCAGACTACTTACTACTGTAATGGAAAATGTTTATGAACTTAATTATTATGTCAACCTTTCTGTGTGCTCTTGGACTCCTTAGTTTCTATGTGATCCTTTGCAGCTTGTGACAATCTCTAGTTCCTCTATCTTGTATTCAAGTTTATATGTCTTGTTTCAAAGCCTTTGATGTGATTTGTATTGAGGTGGAAACCACAAATTTGACAGAAGCCCGCCTTTTACTCCTCTGTAGGTAGGAACTTAGACTGCAGGGATGCTTATCTGCTATTGCAAAAGGAAGCTACTTTCACTGAAACCATGACACACTCTGCAGACTGCTCAGCACTTTGTATGACCTTCTATGCATAGAATAAACTTAAGAAAGACAATTCACTTGTCTTAGTCATTATTTCAGTTGTCACCAGCATCAAGGGATTCTTTTTTACATGACAATTTGCTTAAAAGAAGAGAAGGCCAACTGCTGAACGAACGGACCACCCCCACTGGCATCTCCAATTCAGCACGGACTGCTCGTTGTCTAGCACACATCGAGATACTGAAATTTATTATTACTATTATTAGAGAAAAAACAAAAAAGGAAGGTACCAAGGGAAGTATCTGTTTCTCTTCGCCTTCTAAGTTTTTGTCATTTTCAAGACCCGATCAAAGGTCATTACAGGAAAGAGTAGTTGTCCTGTGGAACTGCCAGTCTACAGTGAACAAGGCTGACAAGGCAAGACTTCAGCCTGTAAGTGCAAACAGCTGAAACAGCAGAAACTTGGATCAAACCACAGAACACGGCCACCCCAGCTACACTCCTCCAATTTTTCCTTTTATCACACTCTTCGCTCATCAGCTCAGGGGAGTGGAACTGGGCTTCTCTTCACTGACACCTGAAGGTTTTGCTCAACTGTACTCCTCAACAATCTGTCATCGCTGGAATATCATGCCTTTAGGATCACAGCATCGATTACAGTCCAAGTGAATGTGATATTTCGACCACCGGGCCAGCTGGGGAACATCTGCAATGAGCTTGACATGCTGCTGTCCCACTTCCCTGAAGATGGCACTCCTCTCATCATCTTGGGAGAACTTGAATATCTACCTGGACAAAACTCAGGTGGCTGACGTGTTTGCCCTTCTAGACACATTTGAAGTAAGAAATATAACATATAAAGCTCTGAATGGTCAGGCTCCATCATATATAGAAGACCTCATAGCACCATATCATCCCAGTAGACCACTTTGCTCTCAGAATGCAGGCCTACTTGTGGTTCCCAGAATTTCCAAAGGTGGAATGGGAGGTAGAGCCTTTAGCTATCAAGCTCCTCTCCTGTGGAACCAGCTCCCAGTTCAGATTCGCTGTGTGTCTTCCAGCGTGCAGCTACTGGTCTTACCAATCTGTTTTGTTGTTGCTTTTGTTGCTCTATTTTCTTTTCTCTCTTCACTTTCCACTCACCCCAACCGTCAAGGCAGATGGACTTCCACCCTGAGCCTGGTTCTGCTGGAGGTTTATTTTGTTAAAGGGAGTTTTTCCTCTCCACTGTTGCCTATGGCTTGCTCCAGGGGGAATTGTTGGGTTCTCTCTATACATCTTTATAATCTTGACTTTATTCTGTAAAGTGCCCTGAGATTACTTTGTTGTGAATTGGCGCTATATAAATAAAGTTGAATTGAATTGAATTGAATTGAATTGACTGTTCTCCACTCCTCCGACCCACGAAGCTGGACCTCATTCTCAACAGGAACTGCAGCACAGACAACATCTTGGTCACTCCTCTGCATTTTTCGGCTCACTTTTTCATTCAGCTCACAGTCTTCATCCTTAGACTTTCACATTCTCCCCCCACACTTACACTTACCGCCATAACCTCGGGTCTCTCATCCCGGACCAGCTCTCTTCACTAGTCTCTGCAACTCTGCCTCCAACACAGGACCTCTCCATACTTGATACGGATACAGCCATGGACAGTTTCTGCAATACTCATTCATCCTGTCTGGATAGTCTCTGCCCCATGTCTTCTAGACAAGCTTGTCTCTCAGCTTCTAATTCGTGGCTCAGCGACTGGATTAGAGAGCAATGCAGGAGTGCTGAGAGGAAGTGCCGCAAATCCAAGACTCCATCTTCTCTTGCCAAGTATCAGGATCTGCTTGTGTCTTTTTCTCACAGTTTTACAAAGACAAATACTAAATACTACCAGGAGAAACTTAGCAACACCACCTCCTTGATATACCTCTCTTGCTTCTTTCAACACTGCCTCGCTCTCCTCATTTTCAACTCTGACTGAGGACGACATATCAACCCTCCTCCTCTCTAACCATCCGACCACCTGCTCTCTGGATCTGATCCCTTCCATTCTCCTTCAAGCAGTTGCACCTGCACTAATGCTAGCTGTTACACGAATTATCAACAGACCACTCACAACAGGCACGTTTCCGACCTCATTCAAGCAGGCCCAGATTACCCCACTGCTTAAGAAGTATTCTCTTGACCCCTAACTTTGTGGAGACTTCCATGCCAAGACCATGGAATCTGCCGTATTCAATCAACTCTCAGACTATGTTTCAACTTCCTCCTTCCAGTCTGTCTTCAAAAGCAGTCACTCCACAGAAACAGTACTCACTTCACTTCACTTCACTTCACTTCACTTCACTTCACTTCACTTCACTTCACTTCACTTCACTTCACTTTACTTTACTTTACTTTACTTTACTTTACTTTACTTCAATTGAACTCAACTTTATTTATATAGAGCCAATTCAAAACTAAGTAATCTAAGGGCACTTTACAGAATAATGTCAAGATTATAAAGATGTATAGAGAAAAACCAACTATTACCCCTGAACAAGCCCTAGGCAACAGTGGAGAGGAAAAACTCCCTTTAATAGAAGAAACCTCCAGCAGAACCAGGCTCAGGGTGGGCGTCCATCTGCCTTGACCGATTGGGGTGAGTAGAAAGTGAAGAGAGAAAAGAAAAAAGAGCAACAAAAGCAACAACAAGACATCTGGCAGGTTAGGGTTAACCTCTATATACATGTATAGTCGACTTTATTCTGTAGAGTGCCTTAAGATGACTTTGTTTTGAATTGCTGCTTTATGAATATAGATGAATTGAACTGAATTTAAAAAAGGAAAAGTAGAACAAGAAACACAACCATTAACACCTGTCTAATATATCATATGTTGTTCAATATATTTCATTGTTGTACTGCTGCTTTATTCAGTTTTTAGTGTATTTATTTTGTTGATAAAAGATTGTACTTTTATTAAAACACAACCGGGTCCCACAGGGTATTTTCAGATGTGCATTTCAACCTGTGACTTTTCTGGTACCATAAAAATAACATTTAAAAAAGGGATACGAGTCTGGGTTTGGTAGCATGCTATACTTCACAGGGGCACAAACTATTTGGCTATGAAAACTGAAACAGTTTCAAAATTTACCATTTTATCTTTGAAATGACCACTGCTATTGTCTCTTAATATATTCAATTACACCAAAGAAAAGTCTAGTCTACAGTCTAGTTCTCTATGTCATTATCGTTATCGTTTAAAAGTCGAGTGTAAATTGTAGAACACACGCATTTCATTTCTGTTATTTTGTAATACTACCCTCGTGTGGACACGTACACCTGCCGCTCAGGTATAAAAGAATACGTATTCAAGTATAGGTCAACGTTGATGTTTACGTGTATCAACAAAGAAGTATAATTTTGGCTTAAAGTTGTGTGTATTTGTGGTGTGTCTGTCGCGAATGATCCGGCTCTTGGAGCTGGCTCATGAAAGGCATATGAGAACTGTACATCCACACAGTTTCCTACAGCGTCAGATATTGATGCTTACTAAGGCAGCAGATTGTGCCAATGTGTATGTCCTTTGGTGTTACTATTGGATGCTCCAGGAGTGCAATCTTATGAAACTACGTAAACAACTCAAAAACTACGGGTAGGAAACAATTTCTGGGTAAGGAGACAACAAAGGTTAGGGTCAGGCACTGAGGCACTAAGGTTTAGGGTGGGTTAAGTTAGAAGTTAAATTACATAAAAACTAAACGCTACAAGTGACAGTGGCACACACGTACTTGCTTACTATTGTAACCATATCTGACTAAGTCCAAAACACTCGAGTCGTCGGTCTCCTGAGGACAAGTCCACTTCCCAATGACACTTTTTCACTCAACTTCTATACATTATTTTAAACGTGAAATATTTTTGACCAAAAGTCACTGACACAAACTGGTACCTTAAGCGACAGCATGTAATGCAGAAGCGACTGGATAAAGACTTTTTGATGATGAAGTGAGAACAGGCTCATATTTAACCACAGTAGAGTTAAAATCTAACACTCATGATGTGTTTTAAGTGTAAAGTATCAGGTTCAATTATCAAAAATGCTGTCTAAAGTATGTATACATTACAGCAACACAGGAAACATTTTAGGGGTTCAAAAGTATCTGGACCAAGTAGGACCTAGTGTTCAAAGACACGCAGTGAAAACTGCTGCAGGTGTAGTCAGAAGAAGAAATTAAAATCTATCAAATAATTGATAAAACACATTTGTTTTCTGAGTATACAGTAGAAATCTTTAACCTTTGTTGTTGTTTTCCAACATTAAAGTTCAAATGTTCAATGACAATGTTCAAAAATGTAAAAGGACATTATTCACAAATACTTTGTTTTGTAAGAGGACCACACTGGGATGTGTCAATAAAAAACATGCAGTGAGTAAACTGCAATGATGAAGATGAGGATGTGATTCAACGAATGAAAGAGACAGAGAGAGAGAGAGACAGATGAAGGTTAAGTCAGAAACTGATAAATCAGTTGTCTGACAGAGTTTTAGTTAGAAGCTGTCAGGGCTGCAGCTTCTCCTCCTACACTATCTGAGGATGGAGGACGAGGACGGACCAGAGCTCTGCTTTCCACAACTCCTTAATTCCTCCTGCAGGAAACCAGAGATCAGTCAGTCTGTAGTTGTCCTTATGAATTTGATGCTCTTCATCTCTGTGTTCACTGTGATTCTTAACCTGCTTGTCATGATTGCAGTCTCCCACTTCAGGCAAAGAAAAACTCAGCAAAACAATTTATTCTTTTTATAAGTGTGAACAGTCTGGTTTACAAGAAAATGTTACTTAGAGTTAGTGTGTAAATAACTTCACATCTTGAGACCAGACAATATTTTTTAATGTTAAATGTCCAGATGTGCCACATGTAAGACATATCACTTTACATTAATGTCTGACATTACATTAAATGTCTTTGTCTCCCTGCAGGCAGCTGCACACACCCACCAACCTCCTCATCCTCTCTCTGGCTGTGTCAGATTTCCTTACTGGGTTTGATGTAATGTTAGAAGCTCACAAACAAACAGCTTGTTGGTTTCTTGGTGACCTCATGTGTTCACTACATGTTTATGTGAGCTCAGTCATTTTCAGTGCTTCAACTGGAAATATCATTTTTATATCAGTCGACCGCTATGTGGCTATTTGTGACCCTCTGCATTATTCCACCAGAGTCACTGTGACAAGAGTTAAAATGTGTGTTTGTATGTGGTGGATCTGTTCTGTTGTTTATTACAGCATCATTTTTAAAAATGAACTAGCACAACCAGGTATGAAAAATTTCTGCTATGGACAGTGTGTTGTTATAATTCACTTTATTGCAGGAATTGTTGACAGTGTTATGTCACTTATTGTTCCAGTCACTGTGATCATAATTCTGTATATGAGAGTGTTTGTGACGGCTGTGTCTCAGGCTCGTGCCATGCGCTCTCATGTTGCAGCCGTCACACTCCAGCATTCAGGGACTGTAATGACTAAGAAATCTGAGCTGAAAGCAGCCAGGACTCTGGGTGTTGTTGTACTTGTGTTCTTAATGTGTTTTTGTCCATATTACTGTATCTCTTATGTACAAATCAGTTCTAATAGCGCTTTACCTATAGCCGCTGGTGTCTTTTTGTCATATATTAACCCCTGTCTGAACCCTATGATCTACGCCTTGTTCTATCCCTGGTTTAGAAAAGCTATCAGACTCATTTTCTCTCTTCAGATACTGCAGCCTGGCTCCCGTGATACCAACATGCTGTAAACAGAGACTGTGCATTGACTGAAATGTGATCTGCTCTATGGACAAAGAAATTCATTTGTTCATGTTCTTCAGTGAGTGAATTCACAAATCCAAACTGTGAAAATGTGCAGTTCTTAAAGTTGTTACTGTCAGATAATCTCTTGGATTTTCTCCTGCTTGAAGCAATGCTTCATTATTTCCAGTGATGGTGCTTATGATCAATAACCAGTCATACACACTCCCTGCTGCAGATATCTAACCTGTGTATTTCCAGTCTGAGTCTGTCCCGTTTCTCATTCAGCTTCTGGTTACAAACCGTTTTTTCCTCTGTGTCTGTTTTCACAAGCACCACACAGTGACTTCTGTTACACAGAACCAAATAAGAAGTAAACTTTGAAAATGAAAACTATGATGAATGTCCTACATTGTTCATTTTGTCTCTCTTCCTCAAATGTGCACAAACACATTCTTCAACAGAACCTTACATGTGAACTATACTGAAGAAATAAAATGAAATGAATTGAAAGCAGGTGGTAACAGACTAGGTGGTTTAATGTTTGTCAATAATAGTCCCAACAGGGAGAGGAATTCAAGAGACAGGTGATAGGACATGAAAAAGAACAGGGGACAAAGAATTTATCAGATCCTCCAAGATTTTGGTGACTTTTTTTTAAACATGTAAAGTGTTGTAAAGTTCGTATTGTATTTAAATTGTAAGGTCAAGCCCCTTTGACAAGCCCCTTTTGTTTCGCTAGTTTTGAGGAGCACTGTGGTTCCACTGCTGCATCTGGGATGTTTTCATGGAGCCATGTCTGAGTAATAATTGTTATACAGCTGTCCCATCAGAGTCTCAAATCATCTATTTTGTTGATATGAGCGAGCGTCGACAAGAACTAAACTGGCAATAGCTGGTCTGTGTGGAGCTTGTTGCAGCCTGAATCTGCAGCCTGCCTGTTTACCTCGCTTCTGTCATGTGTATCTCCGTGGACTCCTCTGGTTGGTCTGCCACTCGGATAAGTTCTGAGTGCTTCCATGGCCAAATAGTCCATTTATGAAGGGATTTTACGTTTTCTGGAAAAAAATCCGAACAATGTTTCCGTATTTCCATAACTTCCGAACATGCGTATGATAAAAAGCTGCTGTGAATGGGAGAGCCTCGGGCCTCTGTGCCTTCTTGCACCGTCATGCTGACTGTTAATCCCTGATTGTTAATGACCAGAACTGGTTTTATACCATATAAGCTACCAGATAAAAGTGTACTGCAAATGATCATTCTCCCTTTGCTCACGGGCTACACACACAGACATATCAGAGAAGGATGTGTGAGCATCAGCTGCATTCACACAACATCCTCCCACAAGGTTCTGTGCAGATGTTTCTTTCTGCCTTTACTGTTCTCACAAAGAGTGGAACTTGTTCTATGCCAGACAGTTAGCTAACATGTGATTGTGAAGGCCTAACTTTTCTCGGGTAATTAATGAAGGTTCACTTTTCTTTCCTCTTGCTTTACTCTATTCACTCTAAAACTGAAGACACATAATAATAGGAATGAAAATAACATAACATAAATCATACAGCTACAATTCAAGGTTTCAAATATTGAAATAGAAATACGCTGAGTCACAGCAGCAATGATCACCACAATTTACTATGGCTCTGAATTAACGATTTTGAAGCCAAATAATAATGCAGCAACCATATTATGTTTACATCATCAAAAAGGGTAATAATTCAATTCAATTCAACTTCATTTATATAGCGCCAATTCACAACAAAGTCATCTAAGAGCACTTTATGTCAAGATTATAAAGATGTATAGAGAGAACCTAACAATTCCCCCTGGAGCAAGCCATAGGCAACAGTGGAGAGGAAAAACTCCCTTTAACATTTGATCTTTGAAATGACCACTGCTATTATCTCTTAATATATTCAATTACACCAAAGAAAAGTCTAGTCTACAGTCTAGTTCTCTATGTCGTTATCGTTATCGTTTGAAAGTTGCCTTTCCATTTACAGACGCTGAGTGTAAAATTGTAGAACACACACATTTAATTTGTGTTATTTTGTAATACTACCCTCTTGTGGACACGTACGCCTGCCGCTCAAGTATGTTTACGTGTATCAACAAAGAAGTATAATTTTGGCTTAAGTTGTGTGTATTTGTGGTGTGTCGGTCGCGGTCGTGTTACTATTGGATGCTCCAGGAATGCAACCTTATGAAACTACAGAAACAACAGACACACAGATACACAAAAACTACGATAGGGTTAGGAAACAATTTCTGGGTAAAGAGACAAAAAAGGTTAGGGTTAGGCACAAAAGGTTTAGGGTGGGTTAAGTTAGAAGTTAAATTACAAAAAAACTAAACGCTACAAAAAGTGACAGTGGTACGCACGTACTTTATTACTATTGTATCCATATGTGCCAAAGTCCAAAATACTGGAATCGAACATTGGTCTCCTGAGTCAAAGTCCTGTGTCTTTCTGTTCCATCCACCACCCTGTCCACTTCCCAATGACACTTTTTCACTCAACTTTTATGTCATTATTTTAAGTGTGAAATATTTTTGACTGAAAGTCACTGACATAAACTGGTACCCTAAGCGACAGCATGTAATGCAGAAGCTACTGGATAAAGACTTTTTGATGATGAAGTGAGAACAGTAGAGTTAAAATCTAACACTCATGATGTGTTTTAAGTGTAAAGTATCAGGTTCAATTATCAAAAATGCTGTCTAAAGTATGTATACATTACAGCAACAGAGGAAACATTTTAGGGGTTCAAAAGTATCTGGACCAAGTAGGACCTAGTGTTCAAAGACACGCAGTGAAAACTGGTGCAGGTGTAGTCAGAAGAAGAATTAAAAATCTATCTATCAAATAATTAATAAAACAGATTTGTTTTCTGATTATACAGTAGAAATCTTTACCTGTGTTTTTGTTTTCCAATATCAAAGTTCAAATGTTTAATGACAATGTTCAAAGATGTAAAAGGACATTATTCAGAAATACTTTGTTTTGTACGAAGACCACACTGGGATGTGTCAATAAAAAACATGCAGCGAGTAAACTGCAATGATGAACATGAGGATGTGATGTGAGAGACAGAGAGAGAGAGAGAGAGAGAGAGAGAGAGAGAGAGAGAGAGAGAGAGAGAGAGATGAAGGTTAAGACAGAAACTGATAAATCAGTTGTCTGACAGAGTTTTAGTCAAAAGCTGTCAGGGCTGCAGCTTCTCCTCCTCCTCTCTCTGAGGATGGAGGACGAGGACGGAGCAGAGCTCTGCTTTCCACAACTCCTTAATTCCTCCTGCAGGAAACCAGAGATCAGTCAGTCTGTAGTTGTCCTTATGAATTTGATGCTCTTCATCTCTGTGTTCACTGTGATTCTTAACCTGCTTGTCATGATTGCAGTCTCCCACTTCAGGCAAAGAAAAACTCAGCAAAACAATTTATTCTTTTTATAAGTGTGAACAGTCTGGTTTACAAGAAAATGTTACTTAGAGTTAGTGTGTAAATAACTTCACATCTTGAGACCAGACAATATTTTTTAATGTTAAATGTCCAGATGTGCCACATGTAAGACATATCACTTTACATTAATGTCTGACATTACATTACATGTCTTTGTCTCCCTGCAGGCAGCTGCACACACCCACCAACCTCCTCATCCTCTCTCTGGCTGTGTCAGATTTCCTTACTGGGTTTGATACAATGTTAGAAGCTCACAAACAAACAGCTTGTTGGTTTCTTGGTGACCTCATGTGTTCACTACATGTTTATGTGAGCTCAGTCATTTTCAGTGCCTCAATAGGAAATATAATTTTTATATCAGTCGACCGCTATGTGGCTATTTGTGACCCTCTGCATTATTCCACCAGAGTCACTGTGACAAGAGTTAAAATTTGTATTTGTATTTGTTGGATCTGTTCTGTTGTTTATTACAGCATCATTTTTAAAAATGAACTAGCACAACCAGGTATGAATAATTTCTGCTATGGACAGTGTGTTGTTATAATTCACTTTACTGCAGGAATTGTTGACAGTGTTTTGTCACTTATTGCTCCAATCATTGTGATCATAATTCTGTATATGAGAGTGTTTGTGACAGCTGTGTCTCAGGCTCGTGCCATGCGCTCTCATGTTGCAGCCGTCACACTCCAGCATTCAGGGACTGTAATGACTAAGAAATCTGAGCTGAAAGCAGCCAGGACTCTGGGTGTTGTTGTACTTGTGTTCTTAATGTGTTTTTGTCCATATTACTGTATCTCTTATGTACAAATCAGTTCTAATAGCGCTTTACCTATAGCCGCTGGTGTCTTTTTGTCATATATTAACCCCTGTCTGAACCCTATGATCTACGCCTTGTTCTATCCCTGGTTTAGAAAAGCTATCAGACTCATTTTCTCTCTTCAGATACTGCAGCCTGGCTCCCGTGATACCAACATGCTGTAAACAGAGACTGTGCAGTGACTGAAATGTCATCTGCTCTGTGGACAAAGAAATTCATTTGTTGATGTTCTTCAGTGAGTGAATGCACAAATCCAAACATTGAAAATGTGCAGTTCTTAAACTTGTTACTGTCAGAATCTAATGGATTTTCTCCTGCATGAAGTGATGCTTCACTATTTCCAGTGATGGTGCTTATTATCAGTAACCAGTCATACACACTCCCTGCTGCAGATATCTAACCTGTGTATTTCCAGTCTGAGTCTGTCCTGTTTCTCATTCAGCTTCTGGTTACAACCTTTTTTTTACCTCTGTGTCTGTTTTCACAAGCACCACACAGTGACTTCTGTTACACAGAACCAAATAAGTTCTTTGAAAATGAAAACTATGATGAATGTCCTACATTGTTCATTTTGTCTCTCTTCCTCAAATGTGCACAAACACATTCTTCAACAGAACCTTACATGTGAACTATACTGAAGAAATAAAATGAAATGAATTGAAAGCAGGTGGTAACAGACTAGGTGGTTTAATGTTTGTCAATAATAGTCCCAACAGGGAGAGGAATTCAAGAGACAGGTGATAGGACATGAAAAAGAACAGGGGACAAAGAATTTATCAGATCCTCCAAGATTTTGGTGACTTTTTTTTAAACATGTAAAGTGTTGTAAAGTTCGTATTGTATTTAAATTGTAAGGTCAAGCCCCTTTGACAAGCCCCTTTTGTTTCGCTAGTTTTGAGGAGCACTGTGGTTCCACTGCTGCATCTGGGATGTTTTCATGGAGCCATGTCTGAGTAATAATTGTTATACAGCTGTCCCATCAGAGTCTCAAATCATCTATTTTGTTGATATGAGCGAGCGTCGACAAGAACTAAACTGGCAATAGCTGGTCTGTGTGGAGCTTGTTGCAGCCTGAATCTGCAGCCTGCCTGTTTACCTCGCTTCTGTCATGTGTATCTCCGTGGACTCCTCTGGTTGGTCTGCCACTCGGATAAGTTCTGAGTGCTTCCATGGCCAAATAGTCCATTTATGAAGGGATTTTACGTTTTCTGGAAAAAAATCCGAACAATGTTTCCGTATTTCCATAAGTTCCGAACATGCGTATGATAAAAAGCTGCTGTGAATGGGAGAGCCTCGGGCCTCTGTGCCTTCTTGCACCGTCATGCTGACTGTTAATCCCTGATTGTTAATGACCAGAACTGGTTTTATACCATATAAGCTACCAGATAAAAGTGTACTGCAAATGATCATTCTCCCTTTGCTCACGGGCTACACACAGAGACATATCAGAGAAGGATGTGTGAGCATCAGCTGCATTCACACAACATCCTCCCACAAGGTTCTGTGCAGATGTTTCTTTCTGCCTTTACTGTTCTCACAAAGAGTGGAACTTGTTCTATGCCAGACAGTTAGCTAACATGTGAGTGTGAAGTCCTCCAGTAAGCACAAGGCCTCACTTTTCTTGGATGTTTAATGAAAGCTCACTTTTCTTTTCTCTTGCTTTATTCTATTCACTGAAGACAAATAACAATAGGAATGAAAATAACATACATCATACAGGTACAATTCAAGGTTTCAATTATTAAAATAGAAATACGCTGGGTCAAAACAGCAATGATCACCACAATTTACTATGGCTCTGAATTAACGATTTTGAAGCCAAATAATAATGCACCAACCATATTATGTTTACATCATCAAAAAGGGTAATAAACAAAATACTTATGGACAAATAATATCCAAGGCTACAACATTATAAAGAAGATTTGCAGCATGCCATCAGTCATGCTCTGTCTTCTTTTATGCTTCAGTATCTCTCAGGGGAATTCCAGGCTCTAAACCTGCTACTGCTGGCT
Organism: Channa argus; assembly: GCF_033026475.1. Lineage (NCBI taxonomy): Eukaryota > Metazoa > Chordata > Actinopteri > Anabantiformes > Channidae > Channa > Channa argus. The sequence goes on from NC_090205.1 coordinate 1,327,980, forward strand.
TACCAGAAGGGGGTACTGCAGTACAAAAAACTCTATGCACAAAGATATTTGAAGGTTTTTAGTATTTGTAAATGCACTCAAACAGAGGGCAGAACATGCCTAAGAATTTAACAGCTGTGAGAAAATTAGAACTAGTTAAATCCTATGAAATATTAATATCAATCTTCAGCTTTATGAAGATATTCTAATTTCATTTAAGGTCTTCTGAAAGCTGTTTTCCACCCATTTGCAAATTTAAAGTGCAAGCTCAAGTTAATAGACCTGGTGCCACTGATCAAAAATTAACTGCGGACACCCAAGATCATGAAAGTATTTACCTGTAGGTTCTATCAAAGAGAATCCAAACGTTTGCACTGATATCGTTTTTAGTATTTTATTATAACTTTCTTTTTATGGACTGCTTGACCATTTTTTTTTTACTTTTGATAGTAAACAAACATTTGTACCAGCTGAAAGTGACAAATATTAAATAGTATGTTAAATATTCTTTATCCTCCTTTTGCCAGTTTAATGTAACACCTAATTTTATGTGCACCTATTTATAAATTTAATAATACAGCATTTGTGTGAAATAATTATATCTTGAGAGCCTGTAGTGTGAAGTGCTACCATTATAATTTCCAAAGAAATGCAAAAAAACATTTTTTTCTGCAGTATGTTAACTTAACTTGAGGTTTCACACAGGCTTCCGTTTTACTTCTCATTATGGAAATCAGTTCATTTTATGGTAAAAAAATATCTTTTGATATTCAGATGCCTCAAAAAAGGAAATTCATTTTCTAAATGTGTAATCAAGTAAAGAACAAAGTGCATAAAAATCAAATTTCCCTTTTTATCTTATGTGGACTTTCCTTCTCTGTGTGCATGTTCCTGAAGTTGGATGCACTCTTATATGCTCTGAATTTGTTCATAATGATTAAAAACGTCATGTGTAAATCAAATTCAGAAAACTTTTGTTACGTGCAGGAATCACTATAATTCACTGACTCACTCATTGACATCACTGATGAATATGACAGTGAAGTCATGTGATTGACAGGGCTTTTCTTTTATCGGGAAAAAATAAGATCTGAACATTTTTTAATCGATTTAATCCAGCAACAGGAATATTAAATGTCACGTGACTTTCAAACTTCAAAATTCATATAATTATATATTATATATGTTTTTTATATTTTAATTATGTTTTATTGGGCAGCACAAATATGACCTGGCAGCCAGTAGGTCATGGGTTCAAATTTAACAGCTATGGAGTACTGTTGGGCAATAAACAATATTGTGATATTTTACACTATGTACAGGTGATACACGTTATACATCTGATTGATTTGATGTATCTGATTGATACACCTGATCTGATCAGGAAACATTACTACTGCAAACATCCCTTTATCAGCACAAGAAAAGACTTTAATAAAAAATATAGTTTAACTATTTAAAATGAAAAGCACTTTTTTGTGTTTGATTTCTTTAGGTCACTATCTCAATACAGCACACTGACTTTCTCTTCCTCTCTTAATTCAAAACACCTCCCTTATAAATAAAATAAGTTGTCTTTGTCCTTCTCTGTCTCCCTCTCTCTGTCCCTTTCTGCAAGTGTCCCTGGCTTTGGATTTGGGTGTTTTCCATTGTGCAGCTACTGGTCCTACCAACCTGCCCGATGTTTTGTTGTTGCTTTTGGATGCTCTTTTTGTTTCTCTCTCCACTTTCCACTCACTTGGAATTAAATAGGAATGGACATTTTGAAATTTACCAGTACTTTCTACAGGGAATCTAGGATTTTCAAGTGTCACAATGCAATTACGATACTTAACATGGACATGTCACCATGCTATTAAAATATGTATTAAAATATTCTTTGCCAAACACTTTATTGGGTTGCCCTTGATTAATGGAACAACCTCTCTTTTGGACTTTAAGGCCAAAGTTACTTTTGATGCTGCCTTTCTTGATCACTGGCATCCTGGACGTCCTTGCCTTGAAGTACATTTAGATTTCTTAGTCATTTGGCCGGATGCTTTTATCCAAAGCAACTTAGAAGTGAGGTACAAAGTAAGCAAAATTACATTACAGTACAGTCTCCCACGGTATCCATCAACCATCTCACCTGGGCATGCAACAGTTTTATTATTGTCATCCATGAAGCCCCACAGTAATGGTTAGATGACCTGTGACTATCAGTGCTAGATGGATAGATGGATGTTGAGATGTAATAATGCTCAAGCGCATGTTGGATGACCTCATGAGGAATGGAACCCTAAGCGTTTGCTAGATCTAACCAGATGACTGTTAGTTCACCTTTCCTTTGTTTAGGCTCTCTGGTTGATCATTGGATTTAGATTTAGTCATTTGACAGATGCTTTTATCCAAAGAGACTTCCAAATGAGGTATAAAGGCAAGTAAAAATGTAAGTCAAGGAGGAAAGGAAAACATCAAAGTCCTATCACAATAAGTGTTTCCGTTTAATGAGATGCAATTGCTAGAAAAAGCAGAAAGGATTTTTTTTCTAATAGATTTAAGTTTATAGGAATTTGAGTTGAATTGAGTCTGTTTTGCCTGGAGTTTTCTGTGCTGAAGTAGGCAGCTAGCAGGAAGCCAGTGTAAAGATCTAACGAGTGGTGTGACATGAGTCCTTTTTGGCTGATATAAATGCCGCATTTTGGATCAAATGCAAGGGTTTGATTGTGCATGCCAGTAACACCATTACCAGGGCATTGCAGTAATCAAGATGTGATATGACCAGCACCTGCACAATGAGTTGGGTTGTATATTCTGTGAAGTAGGCTATCATCTTTCTGATGTTGTAGATCTGTAAATCTGCATGCCCTAAAAACTGAGGAGATATGGTTCGTAAAGCTCAGTTGGTTATCGATGATGACCCCAAGATTTCTGGCTGACTTAGTGGGGACAATCACTTTAGATCCAGTGTGTGTTGATGCTGGGCAGACAAGAACTTCGGTCTTGTAGAGGTTGAGCTGAAGATGTTACTATCTCATCCAGGCAGAAATGTCTGAGAGAAAGGCAGACATGCGCGAGGAGACAGTGGAGACATCCGGTGGAAAGGACAGCTAGAGCTGTGTGTCATCAGTGATAGGAAAGGCCATGTGAGCGGATGATAAAACCCAGGGATGTAGTATAGACAGAAAAAAGAAGAGGACCAAGAACTGAACCCTCTGGCACACCGGTAGTGAGGCTATGAGGGTGAGAATCAAGCCCCCACCCGGATACCTTCAAGGTTTGTTCCGATAGGTAAAACCGAAGCCAGTCTAGAGCTGATCCAGAGCCCAAATCAGAGAGTGTGTACAAGAGAATCAGATGGTTCACAGTGTCAAAGGCTGCAGGTAGATCAAGTAAGATTAAGACCAATCTTGCAGAGATTCTGACCACTCTTGAAGCCGGATTGGTTGACATCGAGGAGGTTGTTCTTGGAAAGAAAGTCTGAGAGTCTATTTAAGACTGCTCATTCTATTGTCTTGGCGAGAGATGGAAGAAGACTTGAGACTTGTGGTGGGAGGCTGGATGTGGGTAAGTCGGGGGCACCCTGTACATGTGCAACACATTGAAAAGACCTTGTTAGAGATACTAGGTTAAGAGGTTGGTGCCTCGTTGTACGTTTTAAATGAAAGCTGTTTGTAGCCTAGACAGCAAGGCTTTTGTTTTGAGTTTTGTTTCCTCCGTTATGCAGTAGGTAAGAGCAGATAGGGCCTGTTTTGTTTTATTAATTTTTTGATTTGGCACAACCACCAGTTGGTTTTTTTCCAACACGCTGAGAATAAAGTGTATTTATTCCCTTTCTGCCCTGGCCTTCTTTATTTCTTTTGGTTGTCTTGTGCTATTGCCCACACTTCCCGTGGTCCATTTCCGGGAGGGGTGTAACAGGTTTATTGGTTACCAATATGGATATTTTTCCATTTGGCGAACAAATTTTAACAAGTACGATGGTTTATTTGTACAAAAACATTCCTGGCTTTATTAGGAGCAACGTGCTTCTCCTGAATGAAAAGTAGCATATCTGCACTAATTGGTAGCAAAGTGGCACATCAGGACACTGCGTGACAAAACTGGTGTTGATCACAGGCCTCTGAGACCCCTGTAATTGATTGACCCAACTAACCGCATCAGGGTCTTTATCATTTAGACACAAAGGCCCCCCAGCAGATGTCTCCACGGTGAATGTAAAGTACCTTGTTCCATCATGTGGTGCACACTATAACATAGACACCTGAATACCAACTTCTGGGACTTTATTCTGCCATGACAGTGACACCAACAACAACATAGCATGACATAAGTGTCCAAAACCCTGAATACCTGGCCCTGCTACAGCAACACCAGTGAGCTACAAAGAGCGTAGTACATTACATTTTCACCCCCCTTGTAGCTGAGGCACAGTGATAGTTAAAGATTTTATTGTTTACTTAACAACCAACAGTACTGGTCATCATATTGCATTGTCTCTACTAAGAATCACAACATAACCAGGTTCTACCTGAAAGAGAAATCCTTTCCTAAAATATCATCAAATAGTTTTGAACCCAATTGACATTGGCTCCCTGACGGTATTTAGTTTTTTTTAGAAACATCAAAAGCATACTGTATAATAAATACACAGATTTACACAGTTTCCAACAGGTCATACATATGTCATTATAGTTTCCATCTTTGTTTTAGTTTTATAAAACTATAAAACCAACACACGTGAGAAGAAGATGCCACAGTGCCCTGATTGTCCTGTTTCTCGGGAGCGTGATGTTTCCCAGCTGGTTCAGTAGTAAGTCCTGTAGACTCACTTGTCTCCTAAGATGACATGACCTTTTCCATGATCACCCTGTTATCTATAGACAGTGTCAGTGTCACAGTCTGTGTCTTTTAAGCATACTGGACCTGTTTGTTGATTGATTGTTGACACCAGAAATCCACTTTGGTCCGCTCCCTGCTGTGTCATGCAGATAAACAGGTTCATCTACATTAAATCCTCTATCCAAAGCTTGCTGATCGTTAAAGATCATCTACTGATACTTATATCGTCCTAACAGTCTCTGTGAAGTCCAGCCATGTTTGAACATGCTATTTTAAGAAAAGATCAGCATAGAACTGCCCAGTCACACAGTGTTGTGTGGTGTGATGCTGCAGCAGAAACAAAGACAACTTGTCCTCAATATCATGTCCCATACCCACAAACTTCTAATCTCCCTTTTAGTGTGTACACCTCTCTCTCTGCCAGTTTGATTGTGGATGGGTTTCATGGTGTGCTAGTGAAATATAGTATTACATTTTTTGTCATAAAGGATTCAACCTCCTTTGTGGTAGTATTGCCCTTTACAATGTCCTCTAGAAGACCATAAGAAAAAAGCCTCTTATCAGTCTAATGATACTAGCTAGTGAGGGGATTTCTGACATTCTAAACACTTCCATCCCCTTTGATGCATCCACAGCAGTTAATATGGAGTCATTTCTAGTACTCCCCTGGAAAGTCCCATGGGTGTAGTGGCAAATACAGAGGCATGTTTTGCTCCACTTGACAAATCTCCCATTCTCTGCGAATCTGTTCCTCATCACTGTGTAATTTGGGCCACCAAACATTTTTGCATGCAAGTGCAACTATGTCTACTACTAATTCTCATTATGTCTGGATGTCCAAAATGCAATTCTTTTAAAGCCAGTTCCTCAGTTTGATTGGCACAATGGTGGAGTATCCCAAAACACACAGCACTGCTGTTGGTTAATTTCTCCGATAGTGGAATGCTTTCAAGTATTCCTCCACTTGGCATGGACATCCTTCCATAGCATACTTATGTATTAGAGAGCTCAGTCTGTTATTGTAGCTCTGGCTACCTGTTTGACATTCAGCTGAGCCTCCTTAAAGTATTCATTCATAAGGGCATTAACAGTGGTATCTCTGATGCTGGTGTGGTTCTCAAGTCTCTAGTGTCAAGTAGCTGCTTGTTTCTTCTCAGATCGCCGCCCACCCTGAGCCTGGTTCTGCTGGAGGTTTCTCCCATTTCTTCATTTTTCCCCTCCACTGTTGCTCAGGGCTTGTTGAAGGGGGGTAATGTTGGGTTTTATCTGTACATCTTTATGGTCTAGAGATGACTCTCTAGAGGGTATATAGCACCCCTGAATTTGTGCTATATACAGTATATGAAGTTGAATTAAACTGAATTCAATTGAATTGGGATACAATGCCCACAATTTATATGGAACTGAGGCCAAAATAGAGAGATGTTTAATGAAAGGAAGTGCTTTTTTATGTTATCTGCTTCAGTTTGGAAACAAACTCAACCTTAGACAACTGAATATTAGCCTTTATAAGGTATAGTCATCAAATCAGAAAATAACTGATATGTTTGATAAGATGGAATATCAACCCGCACGACATCAGGTGAGAGTGAAATAGTAGCATTAAATAAATACTTGACAAATCACATTGTAATAAAGAAATGTCAATAGCTGACCTAACAAGAAAAGCATGTTCCACCCAAATCTACTGGCAATGGTTTTGACACCCCATGAATACCGATAGTTTAGACAGTTTCAGGGTCAAGTGGACATTCCAGCCTTAATCTGTTTCGTCATGTATTTCTGTTTCTCTCTCTGACCTCCCTCCTCGATTGAGAGACGGACACATTCAGCTAAAGCTCTACAAGACTAAAGTTCTCGTCTTTCCAGCTGGACCTTCAATACAACAACCCAGGGTCAACATAGGGTCTTTAGTGATATTCCCCACTAAGTCTGTTGGAAATCTGGTAGTCATAATCAATGATCAACTGAGCTTTACCAACCACATATCCTCTGTCTCTAGGGCATGTGGATTTGCCCTCTGGTCTACCAGATGATCCAAGATGTTGCAGCATGTCTCATTTTTAATGAGCCAAAAAGGACACACGTTATTCACAATGTTCAGATATTTGCACTGGCTTCCTGTAGCTACCTGCATCTTGCCTACACAGTGGTCAACTCAACAGCTCCTGCTTACCTAAACTCCCTCAGTTAGGTTTACAATCCCTGGTCCCATCACTACACAAAATATCCCAGGCAAAATTTAGATAAAAGTGTCTGCCAAATGACTAAATGAAAATGTTGGCAGCGTTAATGCCATAACTAACGAGTTGGTAAACTGCCACAGGACCATTCCTGGTAGGTTCTGTAAGGAACCTGGCCTCTGAACTTTACTCCCTGTTCTTTGCTTTTCTTTTCATAGCCCTCCACTTCCTATCTTTAGTCTTTTCAGTCTCTTTACCCACCTCAGGTTTTTTCCTTGTTCATTTTAACCCAGCTTTCCCACAGTTCCCTGTCAGATCGTCTTCCTATGTTCCTGGACAGTGAGCTTGGTTGTTTTGTTCTGAAGAGGCTTTTGCTGCTGATGACTTGTTTGTTTTGTCTGCCCTGTTTGTACAGGCCTTTCTGCCTGTTTACCTGACTCACACTTTTGGGCACTGGTCGTTGGTCATTGATTTTTCCCTGTCTGTCTGTGTCTGTTCCAGTCTGTCCACTTCTGTACATGTGTTTTGTTATATTGTTTACTAGTTCTGATCGATACCTGTATGCTCTTCCTCTTTAGGTTATTGTTTAGCCCTGGTTACTTTTGTATATATGTATATACTTTTGTAAGGATATGATTTCCTTGTTTAGATTATGTGTTTGTACACTCCCTATGATCCTATATTAGCATGCATTTTTCTGTACACCCTTTGGAGAAATTATCTATTTTTATTCATGTTAATAAATCCTTTTTACCACCATACCTTAAAAAAAAGAGAGAAAAATAAAATCATGTTTTACATGTTTGACATGGAGGCTTGGGAACCTATTGCCGGAGGATTTTCACTGTTCACCTCAGTAAAGCAGGGTTACTTTTGTAACCAAGAGTCAATTTGGGAAACTTTTTGACAAAAAATGTCAAAATTGTGCTTGAAAGTACATTTACTCAAATGATGTATTTTAAAAACCTTTTTGACACAGGAAATGACAAATTGTAGATCACTTTGTCAAAATGTTCCCAAATAGCTAAGATATTCATGAAGCTAGGGATCCCGATTCAAAGTGATGTGAGATTTTTAATTAGAGATCCTTTTAAAAAATTAGGAAATATTCAGACACAGCTTTTGACAGGTTAGTGCAAAAGCACAAAGTGTTTGGTCTTGTAACTAAGTTTTCTGTGGTGCCAATTTAACTCACAGTCGAATTGAGCATTTATGATTACAATTGATATCAGACAGTCAGAATAAAGAGAACTTTGCTCAGCAGAAAAGTGTGTGTGTGTGTGTGTGTGCGGAGAAACAAAACAAAGTTTGCAGTTTATAGTTTATAGTATTGTTTAAAGTTTATAGTTTGTAGCTTATTTTATAGACTTGTAAGTTTGTAAAGATTTGAAGGTAAAAGCCACAAAAGAATAATCTGCATGACTGTCAGAATTGATCTCCTTGTACTCCTTGGTGTGTACTTAACAACAGTATTATAGTTAGTTAGTTAGTTATAGTTTCCACGATGTTGTGAAAAACAAAATGCTTTGTAACGTTTTATACACTGAGAAACCAGGTTATTAATAAAAAAAAAAAAAAAAACAGTTGCGACTAAAAAAACATCATTTGAATGCTTTATTGTTTTGTAGTTGGGGGAAGCTGTGGGACAGAATTGGCTAATGAAGAGTAAATTAATGTTGATGTTTCACAGTAACTAATTAGAAATCAGGTGATTGAAAAGGTCTCTGAATCTGTACATGAAATAAACTTAACAAGATCTGAACATTTCTGACCATTTGTTATCAACAAAGTAAAAAACAACTAACTTTCTTAGTGCAGTAGTGCTGCTTCAGAGCAGTCTACTTGTAGTACCTTTTAGACATGTATTTGGACTTTTATTATGAGTACTCAGTTTGTATACTTCTGCCAACTCTGAAACTGTCCAAATGCGTCAACACCTTCCTGTTCTGCTCTCTGAGGCAGTTTATCACAATGGTTACACTGACACCTTGAGGCCATAGGAACAAACTTCATGTTATTAAACAGAAACTATTATTATTATTATTAATCAGAAAAAAAACTTTTTGTAACCAGAAGCTGAATGAGAAACAGGACAGACTCAGACTGGAAATACACAGGTTAGATATCTGCAGCAGGGAGTGTGTGACTGGTTACTGATAATAAGCACATCAGTCGAAATAATGAAGCATCACTTCAATCAGGAGTAAATCCAACAGATTATCTGACAGTAACAACTTTAAGAACTGCACATTTTCACTGTTTGGATTTGTGAATTCACTCACTGAAGAACATGAACAAATGAAATTCTTTGTCCATACAGCAGATCACATTTCATTCACTGCACAGTCTCAGTTTACAGCATGTTGGTCTCATGGGAGCCAGGCTTCAGTATCTGAAGAGAGAAAATGAGTCTGATACCTTTTCTAAACCAGGGATAGAACAAGGTGTAGATCACAGGGTTCAGACAGGGGTTAATACCCACAAGAAAGACGCCAATGGCTAGAGGTAAAGTATTAGCATTGCTAATCAGTGAAAGAGAGAAACAATAAGATCGGCAGAAACACATTAAGAACACAAGTACAACAACACCCAGAGTCCTGGCTGCTTTCAGCTCAGATTTCTTAGTCATTACAGTCCCTGAATGCTGGAGTGTGACGGCTGCAACATGAGAGCGCATGGCACGAGCCTGAGACACAGCCGTCACAAACACTCTCATATACAGAATTATGATCAGAGTGAATGGAGCAATAAATGATAAAACTGTGTCAACATATCCTTCAGTGTCCACAATTAAAACCACACACTGTCCATAGCAGGAATTATACCTACCTAGTTGAATCATAATGTCTCTAGAAATGAGACCATTGTAGACACTAGAACAGATCCAACACATACAAACACATATTTTAATTCTTGTCACATTAACTCTGGTGGAGTAATGCAGAGGGTCACAAATAGCTACATAGCAGTTGACTGATATAAAAACCATGTTTCCTATTGAGGCATAGAAACAGATTGAGGTCACATAAACATAGAGAGAACATAGAGAGAGAGAGGAGGAGGAGGTTGGTGGGTGTTTGCAGCTGCCTGCAGGGAGACAAAGACATGTAATGTAATATCAGACATTAATGTAAATTGATATGTCTTACATGTGGCACATCTGGACATTTAACATTCAAAAACATTGTCAGCAAAGCAGAAAATACGTCTGGTGTCAAGATGTGAAGTTATTTACACACTAACTCTAAGTAACATTTTCTTGTAAATCAGACTGTTCACACTTATAAATAGAATCAATTGTAAGTTTTGCTGAGTTTATCTCTGCCTGAAGTGGGAGACTGAGATGATGACGAGCAGGTTGAGAGTCACAGTGAACACAGAGATGAAGAACAACAAATACATGTGGACAATATCAGCCTGTTGGAGCTTTGTTTTCCTGCAGGAGGAATTGAGGAGTTGTGGAAAGCAGAGCTCTGCTCCGTCCTGATCCTCCATCCTCAGAGAGAGGAGGAGGAGAAGCTGCAGCCCTGACAGCTTCTGACTAAAACTCTATCAGACAACTGATTTATCAGTTTCTGTCTTAATCTTCATCCCTCTCTCTCTCTCTCAATTTGTACATGAAGATGGAACTAGGTAAACAGATTGCTGGGCACTTATGTCTCTGTGTCTTGCTTATCGCATCACATCCTCTGGCACTGTTGATGATTATGACCTCTTCTAACAAAACATGTATGTAAAGTATGGTGATTTTCAGTAGACACTTTCAGAGACTTTGGACTTGGCTAAAATGCTATCACATGTCAAAGCAAACAGTTGAGCAGCTTGTGCTGAGAGATGCAACAGAAGTCTGGCACCTTCAAGTACAGGTGTTTGTGACACTTTTGCATAATTTACATGTAACTCTTCAGTGGTTGGATCCTTACAAGCAGAACTGTCAACAAAATAAATACATTCACTGTTGGGGAGTGGAGAGGAAATTCAATTCTGTGTAGAAGTCACTAACCTACTGCTAGACGCTCATGAGGTTCTTCATCCTTGTCAGTGGTAAATTGTTGATCTGGATTAGAAACAGTACATCTTTGATTTAGCAATATAAGGTAGGGAAAGAAGGAAATGATAAAAGAGAAGTATTGATGATGCTGATAAATAATGTGTGTTTGCAAGAAAAGATTGATTACCACATGACAAAAGAACACTAAATAAAACTTTATTCTTGATTGCACTCCTAACGCGTGTTGGGGCGTTTGGGTCCATTTGTTTTAGTGCATAATAGTACACACTAGCCAGCATGGACCCGGTGAAGGCTCAAGACATGCAGGGGGCTGTGCAGTCCCAAGGAGCTCTATTGGGTCAAACTCAGCAAGAAGTCGAGGAGAATGTGCATAGGTTAGACGTGCTAGCTTCCTGTTTACCGCCAGAGCATTTTTCTGGTGAAGCAGCCATGTGCAGACCATTCATATCAGCCTTGGGAATATTTTTCAAGCTCCAACCCGTCACCTTTGTTTCAGAGGATCACAAGGTTGCTTATGCCATTTCGCTGCATGCAGGGAAGGTGCTGGCTTGGGGAAGACCAAATGGGAGAAGAGGGCTGCATGCTGCTGAATGTTTGAGGCTTTTTCTAGAGAATTAGCCTTTGTGTTTAACCCCTCAGCTCCCGGGAGAGTTGTGGCCTACAGTCTATTTAAGCTAAGTTATTCCTCTCATTAAGTCACGGACTATACTATTGACTATACTATTATTCTTTGTTAGAAATCTCCCCTCCCAGACCTGCCCTGCCTTTGTAGATTCTGGTATGAAGGCCAAACTTGCATTGCTCTTGTTTGTTCACTAGGTCTGGAGATGGAGAGATTACCTGGGGAGTTTAAGGTAAAGACACTTGACTCACATTTCTCTTCATATTATCTTCTGCATTAAACCGGTAAAATTGACTGTCAGTGGCAAAAACCCTAACCACTGTGTTGAGATTCCACTACTGTAGGAGCCTAAATACAGTTTGTGTTTGGTTGATTACAGCAATTTAAGTTAAGAGATAAACTGTAATTTACATAATTCACAGTCTTAAAATAAGTGGAAGAAATATTTGCAATATTCAGTAAGTTTGTTTAATTTTCTAGATGTAAATTGTGTTTGGTTGATTTCTAAAGGCTTTATATCAGAAAGAGACTATGATTGTTATTTTTGACTAAATAAGTACCTTTATTTAGATAGACTACAGGGAGGGGAAGTCAGGTGACAAGTCCCGAAAACAAAGTTTTTTGGAGATTAGAGGACAGTGGAGTCACACAGTTTTTAGACCTCTCTCTTACCTTTTCTCTTTTTTCGTTTTCGGGTGTTTCATACCAATGATGTTCTGTTGAGAATTCTATGATGTAGGGAAGTGACAGCTACAGAGTTGGCTCTAGAGAAAGGGGAAATTGGTTGCTGGGGGCTAAGCAGCCTTTTCTGGTCTGGACTGGTCACAGAAATCTGGAATATATATATCTATAGATATATAGATATATATATCTATATAGATAGATAGATAGATAGATAGATAGATAGGTAGATATAGATTTAATTACTTTAAAAATGGTGGCTTCTGGAGCTTTTTATTCTCAAATATACTGCTATATTTAAAAAAAATAGAATTCGATGTCAGGCGCTGGACAAACCTTCCAATTTCACTCATTGGACAAATTGCTACAGTAAAATTGAAGATCTTACCACAAATCAACTATTTGTTCTCAATGCTTCCTACAACTCCCTCAGATAATTGGTTCAAATCACTTGACTCACTAACATCTCACTTTTACTGGAAAAACAATAAACCTAGAATCTCACTGTCAACATTACCAAAGAAAAAATCACAAAGTGGCCTTGAAGCACCTGATTTCCTACACTACTGCCTAACAACACAACTGCAATACTTAGTCAAATGGATTCAAAAGGATAATTACAACAACTCATGGATAGACGTAGAATGTAAGAATGTAAACCCATATAAGTTTCAGATCTAACTTTTATGCCACAATCAGTCAAAAAAAAAAGAACTATTTTAAGACAATAACAATCTCCTCAACTCTGACAGCCTGGTGAAAAGCTCACAAAATCCCAAAATCAACACTATTCAATTCAATTCAACTTTATTTATATAGCGCCAATTTACAACAAAGTCATCTCAAGGCACTTTACAGAATAAAGTCCAGACTACACAAGTATGTAGAAGCAACCCAACAAATCCCCCTTGAGCAAGCCCTAGGCAACAGTGGAGAGGAAAAACTCCCTTTAATGGGAGAAACCTCCAGCAGAACCAGGCTCAGGGTGGGCGGCCATCTGCCTTGACCGGTTGGGGTGAGTGGAAAGTGGAGAAAGAAAAGAAAAGAGCAACGAAAAGCAACAACAAAACAACAACAAAACGCAACAACAACAAAAAAAGCAACAACAAAACAACAAAAAAGCAACAACAAAGCATTGTACAGGTTGTAGGACACAGAATTAATGGCATACAGTGGTGACAAATAAATGTATAGAGAAAAGCTAGTTCTGGTTGAGTGAGCAGTTTTAACTATAAGCTTTATCAAAAAGGAAAGTTTTAAGCCTAGTCTTAAAAGTAGAGAGGGTGTCTGCTCCCCGAATTTGGATTGGAAGCTGGTTCCACAGGAGAGGAGCTTGATAGCTAAAGGCTCTGCCTCCCATTCTACTTTTGCAAACTCTGGGAACCACAAGTAGGCCTGTATTTTGGGATCGAAGTGGTCTAATCGGGCGATACAGAACTATGAGATCTTTTAAATATGATGGAGCTTGACCATTAAGAGCTTTGTATGTAAGGAGGAGGGTTTTGAACTCTATTCTAGATTTTATGGGAAGCCAATGAAGAGAAGCTAGTGAAGGTGAAATATGATCTCTCTTTCCTACCATGGAGGTCGGCTCCTCTGATTCACTGCCTTCTTTTTCAGAGGGGCAACTGTATCTAGTATCATACACAGTGAGGCTGCAGAATCGTCAACTAAATAATCAATTTGTATAGGAGTAAGATGGCTACTCACCATAGTATTGACACATGGTGGTGAAAAAGATGAAGAAATAATTTCTTTAAATGTATTCACAGCATTTTCAGATAAACATCTGCTGTAGTGGAATTTTTCCCTAACTGCTGTATAGTCCGTTATTGTAAATTCAAATGTTATTAGAAAACGGTCTGACAAAAGAGAATTATGAGGAAATATGGTTAAATTATCAGTTTCAATGCCATATGTAAGTACAAGGTCCAATGTCTCACTAAAACAGTGAGTGGGTTTATTTACATTTTGGGAAAAAACAATTGAATCTAATAATGAATTAAACGCAGTGCTCAGGCAGTTACTGTCAGCATCTACATGAATGTTAAAGTCACCCACTATAATGACTTTATCTGTACTAAGCACTAAATCAGATAGAAAATCAGAAAATTCAATCAAAAACTCTGAATAAGGGACTGGAGGACGGTACACAATAACAAATAATAGTGGTTTTTGAGTTTTCCAGTTTGTATGTGAAAGGCTAAGAGTAAGACTTTCAAATGAGTTATAACTATGTTTAGGTCTAGGAATTATTGATAAGCTAGAGTGAAATATTGCTGCTACTCCTCCACCTCGGCCTGTGCTTCTAGGAACATGATAATTAATATGACTTTGGGGGGTTGACTCATTTAAACTGACATATTCTTCCTGCTGCAACCAGGTTTCATTGAGACAAAATAAATCAATTTGATGATCATTTATCAAGTCATTTACTAACAGAGATTTAGAAGAGAGAGATCTGATATTTAATAATCCACATTTGAAAGTTTTGGGTTTTGGTTCAGTATGAGCAGTAGTCTTAACTTGTGTTAGATTTTTATGATTAACTCCCCTAGTGTTCATTTTTGGTTTAAAAAGTTTAGGTGGACGTGGAGCAGACATAGTCTCTATGGGGCAAAGAGCAGTGTGATTAAGATCATAACATTCAGCAAAATAATAATATTCCCTGGGTGAAAAATTAGAATCCATAACAGCTGCATTTTGTCTGTTGGTAACATCAGATTCTAAAAATATCTCGGGCTGTTTATACCTGTGGATGTTGTCGGGTGTTGGAGCGTAAGATGCAGGAGAGGTGAGCACATCAGAGCCACAGGTGTTTTCAATGGTCAGTCAGTCTCCGGAGACTGAGATGCTGTGAACAATGTTCTCAGTCAACATCCATGATCCCAGAAAGTTCGGGTGCAGTCCATCTTGCTTGAAGTACTGAGGACGATCCCAGAAAAGATTGAAATTGTCTCCGTAAAAGAGTCCGTGTGCGGAGACTTGTGGTTGAAGCCATGTGTGCAAGCTGAGGAGTCTGGAGAACCAGCCAACACCGCGACCCAGCGTGGGAATTGGGCCGGAAATGAAGAACCGTTGAAGACGATGAAGAAAAGTTGAAAAATGACACGAAGTCACGTTTCAGCAACTCAGACTGTTGGCGTTTGGTGTCATTTGTGCCAACGTGTATCACTACTTTTGTTGCTGTAGGATGTTTTTCAATTAGGTTTGGAATTTTCTCCGCTATGTCAATGACTGTGGCTCCAGGAAAGCAAAACGTTTTAGCTGATTTTAAGCGGACTTCTCTAACGATGGAGTCGCCAATAATTAGCATGGTCGGACCGGGAGGACGGTGCGGTGCGCCGAGGAGGAGCATGTGGATTCTTCTCTGGAGGCATGGTGTTGGTGGCACATCTGGTCTGGCGAGGCCCCGGCAGCAGGCCCCGACCGCGCTGCCCGCAGGAGGTGGAGCCGTGTGGTATCTCACGGGGCAGGGAGTCACAGGGAACCGCCGCCGGGGAAGTCGGACTTTCCAGCTCTTCAAGAACAGTGAAACGGTTCTCCATCTGGACCAGGGAAGGTGGTCCAATGGATTGGTTGACAAGATTAGCTGCAGCAGGTGTCGTCCGATGTCTCCTTTTAGCCGGGATCCAGGCCTCCTGTGTCAGCGGCGAGGAGCAGGCCCGTGTCGGGACAGGCCGTTGGTCATCCGACAGGGCCAGAAGGCCGCGGGTTGGCATCACGTTTCCAGCGGAAGCAACAGGGCCAGACCACGGCAGCGTGTCATCGGTGTCCTGGGTCACTGAACAAACAGCTGGGTGGATAGAAACTGTTTGTTCCATGTAGCTCGAGGTATTAAGAGATGCGAGGTGCTTTGCTTGTGTGGTGGCAATGTTGGAAAACCCCAAGATAAGTTCATTTTTTTTGCTTAGTTCGTTTTCCAAAAGTTTGATGGTTTCTTGCAACTGCGTGAAAACGTGTACACAGTTTGAACAGACCGCCATTTCGAAACTACGGAAGTGACGTCACACTAGCGCCCTGTAAACACCCCAATATGGCACAATCCAGACTTTCAATTATACAATACCCCTATCCACTTTCCAGCACGGTAGCACAAAGGAATCACTCACCTTCACCACCTATTTGAGAAAAAACAATTTCTATAATTGGAGACATTAAAGGAAAAAAGAGATAATAAAAATCACTGCGTCATAGAATGTGTTGTTTAAACTCTACAAAATTATTTCAAAGACTATATAATAAATGGAAAAAAGATCTTCCTCTCTCCCCCAACTCTGACCTTCTCCATGACTAGCAAAACAAATTTACAACTTATACAATAAAGACCATTTACAGAACCCACCACAGTTGATTACTTCACTTGGGCCTGAAACCTGGTGCATTCTTTGTGGGTAGCAGTGACAGAGACACTCTCCACCATCCTGAGCTGCAGAATCCCTACATCTCCATCCCTCTTTTTACTTGGAAACATCTCAGAAGTTGATCATATCCAAGGTAAATATAAAAACCCAGTACTCATCTCTTTAACAATCACTTAGAAAAACATATTTTAAAACTGAAAAAATAAAACCTCACTACATATCAGTCACTGGACTAATCTTCTCACAGAAAACATAACCATAGAGAAAACTTCAGCAATATACAAAAACAATACAGCAAACTTTCATGAAGCCTGGAACTTATTCTTAGAACATTTTTACTTAAACAAAATGCCTGGGACTGAAGGCACACACCCCCACCACAAACAGCCAAAAATTAGACTAGTCAGGATCCTATTTTTTTTATATCTCTTTTTCAAATAAATACCATCATTCTTATTAATATCATCAGCATTATTATTAGCAGTATTAATTGATTATGATTATAATTATTATTATCAATATCATTGGTTTTTCTTCTCTTGTTTGTGTGTGTATCATTATATCACCATTATATTATTTAACTATGACATGTTTTGTATCCTTCCTATTATTGCTAATGCAATTGGAAACGTTTTTGAGGAAAACCTAGGCTGAATAGGAGAGATGGCATCCATCTTACTTTAGATGGTGCAGCTTTCTTGTCCAGAAATATGGCTAAACTAAAAATGACAACAAGAGGAGTTAATCATAATAACCTAATAAAAGTTAAGACTACTCCTCTTACAGAACAAAAACCCCAAAACTATTAAATGTAGCTTATTAAATATCAGATCTGTCTTCAATCATCAATTTGATTTATTTTGTCTTACCGAAACTTGGTTGAAGCAGGAAGAATATGTCAGTTTAAATGAGTCATATTAATTATCCTGTTTCTAGAAGCACAGGCCGAGGTGGAGGAGTTGCAGCAATCTTCCATTGTAGCTTATCAATAAACCCTAGACCTAAACATAATTATAACTCATTTGAGAGCCTTACTCTTAGCCTTTCACACCCAAACTGGAAAACTGAAAAACCACTTTTATTTGTTATCATGTACCGTCCTCCAGTCCCTTACTCAGAGTTTTCTTTGAACTTTCTGATTTTCTATCTGATTTAATAGGTGACTTTAACATTTATGTAGATGCTGACAGTAACTGCCTGAGCATTGCATTTAATTCATTATTAGATTGGTTTTTCCCAAAATGTGAATAAACCCACTCAGTGTTTCAGTCACACCTTAGACCTTGTCCTTACGTATGGAATTGAAGCGGATAATTTAACAATATTTCCGCACAACTCTCTTCTGTCTGACCATTTTTTAATAACATTTGAATTTACAAAGACGGACATATTTAGCCTGGAAAAACAGTTTAAACATGTACAAAAAAGCTCTCTGTGATGCCAGAACAGCATATTATTCATAATAATAGAAGAAAGCAAGAACAATCCCCAGTTTCTGTTCAGCACTGTAGCCAGGCGGACTAAGAGCCATAGTTCTGTTGAGCCTAGTTTTCCCTTAACTCTGAGCAGCAATGACTTCATGACTTTATGAATAAAATTGTAGCTATTAGAGAAAGAATTCAAAAGATCCTCCACCAAAATATTACAGATAGATCTTCACGCACGGCAGTGCTAGAATCATCGATAAGGCCCCAATCCCTGTTAGACTGCTTTTTACCCATAGATTTCGCTGAGCTAACTTCAATTATTACCTCATCTAAACCAACAACCTGTCTGCTAGACCCTAGACTGTTCAAGGAAGCTTTACTCTTAATAGATATGTTTGTATTAGACATCTTCAATTTATCTTTAGAAACAGGCTATGTACCACAGGCCTATAAGGTAGCTGTAATCAATCATCACTACTTAAAAAACCCTGTCTTGACCCAAGTGTTTTAGCCAATTACAGACCAATATCTAATCTCCCAATTATTTTCTAAAATCCTTGAAAAAGTAGTTGCAAAACAATTATGTGACCACCTGTACTAATAATAGAATAGAATAATTTGAATGTAGACTTTCAGTCAGGATCAGTCAATTTGTTCATGTCACTGATGAATCCTCCATGCACACAAAGGTTAGCTATGGAGTTCCACAAGTCTCTGTGTTAGGACCAATACTTTTTACTTTATATATGTCTCCTTCAGGCAACATTATTAAAAAAACAATTCATAAATTTCCATTGCTATGCTGATGTTACCCAGCTATATCTACCTTGGGAACCATGTAAAAAAAAATCAGTTAATAAAGCTTCAAGCATGCCTACGAGACATAAAAGCCTGGATGTCCCATAATTTTTACTTCTAAACTCAGATGAAACTGAAGTCATGGTATTTGGGCTCAAAAATCTCAGAAATATGATGTCCAACCATATTGTTACTGTAGATGGCATAAGTATGGCCTCCAGTACTACTGCAAGGAACCTTGGAGTTATTTTTGACCAGGATTTGTCGTTTAACTCACATATAAAACAAATCTCTAAAACAGCCTTCTTCCACCTACGGAACATTGCCAAAATTAGGAGCATCCTGTCTCAAAGTGATGCCAATAAACTGGTCCATGCACTTGTTACCTCTAGGTTGGACTACTGTAATTCCCTACTTTCAGGATGCCCCAGTAACTAAAGAGCCTGCAATTAATCCAAAATGCTGCAGCAAGAGTGCTGACTGGAACTAGCAAGAGAGATCATATTTCACCTTCACTAGCTTCTCTCCATTGAGTTCCCATTAAATCTAGAATAGAATTTAAAACCCTGCTCTGGTTCTGCTGGAGGTTTCTTTCGTTAAAGGGAGTTTTTTCTCTCCACTGTTGCCTATGGCTTGCCAGTCTTCCCTTGCACATTTCCAATTGGTTCTGAATGCTGCTGCTCATCTCCTGGTTGGAGTACGTAAGAGGGAGAATACAACTCCTATTCTGGCATCTCTCCGCTGGCTACCCGTGCATTTTAGAATTCACTTAAAGATTTAAAAAAAAATGAAAGGATCTTAAACAGTCTGGCCCCCCATTACCTCGCTGAGCTGCTTTTTCCCTTCAAACCTTCCAGGCCCCTCAGTTCAGCTGATCAGATTCTCTTGGAAGTACCAAGGTCCAAGCGGAATCTCAGAGGGGACAGAGTCTTTGCTGTTGCTGTACTTACATTATGGAATGCCCTACCTCTGCACATTAGGCTGGCCCCTTCATTGTCCGTTTTTCAAACCAATTTGAAAACCCATTTTTATTCCCTGGCTTTCAACCCAGCCTGAGACTCTGTTCCTGTTCTCGTTTTGTGTTTGAGTTATTATCTGACTGACTATGTACAGCACTTTGGTCAGCTGTGGTTGAGGTAAAGTGCCTTTTATTTTAGTTCATTTTAGTCGAGATCCTTCTATCCAGCAACAATTTCCAGCTCCTCTAACAGGATTTTGAAATGTTGCCAGGGCAGATGAGAGATATATCTCTCTTCTGAGTCTACCATGGGGTCTCCTATCGGCTAAGTGTGCCTGGAAGACCTTGAATTAAACTCCACTGTTTTCTGGGAGAGAACCATGGCATCATACCAAGGGGTGCTGACCCTCATACCAGCTGCTTCATTCTCGGCTGCAAACTTTCCCAGCGCATGCTGAAAGTCACCTTCTGATGAAGCCAACATCACCACATCATCTGCAAAAAGCAGAGAAGAGACTCTGAAGTCCCCAAACCAGATATTCTCCTTCCCCTGGCTGCACCTAGAAACCCTTTCAATGAAAATCTCAAACAGGATCAGTGGCAAAGGGCAACCCTGACAGTGGCCAACACCAACTGAGACCATGATTTACTTATTACGAGAATATGAACACATCTCTAACTCAACTTGTACAAAGTACAAATGGCTTTGTAACAATGGCCCTGGCACCCCACACTCCCGCAATACCCCCCACAAAACCCCCTGAGAAACACTGTCATAAGACTTTTCTGAGTCCACAAATCACATGTAGACCAGATGGGCATTCCCCATACCCCTCAAGTAGTCTTGCAACAGTAAACAGTTAGTCCACTATTTTACGGCCAGGCAGAATACACATGTCTCCTCCTGGATCTCAGGTTCTACAACAGGCAAGAGCCACCTTTTCATCACTAGGCTTTTCCACGGAGGCTGTGTAGTGCACCCCCCTGATAAGTGGGGTTCAACCTCCAGTCCCTGTTTTAAAAAGGAGGACCATCACCCCAATTTGTCGGTACACAGGCACTGTGTCCATGCGACACTGAACAAGCGTGTTAACCTGGACAGCCCAACACTGTCCAGAGATTTCAGCATCTAAGGGCGAATCTCATCCACATCTGGTGACTTGCTGCTAAGGAGCTTTTTAACAACCTCAGAGATCCACATCAGCGATATAGACAAAGCTTTCCCAAGTCTTCAGACTCTGCCTCTTCTTTAGATGGCAGAATGGCCGGGTGCAGAAGCTCCTCAAAGTTTTCCTTCCACCGTCCCTTGCTATCCTCTGTCCGGGCCAGATCACACTTTCTGATTACTAGGCATCCAATGTTTTTCCAGAACTTCCTTGAAGTCAACCAAAATTCCTTCTCCACAGCCTTTCTGAACTCTTTCCAAACTCAAGTTTTTGCATCTGCAACCACCTGAGCTATAGCTCTTCTGGCCTGCGGGTACCGGTCTGCTGTTTTAGGAGACCCCTGAGCCAACTTTCCTCAAAGGCCTCTTTCTTCAGCCTAATCACCTCCTTTAAAACCAGTATCCACCGGCACATTCTCAGGTTGCTGCCACAACAGGCAACAACTGCTTTCTGACCAGAACTCAGAGCAGCCGCTTACACAATGGAGGATTTAAACATGGTCCACGCAGAATCCATGTCTCCAGCCTCCCCTGGAATGCAATAAAAATCCTTTTCGAGATAGGAGTTAAAAGATCTGACAGAAGGGGGCCTTAACCAGGCATTCTCAACACACAACGCCTGCCACCTTATCCAACTTACCACCAGGTGGTGATCAGTTGAAAACTCTGCTCCACTCTTTACCAGAGTATCTAAGATCTGAGGTCTAAGGTGTTTTGGTAACAGATAAACAACACTATGCTCACACATGGTGCTTGTTGTGACCAATCCATGACTGGCACTGAATTCCAGTAATAGAACCACTCAGGTTTAGATCAAGCAGGCGTTTAGAAACTTTGATGATGTTGTGATTCGGGAATGTGGTACCTTGCCCGAAATAGGGAGACTGGGTCTCACCTGAGGAGCTCGTTGGTGAGCCTCTGGTGGCCAGACCTTTGTCCATGGGGTCTGATCAGTCACAGCCCAAAGAAATACCACGGAGCAACCACCTGTGGGGATGGGAGTCAAGAGATGAGTGCAATGCTAGCCAGGCAGCAATCAAGGGTGTAAGTCTATCTGTGCTGATCCAAGGCTTTGCAGGCTAGTTCTAGGAAAAAGCGGGAGGTGAAAGATGTTAAGCAATACGACCAGAAGTTTGCCAAGGAGTTTAACAGGATTTAATTTTTGTTGTCCCCAGTTCTAATGTCGCTATTACAGAAAACAGACCATAAAATAAAGCTTTTATGCAGTCAGAATACACTGAATGAGGCCAAACTGGTCAAGTATCTCCAAGCAAGCATGTTGCAAAGCCATAACTAAATAAAGTATGAAATAAGAAAAACAGTTTTAAAAGTATAAGACAAACAGTAGGAAAAATACCAGGATGAGCAACAGAAACAGGTTCCATACATCTTGGAGCATGGGTTCACAGCATATGTTTTATTCCGCTGGAGCTAGAACTCATTGTTCGCTCCCAGAGTCACCACCGTAACCACCCCGGAGGCCATGAAGCACCGGGCTCGAGTGAGTTAGCTGACCCCAGGAAAGCGCTTCGGAGACGACGACGCAAGCGAGGCAAGAGGGGAGGGCTCCATGCTAGGCTAAAAGCTCGCGCTAGCCGACCACCGCTACCGAGTCTCCTGCTAGCGAATGTGCGGTCCATGGAAAACAAACTGGATGAGCTACGAGCCAGGATTACAACACAACGGGAAATCAGAGAGTGCTGCGCACTGATTTTCACCGAGACCTGGCTCTCAGACAAAGTCCCAGAGGACGCCATTCAGCTACAGACTCACTCTGTTCATCGAGGCGATCGAACGGCCGCGTCCGGTAAGGCTAAAGGGGGAGGTGTGTTTGTGTTTGTCAACAACTCGTGGTGTGGAGATATACAGACGGTGGATGAACACTGTTCGCCAGATGTGGAGTTTCTACTGCTGAAGTGCCGTCCTTATTATCTACAGAGGAAATTTACTGCTGTGTTTTTGGCCGCTGTTTACATCCCCCCGCGAGCTAACTCCACGGCAGCACTCAGCAAACTCCATGACGTCATCAGCGCGTTAGAAACGGCTCATCCTGGCGCTGTTTTTATTGTTGCTGGCGACTTCAACCAATGTAGTTTACAGACTGTATTCCCCAAATACCACCAGCATGTGGACATTCCCACCCGTGATAAGAACACTCTGGACCATGTTTACAGCAACATACGTGGTGCATACAGGGCTGCACCCCGCCCCCACTTCGGACACTCAGACCACATCTCTTTGTTCCTGTACCCTGCTTACAGACAAATACTGAAACAAACACACCCTGTCACCAAACAGGTTAAACTCTGGACCCCAGAGACTGAGACCACCCTGCAGGACTGTTTTGCTCTGACAGACTGGGATGTGTTTAAAGCTGCAGCCACTCTGGAGGACTCTTCCAACAGCGTACAGGATTATGCTGAGTATGTGACTGGGTACATCAGCACTTGTGTTGATAACATCGTGCCCACCATACAAATCAGCAAGTTTCCAAACCAGAAGCCCTGGATAAACAGTCAGGTACGTCACATGCTGCGTGCTCGCTCTCTTGCATTTAGATCAGGCAATGAGACCGAGTACAAAGCTGCGAAGTACGGACTGAGAAAAGCCATCACAGCGGCCAAGAGGCAGCTGGACAGCTTCTACTCCACTACTGACTCAGGGCGGATGTGGCAAGGCCTGCAGCACATCACAGACTACAGGACCAACACCACCAACATCACCACCTCAACAGACAGCCTGCCAGACGACCTCAACACATTCTACACCCGCTTTGAGGGCCGCAGCTACACTGCAGAGAGGGGGCCCACACACACCTGGACCACTCAACC
Organism: Channa argus; assembly: GCF_033026475.1. Lineage (NCBI taxonomy): Eukaryota > Metazoa > Chordata > Actinopteri > Anabantiformes > Channidae > Channa > Channa argus. The sequence continues at coordinate 1,351,821 of NC_090205.1, forward strand.
CCCCTCCCCTCCACCAACTGTCTCAACGACCCAGGTACACAAAGCTCTGAGGAAGATCAACCCCCGCAAAGCAGCATGTCCTGACAACATTCCTGGGTGGGCCCTCAGAGCATGTGCCAACGAGCTGGCTGACTTTCTCACCTCCATCTTTAACCTCTCCCTCAGCCAGTGCACTGTTCCTTTGTGCTTCAAGACCACGACCATCGTCCCCCTGCCTAAGAAGAGCCCACCCACCTGCCTGAATGACTACAGGCCACTGGCACTCACTCCAATCATTATGAAGTGTTTAGAGAGAGTGGTGCTGGCCCACATTCAGAGCAGCATACCTGACACTGTTGACCCCCTGCAGTATGCCTACCGGCCCAACAGGTCCACCTCGCATGCCATTGCTGCTGCCAGCCACTACTCCCTCTCTCATCTGGAAAATAAGGACTCATACCTTAGGATACTTTTCATAGACTGCAGCTCCGCCTTCAACACGGTCATCCCCCACAAACTCACCCACAAACTGTCGATACTTGGTCTACACCCCACCCTCTGTGACTGGCTCCTAGACTTCCTGACTGGCAGGCCTCAGTCTGTCAGGATTGGTAACAGGACTTCAGCCAGACTCATCACAAACATTGGCACTCCACAGGGTTGTGTACTCAGCCCCATCCTCTACACCCTGTTCACCTATGACTGTGTCGCCTCCCACAAGGACAACATCATCCTGAAGTTCGCGGACGACACCGCAGTGATAGGACGCATTGCTGGCGGTGACGAGGCAGCCTACAGGAGGGAGGTGGCCAGTCTGGTGTCATGGTGTGGAGACAACAACCTCACCCTCAACACAGACAAGACGAAGGAAATGATAGTGGACATGCGAAAGGAGAGGAGAACGCATCAGCCACTGTTCATCCGGCAGCACTACTGCCATGGACCAAACGCCTGCAGAGAGTGGTGAAGACTGCACAGAAGATCACCAGGACTCCACTGCCCTCCCTGCAGAGCATCTACCACCGCAGAGTCCACAGGAGAGCTGCGTCCATCCTCAAAGACCCCTCTCACCCCCAGCACGGACTGTTCACACTTCTACCCTCAGGACGGAGGTACAGAAGTGTGAAATGCAGGACCTCGAGACTGAAGAACTCTTTCTTCCCCTCTGCCATCAGACTCCTAAACAGCTGACAGGAGTTTGCAACCATGAACATAACATAACATAACATAACTGTTACACGGACACAACTGATATATGGACACAACTGCTCACGAATCACATTTTGTATTTGGACACAAATTGTTTTTTGAATTGCACTACCGCACTGAGAACGGCACAACCTCACTTTATTGCCTACTCAGAACGGCACTACCTCACCTTATTACCTTATTGCCTTATTGCTCTTATTTGTTTGCTCTTATTTTTTTACTTTTTTTATTTTATTTGTATTTTATTTTACACATTCAGATTTGTGACATTCAGAGTGGAGGGCAAAGTAAGAATTTCATTGTACCGGGAAACATGCGTTCTATCTGTGCATATGACAATAAACACTTTGAATCTTTGAATCTTGAATCTTGAATGTGGCTCCTTTAACTTTTGATCAGATGACCTGAGGTCATGCTATAATAGCCTGCCTTTACATTTTTCTTGGTGCAATGAGTGTTTTGCCTTTGACCCTCCCAATTTGTGAACTGTGAATTGGCATCGTTTCAATATTTATGATGTCCTGGGATTTGACAGTTCTCTGCTCTGTCCGTCCTTTTTAAAATTCACCATAACTATGAAGCCAGGTCTAGATGGACATTGTGTGGGGTCATAAAACCTGGGCTTCTGGGCCAGTGACAGTTGAGAATTCCTTCACACTATTCTACCAAAAAATCTTTAAAAGTTTCTGCCAATTCCAAAGTTTTCCAAAGTTTCTTTTCAAGAAACATGCTGCACAGGGCGACTGTGGCACAGGAAGGTGGAGCGGTTGTCCACCAATCTCACAGTTGTTGGATCAATCCCCGGCTCCTCCAGTCACATGTCGAAGTGTCCTTGAGCAAGACACTGAACCCCAACTTAGTTGCTCCCGGTGAGTGTTGGCCAGCTGCATAGCTCCCTCATCGGTGTGTGAGTGTAAATGGGTGAATAAGAAGCAGTGTAAAGCGCTTTGAGTGCCAATAGGTAGAAAGGTAGGTAGTTCTTCCTTATACTGTATGTTTCACAGTCCTGTTAGTGATTCTAACTTTGATACTTGAGCTATGTAAATTAGCATCAAGATTATCAGAAACAGAACTAGCAGGGCAAGGTGAGAGGTGGAGGAGCAGAAGAAATGACCTGGTTAGCAGGTTAATACTGGCAGTGAACAGCAGGAGGAGTTGCTAACATGGGGAGCCAGATTTGTGACTGGTTTGTTTTCCAGTGATAATCTGGAATGAGCATGGCTGGTAGCAGTTGAGAGTGGACATACTTGGTTAGACTTAGTTTTAAAAAAAACACAAATTCACGACTGTAAAGAGGAGTAATAATTGGAGGAGTATTTGGTAGAATCACTGGGGGGAAAAGTTCTCTGAGATAGACATGAAGCTGAGGATACAGGATTTTAAGTTGCGAATTAGTCAATCGTGGGGAAGACCAAACAGCCTGCTGAATATTGCCATTGAGCGTTCGGCTGCCCAATCTTTCAGGGTGGATCCCATCACTCCTGAGAAAGGAGGATCTGCCCCAGAACAGATTAAAATTGTTGATAAAACCAAAATCATGAGACCTGCAAACAGACTGAAGGCTAAGGTGTTGAGGCTGAGGATTCTGTTGAAACACCTTATTCCCCTATTTAAGGTGGGAATATAGCCCATAATAAACACAGACTTGGACTGTTGATGGGAAATGTCACATGACCTCACATACAAATGGCAGATTGCTGAATGCTTTTAGTGAATGTAGAACTTAAATGGCATCAGTGCAATTGATGGACAACATGCTCAAATCAAGGCAAAGACCTGTGCTGGAAGTCACATCTTTAACTACAAAGGAAGACATGCAGTTATCTTCTTAGCAGTTTATAATGTCATCTACTGATTAACCATCACTGTTCCTGCCAGGCACTACCATCTTTGGTCCCTTTGTTCTTGTCCCTTTGTACCACGTGATGGACATGTTCCATGGCAGGATAACATGATTTGGAAAGGACAAATGCATTACATGTTCACACAAATGTAATGTCTAATGTACTGGATGGAAATAGCAAAAGCATATTATAAATTATAAAGCATATTTTGGAATCATGATTGCTTAAATAAATGCAGTGTCAAATACAAATAAAAATGGACTGGATGCACAGAGAGAGAGAGAGAGAGAGAGAGAGAGAGAGAGAGAGAGAGAGAGAACAACTGATAAATCAGTTGTCTGACAGAGTTTTAGTCAGAAGCTGTCAGGGCTGCAGCTTCTCCTTCTCCTCTCTCTGAGGATGGAGGATCAGGACGGAGCAGAGCTCTGCTTTCCACAACTCCTCAATGCCTCCTGTAGGAAACCAAAGCACTATCAGTCTGACATTGTCCTCATGAATTTGTTGTTCTTCATCTCTGTGTTCACTGTGACTCTCAACCTGCTCGTCATCATCTCAGTCTCCCACTTCAGGCAATGTGAACAGTCTGATTTGCAAGAAAATGTTACTTAGAGTTAGTGTGTAAATGACTTCACATCTTGACACCAGACATATTTTCTGCTTTGCAGACAATGTTTTTGAATGTTAATTGTCCAGATGTGCCACATGTAAGACATATCACTTTACATTAATGTCTGATATTACATTACATGTCTTTGTCTCCCTGCAGGCAGCTGCACACACCCACCAACCTCCTCATCCTCTCTCTGGCTGTGTCAGACTTTCTCTACGGGCTTGTGACAATGTTTGAAGCTCATCGACAAACAGCTTGTTGGTTCTTTGGTGACATCATGTGTTGTCTACATATTTATGTGAGTTCAATCTGTTTCTATGCCTCAGTAAGTGACATGGTTCTCATATCAGTCGACCGCTATGTGGCTATTTGTGACCCTCTGCATTATCCCACCAGAGTCACTGTGATGAGAGTTAAAATGTGTGTTTGTATGTGCTGGATCTGTTCTGCTGTCTTTTACAGTATAATTTTAAAAAAAGAATTAACTCAACCAGGTAGAAATAATTCCTGCTATGGAGAGTGTGTGGTTATAATTCCCTTTATTGCAGGATATGTTGACATTGTTTTCTCATTTATTGCTCCAATCACTGTGATCATAATTCTGTATATGAAGGTGTTTGTGACGGCTGTGTCTCAGGCTCGTGCAATGCGCTCTCATGTTGCAGCCGTCACACTCCAGCGTTCAGGGACTGTAATGACTAAGAAATCTGAGCTGAAAGCAGCCAGGACTCTGGGTGTTGTTGTCCTTGTGTTCTTAATGTGTTATTGTCCAAATTTTGCTCTGTCCTTTATAATAGTTGGGGCTGTTAGTAGTATACCTGCAGCTTCAGGAGTTTTTCTGTTGTGTATCAGTCCCTGTCTGAACCCTGTGATCTACGCCTTGTTCTACCCCTGGTTTAGAAAAGCTATCAGACTAATTTTCTCTCTTCAGATACTGCAGCCTGGCTCCCGTGAGACCAACATGCTGTAAACAGAGACTATGCAGTGACTGAAATGTGATCTGCTGTATGGACAAAGAAATTCATTTGTTCGTGTTCTTCAGTGACTGAATTCACAAATCCAGACAGTGAAAATGTGCAGTTCTTAAAGTTGTTACTGTCAGATAATCTGTTGGATTTTCTCCTGATTGAAGCGATGCTTCATTATTTCCAGTGATGGTGCTTATTATCAGTAACCAGTCACACACACTCCCTGCTGCAGATATCTAACCTGTGTATTTCCAGTCTGAGTCTGTCCTGTTTCTCATTCAGCTTCTGGTTACAAACAGTTTTTTCCTCTGTGTTTTCACAAGCACCACACAGTGACTTCTGTAACACAAAGCTAAATTAGAAGTAAGCTTTAAAAATGACAACTATGATGAATGTGGTACGTTTTACATTCTGTCTCTCTTCCTCAAATGTGCACAAACTCTTCAACAGACCCTTACATGTGAACTATATTGAAGATATATAATGAAATGACGTGAAAGCAGATGGTAACAGACTGGGTGGTTTAATGTTGGCCAATTATAGTCCCAACAGAGAGAGGAATTCACAGATGGCAGGACATGAAAAGGAGCAGGAGACTGAGAATTAGTATTTCAGTCAACTGAAGAGAAGCAGGACTGGTTTCCTTTACTTTTGAATTGTGACCAATATTACTACTAATGATGATCAATACTAAGAACGATAATAATTAGTTTGATAACATGCAGGTTGTTTCTGTGGCCTCAAGGTGTCAGTGTAACAATTCTGTGAAACTGTTTTAGACCAGAGCACAATATAGGAAGGTGTGGATGCAGGTTTAAACAGTAACTCAAAAACTCAATGCTCAGGTACTTGCCTGAAAGTAATGCATTACAGGTAAGAATACCATTTTTAAATTAATTTTTAAAGTACTTAGTCCGTGGTTGTAAGTCCAAAAGTAACAGTACTGCATTCACTCATGGAGATACTCACCATGGGTTTGTGCATAGTCTGGGATTTGATCTGGGATACTTTTGTGATGCTCTACCCATTGAGCCACCGCTACTGCAAGACTGTGAAAACCGCATTACTTTTAACTGGATATACATGTCTGCTGTCCAAAGAAAGCAGACTGCCGAGTTCAAGTTAATGTACACTCCCCAAAACCAAAATGTTACCACAAATAAAATTATCAAAGCCTATAGAAACTTTCTTCCAGTAAAATGTACAATTTTTGCTGACAGGTCATTCTGACCAACAGTAACATAAAGTGTCTTGCAAAAGTACAAGGGGTAATTTCAGGCGATATGAATACTTTTGCAAGGTACCGTATTAGAGTTTGAGTTTTTAACACATTTGGATAAATGGCAGACCCAAATACAAGACAGTCAGACGGAGTGTAATAATAAAAAAATTATCTCTAGGCAAGACTCTGAACCCCCAATAGCCCATTCCCATCCCCAGCTCTGCAGTGGCGGACCAAGCCCGGTAGAAATAGGGGAGGGTTGCGACAAGAAGGGCATCCAGTGTAAAGACTGTGCCATATCTACATGCAGACAATGATCCGCTGTGGTGACCCTGAACTCACAGGATAAGCCGAAAGGACAAAAAAATAAATTAATAAAAAATGTAAAAACTATGGCAAAAAAGAAACATCAAGTAAACCTTAGTCCAAATACTTGGCACAGGAATATGAACAAATTTCAAACAAACAAGGAGAAGCTGTATCTGTAAGTGCTTATGCTGTGTAGGGACGCAGCAAGCCTATCCCAGCAGTCATTGAACAGGTCTATCTCAAGGCCAACACGGACCATTCACACTGACATTCATACCTATGGGCAATTGACAGCCACCAATGAAGCTAACATGCATGTCTTTGGAGTGTGGGAGAAAACTGCAGCCCCTGGAGGAAACCCACACAAGCACGACCACAGACAGCCATAAATGCAAACCTGCATCCAGCAGGTGAGGCAGCAGCACTAATCACTCCACGACCATGCTTCTTCTATGACACAGCTGTTATTGTGTCTTTGGGTCTCTCTCTCTGTACCTTTCTGCATGTTCCCAACTTTAGAACTTTGTGTTTCCCATGTGCAGTTACTGGTCCTGGCAACCTGCCTCGAGTTTTGTTGTTGTTGCCACCCGCTCCATTAGAAGCAGACATGCTTCTAATGAAGATTACTTCCATTAAGGTCATAAAAACATTTTTTTTGGCCCTATCTAGGTAACACACACACACACTCACACATATATTACTGGTCAGTGTATAAAACACATGAGCTTCCATGTTGCTAGTTTTATAGTCCCACACAAATAACTAATTAAAACCAGTGTCCACATTTTCCAAACTGAATATCAGAGAACAAAAACAATGGGAAATGAATAAATAAATTCCAATCACCCATTCCCACGATACTTTAAATAATCCTTGAAGCTTTGCACAAGAGAGAAACAACTAATGGTTCTAAGATTAAGTATGGTTCAGTTATCTGGGTCAAGGTAGTTGAGGGTTTTAGGGGACAATGATGAGATGAAGAATAAGAAGCAGAGAAGCCTGGAGAAATGTAGAGAGAGACGTACCTTATCTTGCAACTCCAGCAATATCCAAGCAGGTTAGGCAGGTAGCAATTTAGCCAGCATAATCCAGGGATCACTCCAAGATTTTCTATTATTGTCCAAGTAATTCAGCCAGTTCAACCACCACCGTAATTCTTTATTTTGTGTAGTTCCTAACTTTATCTTTGATTCTTTAGGATTGAGGTCCAGAAACTGAAATTAGGCTTTTTTTCCCTCCTATTTCAGTCAGTCTCACTCTTTTGTCTTTTCTTTTGTGCTGCTCAACTTTTCCCCTCCCACTGGTCAGAGGTGTGTCTGCTTTAACTCCACATCATTTTCTGTCATCGTGCTAAACAGATAATCTTTGATTTGAAATCCACCAGACATTGTCTGTCTTCCTCAAATGTGCACAAACACTTTAACAGATCCTTATATGTGAACTTTACTGAACATATTAAATGAATTGAACTGAAAGTGGATGGTAACAGACTGGGTGGTTTAATTCGGCCAATAATATTCCCAACAGACAGAGGAATTATATATTAGTTCAGTCAACTGAAGAGAGACAGGACTGGTTTTCTTTGCTTTAGAATTCTGACTAATAATATTAATAACAATAATAATATCTTCATAATAAGTTAATACTGAGGGATATAGTAAAATTATATTAATTAAAGAAAAAAGGTTAAACAACATTGAATATTTATTATACAATAATTGTAAAAAGACAGCATGGTAGTTTTACTCTCTCCAATTGTGTTCCAGAATAACCAAATGGGAGTGGCTGAGAGAATTTAGGTTTACATCCCGGGGTGTTAGGTTATTAGAGGGCCTTGTTGATCTAGCAGACACAAACAGTGATTTGGGACTGGCATTATTAATACATGTGTCAAATAATGGAACATAGCTTCTTGTTATAAAACCATCCACTGAAAAAGCAATATAGTTATTGCTATTTCAACTCTTAATCATGTAAAGCATCTCTGGTTGAAATGACTGCGGCAGGCATGGAGGGAGCTGTGGAGCTGTGGGCTCTAAGACATCAACTGGGGGGTGGGGAACAAGACTTGTCATAATCGTAGCTGCCAGCTGCGGTATACAGTAGAGCTGTCAGCTGATTAGTAATCTGGCCATTTTTTCTGAAATTTTGGCCCAAGGGCGCTGATGTGGTCTGTTTAGGGTGAGGGTGGGTTGCATCGAAGCTCCCAAACCCCACGGTGACGATAGAGTGGCTGGAGTAGTCATTTGTCATAAGCGATATAGGGTATCCTTCCAGCCTTTATAAAGAACTTTCAGTACCATTCAATGCATGTGTGTATTTGTATTTGTGATCATGTAATTATATTAGTGTTATAAATTGCTGCCTAATTTGTCTACTGTGTGTAAGAAGCCAACTAAACCCTGTATGCTAATGTTGAATGTCAGATTAAAGGTGTGTTTTTTTATCTCATTATTTGTTTTCCATCCTCCTAAAATGTAGTGTGATTAAAATTGTGCAACACAAATCCAGTGGTGTAAGTAAACTTTGCATAAAACATGATTAAAAAACCCAATCCATACACTACACAAATCCCAACTTAACTCCAAGATAAACAGATACTATCTTAATAACAGCTTGGATGTGGTTACAGAGTAAGCTTCTATACAAAAAACAATTACCGACCTACCTCAAATGACTTGCCAAGTAGTTCAGTTCTTGTTTGGTGCAAACACGGAATATTAAATCACAATAACCATGGCAATATTGACCTTGAGTACAGTGCACAATGCAGCAGTGACACACTGTGGTTAATTCAGGTTACTGCCCTACAAATACATCATAACATACATTCATTTTCTTGATTTATTCTCTCTATTTGGCTGTTGGTTTGGGAATGGAACCCAGATAGAGGTGTCCAAGGCCTTGCAGATCTCAGTTCAAAAAAGTCTAAAAAGCCGCAGTGAACCAAGGCCCCAGTTTGATAGTTCATCCTCAGGCAGTTCATGAGGCCTGAAGACATGCTGTATCAGCAGCTCTGCGGTCTCTCTGGCAGATGGCAGTTTAACTAGGGGAATGGCATGAACTAATTTGAAGGGAATCACTAACTACAAGCCTGGAGACACCGGCCTGAATGAGTTTTACTGACGCTTTGAAAAACAATGGGACAGACCTGATACACCCCAACCACTGATCAGCAGCAGTGACCCCTCCACTTCCTTACCTGGTAAATGGTAATTGGTAAATGGTCTGCACTTATATAGCACTTTTCTACCTATTGGCACTCAAAGCGCTTTACACTGCTTCTTATTTACCCATTCACACTCACAATCACACACACATTCATACACCGATGGGGGAGCTGCTATGCAGCTGGCCAACACTCACCGGGAGCAACTAAGTTGGGGTTCAGTGTCTTGCTCAAGGACACTTCGACATGTGACCGGAGGAGCCGGGGATTGAACCAACAACTGTGAGATTGGTGGACCGCTCTACCTTCCTGCGCCACAGTCGCCCTCTTTTTTTTTTTAGATGTTTAAAATAATTTATTATGTTGTTGTTGTTGTCAGCTGTAATAGCTTGTTTATAGTTCAAGGTAAAACTCATCAAAAGAGTTCCTTCTGTAATGTTCAGTCATCCTGCCAAATCTTTCATTTGTCTGGATTATTAGTACGTGTCCCACATATGAATCACTTTTTGAATGAAACCAGCCAAGGTTAAACAGCACAAACATCTATTGACAAATGAAAGCTTCAGGTTAACAGTGTTTTTTTTGGATGTCAACCCTGTTGTGCGTTATATTTTCATTTAAGGTCATTTCTTCTTCCAGAAGTGACTGTACTTGTCAGCTTTGAAGTCATCTTCATAGGCACGGGGCCGCGTAACTAGTTGGGTCTCTCACAGCTTTACACCTCAGTGTCCCCCTTCCCTCCGCCCCTCACACCTCTCACCATCACAGAGGGAGATGTGAATAGACTGTTTAAACGGTTTAACTCTCGTAAAGCTGCAGGCCCGGACTTTGTCTTCCCCTGAAGCACTGTGCCAATCAGTTGTCTCCGGTGTTCAGAGAAATTTTTAACACCTCCCTGGCCACCGTAAGTGAGGATCCCCCTAAAAAGGTGAGGATCATGGGACTTAATGATTACAGACAAAAGCTATACTGCTGTTATCATTCATCCCCAACACTCAGGTTAGATGGCTCATTACAGGGATCATAATGGCCGATTTTCAAACACCCTCTTTGAGTGTTTGTTTACACATTATGTTTTGTTGACTTTATTTTCATCAATAACTACAAAAGTTTCAATAAAACTAATGTAGCAGTAATAAGATTGGATATACATACTAAACAGTTGTTATTCTGACATACAACAGGTGACAAAAGAGTATGAAACAATCATTCATGTGAGGTTTTGCACATTGAACACAGGCATAGTCACATTTATGACAAACACCAGATCGTATTTTGTTGAGAAATTTACAAACCATGGCATCATTACAAATCAGATTTGATCCCTTTTTGACACCCCTCTCTGCATATGATACAGAAAAAACACGGTGTTGACCACACGCCAAGGAATTATTATTCTGCACTTGCTCTGTAGAAAAAAAAACACGTCTGTACAATTCTGTTTAAGAAACTGGTAAATAACAGGTGGGAACTGAACGTGTCTAGGGGGATTGCACAAGCTATCAAAAAAACAACTGTCTATAATGAGCTTCTAGTCTGACATTTCCACTTTTAACCAGAGACACGTGTCCAGCGCATTCCTCATCTGGATCCATTTTAAAACAAAAAAGAGTGTATAACCTCTAGTAAAATCCTGACGTGGTATCACCAGAGATCGGTCTTTTAGGTGTCTCGCTGTCGTTTGTATCAGCTGATAATATTTACAAACCTATATACACACACACTTGGTCACACACCAGCAGGTACAGAAATTTTTTTACACACACTCTATAGCATATTTTGCATTAATTTTTAGCAGGGCCTGGCTGTGAGCCAGTCTCACGCTGGGAGGCACTGCTACTTTTTTGATGAATAAACTGGCGGAAAAATTACTGACATTAAACTGATGTAGAAGTCATCAGACAGAATTCAATTTTTTAACGTATATTTGAACGTATCTTTATATCATCTCTGTTAAAAAATAACTTCTCCCGAAAGAATAGATCGCCGTGTATTAACTCCACTGTACGACTGTCTCGGGTGCAATCAGCCCTTGATGCAAGACCTTCATTGTCACCATCTATTGCTGAATTGTCCATGTTATTAGCTGTATCCATGCAAAACAGAGCTGTACTGAATTGCATGTGTAGAGTTTCTGTTCCATAGTTTTTAAGCAGTTCCAGAATGCATCTGTATGGATAAGTGTTGGAGGACTGTGTTATGAGCCTGTCCCACAGTGTTATACGTATCACCCTGTGGAAAAGTGATGCTCCCGGATAATTCACAAAATCCCACGTTTGCCGCTTTTGCTATATTTGATCAGTCAGGGTTAGTGATTTTGACACGGGTGTACAGGTGTGTATTAATTAAGGTTAGATAATCTTCTCCACTTATGTAGAATTCCAGAGGACCAGAGAGCAGTGGGATTTCAACATATGTGGATTTCTCAATACTCGTCTGCTTATAGGTTATGGCAAAAAGGTCTCACTCTTTACACACTCTTGTAAAGTCTGGGACGTCCATGCTTTAAAGTCCATTGTTTATTTAGAAGATGTCAGTACTTGTCTGTCCAGTGCTAAGTGGAATCTTGCCTCCAAGTTACTTTTTAGCAATCCTTGCTGTTTTACATGATTTTATACGGGTTATGGGCTCTGTGACACCACACCTATATCCCACAGGAGGCCTTTTTATTGGTCTTTTACAGTACACAGCTAGTCCGTTTCCCTCCTGCTTCTGCGTGCTTCTCCCAATATTAGACACCACATCGCCCACAATACCCGACGCTGCTTTTTTCATATGAGGAGCTGCTATACTGAATCCACATTTAAGTAGGGGTATGGCCATTCTGAAGTGATTGGGAGAAACCTTGCTAAGTCCATTTCCATATTGTGTACTGCTGCCAATGAATCTGGGTAACTCTCTGCCTGCTTGATTTAGATAATTGTCGCAGCAAAAACTGTAAGGCAAGTTAAGAGGCAAAAGGCAACTTACAAGTGAAGGGTTATGGTGAATTTAATTAGCAAAATGGAGAAAACATACAGAGCAGAACAGAACTACACTCTAGAGTGGGCCAAATCAGATTTGACCCCACTGTGTAGGTTTTTCAGGCTTCTATACATTTAGCTCAGCAGCTGGATTTACAAAAAGAGCAAAAGGAATGAGTCAATGCAATTCAACCTTCATACAATGTGATCAGGAGTCTAATTAGCAAGTTCTTGTCACTTTGTCCTTTTGCCTTTCATGCCTTGTCCTTGAGATTGATCATCTGTACTGGCTCCCGTAGGGTCCCTGCCAGGAAGCACCTTTTCAGATGTAGGTAGTTTTATGGTTGATATCTAGCTAACACACTTCTTTGCGGAGCAGACACAGAATGTCTTGGTGGGGAACAAAAAGTGAGGAAGCCCTAGTGTGAGCAAGTTTGATACTGGGTCTGCCAGAAGTGAAAACAGTGAAACAGTGTTGCCTAGACTTTGAAATGTCTCTCACACATCCCCCCTTTTATCATTTTATGATAACTACATGATCAGGATTCATTAGGGCTGAGCAACAGTAGGGACAGCTCATCAGAAGTGTTAATTCACAAAGAAAGAAGCCAACATTCATGGATCATCCATGGGATTGTTGCAGCCATGGTGAAGGCTGGTGTCTGCAGGGGTAGACAGGGCTGCTTTCATCTGCGGACGAAGGTCTGAGAGAGGCAGAAGGTTTTGCACAATGCTGCATCATATCTTAATGACGCCGAGTCATCAGTCTGTGTTACCATTAAGCCCCGCACTAGGAGGTTTTCCAAATATAATCTCAAATGGACTTAACCCATGTGTTTTTCTTATTTTTGTACGCATATAGAATAACACCAGTGGTAATGCTTCCATCCACGTCAAACCTCTTTCTTCACAGCATTTTGTTAGTTTTGTCTTCAAGTTGCCATTTTATTGTTCTATTGCTCCTGCACTCTGAAGATGATAAGATTAGATTAGATTAGATTCAACTTTATTGTCATTACACATGTACAAGTACAATGCAACGAAATGCAGATTGGGTCTAACCAGAAGTGCAATAGCAGCAAAAGCAGGATATCTAGTTATTGCATAAATTAATAAGTTAGTATTGTAGAGTATTTTGCAGATGGATATGTACATAAACAGAAATTTTAAGAAAATGGATATATACACAATGATATACAAGGCTGTGGTGAGCTATAAACAGAAGAAAGAGATAGTATATAACGATAAATAAGGTTATGGTGGGCAGTAGTGCAATGGATATAGTGCAAATAAATTATGAACGGAGGCTTTAAAGTGATAGTAGTGCAGTGTAAGTTATTGCATGTTTTGTAAGCTGCAGTAGCGACTGTAAATGAACAGTTGGCAGTGCAAATGAGCAGTTTTGTGGTTCAGTTACATAAGTTATGTGTAAACAGTCCAGTAGTGCAAATGACATCGGGAAGGGGGGTTACAATGGGGGGGCAGAGGGGAGCAGGGTGCAGAGTTCAGTAAAGAGACAGCTCTGGGGGAAAAAAAAAAACTGTTCTTCAGTCTACTATTCCTTGTTTTGAAGCACCTGAAGCGCCTGCCAGAGGGCAAGAGAGAGAGTCTATGGGCGGTATGAGAGGAGTCCTTATAGATGCTGAAACACAGGCAGCGTTTCCTCTGGATGTTCTCCATGACTGGAAGAGTAGACCCTGTGATGTGCTGGGCGGTTTTCACCACCCGCTGCAGTGCCTTGCGCTCTGCAACGGAGCAGCTCCCATACCAGACTTTGACACAGTTGGTCAGGATGCTTTCTATTGCACAGTGGTAGAAGTTCACCAGAATATCAGAGGACAGTCGATTCTTCTTTAGTGTCCTCAAGAAGAAGAGGCACTGGTGGACCTTCTTAACTAGACTGGAGGTGTTTATAGTCCAGGACAGGTCCTCAGAGATGTGGATCCCTAGGAACTTGTAACTGGAGACACGCTCAACAGCCGTTCCATTAATGTGGATGGTGTCATGTGTATTTCTTGACTCTTTCCTGAAGTCCACAATGAGCTCCTTTGTCTTGGAGGTGTTAAGTAGCAGGTTATTGTCATTGCACCATGTGGCGAGGTGCTGAATCTCCTCCCTGTAGGCAGTCTCATCATTGTTGCTGATGAGACAAATCACCGTAGTGTCATCTGGAAACTTGATGATGGTGTTAGATGTGTTCACAGACTTGCAGTCAGAGGTGAAGAGGGAGAAGAGGAAGGGGCTCAGTACACAGCCCTGTGGTACGCCAGTGTTTATGGCGGTGGTGTTGGAGCAGATGGAGCCGGATTGGACTTGCTGTGGTCTGTTGGTCAGGAAGTCCATAATCCAATTGCAGAGGGAGATGTTGATGCCCAGGTCTACAAGTTTAGCTATTAGCTTGGATGGGATGACCGTTTTGAAAGCTGAGCTGAAATCAACAAACAGCATACGTGCATAAGTGTTCTTATTGTCCAGATGTGTTAGCACAGAGTGCAGTGCCATGGAAACGGCATCCTCTGTGCTCCTATTGTTGCAGTAGGCAAACTTTTCAGAGTCCAGTGTGGATGGCAGAGAGTCCCTCAGGTGTGCCAGGGCCAGCCGCTCAAAGCACTTCATGACAATAGGTGTCAGAGCTACAGGGCGGCAGTCATTCAGACACTTTGGGGTGGAGTGTTTTGGCACAGGCACGATGAAGGTGCTTTTAAAACATGTCGGCGCAGCTGCTTGGGGAAGAGAGAGGTTGAAAATGTCTGTGAAAACCCCAGTGAGCTGCTCAGCACATGCCTTGAGCACACGACCCGGGATGTTGTCAGGTCCACTGTGAGAGCCACTAGTGGCCTGAAAAGCAAATGTGTTTAGAAACCTTGGCTGAAGTGTGAAATCTGCCCCCACAGGCCACACTTTGATGGTTCTTACTGATGACTTCACACGATTGATGAGGGATGCATATTTGGAGGTGAGGAACAAAGAAAGGTGATCTGACTGTCCTAGGTGGAGGAGGGGGGTTGCAACGTAAGCTCCAGCCATGTTTGTGTAAACATGGTCTAAGGTTTCGTTTCCTCTGGTGTGGCAGGAAACATGCTGGTGAAATTTGGGAAGCACTGCCTTCATGTTTGAGTGATTAAAATCACCTGCAACAATAAACGCAGCATCTGGGTGAGCGCTCTGCTCAAGGAAGCTCTGCTACCTCCCGCTCTGCCTCGTCTTTTCTTCAGTGCCACTGTCTCTAAGCCGAACATCATCTCTGGTCTCACTACCATCTTGAACACCTTCCTTTCATTCTCGCTGATACTCTTTTATCACACAAAACACCTGACACTTTTCTCCACCCGTTCCAACCTGCCTGCACTTGTCTTTTCACCTCTTTTCCACACTCTCCGTTGCTCTGAACCGTTGACCCTAAGTACTTAAAGTCCTGTACCTTTTTCACCTCTGCTCCCTTTAACCTCACTGTTCCACCTGGTTCCCTCTTATTCACACACACACATGTATTCTGTCTTACTGCAGCTAAGCTTCATTCTGTTTTCCAGAGCAGACCTCCACCTCTCCAGATTTTCCTCCACCTGCTCCCCTCTCTCATTACAAATCACAATGTCATCTGCAAACATCATAGTCCATGGAGATTCCTGTCTAACCTCATCTGTCAGTCTGTCCATCACCAGAGCAAACAAGAAGGGGCTCAGAGCCGATCCTTGATGCAGACCCACCTCCACCTTGAACTCCTCTGTCACACCTACAGCACACTTCATGTCCTGCACCACTCTAACATACTTCTCTGCCACTCCAGACGTCCTCATAAAATACCACAGCTCCTCTCTCGGCACCCTGTCATACGCTTTCTCTAAATCTACAAAGACACAATGCAACTCCCTCTGACCTTCTCTGTACTTCTCCATCAGCATCCTCAAAGCAAATACTGCATCTGTTGGACTCTTTCTAGGCATGAAACCATATTGCTGCTCACAAATGTTCACCTCTGCCCTTAGCCGAGCTTCCACTACTCTTTCCCACAACTTCATTGTTTGGCTCATCAGCTTTATTCCTCTGTAGTTGCCTCACCTCTGCACATCTCCATTGTTCTTAAAAATGGGCACCAGTACACTTCTCTTCCAATCCTCAGCATCCTCTCACTCTCCAAGATCTTGTTAAAAAAACTAGTCAGAAACTCTACTGCCACCTCTGCTAGACACTTCCATACCTCCACAGGTATTTCATCAGGACCAACTGCCTTTCCACTCTTCATCCTCTTCAATGTCCTCCTCACTTCACTCTTACTAATCTTTGCTACTTCCTGCTCCACACTTGTAACCTCTTCTACTCTTCCTTCCCTTTCATTTTCCTCGTTCATCAAGTCTTCAAAGTTCTCCTTCCATCTTCCCATCACACTCCTGGCACCTTTCAATACATTTCCATCCTTATCTTTAATCACACTAACCTGCTGCACATCCTTTCCATCTCTATCTCTTTGTCTGGCCAACCTGTACAAATCCACCTCTCCCTCTTTAGTGTCCAACCTAGCATACAAGTCCTCATATGTTCTTTGTTTGGCCTTTGCCACCTCTACCTTCACCTTACGCTGTATCTCCCTGTACTCCTGTCGAGTCTCTTCAGTCCTCTCAGTGTCCCACTTCTTCTTAGCTAACCTCATTCTCTGTATACACTCCTGAACTTCCTCGTTCCTCCACCAAGTCTCCTTGTCCACTTTCCTCTTTCCAGATGACACACCGAGTACCCTCCTACCTGTGTCCCTGATCACATTAGCTGTAGTAGTCCAGCCATCTGGAAGCACTTTCAAACCACCTAGAACCTGTCTCAGTTCCTCCCGTGAAAACTACACAACATTCTTCCTTTTTCACTTCCACCACTTCATCCTCTGCTCTGCCTTTGTCATTTTACACAGCACCATCCTGTGTTGTCTGGATACCTGTGGGGCATAACCACTAACAACACTGAACATCACATCTTGAATTTCCAGCTTCAGACTTATCAACCTGTCTGAAACTCTTTTCACCTCTAGAACATTCCTCACAAACTCCTCTTTCGGGATAACTCCTACTCCATTTCTCTTCCTATCTGACCCATGGTATAACAACTTGAACCCTTCTCCTAAGCTTCTAGCCTTGCTACCTTTCCACCTGGTCTCCTGGACACAAAGTATGTCCACCTTCCTTCGACCAACAGTAGTCCAATTTCCACCGGTAGCCTGTAGGTCAACAGCACTGGTTGTGGTCATTGTTAACCCGGGCCCCAACTGATCCGGTATAGAAGTCATTGTCACATTTAGCATTTCTCTCTTTCCCACTCTGCTGGTGTCCCAGCTTTGGAGCTGTGTGTTTTCCAGGGTGCAGCTACTGGTACTACCAACCAGCTCGATGTATTGTTGACCCTCTCTCTTCTCTCTTTACTTTCCATTCACCCCAACCGGTCAAGGCAGATGGCTGCCCACCCTGAGCCTGGTTCTGCTGGTTTGTTCCGTTAATGGGAGTTTTTCCTCTCTACTGTTGCCTAGGGCTTGCTTCAAGGGGATTTGTTGGATTCTCTCTATACATCTTTATACTCTTGACTTTATTCTGTAAAGTGCCTTGAGATGACTTTGTTGTGAATTGGCGCTATATAAATAAAGTCGAATTGAATATATACTGTATTCGCTCACCTGCCTTTAGACCCATATGAACTTTAGTGACATCCCATTCCTAATCCATAGGGTTTATTATGACGTCGGCCCACCCTTTGCAGCTATAACAGCTTCAACTCTTCTGGGAAGGTTTTCCACGAGGTTTAGGAGTGTGTTTATGAAATACATAATACACAGTGCTCGCAGTCTTCGCTCTTATTCATCCCAAAGGTGTTCTATTGGGTTGAGGTCAGGACTCTGTGCAGGCCAGTCAAGTTCTTCAACACCAAACTCACTCATCCATGTCTTTATGGACCTTGCTTTGTGCACCTGAATTCATTTATTTGGATGAGTGAGCGGATACTTTTGGCAATATAGTATATATACACACACACTACTGCTGTCTTTATAATTAATTATTTAGTAAGACAAACTTCAACAAAATACAACGATAATTCACTCTACATTGACCAGTCACTCTAAAATAAAAGACTGTTTAACAAATTCTCTTAAACAATATAAACCTTTTTTGATGGAAGTAAAAGATTTTACCAATTCTATAATATTAATACTCTAAATTCAGTAATGTTGTGGAAGTCAAATTAATTCCCAACAAATCAATAAAATGGACATTAACAAAATGTTTTCACAATACTAAACAGTTCAAGAGAGAAATTATTTAAAAGGAAACTGAATTTCTAAGACAAATTTTGAACCTCCGTCTGTGTCTCAATGACGTACTAAATCTTTAAAGCTATGGGTTAGTCATTTTAAATTGAAAAGAATTTCAAAGGCCTATATTCTAAATTCTAACACAAAAATTAATTCCACTTTAAGGAAAATTAACTGTTTAAGACAATTGAACTTATAAATGACTATTTTTCTTCTGTCCTTCCATCAACTTAACATTATCACAGTTTAGTACTAAGGCAGACCCAAGAGAAGACACTGTGAGACGGATTAAACTAAAAAAACAAACAAAAAAACAAAACAAGTTTATCGTAAAATAATCAATAAATAACAAATCGCTCGTAACAGGAGAGAACAAATAAAAACTTGACAGGTAACAGAAAACACTGGGTTACAAACAAAGACACCACACACCTTTAACAAAAACGCAACACACTAAACTTAAACTATAACGGAAAACCAGACGAACACTAGGAAGAGACTAGGAATGAATGAATGAATGAATGAACAGAAGCAAACCAAACCCCAGACCAAAAGTTGCTGGGAAAACAGAGTCCAATTCTCAGAAGTCAGGATTGTTAGGATCAGGTAAATCAGATGAGGATCTGGCAGGGAACTGTGGGGAAAGCTGGATCTAAATAGTGAGCAGAACAGGTGCAAACAATAATGAGGGATAACGAAAGGTAAAGCTGAAGGAAGAGACTAAGAACAGGAAGCGGGGACAAGGGTCTACAAAATAAAAGTCCAAAGGCAGAACGCGTAATTGAAGGCCAGATCGTGATAAACATGTGTTATACCAAACTGACACACTAACCTGTGGGGCATAACCAAAGATTAACTGGTTGTAAAGGTGAGAGAGAAGAATTACCAACATATTAGTTAATAAGTAGTATAATAAGGCTGTAGTTCATAAGTTGCTCACTGTCATTCACATCATTTATAAGTCCCTGTTTAAATTATCCAGGTTGAGTTATTTTAGCTCAGCTTGATATCTCTGATGTTTGCATTGTTTCTTTAAAAAAATGTTGACCAAGACAGACTTTATGATGCACTGTTTTATGGTGAGGCAGTAATGGCTAATAAAGAAGAAATTAATGTTGTCTTTTAAGGTAAACAGTCAGAAATCAGGTTTTGGAAGAGGATTTATCCTTGAATTAAACTTAACAAGATTTAACATTTAGTCATTTGCCAGACAAAACGACTTGAAAAAAACAAAAGTTATTTGAGAAATGTTTCCGTTTTATGAGATGCGGGTGGAATTGTGGAAATTGTGGAAGAGGTTTTTTAAATATTGGGAGTGAGGCTGCCCATGCCTACAATGTGGGATCAGTGAGCTGAAGAGTTTTGCTTGGTATCTTTTGTCTGGTGATGGAACCATGAGATACTGTTCTTTGGCAAAGCACAGTGGATAGAAGAAATTGTAGTCCTGAATGTGGGAGTTGAGGCTGGTAGGTGCTGTTGTGTTGACCACTCTGTAGGCAAAATTCAGAGGTTTGAACCTGATATGGTCAGCTACAAATGAGATGTAACATTTAGGATTTATACAGAAACCAAGACTAGACTTAGACATTCATGTTATCAGCAGCATCAACTTCACTAATGTTTAAATACTTTTTATATTATTATAAATTGTTTTATAGTATTTTTAATAGTTTTTATCAGTAATTAGGAAACAACACTTTCTTACTGTATTACTGGACTTAAGAACATGTACCTAGTATGTCTTTTAGTGGCTACATGTAATACAGTACTTTTGGATTCAAGTATTTTGAGTTATTTCTTATTTTCCTATTTTTTGTTCTGAAAACAGACACAGAGGAAAAAACAGTTTGTAACCAGAAGCCGAATGAGAAACAGGACAGACTCAGAATGGAAATATACAGGTCAGATATCTGCAGCAGGAAGTGTGTGTAACTGGTTACTGATGATAAGCACCATCACTGGAAATAATGAAGCATCACTTCAATCAGGAGAAAATCCAAGAGATTATCTGACAGTAACAACTTTAAGAACTGCACATTTTCAATGTTTGGATTTGTGAATTCACTCACTGACGAACATAAACAAATGAATTTTTTTCTCCATAGAGCAGATCACATTTCAGTCACTGCCCAGTCTCTGTTTACAGCATGTTGGTCTCACGGGAGCCAGGCTGCAGTATCTGAAGAGAGAAAATGAGTCTGATAGCTTTTCTAAACCAGGGGTAGAACAAGGCGTAGATCACAGGGTTCAGACAGGGACTGATACACACAAGAAAGGTACCAGAGACTGCAGGTAAACCACTAAGAGTGTCAACTTCTATAAGGGAGAGACAGTAATATGGGCTGTAACGCATTAAAAAAACACCTACAACAACACCTTGAGTCCTGGCTGCTTTCAGCTCAGATTTCTTAGTCATTACAGTCCCTTAATGCTGGAGTGTGACAGCTGCAACATGAGAGCGCATGGCACGAGCCTGAGACACAGCCGTCACAAACACTCTCAGATACAGAATTATAATCACAGTGATTGGAGAGAGAAATGACACAAGTGTGTCAAAAACCCCTGAGATGTAATTAATGGCCATCACACACTGTCCAAAGCAGGAATTAAACCCGCTTTGTCTGATCAGATTGTCCTTATAAATCAGAACATTGTAGACAACAGAACAGGTCCAACACATCCAAACACACATTTTAACTCTCCTCACAGTGACTCTGGTGGAGTAATGCAGAGGGTCACAAATAGCCTCATAGCGGTCGACTGAAATGAGAACCATGTCTCCTACTGAGGCAGAAACAGAGATTGAGCCCACAAAACAATACAGTGAACACATGACATCACCAAGTAACCAACACCCTGTTTCTCTGTAAGTTTCAAAAACTGACTCAAGCCCAAAAAATAAATCTGACAGAGAGAGGATGAGGAGGTTGGTGGGTGTTTGCAGCTGCCTCCAGGGAGACCAAGACATGTAATGTCTAACTGTACACACTTATAAAAAGAATCAGTTGTAAGTTTAGCTGAGTTTATCTTTGCCTGAAGTGGAAGACTGAGATGATGACGAGCAGGTTGAGAACCACAGTGAAACCACAGATTGATCTTGCAGTATGTCCCTCTTAAAGGCCAGCCGGCAGCTGCTTGGTGGAGGTCAGCCTTGTTTGTAGCCAAGTGGGTTATGATAGTGTGAAGTCTGATTCTCGAATAAATTTCATTGTAATCTTCCTTGATAGCACAGCTAAAGTCAGTGAACTGATTGTATCAGGTGTTGTCATTCAAGACACATATCAGTTCTCCAGCTGGAACCATCTCTAATGGCCCCATTTATTAGAAATGAGGCACTTGCTACAGAACCAGTGTCCCTGATATAGTGTCCTGTCCCCAGTGACAGGATAACAAATTATTTTGTCTTTTATTTTAAAGTAGATGAATTCAATTAAATGTTTTTTCACCACATCAGAAACCATGTGTTTTGCTTGTAACATCAGGGGCATTTACTTCGCTCCTGTTCTGAGAGGGTGTCTCATGAACATGTGGAAGCAGCAGTATCTGTTATTTGTGCCACTGTTGCAAGCCTGGGCGGTATTCACTAAGCACGTCATCACAAGGGGCCATCTTCCTGATGTAATAATGGATCTTGTTTGTTTCATCCTGGATAGTGGCTCTGATGCTCACTAATCCTCTAACGCCTTCCTTCCACTTAGTGTACAGTCTCAGGATGCTGGATTTCGGGTGAAACCCTCCATTCATTCTAAGGAGCTTTCTTTGATATCAGTGGTATATCACTTTGCAGTGACTTTGGAGTTGGAGGTTTGGTCTTAGTCACGGGTCCGTGCTCCCAAGAGAAGGGCCCTATAAAGGTCTTTTGGTCCATGAATGACGTGAGTGTCTTGAATCTCTCCTGCATCATTAGGATGTCCTTAATTCTATCTGCCAAACCCTGGTAAAAAGCATCTAGCAGAGAGAGCATCAAGTGGGGAAAAACGCTCAACCGGAATTCGGGATGTTTTGCATTTTTGTGTTTTGAGATTTCAGCTGAGGAGGAATGATGAGTGGGGTGCCGAAAGAAGAGGTCCAATGACTGAGGGATCTTTTGTGTGGTGCAAAAATCCTATTCAAGGAGAAAACATCAAAGCAAAGGTCCTATCAGAAAAGTGTTTACATTTCATGAGATGCAAGTGCAAAAAAAAGCAGAGAGGAAGTTGTTGGGTTTTTTTTAAGTGCATAGGAAGGTGTGGAAGAGTTCTGTTTTCAATAGTTTTTTGAATATTTGGAGTGAGTTTGCTGAGAGTGCAGAGTTACGTAGCTCATTCCACCATCGTGGGATCACAGAATTTTGTTTAATGTCTTCTGTGCGTGTGCTGAGACCACCAGATGTCGTTCACTGGCAGAGCACAGTGGACGGGAAGGATTGTAGACCTGAATGAGTGAGTTGAGGTAAGCAGGAACTGTTCATTCGATCAGCCTGTAAGCAAGAGACAGTGCTTTGAACCTGATGTGAGGAAGCCAGGAACAGGAAGCCAGTGTAGGGATCTGAAGAGTGGTGTGACATGAGTCTTTTTGGCTGATTAAAAATGAGTCGTGCTGCCACATTTTAGATCATCTGCAAGGGTTTGATTGTGGATACCGGTAACCCCATTAACAAAGCGTTGCAGTTATCAAGACGAGATATGACCAGCACCTGTACAATGAGTTGGGTTGTATATTCTGTGAGATAGGTCCTTAGATTTCTGGCCAACTTAGTGGGGACATAACTGTATAATTAATATTGATGCAGATGTTGTCCTGTGTCGCAGGTCTGGCTGGGAAGACAAGAACTTAGGTCTTGGAGAGGCTGAGCTGAAGATGTCTCTCTCTCATCCAAGCAGAGATGTCGGAGAGACATGCAAAATGGCGTAATGACACAGTGGAGTCAACAAGGGAAAGGACAGGAAATGCTGTGAGTCAATAGCATAGCAGTAATAGGAAAGGCAATGTGAGGGGATGATAGAGCCCAAGGATGGCGTATAGACAAAAAAAAGAAGAGGACCAAGAACTGAACCCTATGGCACACCGGTACAGAGGCTATGTGTCATGATCTAGCTCCTTAGCTCTACTTCCTTAACTGGACTTTTATTTGTAGCCTTTTTTCCACCTTCCTGTTCCCAGACATTATTGTTTCCCTCACTATTTAGACCCAGCTTTTCCCAAAGTTTCCTGCAAGATCCTCATTTGATTCCCAGACTATACACCAAGCTTGTGATTTACCTGACCCGTGTAATCCAGAATCCTTAGACCCTGTTTCCCTGAAACTTTGGTCTAACGTTTGGTGTGTCTTTTATTTTATTTCCTTAGTCGTTTTCTCGAGTCTTCATTTAAGGCTTGTGGTATCTTTGTGGTATCTATCTCTATCTTGAAGTCTAGGTATGGTGTGTTTTGTATTCTGTTCCTAGTAGCTTTTCTAAATGTTCATTTTGGGTTGACGGTGTATCTCTGCTTGTAGTCTATGTTTGGTCTGTTTTGCCTTTAGTTTCCTTAATCATTTTTCTAGTGTTCATTTTGGTTTGTTCTGTAGGTTTAATATCCTTGTTTCAATGTAGCTCAGTGCGTTGTGTTACCTCCCGTGCTTTACTTTGTACCCTCCTGTTAGGAGCTTTCTTCATTCATTTTACAATAAACTGGTTTATTAGTTTACTCCCTATTTACTATTTATTAGTATACTCTCTATTTACTTTAATAGTAAACCATAAGAGTAGGATCTGGCCGAAATATCGGACCCTGTGAACTTGCTTTTTGTGAGAGGGAGACACCATGAAACCATGAAGTAGTTGAGTTTTGGATTCAGTAAAGAAAGCAGACAGATATTGGTGCTATTTTCTGGGGAGCCCTGACCATTGTTTTGCAAAGAATTGTATTATTTTAAGGACCTCAGAAGTGAATGAGAATCAAACCTCAGAC
Source organism: Channa argus (assembly GCF_033026475.1). Classification (NCBI taxonomy): domain Eukaryota; kingdom Metazoa; phylum Chordata; class Actinopteri; order Anabantiformes; family Channidae; genus Channa; species Channa argus. Next base: position 1,376,311 of record NC_090205.1, read on the forward strand.
CAAATCGCTTTTCTCAGATACACCTCAGTCACTTCCTACCTCAGTTCACTGGCACAACACCCATGAGGTCAGACCATCCACATCACTACAAGGCTCCTGACCGAGCTCCTAGGTGCATCATCGACATGCACTCTGTCCCTGTTCCTGAGCCTCTTTCTGGGTCAGCTGACGGTGCTTTTGACCCTGAAACTGCCCCTGGATCAACCACAGCCCTGCTGGTCCCCAAGCCTAGCCATCGACAACCTGTCTGAACTCGCCCCTGCTTTAGCCAACACCAGCATGAGAGTACTCTTGGATCTAGGTTGGCTAACACCTGTCTAGACTCCAATCCTGTCCTTGGGTCAGCCAACATCTGTCCTGCTCCTGTTTTGGCCTCATGTTTGGCTTAGGTCTCACATGTCCTGAGTTCATCTGTGGGCATCCTACCCTGGGATCTAGTTCGGTCCTTTCTGTTCTGGTTCCTGTCTCTGGGTCAGTTGATGTCTTTGTTCTGGTTCTGACTCTGATCCTGTCTCTTCGGCACTCCAGCACCTGTCTCAATTGACCGACGCTCCTGCTGTTCCTGGTCCTGATCCTGCTCCCAGGTGGGTCAATGCCGCCACCTCACCCTCTGTCTCCAGGCTGGCTGTCACCTCCCCTGGTTCTGATTCTGATTCTGATTCTGATTCTGATTTTGATTCTTATTCTGATCTTGAGCCTGTTCCTGTCTTAAGGTTGGCTGTCGCAAAGAGGATCTGATGGTTCAGTGTCAAAGGCTGCAGATAGGTCAAGTATGTTTAAGACAGAAGACTGACCTGCAGCTTTTGCAGCACGAAGAGATTACACAATCATCAGTACTACTGTTTCTGTGGCGTGACCACACTTAGTCATACTGGTTTACATTACGGAGGTTGTTCTTGGAAAGAAAGTCTTAGAGTTGATTCAAGAGAAGGCTTCTTAAGCAGTGGAGTAATCTGGGCCCGCTTGAATGAGGTTGGAAAAGTCCCTCTTGTGAGAGATGTCCTGATGATTAATGTAATAGCTGGCATTAGTGTGGATGCAACTTCTTGAAGAAGAGTGCAGGGGACTGGATCCAGAGAGCATGTGGTCAGATGGTTAGACAGGAGGAGGGTAGATATGTCATCCTCAGTCAGAGTTTAAAATGAGGAAAGCAATGCAGAGTTGGAAGAAGTTAGCAGGATGTCATCTTCTGGAGGAAAGAACTGGGAGCATCAGGCTGCTACCTAGTTAGTAAAGAAGCTGGCATAGTCATCTGCAGTGAGAGAGGAGGTGGAGGTGGGTAGATGAGTGATTTGAAAGTGGAGAACATCTTTCTGTCATCCCTGGTGTTGCTGACCTTGTCCTGGTAGTATTCAGTCTTTGCCCTGTTGACAATGTGAGAAAAAGACAGAAGCAGACCCAGATACTCAGCAAGAGCAGATGTCTTGGATTTGCGCCACTTCCTCTCAGCACTCTTGAATGTGGTGATTTGCTCATGGATCCAGTTGGTAAGCCATGGAGTAGAAGGTGATGGACCAGCAGGTCTAAACCACATGGGGCAGAGACTATCCAGACACGATGAAAGTGTAAAGCAGAGGCTTTATGTGGCTGCATCTGTATCAAGGGTGGAGATGTCCTATGGTGGGGGCAGAATTCCAGAGACCAGTGAAGAGAACTGCTCTGGGTTGAGAGACCTGAGGTTACGGCGGTATGTTACAAGTGTGGTAGGAGAATGCGAAGGTCTGGGGATAAAGACTGTGAGCTGAATGAAGGAGTGATCCGATAAATGCAGCCGAGTGACCAAAATCTTGTCTGTGATGCAGTTCCAGGTGAGAATGTGGTTCAGGTTGTTGCCAGCTTTGTGGGTTGGAGGAGTGGAGACCAGTCTCAGGTGAAATGTGTTTAGAAGAGCAAACACGTCAGCCAGGTGGATGTTCAGCTCTCCTAAGATTATGAGAGTAATGTTGTCTTTAGGGAAGTGGGACAACAGGATGTCAAGCTCATAAAGACGTTCGCCAGCTGGCCTGGTGGCCAATAGATTGCAATTATATGGACTGTAATCAGTAGTGTACTCCTAATGGCATGATATTCCAGAGATGACAGATTGTTGAGGGATGCCATCTGGGAAAACTTTCAGAGAAGTACAGTCCCCCCCCCCGACCTAATGAGCAAGGACTCTGAGAGAAGGCAAAATTAGTGGAGAGTGCAGCTGGGGTGGCCGTGTTCTGTGGTGTGATCCAGGTTTCTGTAAGTGCAAGCAGCTGAACAGCTGACTGTGCAGCAAAAGCTGGAATGAAGTCGGCCTTGTTCACTGCAGACTGGCAGTTCCACAGGGCATGTCATACATTGGTGGCTAAAGGCTCTGCCTCCCATTCTGTTTTGGAAACTCCTGGAACCACAAGTAGGCCTGCATTCTGAGATGGTGGTCTACTGCGATGATATGGAACTATGAGGTGTTTTATAAATGATGGAGCCTGATCATTCAGAGCTTTCTCTATTCTAGTTTATGAGAATACACAATATTTGTTTGCATTTACATATAAAGGGTTCCAATGTGTATACAATCACTTACCAATGGGCTTCATTGACAGTTGTTGAGTTTATTCAGCAGCTGTATGGACACTTTTGTTCAAATTCACTTTTGTCTTACCTGGTGCATCAGCTTTATTGCAGTAAGTAGATAATATCCCAATTGGTGAGGCAATTGGGATATTATCAACTTACTGCAATAAAGCCACCTACCAAGACTGCATTAATGCCTCTCTGGCTCTTCTGGAACATTTTGAGGGTTGACACAAAGCATTTCTTTCTGAGCTGCAGTTTTGTCAGCAGGCTGCGAACAATTTTTACTATGTTTTGAGACTATGTAGAGGCTACCACAGACTAAAAAGGAAATGCCGTGATTCCTGCATCTACTAAACTGCCAAACTATGTTCACTCGGCCTCTGACTTTACAATTACTTTGATTCATTAAAGCAGTGTCCTTTTTAAGTTTTAAGTTTTTAAGGTCATGTCTAGTTTTTTTAGTTCCCCCTTAGTTCTTCATTCTAGGTTCTCCAGTATTCAGTATATCTCACTATAGGACTAGAACATCAGGTCAGACAATGTATTAAGTGCTGTCTCAACTGCAATATAGTCCGCTTTTAAAGGCACCAACGTTTGGCCATTTACCTCCTCCACCTGGGCCATTTCAGCAGTTACAAATTGACTTCACAAATATGCCAAAAGTCACAGATAGATTTTCAAAGTGATCTGAGAATGCAAAAGAAAGTAAAATGCCCAAACCTTAGTTTAATATTTAATGGAACATTATCCAGCACAGTGGTTTGGCGTTTGTACCCCAAATACGTGGACGTAAATAATCTGGTGCTTAGTGCTTCTCCCACCTGAAATCCTACCAAATGGCCCTTCCTTTAACCTCTCACTGAGTCAGGCTGTCAGCTCCCAGCACCTAAAATATTGATTCCCATGCCAAAGAAGTCACCTGTTACATGTCTGAATGAGTACTGCCCCAAACTTTAGGCCCACTCTGATTTGCACCATGGCCAACAGATCTCCTGATGACACAATAGCCCCTGTCTTCAGTACAGCAGTCTTGCTGACTTTGACTATGACTCCAATGCTAGACCCAATTCATACCATTTCAAGACATTTGCTGATGACAGAACAGTCTCTTATCACCAAAAATGATAATGTTTTAGACTCAATGTACATAAAATGAAACATATTGTGGTTGACTTCAGGAGAAGCCCTACGTCACACCTGCCCCTGACCAGTCATGGCTCGGCAGTGGGGAGAGTTGGCAGGAACAGTTTCTTGAGTGTACACATTGGGACAAGCTCTCTGGACTATTAGCATAACATTACTTGCACAGCCTTCTTTAACTCCCTCTTTCAGGTCTACAATCCCTCCCGTCCGCTGTGCTCTGCCAGGCTCAGCAATGCCTTCACTTCCTTTGAAGAACGAAAATTTCAAAGTATATAACACAACACAATCACTCAATTTATATAGTTATATGTGCAATTTTTAAGAGTGTATATTGCATTCAGCCTCAACATACATAAACTTAAGCTGGTTATTCATATCAACCTTCCTATTACGTCCTCATATTATTATACAATTGTATCAGTTAAGTTGACATTTTATATGCCTTAAGTTTGGGCCTTTTGGACATTTTATTTTGTGTTTTGTGTTGTGGAAAAACAAAACTCTATTCACCTCTAAAAGCTCTAAAGCAGGCTCTTGACTTGTGATGTAATTCAAAAGAAAAAAAAACATTAGTGCTCAGAACAGAGAGAGAGAGGAGAGGAGGGATGAATGTTGTGACCAAAACTGATAAATCAGATTGTCTGACAGAGTTTTAGTCAGAAGCTGTCAGGGCTGCAGCTTCTCCTCCTCTATCTGAGGATGGAGGATCAGGAAGGAGCAGAGCTCTGCTTTCCACAACTCCTCAATGCCTCCTGCAGGAAACCAAAGATAACTCAGTCTGATGTTGTCCTCATGTATTTGTTGTTCTTCATCTGTGTTTTCACAGTGACTCTCAACCTGCTCGTCATCATCTCAGTCTCCCACTTCAGGCAGAGATAAACTCAGCAAAACTTACAATTGATTCTTTTTATAAGTGTGAACAGTCTGATTTACAAGAAAATGTTACTTAGAGTTAGTGTGTAAATAACTTCACATCTTGACACCAGACGTATTTTCTGCTTTGCTGACAATGTTTTTGAATGTTAAATATCCAGATGTGCCACATGTAAGACATATCACTTTACATTAATGTCTGATATTACATTACATGTCTTTGTCTCCCTGCAGGCAGCTGCACACACCCACCAACCTGCTCCTCCTCTCTCTGGCTGTGTCAGATTTCCTCCTGGGGTTTGTAACACTTGTAGAAGTTCACCGACAAACAGCATGTTGGTTTCTTGGTGACATTGTGTGTTCTCTACATGTTTATGTGGCCTCATTCTCTCTCTCTGCCTCAGTAGGAGTCATGGTTCTCATATCAGTCGACCGCTATGTAGCTATTTGTGACCCTCTGCATTACCCCACCAGAGTCACTGTGACAAGGGTTAAAATGTGTGTTTGTATGTGTTGGATTTGTTCTGTTGTCTACAATGGATTGATTTATAAGGACAATCTGATTGAACCAGGTTGGTTTAATACCTGCTACGGACAGTGTGTGGTGGCCATTAACTACATTTCAGGGGTTTTTGACACACTTGTGTCATTTCTCTCTCCAATCACTGTGATCATAATTCTGTATCTGAGAGTGTTTGTGACGGCTGTGTCTCAGGCTCGTGCCATGCGCTCTCATGTTGCAGCCGTCACACTCCAGCATTCAGGGACTGTAATGACTAAGAAATCTGAGCTGAAAGCAGCCAGGACTCTGGGAGTTGTCATAGGTGTGTTTTTAATGTGTTTCTGCCCATATTACTGTCTCTCCCTTATACAAGTTGACACTCTTAGTGGTTTACCTGCAGTCTCGGGTGTCTTTCTTGTGTGTATTAGTCCCAGTCTGAACCCTGTTATCTACGCCTTGTTCTACCCCTGGTTTAGAAAAGCTATCAGACTCATTTTCTCTCTTCAGATACTGCAGCCTGGCTCCCGTGAGACCAACATGCTGTAAACAGAGACTGTGCAGTGATTGAAATGTGATCTGCTCTATGGACAAAGAAATTCATTTGTTCATGTTCTTCAGTGAGTGAATTCAGACTGGTTACAGACAGTTTTTTTCCCCCTAATAAGCAGAAAGTATTGGAGATAAAAGGCATTTCTGAAAGGAAATACACCTTGAATGCTTCAGTTTTTACCTAGGTACTTTAGAACTTAAAAAGTGTTACTGAAAAAACAAAAAAGAAAAGTGAAATTTGAGCCTAGAAGTTGAAAAACATTACTGAAAGCATTGTGTTAAGTTGCAGTTTTCTATGTAATTATGTAGAAATAATGTAAGTACAAACAAGCAAAAGATGAATTCCAAATAAACTTTAGAAATTGCAGAAAAAGTAGAAATGGGTGGAACACATTTCAATGGTGGTGAAAATATACAGTTAGAATTTAAATAGGGGAGGAATATATGTGTATTTGAAAATTCACCCTATTGACTCCCATATAAAAAAATAAAAGAAAAAAATGGGCAAAGCAAAAGATTGTTAAATAGAAGCAGCCCTTGTTCTTAATAATGATCTTGATAGAATGGTTTATGTACATGGAAGTATGCTGAAGTGATTAAAAACAGAAAATTGCAAGGAGGAAATAATAATAATAATAATAATAATAATAATAATAATAATAATAATAATAATAATAATAATAATAATAATAATAATAATAATTACAATCAATAATATGAATGCTTTTAACTTTAACGAAAGTACATTATTCAATTCAATTCAACTTTATTTATATAGTGCCAATTCACAACAAAGTCATCTCAAGGCACTTTACAGAATAAAGTCAAGACTATAAAGAATTATAGAGAGAAGCCAATAGTTCCCCTGAAGCAAGCCCTAGGCAACAGTGGAGAACAAAAAACTCCCTTTTAATGGAAGAAACCAGCAGAACCAGGCTCAAGGTGGGCAGCCATCTGCCAGGACTGGTTGGGGTGAGTGGAAAGTAAAGAGAGAAGAGAGAGAGCGCGACAACAATACATCGAGCTGGTTGGTAGGACCAGTAGCTGCACCCTGGAAAACACACAGCTCCAAAGCTGGGGACACCTGCAGAAAGGGAAAGAGAGAGGGAGACAGAGAAGGATTAAGACAACTAAGGGAGAAAATACACAGAGTTAATGTCATACAATTGTGACAATTGTAAGGTAAAGGACAAATCCTGGTCAAAAATAACTTCAAGGTTCCTTGCAGTTTTGTCTGAATTATCAACTTTAGAAGTAAAAATTGTGGGACATCCAGGCCTTTATGTCTTGTAGGCTTGAAGCTTGATTAACTGATTTTTTTCATCTGGTTCCATAGATAGATAATAGCTGGATATCATCAGCATAGTAATGTAAATTTATCAGGTTTTAAATCCTGACTGTCTTCATGAAAATTATTCCTGTACAGGTGGTTACATAATTGTTTTGCGACTACATTTTTAAGGATTTTAGAAATAAAGGGGAGGTTAGATATTGGTCTGTAATTGGCTAAAACACCTGGGTCAAGACAGGGTTTTTTAAGTAATGGTTTAATTACAGCTACCTTATAGGCCTGTGGTACATAGCCTGTTTCTAAAGATAGATTGATGATATCTAATATGAACGTATCTATTAAGGGTAAAGCTTCCTTGAGCAGCTTAGTTGGAATAGGGTCTAGCAGACAGGTTGTTAGTTTAGATGAGGTAATAATTGAAGTTAGCTCAGAGAGATCTATGGGTAAAAAGCAGTCTAACAGGGATTGGGGCCTTATCGATGATTCTAGCACAGTTGTACATGAAGATCTATCTGTAATTTTTGGGGGGAGGATCTGGTGAATTCTTTCTCTAATAGCTACAATTTTATTCATAAAGAAGGTCATGAAGTCATTGCTGCTCAAAGTTAAGGGAATAGTAGGCTCAACAGAACTATGGCTCTTAGTCAGCCTGGCTACAGTGCTGAACAGAAACCGGGGGTTGTTCTTGTTTTCTTCTATTAATGATGAATAATATGCTGTTCTGGCATCACTGAGCTTTTTTGTACATTTTGTTTTTCCAGGCTAAATGAGATTCTTCTAAATTTCTGGAACACCACTTCCTTTCTAACTTTCGTGTTGCCTGTTTTAAGATGCGTGTTTGTGAACTATACCATGGAGATCACCTCTTCTGGTTTGCTGCCTTCTTTTTCGGAGCATTTCACTGCATTCTGTCTCTTTCTTTTTCATATGATCCACCAGACCCTCATATGTGAAGTGAAAGAAATCAAAAGACTTAGAAATGTTCAGTCAACTTAAAAGAGACAGGACTGTTTTACTTTAAAATACAAAATACAACTACTCCTCCTCCTACTACTACTACTACTAATAATAATAATTTCTGCATAATTTTGTTCCTATTATCTGATGCATCATGGTGATCATTCTGTTAAACTGCCTCATAATTTCTCTAAAAATTTAAAATGTTCATGTCTTCTTAGGTTCATTTCATATACAGATTCAGGATGAGAACAACTTCAAAAACCTGATTTTTCAAAAGTCACCATTTCCAATAACCAGAGTATAAGGCTAAATAAGAGAGAGATAATTAAAGGGGGGTTCTGCCTCATTTTTAACAAAAAAGTCCACCTAACCTAACTCAACTGAAATCAGTGCCTCAATTGCAGTCCACCCTGGACATATTATTTATTTCCAGTTTTCACTGTAGAGCAGCACAGTTAAAATCTGTCCGCCAGACTTTCAAAATAAGTCATTAAATATAAAACAACTAAACGTTGCTGATACTGTATGCTATTAGATGAAAAAGTGATCATAATGCAGTACAGGTTTCAAATTCCTTAAATGCAGTGTTCTAAGCAGTCTGGATGGAAGCAGCAAATGAGAGAACACTCACTAAAACCAAAAGAGACTTGGCACTTGACTTGGTTTTTCCCCTGTGGAAAATAATTGAATCATAATATGACAAAAGACCATTAATTGATTGTGAATGCTTGAATTGCATTGTGTTGATTTTATGCCCGATGTACTGTAGGTTAGCGTACAGAAATAATTACTGAACTGCTACTTTGAGAAATTACATCCATAGCACATTAGTGGAATAATTCATGTGTCCACAAAACAACATCATCATCTATGAAAATGAATGAGCAGCTCCTTCAGGGAGAAAATCTTACTAGTACAATATTCGGAGTTCTGACTAGGTTTCATCAAGAGCCTGTGGCAATAGTTGCAGATGTGGAGGCCCTGTTCAACCAGGTGAAGGTCTTGTCAGACGACGCTGTCCTACTCAGATTCTTATGATGGCCAGATGGTGACGTTAGTCAGCCGATGGCAGAATACAGAATGGAGGTGCATCTGTTCGGTGCCACTTCATCGCACAGTTGTGCTAGCTATGCACTCAGGCGATTCGCAGAGGACAAAACAAATCTGTTTAATGCCTGCACAGTAAATACGGTGCTATTTGTTAGAGAAAAAAGGTCCCCTTTTGGAGTGCTGTTTCTTGCCTAAACATCACTCTTAAAAATATGAAACCACTGAGGAAATGCCTCTGCGTCTTCCTTGACTACCACTTTCCACTTTTTGAAACACTAATTTTCATTGATCAGTCTGTCTACTGCCACAGAAGAACGAGTGGCAGTCAAAGAGGGTCCAGAATTACACTGAGAACAGAAGAATTTTATTGGCAAGCAATTGTACTGTTGGAAACATTTTGCCTACAAATCCATTATTCCAGTCAGACAAGCAGGGTTACTTTAGTAACTAAGCGTCCATTTGGAAAATATTTCGACATGCCTTGCATGAAATGAGTAAGTCTTCTGGTACAGGAGCATTGATTGTTGTCAAAGACGTTAATAAAGGGGGGACACAAAAAAACTGGTTACTATATTAACCAATAGTCCATTTGTGAAACACTGTGACAGCTGCTGAAAGGTTAGTTCAAAGCATTTGTGGTTGTTGCAAGTTTCCTAAATATACACTAATGCTTTTGACCATGTTGGGGGTACTTTGGTTATCAAGTAGCATCTTGGACAACCTTTTTACACAGTTGCTGCCTGAAGGAGAAAGATCATTGCTACATTTGAATGGCTAGGATTCGAACCCATTGCCTTCTGCATCTCAACCCAGTGGTTTACCACTCAGCCAGGCCCCCTTTTCCATTATAGTAGCCTGTAGCCTTACCCAAATCTGTGCCTCTATACAATCCTGTCTCGGAGGTCTAAAGACAATTCCTTGTACTTCATGTCTCGGTTTGTGCTGTGGGACCTTATATAGACCAGTGTATGCTTTTCCAAATCATGTCCAAGCAACTCCAATTCTTTGACTGGAGGTGGACTCCAATCAAGTTGTAGAAACATCTCAAGGACTATCAGTGGAAACAGGATCAACCAGAGCTCAATTTTGAGTGTCATGGCAAAGGCCACAAATACTTTTGTACATGTGATTTATTTTCATTTTAATTTGCAAAGTTTTCAAACAAACTTCTTTCATGTTGTTAATATGTTAATATTTAGAATTTTTAGGAAAATACTCAATTTGATCCACTTTGATATAAGGTTGCAACATAACAAAATGTTAAAAAAATTAAGCGCTGTGAAAACTTCCTGGATGAACTTTACTTCCAGCCAGATACTGTATTTACTTCGATGGACCTCCCGGTATTTTTGCCTGCCTGCCCCTTGTTTTCCTGTTGTTATTTAACCTGCTGCCTGAATTTTTTTATGTTCAATCCAATTACTCTGCCTCTGATTCATGGACTGATTCATGGCCTACTTTGTAAGCCACTTGGTTTCTGGACTTTGGATTTTGTAAATTGCACTCATTGATATAGTTGGATGGATATTGAATTATTGATGTTGTATTTTGTACACTTTGGAAATTGGCTACTGGACTTTGGATTAAAGAATTTATTGTGGACTCTACTCTACTACAACTACTGAAACCTTGTCAAACCTCACCTGTTTTCCCTCTCCATTCCACTCTCCTTCTCTGTCTGAAACCTGCAATCCTTCATATCAGTAGGAATACTTACTTACCTACCTTGTCTTGAAGTCCCATAAGATTAATTGGTCCAGAAGCAACCAAGACCTAAACATCTGTGCCCTCTACTCATTTTACTATCTGTCTTTACAATAAATCTGTTATTTATCTAATTTTCTTGTCTCCACATTTTCTTCAGGTATCCAGCTCTAAACCGTCACAGGCAAGCATATCATCTTTGATGGTTAGTGTTTGTCCAGCAAAAGACATGTTTGTCTTTTGCTGGCCTCGTTTAGGGCCCAATTTACTGTCAAATTATTATTGTATTTGTTGCATTTTGGGTAATAAAAAATACATATTTTTTACATTTTATCCCTGTGTTCTGTGACTACCTTCTTGGTCCCTGACACATGGTTATAATCCAACAGGGTTTAGACAGGCAAAAAACAGATTTGTAAAATCCTTGTATCCTTTTGAAACTACTTGCCCTCTGTGACCAAAAAAGTAGTATATTTGTAATAGTAATACTGAATTCTTGCAGTGTATTGATTAGCTTCACAAGTTAACACGCTTCACTAGCATCATGTGCTTGATGGTCATCATACATACAGTAAGTGTAGTAATGTAAAAGCAATGAGGTTACCCATGGCTTCCAAAGCTGCATTTGTTTGCCCTGTGAAGTAAGATGGCCAGTTTGCGTAAATAGGCTTTAGAAAAGACTGATTTGTATGAATCAGAACAGAATGTGCAAAACAATTCTTATGTGGGACACACAGACGTTGGGTACATGGGCAGAATATATATCCTTATTTTAAAAGAAGGATGTGAGGAATCACATGTTCAAAAAGAAAGAGTTAATATTAGTTTGATCAAAAATTGTGTTTTTTAGTTGTTCAAAGAGAAATGTATAATTGACTTAAGGATTTAGATAATTCTTGGTCGCATAAGTAATCCCATATGCGATGGACAATTCCTTGAAGCTTTATAATAATTTAAGTATTTACATCTTATATTTATGCAGAAACTGTATTTATGAAGCATGTGGAACAAATCTGGACTGGACTTGATATTGACATATCAGCAGCATCAAGTTCAATAGTAATTAAACTGTTTTTTCTGTAACTCAAGTGGATTGATGCTAAAAGAGGTGACTATATTACTGTATTGTATATTGCTTGTGTTTTTGTGCTAGTTCTGACACTATCCAAAGCTGCATGAACACCTTCCTGTTCTGTTCTCTGCTCTGAGGCAGTTTAACTGTACGGGGGCGGCTGTAGCTCAGTTGGTAAGGCAATTGACCATGGACCACAGGGTCAGTGGTTCAATCCTGGCTCCTGGCTACAAGTCGAAGTGTCCTTGGGCAAGACACTGAACCCCAAGTTGCTCCCGGTGGGTCAGGTGAGCACCTTGCATGGCAGCCACCACCATCGGTGTGTGAATGGTTGAATGGGAAGCAACATTGTAAAGCGCTTTGGATAAAAGCGCTATATAAGCGACTATTTATAAAGCGACTATTTAACTCAGTGGTTACACTGACACCTGGAGGCTACAGGAACAAACTTCATGTTATCGATTCTTTAGAATCGAAGAATAGAAGATTCTATGGGACTATTATTGGCCAACATTAAACCACCCAGTATGTTACCACCTGCTTTCACTTCATTTCATTTTATATTTTCAATAAAGTTCAAATGTAAGGGTCTGTTGGAGTGTTTGTGCACATTTGAGGAAGAGAGACAGAATGTAAAATGTAGCACATTCATCATAGCTTTCATTTTCAAAGTTTACTTCTTATTTAGTTCTGTGTAACAGAGGTCAAGGAAGAGTGATGCTTGTGAAAACAGACACAGAAGAAAAAACTGTTTGTAACCAGAAGCTGAATGAGAAACAGGACAGACTCAGACTGGAAATACACAGGTTATAAATCTGCAGCAGGGTGTGTGTGTGTGTGTGTGTGTGTGTGTGTGTGTGTGTGTGTGCACTTGCAATTCTTACTTGGTGAGGCCCAGTGGCAAGGAGCCCACCAACAGCGTGGGGCCCAAAGCCTTTGTGGGGCCCAAAATGCTGGGCCCCACAAAGATTTCATTCAAAAAGCAGCTCAGGAGCCTCCCCTAATGTTGCTCTTGCTTTTTTTTCATTTGGCCCACAAGGTCAGAAATTTTGGAAAAGTGTGTGTGAAGTGTGTGTAAAATTTATCCTCAGTACTGCCAACTAGTGCTAGGGGCTTGGTATTGCAAAAGATACACACTTTCGGAAGTGTGTAACATTTCAACCAATCAGAGTACAGCCCTGATGATAAGAAGACATTTGATTGGCTACTTCACCGTCACCGTCACCAATTTGGGATACACGCCCATTTCCTCAAACCACAGAATATTGTGCCATTTACCAGTATGAAAACTTCATGAAGGGAGCAGGTACGTTTCTTTTCTGATTTTTTTTTTACAGTTTTTAACTTTTTTATCCTCTGCATAGTTGCAAGCAGGGTACAAAGTGAAGTTGTAATATAAATTTATAGTTGCTAAAGTTAGCTACAGCATGTTGGCTGGTAATGTTAGCAACACCATACTACCTTCTAATGTTAGCTATGTTATAGCTTACAGCTTGTAAAGTGATCTATAGCTCGGTAGCTACTGCTGTAATGTTATAGATACATATCTAGCACATTTTCTCTGAAGGTTAAAATACAATTGATTTTATAAGATAAGATATTCATTTGGATCGTAGCTAGATGAGATTAGTTGCCTTTAAGGCACGTACGTCACACATGTTGTACATCTACATGTCACTAAAATCTTACTTTTAAACTTTCAAAATACATAAAATTACATGTATGACAAATATTGATCCATAAGGAAATAAAAGAATCAATCAATTTGCTTCAAATCATGGGAAGAGGCTTTTTTGTTAAAGGATCATGTTTAGTTAGAAATACATTGAAAAGAAATACATGCTGAAAAGACCCACACTGTTGCGGGCTTTGAATGCACCATGACTGCAGCTCGGTGAAGACCGCATGCTTCTTTTGGACTAAACAGGACAAAATCACTCCGGCAGTAATACAAGACAATAAAGAAATGTAAGTCAACTTATACCTCAAATACTATCAATGCTAACAAAGAGCTGGTAATGAGCGTTTTTAACTCGTTTGTAAAGTGCCATCTCATGCAAGATGCTAGCGTTAGCATTAGCGCTAGCATTAGCGCTAGCATTAGCGCTAGCGTTAGCTAAGTAAATGATAACACTGATAAAATTGTTCGGTGTTTCTTCAGGACAATATTCACTTGGACTTTAAGGGGTGGGAACTGTACTGCAAATGGGGGTAGGAGCAAATTTTCCCCTTTTTGAAGTACAAGTGCGTAATATTTATTATGGTAATGTGTAAAAATTAGTAGGATTCAGATTTTGGCCTTGCTCAAGGGGATCATTGAGAAGTAGAGGGGAAGGTGATGGTTTTTAGCTGACTTTTTTCACTTCTTTTTATTCATTATCCACAAATAACCTCATAAGTTTAGCCTGCTGTGTAAAAAAGAAAACTCATGACAAAAAAATATATTTTTACCTTGGTCAACAAATTAAATTTTACCTATTAGAAAATAAATATGACAGCTTTGATAAAGATGGATGTTATGTAATATTTAGAATGCCATTTATATAATGTGTGAATCTGGCATGTCACTTGTGCAAAGGGTAGGTAAATAATAAATATTAGATTCTGTTTGTTTATACTGTCTCCATGTCAGAAATAAGTTATAAATGGCCTAATCAATACATTTTAATAATGATTTATGTGTATAAATGCATACAGTTCTCTCTTCTTGGAGATGAATCCTCCTACCATTAAGCTCCAGGATTTTCATAATATCTTGTAGAAAGCACTAAAGTCCTCCATATATAAAGATGATCCTGTAATGATAACAGTAAAATTAACGCTGGAACATAACCTTTACTTAATTTACATTAAATCCAATTTTTTTGCTGTATTTCATTTATGAAAATAGTTTTATGTTAAATGCTGAAATCCCTGCTTTAATGAAGTAATATGTTTCGCTAGGTGTCCTGAATAAACCTTTTGTAGATCATCTTTGGAACATTGGATTGTTGGGTTCTCTTCTCTAAGCATCACAGTAGTTTTTTCCTATCTCAAGGAATATGGTTAGGAAAGGACAGGTTAGCAAAGAAGGAGAGGGAGTAATTTGTTTGACTATTGTTTGTTTGAATATACCTCGTGTTTTATATTTATGGTCTGCTATTTTGAATATTCCTGGGTTTCTGTTGAGCAATCTACATAGACCATATACCATGAAATATTCAAATACTCAGGTGATTAGTTAATAAGATAACTTGTGTTATGACTTAAAAACTGTTTCACAGAGCCATAATGAGTAAACGGAACTCAAGACTACAGCCTGCTGAGGATGCAAAGTCTTACATTCAATCTTCAAGGGACAAGCCTGGGTTTATAGAAAGATATATTGACACTAACAAAGGTAAGGGATAGCAGGTCTTTTACTTCTTTTCCTTTCGGCTGCTCCCTTTCAGGGGTTGCCACAGCGAATCATGTGCCTCCATCTAACTCTATCCTCTGCATCCTCTTCACTCACACCAACTAACTTCATGTCCTCCCTCAGGGATAGCAGGTCTTTTACTATTACTATTAATTTCATACATATATTAAAGCAAATATTTATGCTACATATTAGAAACAGATATATATTGGCATTTCCAGAGAAGCCATTGTGCTGATACTCAATAGGTCTAGCTGTTGGTTGTAAAGGAAGTAGGCTATACTCTTTCTTGTTATTGTTGCACCACATTTAAGTGACAAGAGGTGGGTCATGCTGTATGTTAAAGGTTAAGACAGCTCATTGTTTCTGTTAATCAAATGTATATCTAAAATAACCTTATAGGAAGAGGAGTGTTCGCTAGCCAGCCCGTCGACCCAGGTGCTTTTGTCTTGGAGTACAGGGGTCAACTTATATCAGTGGAAGAATGCCAGTCAAGACACTACACAGAGATAGAGAGTACATTTCTGTTTGAATTTGAGTGGCAAAATCATCACTGGTGGTAAGATTATAACAAAACATCTTTTGAAGAAATGTAGAAAGTCTTTAAGAGCTGAAAGTTTCGAATAGTTGATGAATTACAAAAAGAAGGAGAAATCTTATTCAAGCTATCACTTCTAAGTATTGATATTTTAAACTAGACTGAGCCAGTCTAGAAGTTTCTGTTATCACACATTATTTATGGTTCTTAAATATGTTTACACTGTGAAGCCTGATTTTTGTAAAATAACTAACATTTGAATGTTTTACCTTTTATACCTTTTAGTATTGATGCATCCAAGGAAGATGGCTCTCTTGGAAGATTAGTAAATGACAATGGCAAATCTCCAAACTGCATCATGAAAAAAATCATAGTAGATGGCAAGCCACATTTGTGCCTCTTTGCAGTTAGGAAAATAGAGATAGGAGAGGAAATTGATTACAACTATGGTGATTCAAAATGGCCATGGCGTAAAAAGGTGAGTTGGTTAAATAGGGCATACTAACTTGCGTGTGAAGTTGTACTGACTAATGTAACAACTTTTATATTTTTCCATTGTTTTGTAACTTTATGTGTGTATCCATGTTCTTTTAAGATTAAGTGATATCCCTAAAAGTAATTATTTTTCATCTGATTTCTAGGTGAAAAACAAGAAGGCCCCTGCTGTGGTAATTGGGACTTCCCCTATACACCATCCTTCCCATAAAGATTCAAAAACAGATGATGCCAGTTCAAAGGTAAAGTAGTAATACAATGATGCAAAAAATACCTGACAGCTGAGCTATCATAGACAAAATCTTCCTAGTCTTTCCCTCATGGGGCCCTCCTGCATCCAGTTAACCTAAGTGACTCATAGGCTCATTCCCTTGTGTTTCTAGTCTTCCACTTATGGGGCCCTCAAATAGTCAGTTAATCTTACACACTCAGAATTTTAAAGTTTCTCCCCTTATGGGGTCCTCCCGTATGGATCTAATTTATAGTTATTTTACATCATTGCCTTAATACCTGCCAGGGTCAAACCTCAAGTTATTATAGTCATAATGCTACACCTCTTTAGGGGCTTCATGTTTTCAGAAGGTATTTTGAATGTTATCCATTGCATCCACTTCTATGCTGTTGTCAGTCATGCAGAAAGGCCATAGCATGTGGTTATTTCTTTATGCTAAATGCTGTTTTAGAAATAGCTGACAGCTAAACAATATTAGACAACTTGTGAATCTGTAAATAACCAATGTCTGGCAGTTCTTGATGTGCTTTTGATTTTGGTCTGAATACCAGGTGGAAAACAAGCAGACTCCTGCTTTGGCAGTGGAGACCGATACATCCCCTATAGATCATCCTACGAGTGAGGATTCAAACAAAGATGATCCCAGCACACAGGTAATAAAGTAATGCACACACTAGTCACATAGCTTCTTTGTTCACCTGTACTTTGTGTAATTCTCATATGAAGATAGGGACTTGTTCACTGCTCTTCCAAAAAAGCTTTTTGATGGATAAGAGTAAACCTGACAAATCTTCCTAGTCTTTCCCTCATGGGGCCCTCCTGCATCCAGTTAACCTAAGTGACTCATATGCTCATTCGCTTGTGTTTCTAGTCTTCCACTTATGGGGCCCTCAAGTAATCTGTGAATCTCACACACTCAGAATTTAATAGTTTCTCCCCTTATGGGGTCCTCCCGTATGGATCTAACTTATAGTTATTTTACATCATTGCCTTAATACCTGCCAAGGTCAAACCTCAAGTTATTATAGTCATAATGCTACACCTCTTTAGGGGCTTCATGTTTTCAGAAGGTATTTTGAATGTTATCCATTGCATCCACTTCTATGCTGTTGTCAGTCATGCAGAAAGGCCATAGCATGTGGTTATTTCTTTATGCTAAATGCTGTTTTAGAAATAGCTGACAGCTAAACAATCTTAGACAACTTGTGAATCTGTAAATAACCAATGTCTGGCAGTTCTTGATGTGCTTTTGATTTTGGTCTGAATACCAGGTGGAAAACAAGCAGACTCCTACTTTGGCAGTTGAGACCGATACATCCCCTATAGATCATCCTACGTGTGAGGATTCAAACAAAGATGATCCCAGCACACAGGTAATAAAGCAATGCACACACTTAGTCACATACTTTCTTTGTTCACCTGTACTTTGTGTAATTCTCATATGAAGATAGGGACTTGTTCACTGCTCTTCCAAAAAAGCTTTTTGATGGATAAGAGTAAACCTGACAAATCTTCCTAGTCTTTCCCTCATGGGGCCCTCCTGCATCCAGTTAACCTAAGTGACTCATATGCTCATTCGCTTGTGTTTCTAGTCTTCCACTTATGGGGCCCTCAATTAATCTGTGAATCTCACACACTCAGAATTTAATAGTTTCTCCCCTTATGGGGTCCTCCCGTATGGATCTAACTTATAGTTATTTTACATCATTGCCTTAATACCTGCCAAGGTCAAACCTCAAGTTATTATAGTCATAATGCTACACCTCTTTAGGGGCTTCATGTTTTCAGAAGGTATTTTGAATGTTATCCATTGCATCCACTTCTATGCTGTTGTCAGTCATGCAGAAAGGCCATAGCATGTGGTTATTTCTTTATGCTAAATGCTATTTTAGAAATAGCTGACATCTGAGCTATCTTAGACAACTTGTGAATCTGTAAATAACCAATGTCTGGCAGTTCTTGATGTAAACCTGACAAATCTTCCTAGTCTTTCCCTCATGGGGCCCTCCTGCATCCAGTTAACCTAAGTGACTCATATGCTCATTCGCTTGTGTTTCTAGTCTTCCACTTATGGGGCCCTCAAGTAATCTGTGAATCTCACACACTCAGAATTTAATAGTTTCTCCCCTTATGGGGTCCTCCCGTATGGATCTAACTTATAGTTATTTTACATCATTGCCTTAATACCTGCCAAGGTCAAACCTCAAGTTATTATAGTCATAATGCTACACCTCTTTAGGGGCTTCATGTTTTCAGAAGGTATTTTGAATGTTATCCATTGCATCCACTTCTATGCTGTTGTCAGTCATGCAGAAAGGCCATAGCATGTGGTTATTTCTTTATGCTAAATGCTGTTTTAGAAATAGCTGACAGCTAAACAATCTTAGACAACTTGTGAATCTGTAAATAACCAATGTCTGGCAGTTCTTGATGTGCTTTTGATTTTGGTCTGAATACCAGGTGGAAAACAAGCAGACTCCTACTTTGGCAGTTGAGACCGATACATCCCCTATAGATCATCCTACGTGTGAGGATTCAAACAAAGATGATCCCAGCACACAGGTAATAAAGCAATGCACACACTTAGTCACATACTTTCTTTGTTCACCTGTACTTTGTGTAATTCTCATATGAAGATAGGGACTTGTTCACTGCTCTTCCAAAAAAGCTTTTTGATGGATAAGAGTAAACCTGACAAATCTTCCTAGTCTTTCCCTCATGGGGCCCTCCTGCATCCAGTTAACCTAAGTGACTCATATGCTCATTCGCTTGTGTTTCTAGTCTTCCACTTATGGGGCCCTCAATTAATCTGTGAATCTCACACACTCAGAATTTAATAGTTTCTCCCCTTATGGGGTCCTCCCGTATGGATCTAACTTATAGTTATTTTACATCATTGCCTTAATACCTGCCAAGGTCAAACCTCAAGTTATTATAGTCATAATGCTACACCTCTTTAGGGGCTTCATGTTTTCAGAAGGTATTTTGAATGTTATCCATTGCATCCACTTCTATGCTGTTGTCAGTCATGCAGAAAGGCCATAGCATGTGGTTATTTCTTTATGCTAAATGCTGTTTTAGAAATAGCTGACAGCTAAACAATCTTAGACAACTTTTGAATCTGTAAATAACCAATGTCTGGCAGTTCTTGATGTGCTTTTGATTTTGGTCTGAATACCAGGTGGAAAACAAGCAGACTCCTGCTTTGGCAGTTGAGACCGATACATCCCCTATAGATCATCCTACGAGTGAGGATTCAAACAAAGATGATCCCAGAACACAGGTAATAAAGTAATGCACACACTAGTCACATACCTTCTTTGTTCACCTGTACTTTGTGTAATTCTCATATGAAGATATGGACTTGTTCACTGCTCTTCCAAAACAACTTTTTGATGGAAAAGAGTAAACCTGACAAATCTTCCTAGTCTTTCTCTCATGGGGCCCTCCTGCATCCAGTTAACCTAAGTGACTCATGTGCTCATTCGCTTGTGTTTCTAGTCTTCCACTTATGGGGCCCTCAAGTAATCTGTGAATCTCACACACTCAGAATTTAATAGTTTCTCCCCTTATGGGGTCCTCCCGTATGGATCTAACTTATAGTTATTTTACATCATTGCCTTAATACCTGCCAGGGTCAAACCTCAAGTTATTATAGTTATAATGCTACACCTCTTTAGGGGCTTCATGTCTTCAGAAGGTATTTTGAATGTTATCCATTGCATCCACTTCTATGCTGTTGTCAGTCATGCAGAAAGGCCATAGCATGTGGTTATTTCTTTATGCTAAATGCTATTTTAGAAATAGCTGACAGCTGAGCTATCTTAGACAACTTGTGAATCTGTAAATAACCAATGTCTGGCAGTTCTTGATGTGCTTTTGATTTTGGTCTGAATACCAGGTGGAAAACAAGCAGACTCCTACTTTGGCAGTTGAGACTGATACATCTCCTATAGATCATCCTACGTGTGAGGATTCAAACAAAAATGATCCCAGCACACAGGTAATAAAGTAATGCACACACTATTCACATACCTTCTTTGTTCACCTGTACTTTGTGTAATTCTCATATGAAGATAGGGACTTGTTCACTGCTCTTTCAAAACAGCTTTTGAGTCAGGATTACTGTTTGGGTACCATGAGTGCATGTGGTTGAGGTAAAAGAGTAAATACAATTTTTTTCTAGTTCTTATGCACCCTGTTAATCTGAGAGATGCATTTGGTCATATGCATGAGTTTCTAGTCTTTCCCTCCCGGGATCCTCAAGTTCACTTAATCCAGGTGCAGTCACTAGTCACACTAGCCATTAGTTACAAATCACTTTTGTTGACCTGTACTTTGTGTAATTCTCTTATGAAGAGATGAATTCCAACTCTTTGTAATTTTATTCAATTGGCTCAATAGCAGTTGGTATCAAAATTAAAGTATATATAATGCAACACGTATTTATTTGATGCATTTTTAAAATTATATTTTTAATGTAATTCATGTCAGCCTCTATGTTGTTTTGCGAGACTTGTTGATGCCTGTAGCTGTGTCCTAAATATAACTAACGTGCTAATTTAGATGATTGTTTTTTGTCTATTCTACTTTTTTAAAATATTTTTTTCCTTTCTAATTATTTGTTTTATTACATTTAGGTTTTCACTGTTAATAGTTTTTCCCTAGTGGACTATTCTGAAACTGATGATACAGACGAAGGCTATATAAACGATGGCTCTCATACAGTCATCCAAATTAACAAAATTACAGAAAACATTCTGGTATGTCTTAAATTCCAGTAAAATGTTCATATAAGTGTTAAAATCCTTGTCCTGTGATTGATTTTTATAAAATATTAACAAAAATTGATTGCCATACCTTAACATTACACCCATTTTGCAGGATAGTGTACCAGATCATTCTGATTTTCTCCAAGATTCAAAGAGTGAGACTGTAGTGGATGAAACTGATAATGAGGATAATGCTGTTCCTAAGCTTAGAAGAACAAAAAGCATTCTGGTATGTCTCTGACACAATATCGTGTCAGTTCTGTTAATACCAACTAAGTGGATAAGGCAATTTCCAAGCATTTCCCCTGTAATGATTTTTATTTAACATAACTGTTTTTGCAGATGAATAGAATACCACATTTTTCTGATGCACTCTATGATTCAAGTGATGACAGCACAGAGTGTCCTTCATCATCACAATCTAAAAAGGCTTTCCAAAGGCCAAGAAGAAGGTGTTGCCATCCTGTAAGTCTATTTTATTTTTTATCTTACCCTTTAATGCTATTAGTTAGTGGGCAGTGCAATTCAAACTCAGAATTATAATATTGTGCCTTTGTGAATATGTTTGCATAATTTAAACACTTTTGCACTTTTACCGGAGAAGTCATTTTTTAAACTACGCCTGCGCAGTTTTATGCTGTAGATTCAAATAGTTTGCAATTTTTTTTGTCCCAATAGTTTAACATATCTCAAATTTGTGAATTTACTTTGAATGAAAGTAATTTCACTTAATGCCCCTATAGAGAGTATACTATTCTAACAGGCAGTTGACAAAAGTGTAGCCAAGTTGTCACAATAACACAATAATTTGTAGGGAAAGATATTAACAACATTTTTTTTTCTTTAAAAGATTGAAGATAGTCTTATACAATCAGATGAAGCAAGTGGAGCAAGCGAAGAGGAGTATATTCCAAATCCCAGGGAAGAAAGCACAGACAGTGATGGTAGCTTGGAATTATCCCTTGAAAAAAAGAGAGAGAACAACATTGGATCTACTAGTCAGAGAAGAAGCAAGTCTTCTAGTCAGACCCAGTCTGAGTCTAGTCAGAGCAGAAACATAGTTGTTGCAAGTTGTGATTCCACACAAAGATTTCCTGAAGGCACAGCTGATGCAAATGAGGATGAAACTGCACTCCTTGAAGAGCCATCTGTTTTTGTTAATCCAGTTTTGAAAAAGGAGGATGGGTCAAGGAGATATAATAAAAAACATCAGTGCTTGTACTGTGGACAAGTAGTTCAGAAAATGTCAAGACATTTGATGCGTAAACACAAAAATATGATTGATGTTGCCAAAGCTTTTAGTTTGCCAAAGAACTCAAAAGAAAGGCGACTGCAATTAGATTATATCCGAAATAAGGGGAACTTTGAGCACAACACTGAAGTTTTGGAGAGCCACAAAGGCAAACTCATCCCATGGAAACAACCAAAGAAAAGAAAAGAAGGACAGGAATATACACATTGTGTGTACTGCTATGGATTGTTCACAAAAACAGTGATGTGGCGACATTTCAAGGTCTGCAGGTTCAAGCCTCAGGGGAAGCCATCTAAACCAGGAAAAACAAGAGTCCAGGCATTGTGTGCTTTTGCTGAACCTGTTCCACCTGGATTAAGTGAAGCATACTGGAAGTTCTTAAGTGATATGAATCAAGACAAGATTGCAGTAGCAGTTAAAGAAGACAACTGCATTCTACAGTATGGTTACAGGCTGTTTATGAAGAATGAGAAGGTAATCAGCCAACATCAGTACATTCGACAAAAGCTGAGAGAGCTTGGTAGACTGCTATTGGAAGCAAAAAAGATTGCACTTGTGAAGACTATCAAAGATCTTATAAAACCTGAAAAGTACAATCATGTTGTCACTGCTGCAAGATGCCTGGCTGGATTTAGTGATGAAACTGGCAGATATCAACGTCCATCTCTTGCTCGCAAAGTGGGACACAGCTTGCATTCTTTGGCCATGTTTCTCAAGTCTGAAGGATTAAAGAACAAAGATAAACAAACTATCAAGGATGCTGAGGATTTTGCACAGCTATACCAAGAGAGTTGGAAATTTGACATTGCAAGCCAAGCACTAACCCAGCTTGACCAGACCAAGTGGAATTCTCCTCAACTTCTACCATTCACACAGGATGTCCAGAATCTTCATTGCTACTTGTCTGGAAAACAGCGGAAACAATTGAATGCCCTGAAAGAAGAGCCTTCACCCTCAAACTGGAAAGACCTTGCTAGAGTGACACTGGCACAAGTTATTCTCTTTAACCGCCGGAGAGCAGGAGAGGTATCCAGAATGCCTTTGTCAGTGTACTTATCAAGAGACACATCAGAAACACATGAAGATGTTAACTTGGCCCTTACAGCACTCGAGCAGAAGCTTTGCAAACATTTTATTCGGATAACCATAGTAGGAAAGAGAGGAAGGAAAGTTCCTGTTCTCCTCACTCCAGACATGAGAGAATCACTTGATACTCTGACTGAAAAGCGAGAAGAATGTGGAGTGTTTAATGAAAATGGATACTTGTTTGCATTACCACAATCTGTCCATTACCTCAGGGGTTCAGACTGCATTAGACAATTTGTGAATGAATGTGATGACATAAAAACTCCCAAAGCACTAACCTCAACAAAACTCAGGAAACACATTGCTACCCTATCCACCGTTCTCAATCTCAAGACTACAGAACTTGACCAGTTGGCAGATTTTCTTGGGCATAACATTGAAGTACACAGAAAGCACTACCGTCTTCCAGAGGGCACCCTACAGCTAGCAAAAATAAGTAAAGTTCTCCTGGCAATGGAACAGGGACGGCTAGGAGAGTACAAAGGGAAGAGTCTGGATGAAATTCACCTTGATGTGAATGGTATTAAGACTTATTATATGTCAATGTAAAAAAAAGAAACATTTAAAAAGGACAATTTCTGTCTAATCCTACTTTTAAATGTTTCACTATAACTAATTGACTTATGAAAAGGGCGAGTTTTGTAGATTAACTTTATCTACAGTCAGCAATTTATGCAGTACTTTGTTACACTCTTGATCACATCAGTTTTCAGCTTTCCAATTCATTTTATCAATTAACATTTTAGAAACTGTTGACATGGAGGAGTGTTCACAAGAGGACATAGAAGGTATGTATGTTGTTTTATCTTAAGTGGTTGGAATGAATGATCTCTCAATGGATATGAATACTTTTGACTAGTGCATGTGGATTTTGTTTGGACGATTAAATGCTGGCAGGTTTCTGTAGCTATTGACCACATTTAGGAATAATTTTGCTATTTTTTTAAAGCCAGCATCTATTTTCTATAATGTAAAATAGTACATATGAGAATTCTTTTGTTTGGGGTGTCCTTATCAAGTTTTTAATCATGGGAAACTGTCAGTGGGAATTAATATTAAGGCACCGCTGTTTTCCACTCAATAGAAAAAAGCTGTAAACTCCCTGTAGGGGTGCAGTTCTAGTGAAGTCAAAAAGCTTTTCACACATATTCCAAAGTTCAAAAGAATTCTTACAACTTACAACTATAAAGTAGTGTGGATCCAAGCCTGTTTTAATTATTTATTTTTGCCCATATATCAAGTTGCATTTTCTGTGTAGTCCAACTGAGCTTCTCTAGGTGTGGGATATGGAAATCCAACCTGTTGAGAAAATTAAGCTAAAAAATATAAACTTATAGTATCATTAGTAATTAACAAAATAAAGTAATTTCTATGTTAATCTCAGCAGCAGTGCTTCTATATTTGTTATGCTGTAACTGTCGTCATAGTTTTGTTATATATAGATTACATTAAATCACATTTGTTTAGCTTTTATCAAATGAAGAGTGAGCGGTTAGTTGGTATGTAGTACTGTTTGTGTGCTCAATATTTTGGTGTTTAAGCTGTGGACCTGCTGCTTGAAGGATTTGACCACAAAATTATTCTCCCACCCCAATTAGCAAACAACTGCACCAAAATTAAAGAGGAACAATGAGTAATTTCACATTATCTTTCAAACTTATACAATATAGGAGTGGTCTGGGCATGTGCAAATCTCACCCCTTCATGCAGAACCAGACTTTTTAACCCTTGTAGGTTGCTAACATGTAAATTTGATTTAGCACAGCACACAAAACCATGGCAAAATGGAGAAATAGAAATTGTCAATCCCACATGATCAGTTATGCATGATAGCTCCAGTCAGCTTTACTAATAGCTACTTCATATGTTAGTTCTAAATAACTGTCTTAAGTACTTGTAGTAATTTTTTTTTTACTGTACCCAGATTACGGTATTCCAGAAGAACAGGGGACCAAACATGTGGACAGTGTGGCATCCCATCAAGAAGGTACCATCATGGAGTTAGCTCATCATTAAGAGACACACTTGCCATATTAAATTATATTAATTTATACTAGCTATTCTTTTGAGCAATGTAAATCTATTGATTGATCTATTAATCTTGCATATCTAACTCTTTATTTTCTGTACACAGATACCAGTATGGCACTGGTTTCAGAGAATGAGGTCAGTGTGACATCCCTACAAGAATGTACCTCCTCATCAAGTGGCCAAATCCAGAGGAAGTTGGCTAAAAAGAGAGGTCAGCTTAGAATAGTGGTTCCTTCTTGGACCAGCAGGCCCTTTCGATTTCCAAGTTTCTTACCAGCACTTCCAGTTAGTACACAAGCAGATATTACTAGACTAGGACATCACCATCACAAAACGTTTAAAGTGCACTGCTCAAAAAATGCAGGTCATTGAAGGGCATCCGTGGGCATCACCCACTTCAGTGACGTAGTATTTTGGTCTTGTTTATAACCAATGTGGAGTTGGGCATTAAGTGAAGTATATGAACTTTAAATCTCTAGGTAACAATTGCATTAACTATGGAAGGCTTTGAAGGGTGCACAATCAGTTTACTCGTGGAGTGAAGAATGGATATGTGCGAGATGGGGGATGGAGAGGAAGATGATACACATCATACATGGTTTCTGTGTGTAGGGGGTATAATGTCCCCATTTGGAGGTCTGTAAGTATACAGTAGTTTGGGTTTAACATAGTCTTTCCCAAAACTGAATGACTGTGGAGGAGTCCTTTATGGCCTTTGAACCAATTCAGTACTGCAGTGAATATGTGATTAATCTAGTTGTGTTTCCTTTCAGGTTAAGATTTGAAGTTTTTAAATCTAAAATATAATATGATCTTCTTATGCACATTTAGGTAATCAAACTGCAGTGAAAAGAAGCTGGACACCAGAGGAATGTGCTGCAGTAGAAAAGCATTTACGAAAATGTATAGTGATGAAACAAGTTCCAGGTAAGGTGGACTGTGAACGTTGCATTGCTGCAGAACCTCAAGCTCTGGGAAACCGAGACTGGAAAGCAGTTAAATACTTCATAAAAAATCGAATTACTACCATGAGAAGAAAGGTACAGTAGAAGAGCTTTAATGAATGGGTAGAAACACAAGGCTGGTCCTTTGTTCTATACTTTCTGTTGATGCCTGTTTGAAGGTAATCATGTTTTTCTCAGTTCCTTCACCATGCCCTCTTTGGTGTCTGTTCAGCTATGACATTTTATCACAAAATTCTTCCCACTACCCTACAGATCTCAAATATTTTTCATTTATGAAGCAAGAACACACTACACACACATACAGAATTTTAGTTCAAGAGTATGGCTATGTTATTGGTTTACAGCTGGTGTCCTCTGTTCTGCAGTCTCTTTTGTTTTTTCTCATTATGCAAAAGCAGAAGTTTACATTCCCTTATTTTGAAATGGTAAAAATGGTAATAAAGTGATTAACATTTGATTTGTATAAGCCAATTTTTGCTCTTTCAAAATAAGTTGGATGCAAGTTTTTGCATCCAGCTATGTTAATATGTGCTCCATAAGCTCAAATCCTTGAGTTTTTTTTTTTTTTCTGAAATGTTTTGTGTAAAACAGCAAACTGCAGAAATAAAAGGGAAAATCCCTATACCGCGTGGTTTGGTAATTGAGAAGAGATTCAAGTTTGAGTATTCTAATATCGTCGTCTTCATAATGCTCTTATCTTTCATTAACTTGAAATGGCAAAATGTGAAATGTTTGGTGTAAAGGAATAACAGATGTGGAATAGAGAGAATGTAAAGTAGAATATAAATCCCTGATACTGCCCTGCATTTTCTTTAAAAACAAGGTAAAGGAAAAATAACAGAACTAATTTCTCCAGATGAAGATTTTGTTCCCTGCTAAGATACGTAAACTGGAAATATGCATGTGTGTGTGAAGGTGGATCTCATAAATACTGACCGTTAGAAAGAGACCCCACAAGCAACAAAAAAACGGGCATGAAAAATTAAGTTTTATATTCTGTGATTTAAAAGTGATATTTTTAATTCTAATTTTTTTTTAGATTTGTGTGATTTTTTATAGCGGTGTAGAACCACTGGATAGGGTGGACCCTACCAGTGGGTAAAACACTAGCGGGCCCCGCAAGGGAGGTAAACAAGTATGTGTGTGTGTGTGTGTGTGTGTGTGTGTGTGTGTGTGTGTGTGTGTGTGTGTGTGTGTGTGTGTGTGTGTGTGTGTGTGTGACTGGTTACTAATAATAAGCACCATCACCGGAAATAATGAAGCATCACTTCAATCGGGAGAAAAGCCAACAGATTATCTGACAGTAAAAACTTTAAAAACTGCACATTTTCACTGTTTGGATATGTGAATTCACTCACTGAAGAACATGAACAAATGAATTTCTTTGTTCATAGAGCAGATCACATTTCAGTCACTGCACAGTCTTTGTTTACAGCATGTTGGTCTCACGGGAGCCAGGCTGCAGTATCTGAAGAGAGAAAATGAGTCTGATAGCTTTTCTAAACCAGGGGTAGAACAAGGCGTAGATCACAGGGTTCAGACAGGGGTTAACACCCAACAGAAATACGCCAGAAGATGCAGGTAAAGTAGTGGAAACTTGTAAGAGGTAGAAACAGTAAGATGGACTGTAACACATTAAGAACACAAGGACAACAACACCCAGAGTCCTGGCTGCTTTCAGCTCAGATTTCTTAGTCATTACAGTCCCTGAATGCTGGAGTGTGACAACATGAGAGCGCATGGCACGAGCCTGAGACACAGCCGTCACAAACACTCTCAGATACAGAATTATCATCACAGTGACTGGAACAATAAATGACAAAACTGTGTCAACATATCCTTCAGTGTAGTCAGAGACAATAATACACTGTCCATAGCAGGGATTAAACCTACCTGGTTGAGCCAAATTATACCGACAATAATGACCGTTGTAGATAACGGAACATATCCAACACATCCAAACAGACATTTTAACTCTTGTCACAGTGACTCTGGTAGAATAATGCGGAGGGTCACAAATAGCCACATAACGGTCGACTGATATAAGCAACATTTCTCCTACTGAGGCAGAGAAACAAGTCGCGTTAACATAACCATATAAAGACCATATGATGTTGACAAGTAACCAACAGCCATTTAGTCTGTGAACTTCTAACATTGTCACAAGGCCTAAGAGAAAGTCTGACACAGCCAGAGAGAGGATGAGGAGGTTGGTGGGTGTGTGCAGCTGCCTGCAGGGAGACAAAGACATGTAATGTAATATCAGACATTAATGTAAAGTGATATGTCTTACATGTGGCACATCTGGACATTTAACATTCAAAAACATTGTCAGCAAAGGAGAAAATACATCTGGTGTCAAGATGTGAAGTTATTTACACACTAACTCTAAGTAAAATTTTCTTGTAAATCAGACTGTTCACACTTATAAAAAGAATCAATTGTAAGTTTTGCTGAGTTTATCTCTGCCTGAAGTGGGAGACTGAGATGATGACGAGCAGGTTGAGAGTCACAGTGAAAAAACAGATGAATAACAGCAAATACATGAGGACAACATCAGCCTGTTGGAGCTTTGGTTTCCTGCAGGAGGAATTGAGTAGCTGTGGAAAGCAGAGCTCTGCTCTGGCTTGGTCATCCATCCTCAGCGAGAGGAGGAGGAGAAGCTGGCAACCTCTGACTACCCCCCCCCCCCACCCCCCTTTGGTGTGTTGCATCACATCCTTTCCTCATCACTTTATCTCTTTCTCCCTCTATTTTTCCTTGTAGGTTTGTTCCCCTTTTCACCCTTTTAGATCCATCTTACAAGATTTTGGATTTTTGTTATCATAGACATGTACAGCAGGTGCAATAGGGGTATTTATATCAGTGTTTTATACTTATCTTCTAGGCCTTTGAAGTTTACCTAAAAATATGTCAAGGGAACAATGTTTGTTTGGTTTAGGCAGTTTTCAGTATTGGAGCAAACAGACAGACATAAACTACAAGGTAGTTGTGGAAATATGAGTGTGTAGCTGTGGAGGTACTGTGGAATTACTTGTTATCATGTCAACATTATCAGGTCAATTGTGGAATGTGAAATTCAAGAAATGTTCATTGTTTTATCATATAAAGATCTCTGGAGTGAATAATTGTTAGATTACCGGACATGAGCTAGCCTGCATCTACATTAGTAAGAAACCATCTCTGTATGGACTAAACATGTGGATTAACATTCAGTGTAAATAATTATTAATTTCTTAATCCTTTTGGTTTATCCTGTGAGTTCAGGGTCGCCACATCAGATAATTTGTCCGCATGTTCATTTGGCACAGTTTTTACGTCAGATGCCTTTCCTGACACAACCCTCCACAATTTCTACCGGGCATGGGAACAGTGTCAATAATGAAAGGGGTAATTTGTCCAAATATAGTGGAAAAAAAACAACTGTTAAGGTCATGGAGAAAGCTTTGCAAACCCTGGTTAATGCAAGAAAGGCCAAATTAGGCCAAAAGATAATTCTTTTAATGGATAATGTTTGCGGTATGGAGATGGCGGATACCACATTGATGACAGAGTTTAACCAATTGTTTGGTGAGTTTTGTTTTCTAAATATCTCGGTTAGAGAGGTACTCCACAAGTTGAATTTAGAAGACATGACATGACATGAATAGTAAATAAATAAACTCATTCAGAAAATTTTGTGACAGTGTTGCTCGTTGGATTAAAAAGGCACATCAGTGCATAGAGGAAGCAAAGAAGGCCAGTGTGGATGTAAGTCCTGAAGACTGTGTTTCTGGGGCATCCTCCAGGAGATCCTGGAAATCCAAAACAAGTTCTGAGTGCTCTGTAGCATCTTCAGCTTTTTAGTACGCCTTAAGGCTGAACTAGAAAGGGCAGCTTTATTAGCCAAGGCTGAGGTTCTAAAGCAAAACACACACTTTAGAGAAACAAGAAGCTAAGCTTAAGGCAGAAATTAAGAAAATTAGAGTGAATGCTGCTCTGGCTGTTAGTAATCCTCAACGTCTTGAAGGCTCTGTGGTATTAGGTGGACTTAAAGAGCTGCAAAGACAATTAAAAATCAAATCAGATACAGATAATAAATGCAAGGGATAACATACCTGTTACTGCTATTAGCAATGCTGTTGTAGTGTGAAGAAGCAAGCAATGAGCCTAATATGAGGTGTTTTAATGCTAAGTCCAGTGGAAATGCACAGGCAGAAACATATCACAGTGGTTCCCAAGCAAGTGCTTTTAGCCAGCTTCCAGGTCCAGAAAGAGATAGTCCATGGCCTGATGGCCTGGAGATGAGACTCCAACACAGATGATTTGATTAAGATTTGACCAGGACTTTCAACAACCAACTTTTACATTTTTGATTTTTACACTCTTCAACCACCCTTTTTCTTACACTAAGGAGGTTGTGAGTAGAATGATAGCCAAGATAGACAGGGCAATAAAAGACATTTCTGACTGATTCTTATGTTTTTGATTTTTGACTTTGACTTAGATTTTTACTGTTTGCTGTTAGCTTTTGCATCTGCTAAATAAAGTGCAAGATCTGCAGTTAAAGTAAGACCTTCCTTGCTTTAATTGTAATTTTATAAGCTTTTCCTAAAGTGTCTGTAGCTTCTCCTCAATAATGTGAAAGAAATAGATTGTGTGTGACTAAGCCAGGTTCCCTAGATGAAGGCTCTAGTTAGTTTAGTTTAGACCCTGAAATCAATATCTCCTAAACAGTAAAAGTACACTTGCAGCTTAATATTTTCCAGCAACAATTACTATAAGAAAGAAGCTACAATCAACTACTGTGTCTTTATTAGTATCTGTAGTTTCAGGCTTATGCAGGTGCTAGTGAACAGGCAGCAGGGGGGAACATTGGGATAAACATAGTAAATAGCTAGATGAATTCAGAGAAAGCTGGTCCTACGCAGCCCAGGACACACGTATAACAGTTACTACTGGACCAAGGCCTGACAGAGGTCTGGATATCTGGCTTGGAAATGGATTTGAAGTTGGTAAGGGAAAGGTTGTGGCCCTGGGCTGAGAATGAACATTGATCTTAAAGTGGTGCACCAGAGAGCACACACTATGCATGGAGAGCACTAGGAATGCAATGCTGAAGTTGACTAATATGTCCAAGCATGTACAGTGCTGCTAGAGCTGCCAGAAGATTTGGGAGACTCACCAGCGGAAAGAGTCATCCCTGATGAGTGCCTTGAAGAAGTGAAACTCTCTGTCCAAAAGGAGATGGGTCGCACTTGTATGCTTCTGACATGTAAAGAGCTGGAGAAGCTGCAACTTTGCCAGACAAGCATGCTAAGAAACTGCAGCATGTGCGGGCAGTACATGATGGGCAGAAAGGTATGCAGAATTCAAGAGCAACCATCAACAGTACAAGAAGAGAACACAATACTAAACAGAGGTTGTCTACTCTACCTCCTCAAAATATTCCCAACTTTAGTGGAGATCCTCTAGAACATATCTGTCAAACTCAAAGCCCACAAGAGCTGAAAAGGTCTGATTATCTTATAATAAATAAGTCAAAAGGTGCTTTGACCACAATCTGCATTTCCCATAAGCATTGACAATCATTTTACCCGTGAAGTGACAGCATCCCACCACTAGATTGCAGTGCCATAAATGGCACTGATTGACGGCAATGATTGCCATCAGTGCCATTTTCTGAATGAAGAACTACAACTAATGTTCGCAAAATGTCCAGGAAGAGGAAAATTGATGAGAATGGAAGGCTGTTTCAAGAGAGATGGGAAGGCGAATATATGTTTGTGCTTCAAGGAGAAAAACTGGTATGTCTTTAGTGTTATGAGGCCGTGGCAGTTATGAAAGAGTACAATCTACGTCGGGATTTCGACACCAAACACGGAGCTAAGTATGCCAAAGTGAGCCTTTAAGACAAACAAAACTGGTGCAAGAATTAAAAGGCAAATTGTTATCGCAGCAGGATGTGTTCAAGAGAGCCACAACCAAAAACAATGTGGCAGTGAAAACTAGCTTATGGTGGCTGAAGAACTTGCTTTTTCAGAGGGTGCATTTTTGAAGCAGTGCATGCTGAAGGTTTGTGAGCAGGTGTGTCCAAACCAGATACAGACTTTTAAAAATGTAAACAAGCAAACATTTGTTTTTACATTTATGCAAATATATATGTAATATTTATAAGTTGAATAATAAAAATCCAGAGTAATTTAAAATTAAGGAGTAGTTTTATTTTATTTTATTGCATTTATTTTACATTGCATTTAGTTACATTTAGCTACATTTATATTGCCTCAAAGTACATCTGGCCCTTTGAGGGCAACCATTATGCTGATGTGGTCCTCGGTGAAAAAGAGTTTGACACCCCTGCTCTAGAATATAGACCTTAAGGCCTTAAGTTGGCAAAACGATCAATGCTCAGGATAGTAAAGTGTTCAACTCATTTGCTCTTTCCCTGGCCAGTTGTGGAAATGTAATGACAGATTTGGAATATATGGAAGCCAACATGCCAGCTATTGTTTCTAAGCTTCCATACCAGTTAATGAAGTGGAAGAATCTGGCTTATGACATTCATGAGAAAAATTAGTGCAAAGCATTTAATGATCTAGTGGAGTTTTTTTAACAAACAAGCCAAGGTTGTATTGCACCCTTTGTAAGTACAAACCCAAAAAACACATAAAGTTTCCTTAAAGTATCAAGCCTGTGAGAGCAGGTGGTAGTAAAAAGAGCTTCATCACCACTGTAAAGGAAGTAAATATCCTAAGTCTTGTCTTTTTTGGCAAGATGAATATACTTTACTTTACTTTACTACACACTGTAAAAACTTTTTTTTATAAGGATAAGATAGACTTGCTGCACAGCAAAGGCACATGCTTCAGTTGTTTGAAACCAGGACATATGAAATAATTCTGTCAAGAGAAATTAAACTCTCATGTTTGCTCAAGGACACACTCCACATTGCTGCAGATAAAACAAAGAAAACACAACTAAGGAAAGGCAGCTGGTTGATAGCGATGAACAGTCAGTGATCAGTAGATTTCTAAACACCAGACGTAATAACCTTTTGGATACTGGTTCCAGGACCACAGACAGCTTTCTTGTCATAGTTCCTGTCCAAGTGAAGGCAAAACAAGGCAACAAAGTAATGACTTCATAGGCATTCTTGGATCCTTGCAGTGCAGCCACATTTGGCACAGATAAACCTCTTGATGAGCTGAATCTACATGGGAAAAAGCTTAACCTTCTACTTACAACTATGGTGGAAAACAAGGTTGTGATTAGTAATATGGTAAAAGACGTGGAAGTAAGTCACATGGAATCAAATAATATTTAGGAGATGCTTTTATCCAAAGCGACTTACAAGTGAGGTACAAGGCAGCAAAAATCTAAGTCAAGGACAAAATATCAAAGCAAGTCCTATCAGAAAAGTGTTTACATTTCATGAGATGCTGGTGCAATAAAGAGCAGCAAGGAATTTATTTATTTAGATAGAATAGATTTAAGTGCATAGGAAGTTGTGGAAGAGTTCTGTTTTCAGCAGTTTTTTGAATATTGGGAGTATTGGGAATATTGTTGCTCGTTGGCAGACCCCAGCAGAAGGGAAGCATGGTAGACCTGAATGAGGTAAAGCATCAACAACCAGTAACTGCATTAACAAAGTGTTGCACTAATCAAGACATGACCAGCACCTGTACAATGAGTTGGGTTATATATTCCGTGATGAAAGGGTCTGATTTTCCTGATGTTGTAGAGGGCAAATCTGCTGCCCTGGAGACTGAGGAGATGAGGTCCTTAAAGCTCAGTTGGTCGTCAATGATGACCCTGAGATTCTTGGCCGACTTAGTGGGGACAATCACTGTACATCGAATGTTGATGTTGATGTTGATGTTTTTAATCAAAGGTCTGGCTGGGAAGACAAGGATTTCGGTCTTGGAAAGACTAAGCTGAAGATGTCTTCCTCTAGCAATGATAGAAGCAATAGATAGAAGCATAGCAATGATAGAAAATGCCATGTGAGCAGATGATAGAACCCAGGGATGTAGTATAGACAGGAAAAAGAAGAGGATCAAGAACTGAACCCTGCGGAACACCGGTAGAGAGGCTATGAGAGTGACAAACGTGGATACCTTGAAGGTTCATCCCGATAGGTAAGATCAAAGCCAGGCTAGAGCTGATCCAGAGATGCCCAAGTCAGAGAGTGTGGTCAAGAGTATCTGATGGTTCACAGTGTCACAGTCTGATGATAGATCAAGTAGGATTAAGACACAAGACTGTGGGCGACTGTGGTGCAGGAAGGTAGAGCGGTTGCCCACCAATCTCACAGTTGTTGGTTCAATCTCCGGCTCCTCCGGTCACATGTCAAAGTGTCCTTGAGCAAGACACTGTACCCCAACTTAGTTGCTCTTAGTGAGTGTTGGCCAGCTGCAAAGCAGCTCCCCCATCGGTGTAAGATTGTGAGAGTGAATGGGGGAATAAGAAGCACTGTAAAGCGCTTTGAGTGCTAATATGTAGAAAAGCGCTATATAAGTGCAGACCATTTACCATTTGACCTGCGGCTTTTGCAGCTGGAAGAGATTCCATGACATTAAGGAGTACTGTTTCTATGGAGTGACCCCTCTTGAAGCCAGACTGGTTGACATTGAGGAATTTGTTCTTGGAAAGAAAGTCTGAGAGTTGATTGAAGACAGCTTTTCCATTGTCTTGGCCAGAAATGAAAGTAAAGAGGTCGGTAATTTTCCGGTAATCTGGGCCTTCTTGAATGAGGTCAGAAAACTGCCTGCAGTGAGAGAGGTAGATGGCGGAGGTGAAGGTGGATAGATGAGTGAATTGAAAGTGGAGAACAGCTTTCTGGTCTCCGTCGTGTTGCTGAGCTTCTCCTGGTAGTATTCAGTCTTTGCCCTGGTGACACTGTGAGAAAAAGATCCAAGCAGATCCTGATACTCAGCAAGGGCGGATGGAGTCTTGGATTTGCACCACTTCCTCTCAGCACTCCTGAGTGTGGAGGGTTGTTCACGGATCCAGTCAGTTAGCCACGGATTAGAAGCTGAAGTTTGAACAGGCCTAGAAGACATGGGGCAGAGACTATTGAGACACTATGAAAGTGTATTGCAGAGGCTGTCCATGGGTGTGTCTGCATCGACAAATGGAGAGGTCCTGTGTTGGGGGCAGAGTTGCGTAAACCAGCGAAGAGAAAAAGGTAAACTACGTTAATCCTTCATTGTGTGGATGATCCTGCCAATCACCCAGGAGTTACAAGGCGCTGACTCATCAACAAGCAACACAATGTCCCCTGGAACAAAATTGTGGTTTGCATTTTTGCCGCCTTTGGAGCTCAGGTAGATACTCTTTAGCCCAGCTTTTCCAAAAGAGATCTGCCATATACTGGACTTGTCTCAATCTAAGGCGTAAGGATCATCTTTCTGGAAAACTGGAATCTTGAAGAAGGTGTATTGGTGTCAGGTTTGTGATTTGGTGTTGACAGGTGCGACACCTGGATAGAATCTTTATGATTGCTGATATTTGATTTGGTATCCAGTATCTTTGACGTAAAGTAGACAAGACATGGTTGCGACCACCATGCCCTATCCATTCATGGATGTC
Source organism: Channa argus (assembly GCF_033026475.1). NCBI lineage: Eukaryota > Metazoa > Chordata > Actinopteri > Anabantiformes > Channidae > Channa > Channa argus. The sequence continues at coordinate 1,412,340 of NC_090205.1, forward strand.
CTGCAGTATAAGCTGAAATACCGCCTATACGAAGAATTCCATCTTGAATCAATGGATTTAGTCTGTGTACGTGGCGCTCCGTTTCACAAATTTGATCTGGAAAGCTCTTCCGCTGGCAGTGACAAATTATTTCAACCTCTGCTTCCTAAAACTCATCCACAGTTAGGTTGTTCTTTCTTGTTTTATAGTTCGGCATTTTTCCTTGAAGCTGAATATCTTGGACAATATTTCCTAACAACTTTTCCTGCAGGACAATGTTAGGAGCATCTTTCAACCTCAGAAGCAAGGCTACAGCTCGCTCTAAATGTGTCCATGATGAGTACTACTCTATCAACCTTTGCATTATATCAGTGCTTTCTTCAATTGCGAGAACATTCACTGTGACTTTTCTTTTCACCTCAGGATCGGCTAAATCAACGTCTTGCAAGTCTGGATTTCTTGGCCACTTCTCGACGGCTTGTGTAAGGAATTCAGGTCCAGAAACCCAAAGCTTATTACGCAGAAAGGCTTTCATGTTCTGTCTCCTTTATGCACCATTTGCTGGGTTAAGTGAGTTCACGTAGTGCCATTGTGAACCTTTTGAGTTCTGCTGAAATGCCGAGACCCTATTAACTGCAAACATGTGAAACGTTGATGTCTCATTGTTGATGTACTTTAGGACTGCTGTACTGTCAGTCCAATACACAATCTACTGTCAGTCCTCCAGTGGAAGCTCCAAATCCTTTGCTGCAGTAAGCTCCAAACGAGGGATAGTGATGAGCTTTAGGGGGGAAACTCTTGCCTTTCCCAACAAAAAGGCACTGTGAGTTTGGTTACTGATGCATAGCTAGCACAACTATGCGATTAAGTGGCTCCAAACAGATGCACCTCCATCCTGTATTCTGCCATCGGCTGACTAATGTCACCATATGGCCACCATAGGAATCTGAATAGGACAGCGTCGGCTGATGAGACCTTTTCCTGGTGGAACATAGTGTCCACACATGAAACCTAGTCAGAACTCCAATTATTGTACTATTCCAGGTGGCCTACCTCCAACTCTATCACCATATTACTGGTCACAATTTTGTTTTCCCCCATGGTTGTAAGAAGAAGGCTGACCTTTTTCCCATGCAGCTTAAGCTCGTCAAGAAGTTTATCTGTGCAAAACATAGATGTGCTGCCAGTATCCAAGAATGCATACGAAGAAATCACTTTGTTGCCCTTTTTTGCCTTCACTCGGAAAGGAATTATGTGGGAATTACATCTGCTTTGCATGAATCCATTGAACACTGCAAGTTCGTCACAGTCCACAGACTGCCTCTCCTTCTTGATCTTCACGTGCAGCAAAGTAGGTTGCGTCCCTGAGCAGAACTGACAGTTTACCTCCTCCTGACAGCGCTTGCTCACATGCTCTGGTTTCAGGCATCTGAAGCATAAGCCTTCCTTCCTGAGAAACTATTCTTATCCTTGTAAGGAGAATTCTGTAGTTTATTTTTACAGTGCTCAAAAGTATGCCCTTCATGGCAAAACAGACAAGACTCAGGTGAGGCTTTGATAGTATTGGAAGAGTCTGTCTTACTAAAGCCAGGCTCTGCATTCACATCCTTTTGAGTAACCACTTGCGTCACAGAAGTGGTAAAGCTTTTTTTAATACAACCTACCTTCCCTACCTTGGCACCTGAAGGACTCTTTAGGTGTTCTTTAGGTTTGTCTACCATGTCCCCATAGTAAGGATGCAGTGATCTGGGCTTCATCATTTACAAACTCAACTACTTCTATAAAATTAGCCTTAAGACCGTGTTTCCTAGATCGTAGGCCAGATTCCTTCACTTCTCTTTCAACTCTCCACATCTCCCTGGGTTTTCCAATTGTGTTCCACTCCAACAGGTAGAGTTGATCACTGTCATCCCCCCTCTATTCTCCACAGTCTGTTCAAATGTTTTGGCTACAGAATCTGTTATAGACTTCCTAGATCTCCTTGAGGATGCCCTGGACACTGGACACTGGACACTGTCCTCAGGAGCAACACTTTCATTTCCCTTATGTGCTTCCTCAAGACGTTAATTTTCCTCTGTTAACCCACGTACAACCTCATCGACAAGTTTTCTGAGTAATTTTAACGTTGGCTCAAACCAATCTTTCTGGTCGGTATTAATTTCCTCTTCGAGCTTAAGCTCCTGGTATACTTCCTTGATTGAGGTATTTATGCTACAAAACTCCTTGAGCACATTGTAGAACTCTGGCAACAGCTTGGTTTCCACCACCATGCAGCAGTTGTCTTCCATGAAACAGCGCATCTTGGTCTTTAGTTTCACCAGCTGGTCCAACTTGGCCTTCCTTTTTTCTGTCAGATTTTTCAAAGCATTCTCCATGGCCTTGAGACTTGACTTTCGTTTCTCTACGCTGTCTGGATCAAGAGCTGGATCAGCTTCTCCCTCTATCATTTGCTGAGTAGTGTTTAGCTGGTGCAGAGATGGTTTCTTACTAATGTAGAGGCAATCTTACTCGGATCTGACAAATCTGATGCTACAGCAAATACTTCACTCCGGAGATCGTTGTATGATGAACATTGAACATTTATTGTACTTGCTTCTCAACTTAGCCGATGATGGGTCAATTGTACATGCAAGTTTAAGTACAGCAATCTCACTAACACGTTCGCAAACAGCTTTATCAAACAAGTTTCTCAAAGAATGGCTGAACTCACTGATGTTCAAGACGGTGGTGAGACCAGCGATGTTGTTCGCCTTAGAGAAAGTGGCACTGAAGAAGGCAGACAGGAGGCAGAGCTGGAGGTAGCAGAGCTTAAGATGTTGAGGTTCTCTTTGGGAGTGACGAGGATGGACAGGATCAGGAATGAGGACATCAGAGGGACAGCTCATGTTAGATGTTTTGGAGATAAAGTCAGAGAGGCCAGATTGAGGTGGTTTGGACGTGTTCAGAGGAGAGACTGTGAATGAGGTTGGACCTGGCTCTGTAAGTTCCATCATTATTATGCACAGGTTTCTGCACTGTTCTTTAGATTGTAGATTTTTGACTGTGGCCTTTGTGTACTAGAACTTTTAAGACTTGATTTGGAATTTGAGAGAGTTTGCATTGTGGATATTATGATTAATGATGAACCTAATGGACAGGCTCTGGACTTCCTACAAGTAAATGTACTTTTCTACTCTGGACCTAGTTCCATACTGAGCTCAGACTTGCTTTTACTCTTGCCTGATTATAACTTTTGACTAATATCTCCCTGCCCACTTAAACTGTCTCTGAATGTGACTGTACATGATCTCTCTCTTTCTCAGTTGCTAGAATTGCCTAAGCTCTCTTAGTTACCCCTGCTGTTTCTGGCAAGCGGCATACCTCACCACCACCACCTCTTCTACTCTATGATTACAATAAACTATCTCAAACCAATGGTACAACAAAAATGGGAACAACAAACTGACAAACTTCCCTCCGTCATGTTTTAGTCATTCCACCATGTTTCTGTATACTATAAAGATGTATCACTGAGTTCCCAATATACCTGTCAGGCTTTATGCATATTTTGCTCAATGTAGATTTCAGTCTTACGTAATTGAATGTCCGTTTACTGTCTGAGATTTTACTGTTTGTCCACCACTTCATTACCTCCAATTCCTACATATGCAGAAACCAGGAAAGAAATATCCAGATTTCTGTTATGCAGCTTAAGCAGCATATGAAATATCTCAAATAAAATCTTTTCTACTAAATAAGCATGTGAATATTCTGCACCTATTTTAACCTGTATTGTTCTACCAAATAAAAAGTTAAATACCTAGTCCATTCGACGAGCCCTTCGTACCACAGTATGTCATATGCATTTTCCACATCAAAATATACAGCAAAAAACAATTCAAAACATTTTATAACAACCCAACCGGTCAAAGCCAATGGCCGCCCACCCTGAGCCTGGTTCTGCTAGATGTTTTTTCCGTTAAAGGGAGTTTTTCCCCTCCACTGTTGCCTAGTGCTACTCAAGGGTAATTCTTGGGTTCTGTATACATCTTTATAGTCTTGACTATGTACTATGTAAAGTGCCTTGAGATTACCTTTTGCGAATAGGCGCTATATAAATAAAGTTGAATTGAATTGAGTTTTGAGAGAAAGGAAGGATTTTGAGAACATTTTTACAAAATGTGAACATAAAACCCTCACATTATGCACTAAATTTCAGAAAACAAGCTATTGATATAAGTTTGGAGGTAAATTAGGATTGAGTCTCTGATCTGAACTTAACTCTGCTCTGCAATTGTGACAAAATGTGCTTACTCTACATAGATGTATCATGAAATTAATTCTATTGCAGCCATAAGCAAAACTCACAGAAAACAAAGTCATAGTTGATGCCAATTAGATTAAATTAGCTTCCAAGTGATGTGATCCATTAGCTTCTCCTAATGGCAGTGAGCTGAGCCTCTCTAGACAGGAAATTGTTTCCCACCTGTATGGCTTAGTGTAACATGACGACATCTCAATCTCTGAGGTATCACTGCAATCAGAGGTGTGAAGAAAAACAAAACAGGGCACATTAACATGTGATACAGTCACTTGTGTGCATCTGTGTGTGCGTGTGTTAGTGTGTTACTTTTGGTGAGTTGATATCTCTTGTGATCTGTGCCATTTAGGTTCAAGGTCCAAAAAGTTCAGCAAAACAATATGCAGGTTCATTATTTCTTTCAAATCAAAGGATCTAAACTTTACACTAACACATATTTAATGGTGGGATTTTATAAATGGGTTTTGTTTTGTTGAACCTGTTTCTTGCTATTTACTAACACCATGACACATATGCAAAGTGGTCCAGTGGAATACATAGTTTAACGAGTGACAAGGATGGTGAGGAAGAATTACAGTCGATTAGGGCTAATGACAGGTATAGGCAGAACTGTAGACCTCTCTCTTCACAAGATAAAAGCCAGTAACTCTGCTAACAGCTCTTTGAGACTCTGTTTAAACCTGTATAGAGAGAACCCAACAACTGCCCCTTGAGCAAGTCATAGGAAGAAACCTCCAGCAGAACCAGGCTCAGTGTGGCCATTGACCAGTTGGGGTGAGTGGAAAGTGGAGAGAATAAAGAAAAGAGCAACAAAAAGCAACAACAAAACATCAGGCAGGTTGGTAGGACCAGTAGCTGCACACTGGAAGACATACAGCTTCAAAGCTGGGGACACCTGCAGAAAGGGACAGAGAGAGAGAGACAGAGAAGGACAAAGAAAACTACAGGAGAAAACACACAGGGTTAATTTTATACAGTGGTTACAATTGCGGGGTGAGAGGAGAGGAGAGAAGGTCAAGAGGAGTAAAGGAGCTCAGTGCATTGGGGGGTGGGTCCCCCAGCAGTCTAAGCCAATAGCAGCATAACTATAACTAACTATATGCTTTGTTAAAGAGGAAGGTTTTAAGCCTAGACTTAAAAGTAGAGAGGGTGTCTGCTTCCTGAATATGAACTGGGAGCTGGTTCCACAGGAGAGGAGCTTGATAGCTAAAGGCTCTACCTCCCATTCTACCTTTGAAAATTCAGGGAACCACAAGTAGGCCTGCATTCTGAGAGCGAAGTGGTCTACTGGGATGATATGGTGCTATGAGGTCGAACCTAGACTTATCAAATGCATGGCCTAGTTTTTCAGCATCACTTCAAGACAGGATGCTTCTTATTTTGGCAAAACACTGCTCTGTTGGGACAGTGGGAAGCTGCAGCTTGTGCACGTGTCACTATCTTAAGTGAAATAACATATAATATAACCAGAGGTTCTGTTCAAGTTTTGCAAATATTAAAGTTTTATTAAAGTCCTGACAGCTCCCACAATATAAATACTAAAAATGTGCTATGTTCAAACAATACAAAACAGTGCAATATAATACATAAATGGAATAGAAACATTGCATTGGTGGTTTAACTCAAGTCAGTTCCAGTGACAGCAAATATTTTTTCCTTTTTTTCAAGAAGATAAATGAAAATGCGGCTATAGTCAGTGAATACTTTGTAGAAGCCTCATAGAAGCATAATGTGCAAACAAGACAAAATAAAACTATAATGTAGCACTAAAACATATAAAGGTCTCTGATAACTTTCATTTAAAATTGCTTTAAAGGATATTGCCTTATACCCCTCCCCAAAAGAAGTGGTAGATCATGCTACACAGTAGGGGGTTTAGGTGCACTAACATTAGAAAAATGCATAGCACTTCCAACATGCTCACATCTCAAAACATTCATTCTTTGTTTCACTTAACTGTCCAATAAATTTGTTAAGATATCTCATTTGTCATTTTGGTATTCGTCATTTTGGGAACACCAAAACATGACACTGACAATTACCCACAATAAATGCCTTATGATCCATACACACCACCTTATGCATCTGCACAGATGAGGGACACATTCCATAAGTCTTCTGCACTGAATGTCAACCCCCGGGTTGACATAACTTAAACCCGCCTTGTTACGGCCCCTAAACTGCCTCGTCAGCTTCTCCAACCACATATGTATATAATAAAAGGCTGCAGACGGAAACACACAGTTAACTGAATGAGGGAGGGATTATTAATGAAGTGATGCTACCCTGTTTGTAAAACACAGTTAATCTAATGTCTGACTAAAAAATTCACTGCTACAAAGTGTCTCATAGAAATCAAAATAAGTCACTTTTTTAATTCAGACAGTTTGGCTTTTTCTTCCACTTTCTTCGACGCAAAACTCTGCACAATTGCTTCGGTATTTAAAGTTGTTTTGTTTGTGTAAATAAGAAATAAATTACAAAATAAATGCTGAGGTCTTCTTCTTCTTTGGCTTGGCAAACTAGACACTACTGCGGCGTATTTCTTCCCTCCTCAGCTTGGATAATGTTACTGAATTATTATCATATGTCTTATTGTTTATACCCGCTGGTACAGTCAGGTAGAATGAAGAAAGTCTATTAATTTCCTTATTTTATGCTTATACTCCAAGCTGAGAAAACAATTCAGAGTGAAAATGCTTTCTCTTAATTCGGTAAATCCTTTTCTTTGCTCAGCATAGTTTGCACAGTGGAACAAAACATGTTTCACAGTTTCAAGATCTCCACACTGACACACCCCGATGTTTGTTAAACAGACACAGCCCACTCCTTAGCCCACAGTGGCCCAACCTCAGCCTCATAAGCTTTACTTATGGGTTGCACAGATTCACAGATGGTTGTAATGAATAGTAGAATCTGTTAACATTTTTTGCGAAATTTAATAAATCCCAATTTTGATAAGGGAGACCATTTCCTGCCGTCCAAAAATTTCAATATCCTCCTTAGAAATGGTAATTTTTCCAGATTTGTTAGCTATTTCATTCCCACTATTCAGATCCCACTATATCAAATCAATCCTTTTTCATCATTTCTTCAAAATTCCAGATTACAGTCGATGTGCCTGACTGCTGAAATAAACTGTTTATCACTATGCAGAACCAGACACACTACATTTTAAGTCAGATTCAGTTGCTTGCTCTCTTCTAAGAAACACTACATTTTACCAGCGTTTATAGAAGTGAATGCTGTCACCATGTTGGAAGTCCTCTTTACAGCAACATAGCCCCGAAGTCGCATCTCAGAGCTGAGACTGACAAAACAACCAGCCAAACTGTGGTTTGACCCAAAAAACATAATATGTCATAAACATCTATACATTGCCCACTACGCTATTCTTCAGAAGATGAGTTATAATCCATTTAAATCTTTATTTTTTTGTAAACAAGCACAATGCATATATGGTTCTAAAAATGTTATAATCCATTTAAATCTTTATTTTTTATTGTGATACTTATCAAAATATTGAACATTGCAGGCTCTGAGGGGTGCAATTTGCCTAAATTAACTGAAGTATTTGAAAAGAATTATTTCCAAAACAATCAGTGTAGCAACCTTTTTATTATCTATGGATTTTTACCTCACCCTCAACACAGACATGACGAAAGCGATGACAATGGACTTGAGGAAGGACAGATGACTCATCAGCCACTGTTCATCCAGGAGCTTGAAGTGGAGAGGGGAAGCAGCTTTAAATACATGGATGTCCACATTAGTGAGGACCTCACCTGGCCACTCAACACCACCCAGCTGATTGTTATCAAATGTACCAAAATTAGATAGATTAGATTAAATGAAATCAAATAAAACTGAATCAAAGGTCAGGTTGACCAAAGACATTTACAGTAAAAAAAATATTTTTATTGAATTTATTTATTTATTTTGTCCTTTCGGCTTATCCGATGAATTCAGGGTGGCCCTTAAAGCTTTACTCATAAAAAGTTATTGTTTCTTGATTAGTAGAGCCTTCATTACAACGTGACTGCTGGAGCAGCTGATGTTGAAGTTCTTCAGGCAATGTTGCCTTTGTGGTTCACAGGTCAATTTGCTTGGACTTTGAGTCCCAGACCTTTTTCACCTGTTCACCTGGCTACATGTACAAGCATCTGAGGTATATTTACTACACACTTTAGGAAAAAGGCCTACACTGAACTTTCGATCACCATCTATTTAAAATATTTTATTTTCAGAAGACTGGAGCAGAGTGCTGGAGAGGCATCCGGGATCAGTGCTTTGGGTGTAGTGTCACTCTAGTGGCTCTTTTTGTGTGTGTTTGTGTTTGTCTACCACACCTCATGTAAATTATGGCAAAGAAAATGTCCTGATGTGCAGAACATCAGGGCAAGTTAAATCGTGCCCTCAGCTCGGAAAAAGTTTTTAAGTGAATACATTTGCGCATTATTTTACATTCACACAAATCTTATTTAAAGTTACAGATTTGTGCACAAAATCACAAGTCTGAGTACGCACACACAATTCGCTGTACAAATACAAATAATTTTGCTACTATTCTACTACCATAAGATCAGTAGAAATGTTTTTACCAAATTAAATATATTTTTGTTTTATTTTGTGAAATTTTATGCCAACCATGATTTAATTTCATTCAAAGAAAAAGGGATTGTAATGAGCCACTTTTGTGCCAAGTGGGAGATAGATTTGAATGTTGTCCGCATAACAGTTGAAGTAAAGGCTATATTTTTCTAAAAGAGAGAACAGTGAGAATAGCATTGGAAAATTGATCCCTGAGGCACACCATATTTCAATGGGAAGTGAGATGATGAGCTATCTCCTATCATTACTGAAGTAGATCTACCAGTCAGGTAAGCCTTTTGATCACATTGCCCTGGAAGCCCACCATATAAGCAAGGTGGGAGATAAACATTTTATGATCTACCTAATGCTGCATTACTTCAAAAACTGAATTTTTGTTGTCCAAGTAAAAAAGGATGTCATAATGCACTTTCAAGGGGGCAAATTCTGTGCTATGTCTTGATCAAAATCCAGAATATTATTTTTTTTCCAAAAAAGGTTGCGCCTGATCGAGTACAACCTTCTCCAGGACATAGAATGACAGATTACACAAAAGTCTAAATTTGACATTTCCTTGGGGTCAAGATTAGGTTTCTTGTGAAGCAGACGAACAGCACTAAAAGTTTCATGAACAGCTTTCATGAAGAGTGTGGTAGGAAGCACATCCTGCGGGCAACAAGTCAGTTGAAACAGAGTCCAGAGGCTCCATAGGCAGGTCATTAGAATATGAAGATTAGATTGGTCTTAATGATACAACTTTGTCATCAAAGTAATGTAGAAATTGCTTGCAAATTTCAGAGGTTGCCTCACTTAGTGGAGAAGGACCAGGATTTACAATAGTTAATCCTATTAAAGAGAACTCTTGGTTTGTTCTGGTTATTCCAAAGTATGTTTTCAAGGTACAGTGATTTAGCATTTCTAACAGCAGCTTGGTAAGCAGAAAGATAATGCCTTAGATAGAGCAACGGCACCTGTAGCCCATCCTTCCTCCACTTCCTCTCTGCCCGCCAACAGATTCTTTTCAAAGCATATGTATTATCATTTAATCATTTCCTTACCAGGATCTGCTTCAGCTATGATGTTCTGGCAATTCATTTTGTAGTTTACTTTGGATAAGCTCAACTGAAAACTCTTCTACAGTGGAAGCAGTGATGATATGATGGCAGCAGATTGAAGTTGGCAAGTTGTATGTAAAGTCTGAGGTGAACAGGGTCAAAGGGCATGCAGCAACTGTAAGTAAAAAGCAAACACATATGATGCAAATTCTGTTTAATGTGTCTCATGGAAACTTTGACACGTGACCACGAAGAACTGAGAGTCAAACCACCAACTTTATGGTTTATTGGATGGCTGCTCTACCTGTTGACCCACAGCCACCTGAGAGGCAATTTATGGTTTGTTTTAGTGTCTGTATGGGGTTGTTAAAAATAAAAAATACAATTTAGGAAAAGACTTGTCTTTTAATATATGTAGAGGTAATTACCAGGGAAACTTGAACATTCACCTCATAATAATACTGAACCCAAATGTCCTCAGTGTGAAGCAAATATATATGAATTTTCCTTACTGTGCTTATGGAAAAGACTCTCCTTTCAGAACAGCTTATGAGTGACAGCCAGAGAAAACTTTGATGTCTAAACAAAAAACAAGAAAAAAGCAACATCGTAACTTTCGGTAAAGTTGGAAGAGAGAAAAAAAATGCAAGGAGAGAATGAGAAAAGGACACAGACTCACGAAGATAAGGCTTGTGATGGGATGTAATAGAGAGTGAGGAAGGGAGGGATGAAAGTTATGACAAGGCAATAAATCAGTTATCTGACAGAGTTTTATTCAGAAACTGTCAGGGCTGCAGCTTCTCCTCCTCCTCTCTCTGAGGATGGAGGATCAGAACAGAGCAGAGCTCTGCTTTCCACAACTCCTCAATGCCTCCTGCAGGAAACCAGAGATCACTCAGTCTGATGTTGTCCTAATGGATTTGCTGTTCTTCATCTCTGGTTTCTCTGTGATTCTCAACCTGCTCGTCATCATCTTAGTCTCCCACTTCAGGTAAAGATAAACTCAGCAAAACGTACAATTGATTCTTTTTATAAGTGAAAATGTTACTTAGAGTCAGTGTGTAAATAAATAGTAATGGTAAATGGTCTGCACTTATATAGCGCTTTTCTAACTATTGGCACTCAAAGCGCTTTATACTGCTTCTTATTTACCCATTCACACTCACAATCACACACACACTCATACACCGATGGGGGAGCTGCTATGCAGCTGGCCAACACTCACCGGGAGCAACTAAGTTGGGGCTCAGTGTCTTGCTCAAGGACACTTCGACATGTGACCAGAGGAGCCGAGGATTGAACCAACAATTGTGAGATTGGTGGACAACTGCTCTACCTTCCTGCGCCACAGTCGCATAACTTCACATCCTCACACCAGACGTATTTTCTGCTTTGCTGACAATGTTTTTGAATGTTAAATGTCCAGATGTGCCACATGTAATACATATCACTTTACATTAATGTCTGATATTACATTACATGTCTTTGTCTTCCTGCAGGCAGCTGCACACACCCACCAACCTCCTCCTCCTCTCTCTGGCTGTGTCAGACTTTCTCTCTGGGCTCGTGGTAACATCAGTAGAATTTCACAGACAAAAAGCCTGTTGGTTTTTTAGTGACGTAATGTGTTCTTTGTATTGTTTTGTAGGCTCATTCATTATCACTACCTCAATAGGAGACGTGGTTTTCATATCGATTGACCGCTATGTAGCTATATGTGACCCTCTGCATTACCCCATCAGAATCACAGTCAAAAGAGTTAAAATCTGTCTTTGTGTGTGGTGGGCATGTTGTCTTCTCTACAATAGTTTGACTTATAAAGACGATCTGGCAAAACCAGGTAGGTTTAAATCCTGCTATGGAGAATGTTTGATCTTCATTGACTACATTGGAGTAACTGTTGACACAGTTTTGTCTTTTATTGCTCCAATCACTGTGATCGTTATTCTCTATCTGAGAGTGTTTGTGACGGCTGTGTCTCAGGCTCGTGCCATGCGCTCTCATGTTGCAGCCGTCACACTCCAACATTCAGGGACTGTAATGACTAAGAAATCTGAGCTGAAAGCAGCCAGGACTCTGGGTGTTGTTGTAGTTGTGTTTTTAATGTGTTACTGCCCATTTTACTGTCTCTGTTTGCTTCAGAATGTCCCTCTTACTGCTTTTGTTACAGCCTTTACAATCTTTCTGTTGTCTATCAACCCCTGTCTGAACCCTGTGATCTACGCCTTGTTCTATCCCTGGTTTAGAAAAGCTATCAGACTCATTTTCTCTCTTCAGATACTGCAGCCTGGCTCCCGTGAGACCAACATGCTGTAAACAGAGACTGTGCACTGACTGAAATGTGATCTGCTCTATGGACAAAGAAATTCATTTGTTCATGTTCTTCAGTGAGTGAATTCACAAATCCAAACAGTGAAAATGTGCAGTTTTTAAAGTTGTTATTGTCAGATAATTTGTTGGATTTTGTCCTGATTGAAGTGATGCTTCATTATTTCCAGTGATGGTGCTTATTATCAGTAACAAGTCATACACACTCCCTGCTGCAGATATCTGACCTGTGTATTTCCAGTCTGTGTCCGTCCTGTTTCTCATTTAATTTCTGGATACAAACAGTTTTTTCCACTGTTTCTGTTTTCACAAGCACCACACAGTGACTTCTGTTACACAGAACTAAATAAGGAGTAAACTTTGAAAATGACAACAATGATGTGCTGTAGAAATTGTATGGAGTACACAGTGGAGTACAGTGGATCTAGAAATGGAGTGAGACATATCACTGATAAATAACTGTGTAACAGGGTTCTTTGTTTAGTTTGCTAAACCTTCTGCTAAGTACTGCTGTATAACTCAGGCGCATATTCTTTGTATTTTCTTTTTTCTTTGTGGTTTTAATTCTTTTAAATACTTTGCAGTAAAGCTACTCAAAAGACAATTTTGACAGAAGTTCTATTTATTTCACTAACAGAAACTTGGTCTAAGAAGTGGGATCCAGAGACCTCACATTGCCCATAATCAGAGATGGGGGATATGGCTTGAATTTTCCCTGCTTTCTTTTCCACCCCAGCTCTGCAACCGCTCGCTGATTTCTTCATTTTGTCTGGGGTGTTTAAGCTTTACATAACAAACTAGTTACATAGATGTCACCCCTGTTATTATGCACAATAAAGAACAAGGCCAAAAAAAGCAAACCCAAAACAAAATGGTTGTTAATTCTCAAATAGAATTTAGAATTCTAAAAGCCCCCACTAATGAGCTTTGAGTCATTGGAAAGGGGATAATTTCAAAATAAAAAGACAGAATCTTGTTAAGTGATACTGAAGCAAACTTTCAGACGCAAATATTTGGCAAAAATGTTGGGTTTAGTTTTTTCTAAAAGTAGTCAAATGGAGGTATATGGTCTGCGCTTTTCTACCTATTGGCACTCAAAGCACTTCACTTTACTAAGTTGGGGTTCAGTGTCTTGCTCAAGGACACTTAGACATGTGACTGGAGGGGCCAGAACTCAAACCAACAACTGGGGGATTGGTTGACGACCACTCCACCAATCCCAACCAATTACCAATTAATTTAAAGAAGTACACCAAAAGAAGAACAGCAACTCCAACAGGCTGTGGCTTGGCACCTCGCATACATTCATTATTTTTCACTTGTATTGGGTGATATTGTGGGGAAAAAATTGTTAATGTTAATTTCATTCATTTTTTTTTACAATTTTGGACTTTTTGAACATTAACACATTCACAATATTATTTAAGTCATACTTTATCTTGTCAGGAGAAATAAATAGTTAGTAGAAATAATGACACTATTCGATAAACATTTTAATTTGTACATGAGAGTGAGTTAAAGTGTGTCTTTTATGTTTGAGTGAATGGTAATGGTGATGTAGTGTGAATTATCATTCTGTTTTTGTATTCAGATTTTTTATGTATATGGTCTTTATAAATAAAAATAATAAGAATTTAAAGAAGGAGAGCTGTCTGTGTCTTCGTACAGTCTGTTCTCTATTTTGTCTAGAATTTTACTTTTCAATCTTGTCCGGATAAAAGAAGTGGCGTTGCCCTGTTATTGATCTCTCGTTTTACTCAGCTGTGTTCCTGTCTGCAGCCTTTTGTTACACACATGAGCTGCTGAAGTAAGCCAATTAGAAACCTGGTTATCTGTGTACATGTCAAAGACTCTACATTCTCCAACTAAAATCAACCAGGTGAGACCAGCTTTCTCCTGAGAGTAGAGGCAAGTCATTGTTGATTATAATGCCTGTATGGTGGCTGTTGAAAATAAAATAAATTTAGAAAAAGACAAAAGCTGTCATTTAATATGTTTAAAATATGTTATTATCAGAAGTAAAACCTTGAACTTTGACCCTTTCATGTCACTTTGTCTGGTTTTGCGTTTTAATTCAGATTTCTGCCACAGTTTTGGTGGTTCTACTCCAGGGAAGAACTCATAAACATCAGAGCTACTGCCCTGTGGATTTATTTCCGACCTTTGTGGCTTCTACCATCGATTTACTTGCTTTTTTTGATCCACCTAACAAAGTGAGGCCCCGCAGAAGAAGTAAATGCTCAGTTGTGTTTGAGCATCTCAGTCAGCAAGAATTATGCACCGTGCTCCCAATCTAACATAGACTTTTCTGCGTCCTGTGGTTTGTGCTTCACAGAAACATGGCTGTCTTATCTTATACATACATACAGAGCTTTCCAGCAATACAAAGGGAGGCGGAATCCCTTTGGCTGTGAAGTACTAGTGAGGCTGTGGGGGATTTTAGTGTTGCCACTAACAATAACACTAACAGAGGACATACATTCCATCACACAAAGGGTAAGTTATAACAATTACAAATCCTGGTTCATAGCCTCTCTCTGGAAAGGGCTGAAGGCAACTACAAGCAGAACCCCCCTTCTGTGAACTACCAGTACCTGGCCAACAGACTGAATGAGTTCTACTGTCGCTTTAAAAAAACAGACCTGATACCCTCCACCAACCATTGATCAGCAGCAGCACCCCCTCCCCTGCAACATGAACAACCTGGAGCTCAACACTCTCAAAACAGTGGAGATGATAGTGGATTTCAGGAAGGACCCAGGCCTCCTTCCCCATTATCCTCAGAAACACTCCAAACAACACTGCAACACTATCAACTCCTTCCACTTCCTGGTCACCACCATCACCCAAGGGCTCAAGTGAGAGCAGATGTTGATATTGACACGAACTGTTTCAGCTCAACCCTCCGGCAAGACACTCTGGTCCATCAAGACCAGGATCTCTTAGAGTTCTTTTTAGAGAATGTTACTTAGAGTTAGTGTGTAAATAACTTCACATCTTGACACCATACGTAATCTTCACTTTACATTAATGTCTGATATTACATTACATGTCTTTGTCTCCCTGCAGGCAGCTGCACACACCCACCAACCTCCTCATCCTCTCTCTGGCTGTGTCTGACTTTCTAAACGGGCTTGTGGTAACACCAGTAGAAGTGCACCAACAAACAGCCTGTTGGCTTTTAAGTGATCTCCTGTGTTCTTAAGCAGGGCCCTGGCCTCATGCAGGGGCGAGGCGTCAGCACCTGTGGCGAAGCTCCTAGGGCAGTGGATATGAGGCACATCAAATCTATTTAAAAAGTTGTTCATTACAATCATCAACTCTATCCACACTCCCATCCTTCCTCTGGCTGCTGGTCTTCATTCCAGTGATGCTTCTCATGCCACTCCAAACTACTCTGGTATCCTTCAGTTGGTGCCTCTATTCAAGCTTCTATCTGTAGGCCTCCTTCTCTTTCTTGATCTTAACTGGCAGCTGTCTCTGGACCTCCCTCACTCCTTCCCTGTAACCTGACCTGACTGCTGCCTTTTTCTCATTCAGGATTATTTTAAGTCTTTGGTGACCCATGGCTTCTTGTTTTGGAAGCAGCGGACAGTTTATGGTGGTATACAGATGTCAGCACAGAAGTTGATGTAATCTGTAATGTAGCCTGTCAGTCCATCAATGTCCTCACCACTGTTTTGGTGATGGGAGGCTGCCTTTGAACCAGGGGCTTGCAACAGGAAGGAGGTGGATCAGGTTGTGGTCAGACATGCCCAGATTGGCAGAAGGACAGAAGAGCTGTAGGGCTCTTTAACATTTGAGAACATTAGGTCCATTGTCTTCTCCCCCTGGTGTGACAATCCAGGTGTTCAGGTGGAGAGGGTTTCATGTTTAAAGTCACCTGAGGTCATAAAGAGGTCGTGAGTATGTTGTGTCTGGAGTCTGGCTGCAACTCAGTGTATGATGTCACATGCGAAAGCTCTGAAAGAAGGAATATAGATGGTGATGAATATAGGGTATACAAATTCTCTGGGCATGTAATAAGGACTGAGTGCCACCCCCAACAGTTCAATCTCTGGGTAACAGACTCTTTCTTTCACAGTAACGTGACCAGTATGACAGCACCTTCTGTTGATGTACACTACCAGGCCCGCTCCTTTCCTCTTTCCTTTTTCCTCCAACCCGTACTCAGTGTGCTGAAGCCGTCAATATCAATGCATGTGTTCGGGACACTGTCTTGCAGCCATGACTCCATGAAACACTCGCTGCATTCTTATAAGAGATTTTCCTTTCTCACCAGTGCAGTCAACTTGTCCACCATGTTCTCCAGAGACCTCATGTTGCCCCTAATCAGACATGGGAGATGCACCTTGAGACTTCTCTCCCTCACTTGCCTATTTTCTTTTCCACCCCTCCTCTTTTTACCAGCTCTGTGTCTTCGCTGTCTTATTCGATCCGGTATCTTTCAATATGTAGGTCTACTTCCGCCCGATCAGCTGTTTCTGACTAAACAAATGGCTATCAAAAAACTCCCTCCCCTCCAACAGCATGATCAGACAGGGTAAGCTTTACACAGCAAACTGGATACTTTAATATACTAAAATATTTAACTAAAAATATGAAAGGGTAGAATAAATTAAAAAATAAGGAGCGTGATTGTGGTAGGCCGAGCTGCAGCCCATTGCAGACAACATCCCAGTCTCTTCTCTGCATTTTTCTGATCACTTCTTCATTCAGCTTACTGTCTTTCTCCTATCCCACTTGTACCACATCTTCAGGTGTCTTCAGTCTCTGCAACCCTGCCCTACCACAGGACCTCCCCAGCCTTCATACAAACACAGCCACTGACCGCCTGTTCAATACACGTTCAACCTCTCTGGATAGACTTTGTCCCATATCTTCAAGACCTGCTTGTCCCTTAGCTCCTAATCCCTGGCCCTCTGACCATATCGGTGGTCAATGCACTATTAGAGGAAGTGGCACAAGGCCAACTGCTCTTGCTGAGTATCAGGGTCTGCTTGTGTCTGTTTCTCAGTGTCACATGGGGAAAAGGTGAATACTACCAAGACAATATCAACAACATAATGGACACCAGAAAGCTGATCTCAACTTTGAAAATCACTTGTTTACCCCCCTCCACCTTTCTCACTGCCAATGACTTTGCCAGCTTTCTTATTAATAAGATGGAAGCCATCAGATCCCAGTTTTCTCTACCAGGAGACATCCTGCTAACTTCATGTAGGTGCATCACTCTTTTATTTTTACTAATTTTAATTTTAATTCTGCTCTTTCTCGCACTTGCATCTCATGAAATGTAAACATTTTTCTGATAGGACTTTGCTTTGATGTTTTCTCCTTGACTTAGATTTTTGCTGCCTTGTACCTCACTTGTAAGTCGCTTTGGATAAAAGCGTCTGCTAAATGACTAAATGTAAATTTAATGTAAATGTTAATTTTCAACTCTAATCAAAGACAACACATCCAGCCACCTCCTCCAAAATCCTCTTACCACCTGCTCTCTAGATTTCATTCCCTCCACTCTCCTTCAAGCAGTTGCACCCACACTAATCCCAGCCATTACACAAATCATAAATCCATCTCTCACAAGAGGCATTTTTCATACCTCATTAAAGCAGGCAAAGATTATCCCACTGTGAAGGGGTCAAAAGAGAAGCCTTCTCTTGACCCCTGTCTTGTGGAGAATTACAGACCTGTCGCTCTTTTTGCATTTCTGGCTTACACCCTTGAATGACCAGTCATGGATCAACTCTTAGACTCAAAACAATATTGAGATTTACCAGTCTGGCTTAAAGATTGGTCTCTCGACAGAAACGGCACTGATGTATTTTTAATAATCTTTCCCTAATTGTGCAATTAATTTCCTCTACTTGTCCCGCACTTTGAGGATGATATGGAATATGAAAATTCCAATAAATACACAAAGTAGATGCCCACAAGTCTGTTTCTTTTGCTGTAAGATGGATGCCTTTATCCAATCAACACTCTTTTTCCAAATCTCTAAATTGTATGTTCCATCAAATGTGAAACAATCTTTTGGGCATCGTCTTTTCCAGCAGGAAAAGCCTCCAGCCACTTTGAAAATGTATTTGTGATCACTAAAAGAAAGGCAAGTTCTCTAACCATGGAATTTGTGTCAAGTCAATCTGTAGTTGCTGAAATGGCCCACTAGGTGGAGGCAAATGGTCATGCTTTGGTGCCTTTAAATTTGGACTACAGGTGAGACAGCACTTAACAAATTGTCTTGCCTGATGTTCTGCTCCTATACTGAGATATAATGATCATCTTTCAAAGCGACTTAATTTAAAACAGAGTCTTGTTGACCATAATTAGGCAGCCATGCTTAATTTTTAAACCAAACTCAGTAATGACAGCATCTCCATTGTATTCTGCTCTCTGAATGTCTGATAACCTTCATCCTCTTAGGGGACAAGAAATGATATCCAGCTTTCCAATCAAAGCCCAAATTGTTAACATCCTGCTGGAACAACTGCAGCTTAGACATAGAGGCTGTGTGTCCACACTCGGCCAGAAGTTGCAGGAGAGCCAAAGCCAAATCCTCAAAATATTGTAATAATGCAAATGCAATGGGTAAGACCAATTTGGAGAAATGAGTACTTAAAACTGCTGAATAAACTCAACAACTGTCAATGAAACACAATTAAATCCCATTTATTCTCATTTACAAGAATTTGATTTATAGGAGTATTGTTGTGTGAATGCCTAAGTACCTAACCACTTTATTTGGTAGACTTTGAATTATAGGCCTAATTCCTTCTATTTAATTTTTTTGATAAAAGATATTGTTTAACATACATTGGATATTATGTGAACTTAATTTTAGCTTGATAAGCTAGGACATCTAAATGATTGGAATGTAATGCCCACAGTTTAGATGGAACTGAAGCCGGAATAAAAAGGGCACCTCTCCATCTGACTAGACAACATATCCTTTGTTTATCTCTTCATGATTTTGAGGAACATTAACACAAATATACCTAACAAAATAAAAGGCACTGCATTAAAAGAAAAGAATGTGGAATGTCCTTGTAATAACATAGCCAATGTTCTACCACACAAGCACAGGCTTTCCTGGGTTTGTTTGTGTTAAGCATCATGTAGTGTTACAGTGAACATTACCTTTGTTTAAAATAGTTTTCTTCTTTTCCTTTCGTCTGTTCCCTTTCAGGGGTCGCAACAGTGAATCATGTGCCTCCATTTAACCCTGACTTCAACTAACTTCATGTCCTCCCTCACTACATCCATAAATCTCCTCTTTGTTCTTCCTCTAGACCTCCTACCTGGCAGCTCCAACCTCAGCATCCTTCTACCAATATATTCACAGTTTCTCCTCAGAACATGTCCAAACAACCTCAATCTTGCCTCTCTGACTTTATCTCCAAAATATCTAACATGAGCTGTCCCTCTGATGTCTTCATTCCTGATCCTGTCCACCCTTGTCACTCCCAAAGAGAACCTCAACATCTTAAGCTCTGCTACCTCCAGCTCTGCCTCCTATCTTTTCTTCAGTGCCGCTGTCGCTAAGCCGAACAACATCTCTGGTCTCACCACTGTCTTGAACATCTTTCCTTTCATTCTTGCTGATACTCTTTTATAACACACCTGACACTTTTCTCCACCCGTTCCAACCTGCCTGCACTCGCCTCTTCACCTCTTTTCCACACTCTCCGTTGCTCTGAAACGTTGACCCTAATTACTTAAAGTCCTGCACCTTCTTCACCTATGCTCCCTGCAACCTCACCGTTCCACTTGGGTCCCTCTCATTCACACATGTATTCTGTCTTACTGCGGCTAAGCTTCATTCCTCTGTTTTCCAGAGCAGACCTCCACCTCTCTAGATTTTCCTCCACCTGCTCCCTGCTCTCACTACAAATCATGTCACCTGCAAACATCATAGTCCACGGAGATTCCTGTCTAACCTCATCTGTCAGCCTGTCCTTCACCAGAGCAAACAAGAAGGGGCTCAGAGCTGATCCTTGATGTTGACCCACCTCCACCTTGAACTCCTCTGTCACACCTACAGCACCTCACCACAGTCTTACAGCTCTCATACATGTCCTGCTCCACTGTAACACACTTCTCTGCCACTCCAGACGTCCTCATACAATACCACAGTTCCTCTCTCGGCACCCTGTCATACGCTTTCTCTAAATCTACGAAGACACAATGCAACTCCCTCTGACCTTCTCTGTACTTCTCCATCAGCATCTTCAAAGCAAATACTGCATCTGTTGTACTCTTTCTAGGCATGAAACCATATTGCTGCTTAGCCGAGCTTCCACTACTCTTTTCCACAACTTCATTGTTTGGCTCATCAGCTTTATTCCTCTGTAGTTGCACATCTCCTTTGTTCTTAAACATTTATCCCAAATAAACTTTAACAGGGGTGTGTAAACTTTTTTTATCCACTGTACAAATACAACACAATAACACAATGCTGCACAGCTGTTGCTTAACAACCTCGGCCTGGCCAGTGTGTGACGTGGTAGCAAACAGCAGTCCATCTCAGTGTGCTAACATACAGTGGCAAGAAAAAGTAAATGAACTATGTGCAAATTTCCTGGTTTTCTGCATACTTTGGTCATAAAATGTGATTTGACCTTTACCAAAGTCACGTGTCAACAAACACAGTATTTCTAAGCTCATAAATATTGTATGGTCATGATCTTTCATGTCTGGTGTGAATGGCTGTCTGAACTTCATTCCACAGCATCTTTTCTTTGTTAAGGTCTGTGCTCTGACAAAGCCCCTCCAAAAAGGTGGAGTACAGAATAGCCACAGAACCAAATCAATCTCAAACTCAATTTAATACGTGTGACTCTGGACTGATGAATGTCTGAGGTCTTTGACAATTCTCTGTAACCCAGCTACATGCAAATCAACAACTCCTGGTCGTAGCTCATTTTTGTGGCACATAGCTCACATCCATTGATGCTGCTTGTGTAAAGCAAACTGACAATGTTTAAGTGGTTTATAAGTCACCTCCATTCATGTTTTATTGATTGGAGTCACTACATTCCAGCTGCTGGAGACCTCAATAGCCTGTTTCACTTTTCCAACATATCTTTGTATGTTTCATGCCTGTGTTAAACAAAGATCATGAGTGTGTTATATGTGCATAAAAAGTTGTTAACATTTGTGTCTTTAATAAAGATCACTTTTTAGTCACTCCACAGTTTCTGTTTACATTATTTTTTTGTAGTGAAGTAGTATCACACTATCAGGGATCCTCTCACAGTCACATTTAGTTTAACATTTTTAAGTTACAGGTGGTAGTTGTAGATTATTCTTCTGTCTGGCACCAAACTTCTACTATTTTAATGTGACTTAAACCTTTGCCTAAACTACAAATGTAAATTGTACCACATTTGTCAAAGTTTACTTCTTATTTAGTTCTGTGTAACAGAAGTCACTGTGTGGTGCTTATGAAACAGACACGAGGAAAAAACAGTTTCTAACCAGAAGCTGAATGAGTATGCGTATGAGTATGACTAGTTACTGAAATAAGCACCATCACTGGAAATAATGAAGCATCACTTCAATCAGGAGAAAAGCCAACACATTATCTGACAGTAACAACTTTAAGAACTGCACATTTTCACTGTTTGGATTTGTGAATTCACTCACTGAAGAACATGAACAAATGAATTTCTTTGTCCATAGAGCAGATCACATTTCAGTCACTGCGCAGTCTCTGTTTACAGCATGTTGGTCTCACAGGAGCCAGGCTGCAGTATCTGAAGAGAGAAAATGAGTCTGATAGCTTTTCTAAACCAGGGATAGAACAAAGCGTAGATCACAGGGTTCAGACAGGGTCCCATAAACAACATAAAGACACCAGAGGCTGAAGGTACAGAGTTAACATTTAAAAAAGTGAGAAAGAAATATGGGCAGAAAGACATTAAGAAAACAACTACAACAACACCCAGAGTCCTGGCTGCTTTCAGCTCAGATTTCTTAGTCATTACAGTCCCTGAATGCTGGAGTGTGACGGCTGCAACATGAGAGCGCATGGCACGAGCCTGAGACACAGCCGTCACAAACACTCTCATATACAGAATTATGATCACAACGACTGGAACAATAAATGTCAAAACAAATTCGAAAAATGCTTCCAAGTAGTAAATTATAGTCACACACTCTCCGTAGCAGGTATTAAACTTACCTGGTTCAAACAGATTCTGGCTCAAAGTAATACTGTAATAGAAAACACAACAGATCCACCAAATACAAACACACATTTTAACTCTTGTCACAGTGACTCTGGTGGAATAATGCAGAGGGTCACAAATAGCCACATAGCGGTCAACTGATATAAAAACCATGTCTCCTATTGAGGCATAGAGACAGATTGAGGCCACATAAACATAGAGAGAACACATGAGGTCACCAACCAACCAACAGCCTGTTTTCCGTTGAGTTTCTAATGGTGATACAAGCCCAAATAAGAAATCTGACACAGCCAGAGAGAGGATGAGGAGGTGGGTGTCTGCAGCTGCCTGCAGGGAGACAAAGACATGTAATGTAATATCAGACATTAATGAAAAGTGATATGTCTTACATGTGGCACATCTGGACATTTAACATTCAAAAATATTGTCAGCAAAGCAGAAAATACGTCTGGTGTCAAGATGTGAAGTTATTTACACACTAACTCTGAGTAACATTTTCTTGTAAATCAGACTGTTCACTCACATACAAAGAATTAATTGTAATTTTTGCTGAGTTTATCTTTACCTGAAGTGGGAGACTGAGATGATGACGAGCAGGTTGAGCGTCACAGTGAAAAAACAGATGAAGAACAGCAAATACATGAGGACAACATCAGCCTGTTGGAGCTTTGTTTTCCTGCAGGAGGAATTGTGGAGTTGTGGAAAACAGAGCTCTGCTCCGTCCTGATCCTCCATCCTCAGAGAGAGGAGGAGGAGAAGCTGCAGCCCTGACAGCTTCTGACTAAAACTCTGTCAGACAACTGATTTATCAGTTTCTGTCTTAACCTTTATCTCTCTCTCTCTCTCTCTCTCTCTCAATTTGTACATGAAGATGGAACTAGGTAAACACTATGTCTCTGTCTCTTGCTTATCGCATCACATCCTCTGGTACTGTTCATGATTATGAACTCTTCTAAAAAAAACAAAGTATGGTGGTTTTCAGTAGACACTTTCAGAGACTTTGGACTTGGCTAAAATGCTATCACATGTCAAAGCAGCTTGTGCTGAGAGATGCAACAGAAGTCTGGCAACTTCAAGTACAGGTGTTTGTGACTATATTGCATAATTTACATGTAACTCTTCAGTGGTTGGATCGTTACGAGCAGAACCGTCAACGAAATTAATACATTCACTGTTGGGGAGTGGAAAGGAAAGACAATTCTGTGTAGAAGTCACATATTTGGCGACTACTGCTAGACGGTCATGACGCTCTTCATCCTTGTCAGTGGGAAAATGTTGAGCTGGATTAGAAACAGTACATCTTTGAGTGAGCAATATAAGGTAGGGAAAGAAGGAAATGATGAAAGTGAAGTATTGATGATGCCGTTAAATAATATGTGTTTGCAAGAAAAGACTGATTACCACATGACAAAAGAACAGTAAATAAAACTTTATTCTTGATTGCACTCCTAACGCGTGTTGGGGCGTTTGGGTCCATTTGTTTTAGTGCATAATAGTACACACTAGCCAGCATGGACCCGGTGAAGGCTCAAGACATGCAGGGGGCTGTGCAGTCCCAAGGAGCTCTATTGGGTCAAACTCAGCAGGAAGTCGAGGAGAATGTGCATAGGTTAGACGTGCTAGCTTCCTGTTTACCACCGGAGCATTTTTCTGGTGAAGCAGCCATGTGCAGACCATTTATATCAGCCTTGGTAATATTTTTCAAGCTCCAACCCGTCACCTTTGTTTCAGAGGATCACAAGATTGCTTATGGCATTTTGCTGCATGCAAAGAAGGTGCTGGCTTAGGGAAGACCAAATGGGAGAAGAGGGCTGCATGCTGCTGAATGTTTGAGGCTTTTTCTAGAGATTTAGCCTTTGTGTTTAACCCCTCAGCTTCCGGCAGAGTTGTGGCCTACAGTCTATATAAGCTAAGTTATTCCTCTGATTCAGTCACGGACTATACTATTGACTATATTATTATTCTTTGTTAGAAATCTCTCCTCCCAGACCTGCCCTGCCTTTGTAGATTCTGGTATGGAGGCCACACTTGCATAGCTCTTGTTTGTTCAGGTCTGGAGATGGACAGATTACCTAGGGCAAAAACCCTAACCACTGTGTTGGGACTCCACTACTATTACGCTTACCTGTGGTTATCCAAACACGACCCTCATATCATCTGGTCGTCATCAAAATAACAGGTTGGAGTACCTATTGCATGGCTAATTGTTTATGTGATGCTAGTTCTTGTTCCACAGATGCTCATGAGAGACCAAATGAACTCATTGATTTAACCAGCATTCCCAGCTGTTATCACGGCCTGGCAGAGGTTTCAGCAAGGCATGGGCAACTTCATTACATCCCCACGGCCCGTATGACTTGTGATTGACTTGCTGCCAGGTACCACTCCCCCCGGGGTTGTATGTACGCCCTGTCAGAGACAAAGGAAAAAGCCATGTAGGCGTACACTGACGACTCTCTGGAACTAGGTATCATCCACAGTGGGGGCGGGGTTCTTTTTTGTTGGTAAGAAAGATGGGGGCCTGAGACCTTGAATTAACAATAGAGGCGTTAATGCCTCCACGTTTGGGTTTGCGCTTGCCCCTCGTGTATTCTTGATGGACGGCGGTAAGCTTAGTGCAGTTGCAGAGTGGCCTTCTCCCTGTTACTGGAAGCAACTACAACAATTCCTGGGGCTTTTACCACCGGTTCATTTGAGATTATAGCAAAGTGGCAGCCCCTTTGCACACTTTCACATCTCCCAACAGACCATATGTCTGGGCAGAGAAGGCAGCGAGAGCCTTTGGTCAACTGAAGAAGCCCCCATCCTGACTCTCCCTGACACAAAGAAGCTGTTCCTAGTGGAAGTTGATGCCTCCAATACTGGGGTAAGGGTGGTGCTTACTCAACTAGGGAGAGAGATCACAAGTTGCATCCCTGCATGTTCTTTTCATGGCATAGACAAATCAAAGGAGATCAGTAAGAGACTTCAGGAAGAGCCAGCCTGGCCACTCCCCACTGCTAATTAACAAAACACCAGTTAAGGTGGTGGGGAGCACTAAGTTCCTAGAAGTGCACATTATGGACAGATTAACGTGGACTGGAACACTGCGTATCTGGTGAAAAAAGCACAGCAGCAGTTTCACTTCCCTTGCAGGATAAGAATAGGACAATTCCCTTCTCCCATCCTTACCGCATTCTACAGAAGCACCATCGAGACCACTTTGATGAACTGCATCTCTGTATGGTGCAGCAGCTGCATAGCTGTGGACTGGAGGTGTCTCCAGAGAGTGATAAGGACAGCGGAGAAGATCATCAGGACTTCTCTTCTTTCAATCCAGGAGACAGAACACAAACTCACACCTTTATAAGGACTATTCTCTCTGTTGGCCTCTGGCGGGAGGTACCGCAGTCTGAAGAGCAGAACAGCCAGGGTTTACAACAGTTTCATTCCACAGGCCATCAGAATCCTAAAATCCTGTTGGACAATCCCACAAAAATCTCAATCATGAGTTCCTTGTTATATGCACTCTGTGCTCATCTAGTACAGCGGTTTTTGGTTTTCAGTGTTGTTTAAAATAAAGTTCTAAACTAATCTAATCATAAAAACGAATCTGAAGTTGTTTATACAGAATGATCTCTGGTTAACTACTAGCCCGATCCACCGCCTGTTGTAATGATCATGCGTTAACTAACCAGACACAGGAAAGTTGGGGGAGTCCCCACCTGTCAATGTCCACAGCCTTTTCCAGGTGAAATGGATGGGAACACGGATTGAATTACTTTAAAAATGGTGAATTCCACCAAACAAACTTCTCTACAAAGGTGCTTGACAGGGGAAGGGTGGGTAACCATGGAGATGGTTGGAGATAATTGGAATCAGCGAAGAGAAGAAACCTCCACCACCTCAAATGTGTTTGTTGCAGCAGATCCTGTTCCAGCTGAGGAGAGAATCAGTCTGTTCTCCACAACTCCACAAATCACCAGTGGTAACTTCCGAAATATAAATTTTGCCGTCTACCTGTATACTTGGTTTTGTTTGATGAGTCAAAGACTGTAACTGTTATTTTTCAGGGAAAAAATAAATAAAAAATGGCAGATCATGAGGCTGAATGTGCGCTGTAATTACCATCTTAGAGACAGTTTCCACTGTCTTCTCTGTCCCTAAAGGTGGGGAAAAAACACAAATACAAAAACTACTGTAACTGTAGTGTCGTTCAGACCTGCAGTGAAATTCTTTATTATGCTGACTTTTTTAGGAGTGGGTGTATGTATGAATGAAATAGTCCCAAGATTTTATCCTACGAGCCCCTAGTGCAATGTCTGTATTATGCATGACCACATTGCTCTGTCCCGGATTGTTGGGGTGATATAGTGGGTGTGTTAATGGTGTTTGTATCATGTGTGCAGTTTATGCACACATGATTAATATCATGCACACTAGGATTAATATAGTGAGAGTAAAACAGTGCTAAAACAATTTGCATTATTTACACATTTTCTGACCCATGAAAAAAAACTATTTCCTGACTCTATCGAGTCTCAACCACCTGGATATTTACTGCATTATGAAAATAACTTCAAATAAAGGTATAAAAACACCAGCAAGTTACAGTAATTCCCACGTTATTTTTTTTTTACTTGCGAATTAAAAATAAAGCATGTGATTTAAACTGAACAGCATTAGTTTGATGTGATCACATAAACAGTAATACAGTGATGCAACACCGCATATATGCCTCTTTTCTATTATGGGGGGAGGCTTCGAAAAAAAAAACATAGTTCACATCGTTTCAGTCTCCCAAATAAACACTGAAAGCAGCCGTCATGAGTTAACAACTGTGGCATCACTTGATAAAGTCAGAATAACTGCAACATATTTAGGTTCCTTGAAACATTATGTTTGTATCAAGTTTGCTGTTTTCATGTCTCCTCAATAATACTGGATAATCTTCTACTCCAGTACATTGTTGGTCTACAAATACAGTAATACTGCTACAGTATGTTGCACCAGGGACTATTATTTGTACATGCACCGGTCTCCGTAACTCTGAGTCGAAGCTGAGCACCACCAACACACCATATACTGTCATCACATGCCATCCCACGGAACAAGAGACAAGCAATCGCTGTAAGAGTGATGAACAGCAGAGACCGACCCTGTGTGGTTATAATTCACTATATTACAGGAATTGTTGACATTGTTTAAGACACTGATCATAATTCTGTATATGAGAGTGTTTGTGACGGCTGTGTCTCAGCCTCGTGCCATGCGCTTGACACACTACAGCAATCAGAGACTGTAATGACTAAGAAATCTGAGCTGAAAGCAGGCAGGACTCTGGGTATTGTTGTAGTTGCGTTCTTCTTTTGTTTTTTACCAATTTTGCTCTTTCTTATAATAGGCGCTATAGTAGGTGCCTAAAGCTTCTTCTGTCTTTCTGCTGTATATTAACCCCTGTCTGAACCCTGTGATCTACGGCTTGTTCTACCCCTGGTTTAGAAAAGCTATCAGACTCATTTTCTCTCTTCAGATACTGCAGCCTGGCTCCCGTGAGACCAACATGCTGTAAACAGAGACTGTGCAGTGACTGAAATGTGATCTGCTCTATGGACAAAGAAATTCATTTGTTCATGTTCTTCAGTGAGTCAATTCACAAATCCAAACAGTGAAAATGTGCAGTTCTTAAAGTTGTTACTGTCACATAATCTGTTGGATTTTCTCCTGATTGAAGTGATGCTTCATTATTTCCATTATTATTTATTATCATTATTATCATTAATTATTCATAATTATCAGTAACCAGTCATACACACTCCTTGCTGCAGATATCTAACCTGTGTATTTCCAGTCTGAGTCTGTCCTGTTTCTCATTCAGCAACATTTTTTTCCTTTGTGTCTGTTTTCACAACAAAAACAACAACAACAACAGGGTAAAACGAGAGTAGGCCAGAGTCATGGGGATGTAATGATCAGGAATCTTAACACCCTTGATTCTGCTAGGACAGGATCATCAGGTGTTATCTCCTTGTTGAATGTGTGAAGTGATTTTAGACTTTATGTGGTGTTGAGGTCTGTACATCATATGCGCTCTTTACTCATTGTATACGGTAGTGTTACACCCAAAATGTTCTGTACCTTCTCATTACCTGTATTACGGTAAACACCTTTAAGGGAAGAGAAGAAGAAAAACTGTTGTCACGTTATGACACATGGACAGAGCTGACAAAGCTGTTCTTTTGCTAAATAAACGTTTCATTGTGTGGCCAAAGAGACCAGAATGATTTTTACTTTATCTCCACACGCAGAGTGAACGAAGTGTTCCTGCGCTCAACAGGTTATGGGCCCAGAGTGGAAGATAAGTGAACGTCTTAAGAGTTTCTTTTACGCACATTGTTGGCGCGACGCATTATGCGCAATAAAGAAGACGATTTAGCAAGAACAGAGAAACTGATAAAATGGCAAGTCGAGCGACCAGGATCACGACTCCCCAACTTTACTTCGACGGCACAGAAGCTAAGTATGAGCTTTGGGAAACAAGATTCCTAGGATATTTGCACGTGCTAAAGCTAAAAGACACTATCCTGAATGTGCCTGCTAATGCTAATGATGAAGAACTAGCCGAAGACGCACGAAAAAATGCAGATTGCTATGCTGAGCTAATAAGGCTAATAGACGACAGAAGCCTCTCGCTGATAAGACATGAAGCCAGTGATGATGGTAGAGGAGCCCTGAAGATATTAAAGGAACATTATTGTGGAAAAAGCAAGCCACGGATAATAACTGATTTAAGAATGGCAGAAACCGACAGTGTTACAGACTACATTATAAGGGCAGAGAACATTATTACAGCTCTGAGAAATGCTGGCGAGCCATTGAATGACGGTCTAATTGTAGCCATGATCCAAGGCGGGCTAAAGACCACCTCTTCAAGGCTAAGCACACAAAGAAGGAGAAACCAGCAGGTACGAAAAACTTAAAAGACATCATGGTGGACACAGGAGCGACATCCCACATTATCAACGACATAAGAAAGTTCATCAACTTCGACTCTTCATTCCAACCGGGTTCTCATTCTGTAGAGCTGGCCGACGGGACAAGATGCAGTGGAATAGCAGAAAAAAGAGGTACAGCAGTGATCCACCTTCTGGACAATGCTGGAAAACAACACAGAGCACAGCTACGAGACACACTCTATGTACCCTCCTACCCACAAGATATCTTCTCAGTAGTGAAAGCAACAAATGGAGGAGCGACTATTACTTTCAAAAGGGAGGACAATCACTTGATTACCAAAGATGGCAGCAGGTTTGACATTCATGAGACAGGAAATTTGTACTACTTGCCAACCGTAGAAGAGAATGTCCACACCAATTAGCTGGCCCCATGCCAACACCAACTATTGAAGAGTACAGATATGCTCAGTCCTTCACAGATGACTATTCAGGTACTATATTGGTGTATTTCCTAAGATCCAAAAGTGATACAGTAAAAGCTACAGAAAAATTCCTGGCAGACATAGCACCATATGGAGAAGTAAAATGCATCCGTTCGCATAATGGCACTGAGTTTACAAGCCGAGACTTCCAAACATTGCTAACAAAGAACAGGATAAGGCATGAAACATCTGCACCTTACTCACCTCATCAAAACGGCACTGCAGAGAGGAGTTGGAGAACTCTATATGAGATGAGTAGATGCTTACTAATCTTCTTCTTCTTCTTTTCCTTTCGGCTGTTCCCTTTCAGGGGTCGCCACAGCGAATCATGTGCCTCCATCTAACTCTATCCTCTTCATCCTCTTCACTCACACCAACTAACTTCATGTCCTCCCTCACTACATCCATAAATCTCCTCTTCGCCTGGCAGCTCCAACCTCAGCATCCTTCTACCGATATATTCACAGTTTCTCCTCTGAACATGTCCAAACCACCTCAAGCTGGCCTCTCTGACTTTATCTCCAAAACATCTAACTTGAGCTGTCCCTCTGATGTCCTCATTCCTGATCCTGTCACTCCCAAAGAGAACCTCAACATCTTAAGCTCTGCTACCTCCAGCTCTGCCTCCTGTCTTTTCTTCAGTGCCACTGTCTCTAAGCCGAACAACATCGCTGGTCTCACCACCGTCTTGAACACCTTTCCTTTCATTCTCGCTGATACTCTTTTATCACACAACACACCTGACACTTTTCTCCACCTGTTCCAACCTGCCTGCACTCGCCTCTTCACCTCTTTTCCACACTCACCGTTGCTCTGAACCGTTGACCCTAAGTACTTAAAGTCCTGCATTTTATTCACCTAAGCTCCCTGTAACCTCACCATTCCACCTGGGTCCATCTCATTGACACACATGTATTCTGTCTTACTGCGGCTAAGCTTCATTCCTCTGTTTTCCAGAGCAGACCTCCACCTCTCTAGATTTTCCTCCACCTGCTCTCTGCTCTCACTACAAATCACAATGTCATCTGCAAACATCATAGTCCAGGGAGATTCTTGTCTAACCTCATCTGTCAGTCTGTCCATCACCAGAGCAAACAAGAAGGGGCTCAGAGCTGATCCTTGATGCAGACCCACCTCCACCTTGAACTCCTCTGTCACACCTACAGCACCTCACCACTGTCTTACAGCTCTCATACATGTCCTGCACCACTCTAACATACTTCTCTGCCACTCCAGACGTCCTCATACAATACCACAGCTCCTCTCTCGGCACCCTGTCATACGCTTTCTCTAAATCTACGAAGACACAATGCAACTCCCCATGACCTTCTCTGTACTTCTCCATCAGCATCCTCAAAGCAAATACTGCATCTGTTGTACTCTTTCTAGGCATGAAACCATATTGCTGCTCACAAATGTTCACCTCTGCCCTTAGCCGAGCTTCCACTACTCTTTCCCACAACTTCATTGTGTGGCTCATCAGCTTTATTCCTCTGTAGCTCTGCACATCTCCCTTGTTCTTAAAAATTGGTACCAGTACACTTCTCCTCCAGTCCTCAGCATCCTCTCACTCTCCAAGATTTTGTTAAACAAACTAGTCAGAAACTCTACTGCCACCTCTCCTAGACACTTCCATACCTCCACAGGTATGTCATCAGGACCAACTGCCTTTCCGCTCTACATCCTCTTCAACGACCTCCTCACTTCACTCTTACTAATCTTTGCTACTTCCTGCTCCACACCAGTCACCTCTTCTACTCTTCGTTCCCTTTCATTTTCCTCGTTCATCAACTCTTCAAAGTTCTCCTTCCATCTTCCCATCACACTCCTGGCGCCTGTCAATACATTTCCATCCTTATCTTTAATCACCCTAACCTGCTGCACATCCTTCCCATCTCTATCTCTTTTTCTGGCCAACCTGTACAAATCCACCTCTCCCTCTTTAGTGTCCAACCTAGCATACAAGTCCTCATATGCTCTTTGTTTGGCCTTTGCCACCTCTACCTTCACCTTACGCTGTATCTTCCTGAGTGGATTACCCAATAAGTTATGGAACTATGCCATGCAAACGTCAGCGTACGTGAGGAACAGGTGCTACAATAGGTACACAAAGAAAACAGCATACGAGTTGTTCACAGGCAAGAAGCTAAATTTATCCAAGATGCAAAAATTTGGATCTATATGTTTTGCTTACAAGCAAGAGAGTGGAAAATTAGACTCCAGATGTGATCAGGGTATTTTCATTGGCTATGATAAAAACAGCCCGGCTTACTTAGTGTACTACCCAGACACAGAAAAGATTCAGAAGCACAGGTTGGTGAAATTTACATCTAAATCGACCGAAGAGAAGGAAACACAAACTTCTGAATCGCACACAGGGTATGAGAATGTGTATCCTGTGGTTCAAAACCAAGACAGAAATGATGTAATGGTGGAAAAAGATGGAAAGGATGTTCATGAAGTTTTACCTGAACAAAGTGAGCCTACATGCCCAGATAAACACACAGAAATGATCAGAAGAAACCCACCAAGAACTAGGAGGAAACCAACACATCCATTGGAATTTGAGACCGAGTACTCAGGGGACAATCTTAAAATGTGTGTTGACTTTTGTTACAAAATGATATGTAACATACCCCAGAACTATGAGGAGGCCATATCATCAACCGACTCACAGCAGTGGAAAAGAGCTATGGACGAGGAGATGAGTTCGTTGGAAGAGAACAAAACCTTCACACTCACACAGCTACTACCAGGGAAAAGGACAGTGGGAGGTAGATGGGTCTACGCAATAACAACGGACATTGATGGACGTGAAAAGTACAAGGCAAGGTTCGTAGCGAAAGGCTACAGTCAGAAACCAGGAACTGACTATGGGGAGACAATTTCACCCACAGCTGATATGACAAGTGTAAGAGTGGTCATGCAGAAGGCAGTTCAAGAAAACTTAGTTTTACACCAGATGGATGTTAAAACTGCCTACCTACATGCACCAATTGACTGTGAAATATACATTGAACAACCAGAAGGCTACGAAAAAAGGTCAAAAACAGGTGACAAACTTGTATGTAAATTACAGAAATCGCTTTATGGTCTCAAACAATCAGGGAGAAATTGGAATGTTATGTTACACACTTGCTTAGTGGAAAACAACTTTAGACAGAATCCAGCTGACAACTGTGTATACACAAGGGAGAACAATAATGGGAAGGTGATCTTAATAATATGGGTAGATGATCTGATCATAGCAGCAGACAGTGAAAGCATACTGAAAGATGTAAAGAAGATGCTCACTGAAAAATTCAAAATGAAAGACATGGGAAAGCGGAAACACTTCTTAGGGATCGATTTTGAACAGACAGAAGGAAGAGTAAAGATGTCACAAGAAAAATATGTGTCAAACATACTGAACAGGTTTAACATGCAAGACTGTAAACCTAGGGGAACTCCATGTGAACTAAAACTAGACTTCACAGAAAATGCAAAGAAAATGAATAACCCAAGAATGTACAGGGAGGCAGTGGGAAGCTTAATCTACCTGTCCACTTGCAGCCGACTAGATCTGAGTTTTGTGGTCAGTAAACTGTCACAACATTTTGCTGAACCAACAGAAGCCCACTGGAACACAGTGAAGCATGTGTTCAGATATCTTAAGGGTACAGAAAAACAAGGTTTGTACTTTAAGAGAAAGACGGGAAAATTGGGTCTAATAGTGTACAGTGTTGCTGACTGGGCATCAGACACTACGGACAGACGCAGTACATCAGGTTATTGTATCAGTCTAAGCAAAAACAGTGGTCTGATTGCATGGAAAACAAGGAAACAACCAACAGTAGCACTGTCTACTTGTGAGGCAGAACATGTGTCCTTAGCATCAGCTATACAGGAAAGCATCTATCTGGAACAACTACTCACAGGGATTGATTCGTATGAATATACAAGCACCATAGTGTACGAAGACAACCAAGGTACTATAGCACTAGCCAGAAACCCAGTTAACAGGCAGAGGTGTAAACACATTGACATCAAGTACCACTTTATGAGGGAAACTGTCAACACTGGCAGAGTCAATCTAGAATATTGCCCAAGTGAAAAGATGGTTGCTGACATAATGACAAAACCAGCCACTAAACTGAAGTTGTCTATGTTTACTGAAGACATGTTTGGTACTTAAGAATGTCTATAATGTACCATATGATCAAGACAATATAATAGTCTTGAGATGTTTGTGCATAAGTGTTAAGTTGATGAGCTAAGAGCGAGTGGGGGTGTTGAGGTCTGTACATCATATGCGCTCTTTACTCATTGTATACGGTAGTGTTACACCCAAAATGTTCTGTACCTTCTCATTACCTGTATTACGGTAAACACCTTTTAGGGAAGAGAAGAATAAAAACTGTTGTCACGTTATGAATGACCGTGTCGGATGGACAGAGCCGACAAAGCTGTTCTTTTGCTAAATAAACGTTTCATTGTGTGGCCAAAGAGACCAGAATGATTTTTACTTTATCTCCACACGCAGAGTGAACGAAGTGTTCCTGCGCTCAACATGTGGTCTGTAAAAGGCTGTACTTCCTAAAGCTTCTATTAATCGTTCCATTATCTTCAGCATATCTGGAGGTGGGGCCTGGTGGTAGCAGATTTAGTAAGGATTTCCAGACATCCTCTGACCCTTCTGACTGTGTCCCATGCCTGCCCATGTTTGACAAGTTTGAGCCTGTGACTTTCTCACTGTTAGAAGAGTTGATTGGCCAGATAAAGCCACCTAGCTCCCCTCAAGATGCCATTCCTCTTCATTTTCTTAACGAGGTTGTCCCTAGTATAGGGCAGTTTGTTTTGACAGTTATTAACATAAGTCTGACTTGGTGTTGTCCCTGTAAGCTTTAAACATACAGTGGTGTAACCCCTGCTTAAGAAACCAGGCCTCGATCACACTGTGTTGGCTAATTTTAGGCCCTTCTCCAAGTTGCCATTCATTTCAAATATCTTGGAGAAAGTAGTTTATGCGCAGTTTAAATCTTTCCTGGGCAAACAATATTTTTTGGAAGCCTTTCAATCTGGTTTTAAATCCCTGCATAATAGTCAGAGTCAGCACTACTAAGGGTCTTTAATGACATCCTCCTGGCAAGTGATGCTAGTGATTATGATTCACGTTCTGCCAGATCTGACTGCTGCTTTTGATACAGTACACCACGATATTTTACTAATTCGGCTGCAACACCTGGTGGGCATCCATGGCATTGCTCTGTAACAGTTTAGTTCCTTGCTAGTTCTGAATCTTCTTCGGCTCCTCTATTATATGGCATTCCCCAATACTCAATTTTGTGGCCTCTCTTTTTTTGCCTCTACCCATTTTCTTTGGGTTCCATCCTCAGAAAGTGTTTCTTTTCATTGTTACACTGATGACAGCTAGATCTATAAGGTGCTGAAGAAAAAAGATACTTTCTCTATTAAATCACTTCTGTTATGCCTTGATGACATTAAAGACTGGCTAGCCCTAACAGAACAAAACAGAAGTGATGATATTTGGTTCAAATGGCTCCAGTAAACCCTCTCCGTTTGACTTAGGCCCTCTCGGCCTGTATGAGAAGCTGACAGTGTCAAATCTGGGTTTTAAGATGGACTGTGGTTTTAAATTGGATCGCCAAATTAGCGCAGTTGTGAAGTCTAGTGTTTTCCACCTCAGACAGCTGACAAAGTAAAGCCCTTTCTTGCACTGCAGGATTTTGAAATAGTACCCATGGGCCTTTATTACATCTTGGCTTGATTACTGTAATGACTGTATTTTGGAGTTTGCCAGTCTTCCCTTGCACATTTCCAATTGGTTCTGAATGCTGCTGCTCATCTCTTGGTTGGAGTACGCAAGAGGGAGAACATAACTCCTATTCTGGCATCTCTCCACTGGCTACTCTGGCTAAAAACAAATAAAAGGATCTTAAACAGTCTGGCCCCCCATTAACTCGCTGAGCTGCTTTTTCCCTTCAAACCTTCCAGGCCCCTCAGTTCAGCTGATCAGATTCTCTTGGAAGTACCAAGGTCCAAGCAGAAGCTCAGAGGGGACAGAGTCTTTGCTGTTGCTGTACTTACATTATGGAATGCACTCAAGAGTTGAGTGTGATGCTAGCCAGGCAGCAATCAAGGTTGTAAGTCCATGTGTGCTGATCCAAGGCTTTGTAAGCTAGTTCTAGGATGAGCAGGAGCTGGTGAAAGATGTTAACAAATACGACCAGATGTTGGCCAAGGAGTTTAACAGGATTTCATTTGTGTTGCCCCCAGTTCTAATGCCGCTATTACAGAGAACAGACCATAAAATAAAATTTTCATGGACTCAGAATACACTGAATAAGGCCAAACAGGTCAAATATCTCCAACCAAGCATGTTGCAAAGCCATAATTAAATAAAGTATGAAAATAAGAAAAACTATTTTAAAAGTAATAAGACCAACAGTTGGAAAAATACCAAGAGCGTTCACAGCATATGCGGCTCCTTTAACTTTGGATCAGGTGACCTGAGGTCATTCAAGATTCAAAGATTCAAGATTCAAAGTGTTTATTTTCATGTGCACAGACAGAAAGCATTTTCATTGTGCAGTTTCCCTGCTAGTGCAGTTCTGAAAATAATGTATGTGCAAAAGTGTAAATCAATGTAAACAGTTATGTTCATGTTACCACACTGAGATGGACTGCTGCTTTATACCACCTCATGTATGTATGTATGAGATGTAAAAAAATCAGATCAAGATAAATCAATTTAGAATTTTTTTCCACTTTCCCGCCCCCATTTTTGGCAATGGGATCTATTATCTGTGTAATTTAATAAAAAAAACTGAATCTTTTAAATGTTAAAAATAAAATAAAAAACTTTCAAATGTGGTTAAAATGTGAATACCCTTAAACTAAAACTTTGCTGAAGCACCCTTTTGATTGTATGACAGCATTCAGTCTTTTGGGGGTAGCTTAAATGGACATCTTGCCTTGCGAATCTTTGCCCACTCTTCCTCGCAGTTCTTGTTTGCAGCCTTCTTCCGGTCATCCTCTTCTGCTGAAGCCATTCTTTTGTTGATTTGGAGGTATGTTTTGTGTTGTTGTCATGCCAGTGAAATTTTTCAAGGTTTTGTGCCAAAAATGGCTAATATTTGGAATTGTTTATATTTCCCTCAAGCTTGACTAAAGCAGTAAAAAAAAAGAAAACAGCCCCAAAGCATAAACCCACCAGCATGGTGGCACCATGCGGAGTGATGTTTTCATCCTCACAACACATTTTCCCACAGGCCTTTATCAGACTTTTTTTTTTTGTTGTTGTTGTTGTTTTTGCACATTGTACCCGAGCTTAGTTGTTCTTCTTTGTAAGAAAAGGTTTCCATTGTGCCACCCTACCGCAGGTATATGAAAAACTGTTGTCACATGTAGTACACAACCAGCACTTCCCAGAAATTCCTCCAGCTCCTTTCTTTTTGTGGGCCTCTTGGCAGCCTCCTAGACCAGTTTTTGTCTTTACTTAATTAATTAGTCCAGTTTTTAATGAAGTCACTTCAATTGTTGATGACCATCTTCACTGTTACACTTGCTATATCTAATGACTAGGAATTGTTTTGTACCCTTTCCCTGACTGTTACCTTCCAACACTGAGATCCATTTGAAGCTTTGTAAGCTCTTGATAGAACATGACTTTTGCTGTAAGAGGCAACTGAGTAAATGTTACTATAGAAGTTGAACTTATTCAGAGTCACTTTAATAAATGTCAGGTGTGTACAGACTACTAGTCAGTTTGAATGTGATTGGTCAATTCTGAAGCCAGCCACATCCCTATTTCTAAGAGGGTGTACAACAAAAAGAAATCTGACAACAGGAAATCACTAATATTTTAATAAATGTTTCCACCTTTAATGTCTGTGAAATCCAATAAGAAACACATTTAAACTGTTTAAAAATGTGTTTTCCCACTACTCACTAAAGAACACATGGAAAAGGTGTGTCTGTGCACACATAGGGCTATTGGTGTGCAGTCTGCATGATGTGACCAAAAACTCAGTGGTTGTTTCCCTCCAACAAGAGCAATACACTAAATTAAAAAAAGCGAAATACCTTTTCTCACAACGAAGGGTTATGTCCAACAAATCCTCCAACTCCCTCTGTCATTGTCGACGAACCAAGTGTCTGTAGAGCTGTAGAGCCCATCTGAAGTCTCGTATCTCCCAATAGGCAACAGTTCAACACAGCGCGGTTAGCGCGGTTAGCTAGCTGCCTCGCTTGGTTGACCCTCATGGGAACGACGAGCAGCTCTTCTCCTGATAAACCCTGATAAATTTCTAGCTGAAATTCTCAGTCCATCGGAAACATCTGTACACTTGCATATTATGTAACTGACAATATTAATACTGATAATACAGGTTGCTAGTACATAACTTCAAACTTTTCTCCTCAGAGTAGTGATGGGCGGAAACAAAACAGCGCATCGAGTGCTTCAAAAGTGCTTTGGAGCCTGTAGCAACGTGACCAGATTCGGCAAGCAGACACCCTCTCTACTTTTAAGTCTAGGCTTAAAACCTTCCACTTTAATAAAGCATATAGTTAGTTATAGTTATGCTGCCATAGGCTTAGACTGCTGGGGGACCCACCCCCCAATGCACTGAGGTCCTTTCCTCCTCTTGAGCATCTCTCCTCTCCTCTCACCCCGCAATTGTCACCACTGTATGTCATTAACTCTGTGTGTTTTCTCCCATAGTTGTCTTTGTCCTTCTCTGTCCCCCTCTCTCTGTCCCTTTCTGCAGGTGTCCCCCGGCTTTGAAGCTGTGTGTCTTCCAGCGTGAAGCTACTGGTCCTACCAATCTGCCAGATGTTTTGTTGTTGCTTTTTGTTGCTCTGTTCTTTTCTCTCTCCCCTTTCCACTCACCCCAACCGGTCGAGGCAGATGGCCGTCCACCCTGAGCCTGGTTCTGCTGGAGGTTTCTTCCGTTAAAGGGAGTTTTTCCTCTCCACTGTTGCCTATGGCTTGCTCCAGGGGGAATTGTTGGGTTCTCTTTATACATCTTTATAATCTTGACTTTATTCTGTAAAGTGCCCTGAGATGACTTTGTTTTGAATTGGCGCTATATAAATAAAGTTGAATTGAATAGAATTGACCATGTCACGTGCTCCTGTCGTAATCGTTTCTCACCACTTGGGACCGCTGAGTCAGTTGACACTTGCATTACATGACTATTCAAAAGAGTTCAGGCTGATCCCCACTCAGTGATGATGGTTGTCTGTAGCTCACAGATGTAAAGCAGTGTCATTCACTGACACTATGACAACGAATCAACATCTGTTCCCTGTAAGAGAACATTTTTCAAAGCTGGAGATATTTTAAGCAAAATAAGAAAATGATTGAATCTATATGATTAAGTCTACATGATCACCTCTAAAAGATACCATATACGGATAAACTGTTAGAAAGAAACAAATTTTAAACATTTTAACCCATGATTTAAATAGAAATTGTTTTACAACAGAAAATATGTATTTTGACATAGTTTTACTCAATTTTTGTGTTGCAGTAGCTATTACACATGATAATACAGTATAGAGTTAAACTAAAAATACACTGTACATGGTGCAGTTTAGTGAGGTGAACAGTCCTAAAAACCCAAATATGTCTTTCTGTATTGTCCATTGAAATGCTTTAGTGAATGCTGTATACTGTTTATACTTGTGCATATGCAGAAACAGTGGCTGTATGTTACAGTTATTGATGTTGTGATGAAACGCTGAAGATCTGTCTGCTGACACCGCAGACGGTCATTGCACAGAGGACTTGAAGAAGCCTCTTGTTGAAGCTGCTCTGCTGTTTGACCAGCAGCTTGTGAAGAGGAAGTGAGCTGTTCTCCATGATGTTTAACAGTTTGTGCAGCATCCTCCTCCCCACTGCCAGATCCAGTTTCCACATTGTTCCTCAAGCCAGCTATGCATACATGACTTCATTTCTGCAATCTATGCAATCACTCAATATATTTATGTTTTTACTGGGCTACAGGTGAGTGATGCATTTGCTACAGTTTGATAGATTTACGCGTTCAAAACCTTAGGAGGGTTTATCTTGTGAAAACTGAATGAAACTGAAAATAAACCTGGTCCTGATTAGGTTTGAAATTCAGGATCTGCTGCCAGGACAACAAGCTTAACACAACTTTGATAAATGATAAATGCTGATGTTTCATTATTGGCTGACC
Source organism: Channa argus (assembly GCF_033026475.1). Classification (NCBI taxonomy): domain Eukaryota; kingdom Metazoa; phylum Chordata; class Actinopteri; order Anabantiformes; family Channidae; genus Channa; species Channa argus. The sequence continues at coordinate 1,452,410 of NC_090205.1, forward strand.
ACCTGTGACCTCATAAAATGGTTAAAATCAGCTCCACTTGTACCAACAGTCACATTTTACTCTTTTTTCAAATTAATAAATGTACATTTTTTGCCATAATTAACATAAACAGTGTTCAAAAACGTTTATCTAAACTTGAAGAAATTAATTAGACTCTAATTAGAAATTAATTAGAGTCCCCTCCTTCCACCATTTCTCAGACTCATCACAAACATTGGCACTCCACAGGGTTGTGTACTCAGCCCCATCCTCTACACCCTGTTCACCTATGACTGTGTCGCCTCCCACAAGGACAACATCATCCTGAAGTTCGCGGACGACACCGCAGTGATAGGACGCATTGCTGGCGGTGACGAGGCAGCCTACAGGAGGGAGGTGGCCAGTCTGGTGTCACGGTGTGGAGACAACAACCTCACCCTCAACACAGACAAGACGAAGGAAACGATAGTGGACATGCGAAAGGAGAGGAGAACGCATCAGCAACTGTTCATCCGGGAGCTTGAAGTGGAGAAGGTGAGGAGCTTTAAATACCTGGGTGTCCACATCACTGAGGACTTCACTTGGACACCTAACGTCACGCAGCTGGTCAAGAAGGCCCAACAGCGGCTGTATTTTCTGAGGAGGCTGAGGAAGTTTGGAATTTCGCCTAAGATCCTCAGCAACTTCTACAGCTGCGTCATCAAGAGTGTCCTGACTAACTGCATCACGGTGTGGTACGGCAGCACTACTGCCATGGACCAAACGCCTGCAGAGAGGGGTGAAGACTGCACAGAAGATCACCAAGACTCCACTGCCCTCTCTGCAGAGCATCTACCACCGCAGAGTCCACAGGAGAGCTGCTTCCATCCTCAAAGACCCCTCCGACCCCCAGCACGGACTGTTCACACTTCTACCCTCAGGACGGAGGTACAGAAGTGTGAAATGCAGGACCTCGAGACTGAAGAACTCTTTCTTCCCCTTTGCCATCAGACTCCTAAACAGCTGACAGGAGTTTGCAACCATGAACATAACATAACATAACATAACATAACTGTTACACGGACACAAGTGTTTACATGGAAACAATTGCTCACGAATCACATTTTGTATTTGCACACAAATTTTTTTTTTTCAGAATTGCACTACTGCACTGAGAACGGCACTACCTCACTTTATTGCCTTATTGCTCTTATTTGTTTGCTCTTATTTTTTTTAAATTGTATTTTATTTTATTTCTATTTTTTTGTAAATTCTCATTTTACTTACTGTGTGACATTTAGAGTGGAGGGCAAAGTAAGAATGTCATTGTACAGGGAAACATGTATTCTATCTGTGCATATGACAATAAACCCTTTGAATCTTGAATCTTGAATTTCCCTACGCTATCGTCAAGTTACTCAACCTCGCCACAACTCAAGATTCGTCTACTCTACCAGGACCATACTTCACTCTTCCCCATAAGAACTTTGCTTCTCCTCTAGACTCGGCTCATCCTCCCACTGACTAGTAAGTTTTGTTTACATGTTCAGATACCATATCCCACAAGTCACTGTCAAGATACTCATCTTCGTGTCCTCTTTCATAGACTGGAGTTCAGCACCATATAGCGAGTCGGAGGACTTACTGGACTTACTTACCTGTTTTGCCAACTATTATATTTTATAATAAACCTTATTTTAAACTGAATAGTTGTTTCAAGCACTTCATTGGGTCCAACCCTAAAACTATTACCTTACACATACAGAACCAAAACCCCCCAAAATTAAATGTGGAATATTAAATATCAGATCTCTCTCATCTAAATCTGTTAGTAAATGACTTAATGAACGATCATCTATTTGATTTATTCTGTCTCACTGAAACTTGGTTGCAGTAGGAAGAATATGTCAGTCCAAATGAGTCAACCCCCCCCAAGTCATATTAATTATCATGTTCACAGTGATGGAGCCAGACATTTTTCATAGGGGTGGCCAGGCTGAGAACATTGTTCAATTTATTGTGGCATAAACTAGAATGCACATAAAAGCACACAAGTGTTATGTGCTAACATGTAGATGTACAATTAGCAATTTTAAAGCTCTTTTTATTAGAACTGTCAATAAACCATCTCATACAACTTTTACAAGTTATTCTATTTACTTGGAAATAATGCCAAACATTTTAGCTAAAGTCCAATATGTCACTAACAACAATAGAGGAACTACATTAAATTGCCAAAAGCATTCGCTCACCTGCCTTTAGACCCATATGAACTTTAGTGACATCCCATTCTTAATCGACAGGGTTTATTATGACGTCAGCCCACCCTTTGCAGCTATAACAGCTTCAACTCTTCTGAGGAGGCTTTCCACGAGGTTTAGGAGTGTGTTTATGAAATACATAATACACAGTGCTCGCAGTCTTCGCTCTAATTCATCCCAAAGGTTTCTATTGGGTTGAGGTCAGGACTCTTTGCAGGCCAGTCAAGTTCTTCCACACCAAACTCAATCATCCATGTCTTTATGGAACTTGCTTTGTGCACCTGAATTCATTTATTTGGATGGGTGAGCGAATACTTTTGGCAATATAGTGTATTTCAACCACTGTACCTAATAGTTATATGTGGTTATTTGACATAAAATGCTTGTGTCAAACAGTGGAGGGATTTGGCTGAGCTTCAGTCCTTGGAAATCTTTTAAATCGAAGCTGGGCTGGTCCTTCAGCTCAAGATTTCGAGATGTCTGAAACAAGAAAAATACAAAAGTCATTTTTAAGTCAAGTTTAAGAATGTAAGTCATGTACCTGGTGGTGGCCCACAGTGACCAGTGCATCTCAGTGAAAGCTCAGCTTAGATGGTGGCTCTGCTCAATAAGTGAAGACACATGAGTTAAAATAATCATAGTACCAAGTTTGATCAATCTTTTTGGCTTTATAAATTGTCAAAGGCAATTTCATAAGTACTGTCACATAATACATATCACAGGTTGTGTGTTCTACCCAGACATTCACTTCCTAAGGTCCTAGGTCTGTCTGTCATTTCTAAGCCTCACAGTCAACCTGCATGCCCTCAACATCTTTCTGAATGTCAGCATTTGGTGTTTTGCTTACCGACACCAAACTCTTTCTGTTGGTGTTCTTTAACATTAAACATTTTCATGTTGTTGATAACCCAATATATTCCCCTGACAACTTTTACCAATGTTGTGAGTGCATTTTAAGGCTCTCTAAAGACTTTTGTGGAGTAGATTTCCACTCACCCCAACCGGTCAAGGCAGATGGCCGTCCACCCTGAGCCTGGTTCTGCGGGAGGTTTCTTCCATTAAAGGGAGTTTTTCCTCTCCACTGTTGCCTAGGACTTGTTCAATGGGGAATTGTTGAGTTGCCTCTATATACTTGTATAGTCTTCACTTTATTCTGTAAAGTGCCTTATGATGAATTTTGTTTTGAATTGGCGCTATATAAATAAAGATGAATTGAATTGGAAAAAAGGAAAAGAAAACACAAGAAACACAACCATTAATACCTGTCTTAATGTTCACATGGATTTTATATGTTTTGATATGTGGGTTTTAACCTGTGACTTTTCTGGTTCCATAAAAATAACATTTAAAAAAAGGATAATAGTCTGCGTTTGGTAGAATGCTATACTTCACACGGGGCACAAACTCTTTGGCTACGAAAACAATTTACCATTTGATTTTTGAAATGACCACTGCTACATCCTCATGTGAGCAAAAACCAAGAGAACTCCAGGTGTTTCATACTTCTCAAAGTCATTTTGTGCTCTCTACTGCTGTGAAGTTCAGTTTAGTAGCCACACCTCAGCAGAGCATCCTGCCAGAGAACCATTCCTGCAGGGCTCTGAAAAAGTTAATTGGGCCCATTTTATCGTTTAAAAGTTGCCTTTCCATTTACAGACACTAAGTATAAATTGTAGAACACACGCTTTTAATTTCTGTTATTTTGTAAGAATACCCTCTTGTGGACACTTCACCTGCCACTCAAGTATAAAAGAATACGTATTCAAGTGTCGGTCAACATTGAGTCAGAAGTCAGAAGAAGAAGTAAAAATCTATCTATCAAATAATTGATAAAACACATTTGTTTATACAGTAGAAATCTTAAACATGTGTTGTTGTTTCCAATATTCCAAAGTTCAAGTGTTCAATGACAATGTTCAAAAATGTAAAAGGACATTATTCACAAATACTTTGTTTTGTAAGAGGATCCCACTGGGATGTGTCAATAAAAACCATGCAGCAAGTAAACTGCAATGATGAAGATGAGGATGTGATTCAACGAATGAAAGAGACAGAAAGTGATGAAGGTTAAGTCAGAAACTGATAAATCAGTTTTTCTGGCAGAGTTTTAGTCAGAAGCTGTCAGGGCTGCAGCTTCTCCTCCTCCTCTCTCTGAGGATGGAGGACCAGGACGGAGCAGAGCTCTGCTTTCCACAACTATTCAATGCCTCCTGCAGGAAACCAGAGATCACTCAGTCTGATGCTGTCTTACTGCATTTGCTGTTCTTCATCTCTGTGTTCACTGTGATTCTCAACCTGCTCGTCATCATCTCAGTCTCCCACTTCAGGCAGAGATAAACTCAGCAAAACTTACAATTGATTCTTTTATAAGTGTGAACAGTCTGATTTACAAGAAAATGTTACTTAGAGTTAGTGTGTAAATAACTTCACATCTTGACACCAGACGTATTTTCTGCTTTGCTGACAATGTTTTTGAATGTTAAATATCCAGATGTGCCACATGTAAGACATATCACTTTACATTAATGTCTGATATTACATTACATGTCTTTGTCTCCCTGCAGGCAGCTGCACACACCCACCAACCTCTTCATCCTGTCTCTGGCTGTGTCAGATTCCCTTACTGGGCTTGATTCTATATTAGAAGCTCAAAAACAAACAGCCTGTTGGTTGATTGGTGACATCATGTGTTCTCTGCATGTTTATGTGAGCTCAATCTTTCTCTCTGTCTCAATAGGAAACATGATTCTCATATCAGTCGACCGTTATGTGGCTATTTGTGACCCTCTGCATTATTCCACCAGAGTCACTGTGACAAGAGTTAAAATTTGTGTTTGTGTGTGTTGGACCTGTTCTGTTGTGTATAACAGCATCATTCTAAAAAATGAACTAACACAACCAGGTATGAATAATTTCTGCTATGGACAGTGTGTTGTTATAATTCACTACATTGCAGGAATTGTTGAGAGTGTTTTGTCAGTTATTGCTCCAATCAATGTGATGATAATTCTGTATATGAGAGTGTTTGTGACGGCTGTGTCTCAGGCTCGTGCCATGCGCTCTCATGTTGCAGCCGTCACACTCCAGCATTCAGGGACTGTAATGAGTAAGAAATCTGAGCTGAAAGCAGCCAGGACTCTGGGTGTTGTTGTACTTGTGTTCTTAATGTGTTTCTGTCCATATTACTGTATCTCGTATGTACAAATCAGTTCTAATAGCGCTTTACGTATAGCCGCTGGTCTCTTTCTGTCTCTTTTCTCCTGATTGAAGTGATGCTTCATTATTTCAAGTGACGGTGCTTATTATCAGTAACTCATCATACACACTCCCTGCTGCAGATACCTTTTTTTTTGTGTTTGTTTTTGTTTTGTTTTTTTTGTCCTTTCGGATTATCCCGTGAGTTCAGGGTCGCCACAGCGGATCATTGTCCGCATATTGATTTGCCAGTTGTTTCTGTTTTACGCCGGGTGCCCTTCCTGACGCAACCCTCCCCAATTTCTACCGGGCTTGGACCGACACTGCACAGCTGGGGAGGGGAATGGGCTGTTAGGGCTTCAGTGTCTTGCCCACGGACACTTCGACATATATAGCCAGGGCCGGGGATCGAACCACTCATCCGTGGACGACTGCCTTTACCAACTGAGCTAAAGCCGCCCCCTTTCCCTGCTGCAGATATCTAACCTGTGTATTTCCTGTCTGAGTCTGTCCTGTTTCTCATTCAGCTTCTGCTTACAAACAGTTTTTTCCTCTGTGTCTGTTTTCACAAGCACCACACAGTGACTTCTGTTACACAGAACTAAATAATTAGCAAACTTTGATGAATGTGGTACAATTTACATTCTGTCTCTCTTCCTCAAATGTGCACAAACACTCCAACAGACCTTGCATCAATAAGCCAAAACATTAATACCACCTGGAGGTTTTAATATTAAATCAAAAATGTCTTTTTAAGTTAAATTCATGTGCAGATTCAAGGAGAGAAAACTTCAAAAACTGTCTGACTTTTCACTGTAAAACATTCTATTACTTTTTTCTTCAATCTTGAAAACAAATAAATCAAAGCCTAAAAAAGGGTTAGAGCTTCATGTTTCACACATAGGTCTATGTAGAGGCGATCTTAGTCGTATCTGGTGGTCCCACAAATCATTTCCACCGAACATGGTAAGAAACCTTGTGCCTCCACAGCTACAAACTGAACCTTTCACTTCTGCCTTGGTGCGGTCCCCACTTCCTTGTAGTCAGTTCTTTCTGTCACCCCTAAACCTAAATCTCTAATAGCTGTACCTGGTAGGTCCTATTGTAAGTACTATGAAATAATGATGGAAGAATCAAGCCTTTCTAAGGCAATTGATTCAAAAAATGGTTCAGTGTTTAGAAACATTTGAATGACCACATTGGCGACACCTGCTGGAGAAATGTGTGTAGATCTCAAGAAAAGAGAGTGAGTCAAAGATGTGGAGAACGTACTATAGTTTGAAGAATTACTACATTTAATAATTCTGCGAAAAAAAATGTGTGGTGGCAAGTGCCGGTTTGGCTTGGGTGGAAATGGGTGTTATCAGTCTTTCATTCATTCTTTCATTTTCAGAATAACATTGTGTGTGAATAAACTGGATGTGACTATTGTAAATCCTATATTCTTGCACTTGCATCTCATATAATGTGAACACTTTTCTGACCAGACTTTGCTTTGATGTTTTCTCTTTGACTTAGATTTTTGCTGCCTTGTACCTCACTTGTAAGTCGCTTTGGATAGAAGATGTTTTGGGTTTTAATCAGTTTCTTATTTTGCTTAAAGTCTCTCCAGCTTTGAAGAATGTTCTCTTACAGGGAACAGATGTTGCAGGGATGGAGAGATATTTCCTAAGAAGACTGTACAGATCCCAAATGATGCATTTCATTAAAGTGGGTTGCACCGAATCAAACAGCTCCCACACGAGTGACCTATTTCACTTTTTTGCTCCTTCGATTTTTCAAATAAATCTCTACAAATATTCTCTCTTTTTCTCTGTCTTAATCTCCTTCTCATAAATCCACACAATCCGGGCATTTTGATTCGTTGTCGTAGTGTCATTGAATGACACTGCTTCACATCTGTGAGCTACAGACAACCATCATCACTGAGTGGGGATCAGCCTGAACTCTTTTGAATAGTCATGTAATGCAAGTGTCAACTGACTCAGCATCAGTTGCTGTTTATGTTCCATGAAAGATATCACCTACTTTAACAAAGAGACAGACCTCAATCAATAGTGGAAGACAGAGCAACTTTGTTGTTTACTCCCAACAATCTTCGAGCAGTCGACTGACCCACTATACCTGAAGGAATATAGATCTAGGCCAAACAGATGTGCTAACTGATCTGTGTCATGCATGACATGGTAATTAAGCAAAAAGCCTACTGGGGTGTCTTCCCCTAAACCTAAAGCCACGGAGGAGCTTACTGATTAGAGGCTCGCTGCTGCCATCATTGATCCTTCCTATTGAGCATGGTCTTATACAGTGGTCCTTACCCCTGTGTCAGTTACATCATTCATAATCTAGTTACCTACACAGATACTTACCCACTGCCCACCATACTAAAGATTTATTTCTCATTGACACCTCCAGACTTGACTTTATCAAGTGCTCAATGAGTAAATGAGTCATTTTCTTTTCTCTCTTCACTTTCCACTCACCCCAACCGCTCAAGGAAGATGGCCACCTACCCTGAGCCTGGTTCTGCTGGAGGTTTCTTCCATTAAAGGGATTTTTTCCTCTCCACTGTTAACTAGGACTTGTTCAAGGGGGAATTGTTGTTTTTTCTTTATACATCTAATTTTGGCCTCGAGATGACTTTATTGTGAATTGGTGCTATATAAATAAAGTTGAATTGAATTCTCTCCCTCTCTCTCTGAATGGATGGTGAAGGAGTGCTGCAGCTTATGCTTCAACGTTTCTGAGCTCTATGATTTTTCATTTCTTTTTTTGTTTATTTTTTTTTCTTTTAGTTCAGTTTGTTTGATAGGTTCTACTGTAGGGTAAAATTTAGACTACACATTTCTGACCAGCTGGATGGTTTTGCAAAACACCAAATGCTGTTAGTTGTGGGATTATAATGGTAGTATGTCACTTTAAATTAATTCACAATTGTTGTTATTTTAAAAGTGGTATTTTTATAGCTAATAAATAAATAATGTTGATATTGAATATTGAATGTACTGTGATAAAAACAACCATTTTGTTATTTTTTAATGAATATTGTAAAAATTATGGTTTTAGTATGTTCTAAAGCTATTTTGTTAAATAAAACTAAACTAAACTGAACAAACAATCTCTGTGATATGTCTCCAAAAAGGGCAGAGACCAACTTATAATACCATCAAAACTGTGAGTAAAAGTTGAGAAAATAGAACAACTGAAGAAGATAGAGAAAAATGAAAGGGACGAAAATGAGGATATGATTTAATTAGCACACGCGAGAGAGTGAGAGAATGATGGTCAAGTTGCAAACTGATAAATCAGTTCGTGTGACAGAGTTTTAGTCAGAAGCTGTCAGGGCTGCAGCTTCTCCTCCTCCTCTCTCTGAGGATGGAGGACCAGGACAGAGCAGAGCTCTGCTTTCCAGAACTATTCAATGCCTCCTGCAGGAAACCAAAGCTCCAACAGGCTGATGTTGTCCTCATGTATTTGCTGTTATTCATCTGTGTTTTCACTGTGGTTCTCAACCTGCTCGTCATCATCTCAGTCTCCCACTTCAGGCAGAGATAAACTCAGCAAAACTTACAATTGATTATTTTTATAAATGTGAACAGTCCAATTTACAAGAAAATGTTACTTAGAGTTAGTGTGTAAATAACTTCACATCTTGACACCAGACGTATTTTCTGCTTTGCTAACAATGTTTTTGAATGTTAAATGTCCAGATGTGCCACATGTAAGACATATCACTTTACATTAATGTCTTGTATTACATTAAATGTCTTTGTCTTCCTGCAGGCAGCTGCACACACCCACCAACCTCCTCATCCTCTCTCTGGCTGTGTCAGACTTTCTCCAGGGGCTTGTGACACTGGTAGAAGTTCAGCGACAAACAGGTTGTTGGTTTCTTGGTGACCGCATGTGTTCTCTACGTGTTTATGTGGCCACAATCATTCTCGGTGCTTCAATAGGAAACATGATTCTTATATCAGTCGACCGCTATGTGGCTATTTGTGACCCTCTGCATTATTCCACCAGAGTCACTGTTAAAAGAGTTAAAATGTGTGTTTGTGTGTGTTGGACCTGTTCTGTTGTCTACAATGGTCCGATTATAAAGGACTTCTTGACTCAACCAGACCTGTATAGATCCTGCTATGGACAGTGTGTGGGAGGCACTGACAACATTTCAGGAATTGTTGACAATGTTTTATCATCTATTGCTCCAGTTACTGTGATCATAATTCTGTATGTGAGAGTGTTTGTGACGGCTGTGTCTCAGGCTCGTGCCATGCGCTCTCATGTTGCAGCCGTCACACTCCAGCATTCAGGGACTGTAATGAGTAAGAAATCTGAGCTGAAAGCAGCCAGGACTCTGGGTGTTGTTATAGTTGTGTACCTAATGTGTTTCTGCCCATATTTCTCTTGTGCTTTTGTACCAGCTAACTCTGTTGGTGATTTACCAACTGTTGGTTTCTCTCTATTGTGCATTAACCCCTGTCTGAACCCTGTGATCTACGGCTTGTTCTACCCCTGGTTTAGAAAAGCTATCAGACTCATTTTCTCTCTTCAGATACTGCAGCCTGGCTCCCGTGAGACCAACATGCTGTAAACAGAGACTGTGCAGTGACTGAAATGTGATCTGCTCTATGGACAAAGAAATTCACTGGTTCATGTTCTTCAGTGAGTGAATTCACAAATCCAAACAGTGAAAATGTGCAGTTCTTAAAGTTGTTACTGTCAGATAATCTATTGGATTTTCTCCTGATTGAAGTGATGCTAAATTATTTCCAGTGATGGTGCTTATTATCAGTAACCAGTCATACACACTCCCTGCTGCAGATATCTAACCTGTGTATTTCCAGTCTGAGTCTGTCCTGTTTCTCATTTAGCTTCTGGTTTTTTCCCCTGTGTCTGTTTTCACAAGCACCACAGTGACCTTTGTTACACAGAACTAAATAAGAATTAAACTTTGAAAATGACAACTAGGATGAATTTGGTACATTTTATATTCTGTCTCTCTTCCTCAAATGTGAACAAACTCTTCAACAGACCCTTACATGTGAACTATATTGAAGAAATAAAATGAAGTGAAGTGAAAGCAGGTGGTAACAGACTAGGTGGTTTAATGTTGGTCGATAATAGTCCCAACAGGGAGAGGAATTCAAAAGACAGGCGGTAGGACATGAAACAGAGCAGGAGACAAAGAATTTTTCAGATCCTCCAAAATTTTGGTGACATTTTTTAAACGCGGTTTCATGTTGTAAAGTTTACATGGTATTTAAATTGTAAGGTCCGTGGAATATTACAACATTCTTCGAGATTTGTTTATTCAGTCAACTTAAGAGAGGCAGGACTGGTTTCCTTACTATAGAAGTTTGGGCAATGCTTTAGATAACATCCTGTTACTCACCATGTAATAAAAAAAATTTAAAGGGTACATTTTTGTAAAAATGTCGTGCTCTTACTGTATTTGAAATTACATACGTGTAACTACCTGGTTAGAGAATGAAGTGTTTGGGAAAGAAGTAGGTAACAACCTGTGATCTTAAAATGATTTCACTGTTAATTATTTGGTAACTAATTAGCATGTATTCTAACATTATGTGATATGTAATTGATATGTGCTAATAAATAATATTGCAATTACAGGCAACACAGTCAAAACTTAAACTTTTTTAAACGTTTTTAAACTATGGGGCACCTATTCTGTGACTACACGGCACCAAAAGAACATAAGATAAGATGAGATAAGATAATTCTTTATTGTCATTGCACGTTTCGGTACCACAAAATTATCTTTCCAGCAATGCTTTCACAGCATTGTTTCACATCTTCTCTTTTGATCACCAGACTGCCATGTGTTCTTGTGTTTCCTGAAGTCAATGACAAGCCCCCTTTTGTTTTGCTAGTTTTGAGGAGCACTGTAGTTCCACAGCTGCATCTGGGATGTTTTCATGAAGCCTGAGTCTGAGTAATAATTGTTATACAGCTGTCCCATCAGTTACTCACTAATCGGAGTCTCAAATCATCAATTTTTTGATGAGAGCGAGCGTTGACTAGAACTAAACTGGCAATAGCTGGTCTGTGTGGAGCTTGTTGCAGCCTGAATCTGCAGCCTGCCTGTTTACCTCGCTTCTGTCATGTGTATCTCCGTGGACTCCTCTTTTTCAGTCCGAGTATCGTCCACTTGGATAAGTTCTGAGTGTGTCAAATAGTCCATTTATGAAGGAAGGAAAAAAAAATCTGAATAATGTTTCCGTATTTCCATAAGTTTCGAACATGCGTATGATAAAAAGCTGCTGTGAATGGGAGAGCCTCGGGCCTCTGTGCCTTCTTGCACCGTCATGCTGACTGTTAATCCCTGATTGTTAATGAACTGGTTTTATACAGAAATGAACCATATAGGCTACCAGATAAAAGTGTACTGCAAATAATCATTTTCAGTGTGTCCCTTTGATCAAAGGCTACACACACAGACATATCAGAGAAAGATGTGTGAACATCAGCTGCATTCACACAAAATCCTCTCTTCAAGGTTGTGTGCAGATGTTTCTTTCTGCCTTAGAATGTAACAGCTGTGAGAAAATCAGAACCAGTTCTCAGATCCACTTTCTCTTCATTTACGTAAGTCACTAACACCATGCAGGAGAGGCCAATGTTGAGTAACGTTTTTACAGCCCCCTAAAAATTGTACTCATAATTCATTTCAACTTTATTTATATAGCGCCAATTCACAACAAAGTCATCTCAAGGCACTTTACAGAATAAAGTCAAGACTATAAAGATGTATAGAAAGAACCCAACAATTCCGCCTTGAGCAAGCCCTAGTTAACAGTGGAGAGGAAAAACTCCCTTTAATGGGAGAAACCTCCAGCAGAACCAGGCTCAGGGTGGGCAGCCATCTGCCTTGACCGGTTGGGTTGAGTGGAAAGTGAAAAGAACAGAGCAACAAAGAAACAACAACACATCAGGTGATGGATATCATTTCTTGTCCCCTGTGAGGGTAAAGGTTATCAAAGACATTCAGAGACCAAAGACCAACAAGGAAATTCTGTGGTCTGGTGAACTATTCAATTTATTCAATATTATCATTGAGTTATGCTCAATATGACACTTCTTTAAATCAAGCCACATTGTAATATGGTCCTTATATCTTACTATAGGAGCAGATCATCAGACCAGACAACTTGGTAAGTGCTTTCTTATCTGTGCTTGATGTAGAGTGACTTCACCAAATTTTAACATGTTTTCTATGGCTTTAGTTTAGGTTATAAATGTACATTAATGCTTTTAATTTGCCTCTGACTTCTCTAAATTAAAATATCTCTGTTTTTACCTGAAAAACCTGAAAGAGCTTTATATCATTAGGAGTTCAGATGATGTCATCTGGAGAAGTTCTGGAGGAGCAGGTCGACCATGTTCAGACGTAATCTGAATTGAAGGTTCCTCCAATGTCATATGGAGGCATTTTTCAGCTAGAAGTAGAGACATATTTTAAGTCAATGGGAAGTTAAATTGCATTAATATGTACATGTACTACATAAACTAGAACCATAAAAAGCAAGTTGAAATCAGTAAAGGTGTCCTTTAATGTTTTTGGGGTCAGCACCAGCTTTCTTGAGCAGCTGTTTTAAGGGGCGTCAGCATGACCATTTGCCTCCACCTAGTGGGACATTTCACCAACTACAGATTGATTTTACTCAATGCATCACAAATAGATTTTCAAAGTGACCCGAGTCTTTTCCTGCTAGAAAGGAAAATGGCCAAACTGTTAATACATATTTAATGGAACATATCATTTAGAGATTTGAAGTACCTGAGGGTGTTGTTTTGGATAATGGCAGCCATTTTACAGAAATGTAACTAAATTGCAGGGATCTGCTTTCTATTGATTGTAATTTGTATATTCCATATCATCCACAAACTGTGGGACAAGTAGGACGCATGAATCGCACAATTAAGAAAAGATTCATTAAGTCAGTTGGATTTAGGCAAATGAATTGGCATGAGGCATTGCCACTAGTGCTTTTGTCAATATAGTGAATTAAAGTAAAACCACTGGTGTGTCACCATATAAAGTAAACCCTTTTTCTTTAGAAGCACTGAGTAAGGAGGAAATCAGAAGCTGATTTAACACAGTTACGACAAATGCAACAAGAATATGTTAAATGTTTGTTCTTTTTTGTTTCAATGTATTCTCAGCTGATTATACTGTCTCTTCTTTTTCCAGGTGAAGAGCTTTTTCCTATACATACTGTGAAACCTGGTGACTACGTTTTGGTCCACAATTAAAAACCGTAAGTGGAGAACCCAGATACAGATCACCAACTCAAATGCTGCTGGTGGACCAGGACAGCATTCAAAATCAAGGGGCAGCCGCAATGGATTCACACCAGCAGAATCATAGGGTGTGTTTCAGTGAATGATAAAAGCATAAATCAAACCTTGTCTTCCTCATGCAGACATGTCCATTGTCAGACTGCTTTCCCTGTGAATGTAGAAATGCTTGATCATGTTCCTTTGACACGAGAGGAATTTTGTTTTTAAATACCAATGAAGATCAATGGAACTATAACCAATTACAACCACATGGTTAACGGTTGGTTGTTGATGTGTCTCTACAAGAAGATGGTATTGCTAGACATCCTCGACTCCCCAGCTCCCCAGCTCCCCAGCTCCCCAAACGTGCCGTGAGGTCAGTCGCTTTCTTTGGATGGCTGGATAATATCGTGCTTTCATTCCTGGCATACTTGGAGCATGCCTTATGTCTAGAAGTAAGCAACCCAGCTCAAACAATCCAGACTCATGCAGATTACTCTTGACTGCAGAAATGTTAATTTTTTGTCCAGTTGGATATAAAGACTTCATTATACTTTTCTTGAACTTCGAATTCTTGAAAAAGTCTTAGTGTGTCCATGTTTCTTTCATTTCTGGATTATGGTCTTTACACTTGGCACTGGTTTCCCTAAATGCTATGAAATATTTATATTATCTTCAGCTTTATGAAGATATTCTAATTTCATTTAAGGTCTTCTGAAAGCTGTTTTTCACCCATTTGCAAATTTAAAGTGCAAGCTCAAGTTAATAGACCTGGTGCCACTGATCAAGAATTAACTGCAGACACACAAGATCATGAAAGTATTTACCTGTAGGTTTTATCAAAGAGAATGCAAACGTTTGCACTGATAAAGGTTTTTAGTATTTTATTATAACTTTCTTTTTAGCACTGCTTGACCAGTGTTTTTTTACTTTTGATAATAAAGAAACATTTGTACCAGCTGAATGTGACAAATATTATGTTAAATATTCTTTATTATCTTCCTTATGACAGTTTTTACATGCACCCATTTAGAACTTTATTAATACAACATTTGGGTGAAATAATTATATCTTGAGAGCCTGTAGTCTGAATTGCTACCATTATAATTTCCAAAGAAATGCTAGTTTTTTTTCTGCATTATGTTAACTTAACTTAAAGTTTCACACAGGCTCCAGTTTTAGTTCTCATCATGGAATTAAAATCATTTTATGATAAGAATTATCTTTTGATATTCAGAGGCCTCAAAAAAGGAAATTAATTTTCTAAATGTGTAATCAAGTAAACAAGAAAGTGCATAAAAATCCAATTTCCCTTTTTATTTTATGTGGACTTTCCTTCTCTGTGTGCATGTTCCTGAAGTTGGATGCACTCTTATATATTCTGAATTTGTTCATAATAATTAAAAACATCATCTGTAAATAAAATTCAGAAAACTTTTGTTACGTGCAGGAATCACTATAATTCATTGACTCACTCATTGACATCACTGATGAATCTGACAGTGAAGTCATGTGATTGACAGGACTTTTCTTTTATCAGGGAAAAATAAGATAAGATCAATATTGTTTGCTACTTTTCCTGGATAAAATTGATTGATGGAAACAAAAACTTTAATCAAATATGGACTTCTTTTTCTAAGGAAAAGTAATTAAAAGTAATTGACTGCAGAAAGTAAATTCAATGTTTATTTTTTGGGGATGGGCGGCAGCAACAGGAATATTAAATGTTCTGTCACGTGACTTTCAAAATTCATATAATTATATTTTATCCAGGGGTTTAACCTGAATAAACTGATTGTAGACCTGCTCCCACCCAGATGGTTTAGTCTGATCCAAAGCAGTAGTTTTACAGAATTGTTACACTGCCTCCTTGTGGACATTGAAACAATCTGCATGTTACCCAAGATTTGGTAGTAATTGATGGATATGTTGAAACTTAAGTTAGATTAACAAATTATATCTTATGTTTTATTGAGCAGCACAAATATAACCTGGCAGCCAGTAGGTCATGGGTTCAAATTTAACAGCTATGGAGTACTGTTGGGCAATAAACAATATTGTGATATCTTAAACAATTTACAGGTGATACACGATATACATCTCAATATTTTGAAATCACCTTTAAAGCACTTTATAAAACCTTTATTTGACCTTTTAATGCAAACAATAAAACTACTGTGATGATTCTAATACTGTTGCCTGGTACTTGGCTGAGTCAGGAAACATTACTACTGCAAACATCCCTTTATCAGCACAAGAAAATAATTTATTAACATTTATAGTTTCTTCTTCTTTTCCTTTCGGCTGCTCCCTTTCAGGGGTCGCCACAGCGAATCATGTGCCTCCATCTAACTCTATCCTCTGCATCCTCTTCACTCACACCAACTAACTTCATGTCCTCCCTCACTACATCCATAAATCTCCTCTTTGGTCTTCCTCTAGACCTCCTGCCTGGCAGCTCCAACCTCAGCATCCTTCTACCGATATATTCACAGTTTCTCCTCTGAACATGTCCAAACCACCTCAATCTGGCCTCTCTGACTTTATCTCCAAAACATCTAACTTGAGCTGTCCCTCTGATGTCCTCATTCCTGATCCTGTCCATCCTCGTCACTCCCAAAGAGAACCTCAACATCTTAAGCTCTGCTACCTCCAGCTCTGCCTCCTGTCTTTTCTTCAGTGCCACTGTCTCTAAGCCGAACAACATCGCTGGTCTCACCACCGTCTTGAACACCTTTCCTTTCATTCTCGCTGATACTCTTTTATCACACAACACACCTGACACTTTTCTCCATCCGTTCCAACCTGCTTGCACTCGCCTCTTCACCTCTTTTCCACACTCACCGTTGCTCTGAACCGTTGACCCTAAGTACTTAAAGTCCTGCACCTTCTTCACCTCTGCTCCCTGTAACCTCACCGTTCCACCAGGGTCACTCTCATTGACACACATGTATTCTGTCTTGCTGCGGCTAAGCTTCATTCCTCTGTTTTCCAGAGCAGACCTCCACCTCTCTAGATTTTCCTCCACCTGCTCCCTGCTCTCACTACAAATAACAATTTAATCTGCAAACATCATAGTCCAGGGAGATTCTTGTCTAACCTCATCTGTCAGTCTGTCCATCACCAGAGCAAACAAGAAGGGGCTCAGAGCTGATCCTTGATGCAGACCCACCTCCACCTTGAACTCCTCTGTCACAACTACAGCTCCTCACCACGGTCTTACAGCTCTCATACATGTCCTGCACCAATCTAACATACATCTCTGCCACTCCAGACGTCCTCATACAATACCACAGCTCCTCTCTCGGCACCCTGTCATACGCTATTTCTAAATCTACAAAGACACAATGCAACTCCCTATGACCCTCTCTGTACTTCTCCATCAGCGTCCTCAAAGCAAATACTGCATCTGTTGTACTCTTTCTAGGCATGAAACCATATTGCTGCTCACAAATACTCACCTCTGCCCTTAGCCGAGCTTCCACTACTCTTTCCCACAACTTCATTGTGTGACTCAGCTTTATTCCTCTGTAGTTGCCACAGCTCTGCACATCTCCCTTTTTCTTAAAAATTGGTACCAGTACACTTTTCCTCCAGTCCTCAGCATCCTCTCACTGTCCAAGATCTTGTTAAACAAACTAGTCAAAAACTCTACTGCCACCTCTCCTAGACACTTCCATACCTCCACAGGTATGTCATCAGGACCAACTGCCTTTCCGCTCTTCATCCTCTTCAATGTCCTCCTCACTTCACTCTTACTAATCTTTGCTACTTCCTGCTCCACACCAGTCACCTCTTCTACTCTTCGTTCCCTTTCATTTTCTCCTTCATCAACTCTTCAAAGTTCTCCTTCCATCTTCCCATCACACTCCTGGCGCCTGTCAATACATTTCCATCCTTATCTTTAATCACCCTAACCTGCTGCACATCCTTTCCATCTCTATCTCTTTGTCTGGCTCTATCTCTTTGTCTCCCTGTACTCCTGTCTACTCTCTTCAGTCCTCTCAGTGTCCCACTTCTTCTTAGCTAACCTCTTTCTCTGTATACACTCCTGAACGTCCTCGTTCCACCACTAAGTCTCCTTGTCCGCTTTCCTCTTTCCAGATGACACACCGAGTACCCTCCTACCTGTCTCCCTGATCAAATTAGCTGTAGTAGTCCAGTCATCTGGAAGCACCTCCAAACCACCCAGAGTCTGTCTCAGCTCCTCCCTGAAAACTAAACGACATTCTTCCTTTTTCAACTTCCAATTAACATTTATAGTTTAACTGTTTAAAATGAAAAACACTTTTTTGTGTTTAATTTCTTTAGGTCACTATCTCAATGTAGCACACTGACTTTGTCTCCCTCTTCTGTCTCTTCCTCCCTTTATTCAAAACACCTCCCTTATAAAAATCTGACAGTGCATCAAGCTGTCACAATACTCAAACGTGCAGTGTAGATACAGGTTAGCAACATTGGAGTTAATGTCAAGTTATGTAAAGAGTTGAACATTTAAACCAATGCTATGTAAAGTGACTTGACAATCAATTAAACCCTAATATCTAACTTTGCGCATTGTTATATTTCATTTGACATGTTGTTGTTTTCAGATAAGATGTTGTATCTTTCCTCAGAACTTTCTCCATGACAGCAGTGTGTGAAATCTCATGTAACATAAACACGAGGGGGATATACAGTGGCATCTTGTGAACAGGATACATCCTGAACTACAGAGGTAATGATGGAATAAAAAGTGAGCAGAGAGTCTCCAAGAGGAAGATAAGCTAATGAAGTTTAAGATATTACATGACATTTTGTTTTTAAGAGTTTTTGATCTAATCATTTACAACATCCTAGGAAGAAAAAATATATTTCTGACCAAAAGCTAATTACTGTTAAAGAGATGTTTGCAGACTTAACTTTCAGATTTCATTTCTCATCAGCCAAGCACCAGGCTAGTATTTAGGTCTCAGCCATTATTTATTTTCACTCAAGAGCTGGTAAATATATGTGAAAATCTTAACATAAATGTAACTGTAGCAGTGAATGTGTACATCTACCAATCTTTTTAAGCAACGCAGTAAAACTATGACTGTACCACTTCAATACAGTGTCTAGTTTGATTTTTGATGAGAATTGTTTTTTTTAATCCATAGAGCAGATCACATTTCAGTCACTGTCTCTGTTTACAGCATGTTGGTCTCACGGGAACCAGGCTGCAGTATATGAAGAGAGAAAATGAGTCTGATAGCTTTTCTAAACCAGGGGTAGAACAAGGCGTAGATCACAGGGTTCAGACAGGGGTTAATATATGACAGAAAAATTATGGCTGTAACAGACACTGTAACAGGGATATTTTGCACAAACAAGAAAAAAAAAACATAATATGGACAAAAACACAATATGTACACAACTACAACAATCCCCAGAGTCCTGGCTGCTTTCAGCTCAGATTTCTTAGTCATTACAGTCCCTGAATGCTGGAGTGTGACGGCTGCAACATGAGAGCGCATGGCACGAGCCTGAGACACAGCCGTCACAAACACTCTCAGATACAGAATTATCATCACAGTGACTGGAGCAATAAATGACAAAACTACGTCAATAGTCATTTCAGTGTTGCCAACATAGATAAAACATTCTCCATGGCAGGACTTAAACCTACCTGGCTGAGCCAGATCATCTTTGTAAGGCAGACCACTGTAGAGAAGACAACAGGTCCAACACATGCAAATCCATATTTTAACTTTTGTCACAGTGACTCTGGTGGAGTAATGCAGAGGGTCACAAATAGCCACATAGCGGTCGACTGATATAAGTAACATATCTCCTATTGAGGCATTGGTAAATAACGAGCATGCAAAATAATACAGAGAACATACGAGGTCACCAACTAACCAACAGGGTGTTAATTCGTGTGCTTGCAGAGGTGTTACCACAAGCCCAGAGAGAAAGTCAGACACAGCCAGAGAAAGGATGAGGAGGTTGGTGGGTGTCTGCAGCTGCCTGTAGGGAGACAAAGACATGCAATGTAATATCAGACATTAATGTAAAGTGATATGTCTTACATGTGGCACATCTGGACATTTAACATTCAAAAACATTGTCAACAAAGCAGAAAATACGTCTGGTGTCAAGATGTGAAGTTATTTACACACTAACTCTAAGTAACATTTTCTTGTAAATCAGACTGTTCACACTTATAAAAGAATCAATTGTAAGTTTTGCTGAGTTTATCTCTGCCTGAAGTGGGAGACTGAGATGATGACGAGCAGGTTGAGAACCACAGTGAACACAGAGATGAAGTACAGCACATAGATCAGGGCAGCCCTAGACTGACTGATCTCTGGTTTCCTGCAGGAGGCATTGAGGAGTTGTGGAAAGCAGAGCTCTGCTCCGTCCTGATCCTCCATCCTCAGAGAGAGGAGGAGGAGAAGCTGCAGCCCGACAGCTACTGACTAAAACTCTGTCAGACAACTGATTTATCAGTTTCTGTCTTAACCTTCATCTCACTCTCTCACTAATTACATCACATCCTCATATTCATCATCTCTCTTTTTCTCTCTCTACATTTGCCGTTCTACTTTTTTCCCCATTTTACTTACACTTTTGATGGTATTAAAATTTGCCGTAGTTTTCTCTGGACCCCTGCCAAATCTGACCAGTGATGACATGTACAGCCGCATGTCGTCATTCAACCGCTGGCTGTCTAGGTGGTGTCCAGAAAATAATGTGGGCTACATAAATAAATGGAAACGGTTTTGGGAAACTCCTGGGCTGATTAGGAGAGATGGCATTCATCCTACTTTAGATGGTGCAGCTTTCTTATTCAGAAATATGGTTGGTTTTATTAAACAACCAAAAGTATGACAATCCAGTGTTGAGCCTAGGATGCAGAGATCCAGTCCTACACGCCTCTCTGCAGTATCCTTACAACCATCACCCCCCACAACTCCCACATACCTATAGAGACTGTGTCTGCTCTCCGACACATTACATAAACCAAAAATGACCACAAGAGGTAGAAGTACAGAGAGACGCAGCGTAAGGTGAATGTAGAAGTGGCAAAGGCCAAACAAAGAACATATGAGGACTTGTATGCTAGGTCGACACTAAAGCGGGAGAGGTGGATTTGTATGGGTTGGCCAGACAAAGAGATAGAGATGGGAAGGATGTGCAGCAGGTTAGTGTGATTAAAGATAAGGATGGAAATATATTGACAGGTGCCAGGAGTGTGATGGGAAGATGGAAAGAGAACTTTGAAGAGTTGATGAATGAGGAAAATGAAAGGGAACGAAGAGTAGAAGAGGTGACTGGTGTGGTGCAGGAAGTAGCAAAGATTAGTAAGAGTAAAGTGAGGAGGGCGTTGAAGAGGATGAAGAGCGGAAAGGCAGTTGGTCCTGATGACATACCTGTGGAGGTATGGAAGTGTCTAGGAGAGGTGGCAGTAGATTTTCTGACTAGTTTGTTTAACAAGATCTGGGAGAGTGAGAGGATGCCAGAGGACTGGAGGAGAAGTGTACTGGTACCAATTTTTAAGTACAAGGGAGATGTGCAGAGCTGTGGCAACTACAGAGGAATAAAGCTGATGAGCCAAACAATGAAGTTGTGGGAAAGAGTAGTGAAAGCTAAGCTACAGGCAGATGTGAGCAGCAATATGGTTTCATGACTAGAAAGAGTCCAACAGATGCAGTATTTGCTTTGAGGATACTGATGGAGAAGTACAGAGAAGGTCAGAGGGAGTTGCATTGTGTCTTTGTAGATTTAGAGAAAGCGTATGACAGGGTGCCGAGAGAGGGAAGAAACGCAACAATGACCAAATCATACTTTCCCTCTGACTTCGGGTGGGGATCCTGAGTATAGTACAGTTAAAACATACACATATTGTTTAACTTACCCATGCATCTCAATCATGTGAGCAACCAGTATATTGACAAGCTGCCTTCTGGGGCTGTGTATTCCTCTAACACATCCTGACCACCTGCTTTTGTCAGCAAAGCATCTCTGACCAACTATTTACAGAAAAGGGAAGAATAGGAAATTAGAAGTTATACCGTGGCTTCAGATTTTCTATTTTAAGTAGTACTTAAAAAAGCTAGCAAAATTTAAAATGGCCATAATGCTACCAATTATTTTTCCATATCATTCATTTGCATACAATGAATCACAACATAAAAAAGATCAAACTTGCAGGTCTGTGCACTTCAGCAATAATGGTTGCTACCTCCTTAGCAGTTTCTTAGTCTGAATTGCTTGTTGTAAGATAGGTCCTCTATCCAATGACAGAAAACAAAACACATTATTTAACATAATATTTGCATTTTCAAAATTTAGCATCCTTTACTCGTTTATTAGGAAACACCAGATTAATCCTCGTCTTGAAGCGTTAGGTACAAGTCAGCATTGGCTTCAACCACCTTATTAAGTCGTCATCTTCCACTGCAGTGTGGGACGCATCACATGGAGAGTTGAGCTCTATTTGACAACCCGAATTTGCATCTGACTGCAAAATAAATACATTCCTTAGCAACGACAAAGTGAAGATACAGACTCTCTTCCCAACTGTTGGACAAGATAAATATTACAACTACCCATTAAATAATTACCTGCACTGATTTATTAACAGATCTTTTAGCTGATAATGATGAATAAAGAGATTTATACAATTTTAAGAAAACAGATGTAAATTATAATATAAATCTCAGCATTAGCAGCAATGTGGCGGGTAAAAGTAATGAAAGTGTTTAAACGGTCCCTCTAGGTAGCGCTAATGCTAATTAGCATTAGCGTTAGTTTAGCTAGTGAAGACCAACTCTGTTTCAGCCTCATTTTCGGGCATTGCTGTTTTGAATCGGCACAGAGTTACATGCATGTACTCCTGGACAATAATGAGCAATTCTTGTGATTAAAGTAATGAATTTATTAAAAATTTTATTTTTTATTAAAAATAAAACCGGGCCCCCTAGCCAACCACTTCTCAACTAGCTTGCTAGAGTTTATTTTGTGCTCGTTATTAAAGTTACATGATTTGTAATGTTATGGTGGGACAAAAGGTATTATATTTAGTCATTAAGACAGCATTAAGCTAACTTCATTAGTTGAGCTATCTTAGCTTGGCTTGGTAATATTTATATATTTACAATGCAGGATCACTTAATGTCTTTGTCTGTTCATTCTTTGCTAATATTATTTGGTCATCGAATAAACAGTGGAACAGTGGGCAGGGCAGCACCAATGAGTAAGTCTGCAGATGTCACTTACTGCTGCCATCTGTTCTTGTCCTGTTTGGTGACGGCTCCAGAATGTAATAGAGTGATGGGATTAGCGGCTCCTGTGGACTGTCAAACGTCCTTAGCTGTTGCAGGAAATACATCCTCTACTCAGCATTTCTCAGAATAAAGTTCATTTTATTTCCCAGCTCAAGTCAATGAAGGAAGAATTTGAAGCTTTCTTTAGTTGTGACAGGGTTGGTGGAAATAATGGCAGGAGGCAGTGTGGGAAGGCTCTCCCTTGACTTCAGTTTGTCAAGGTTTCACTTTCAGGACCCAAATTCATACACATAAGCGTAGCTTTAAAAGACCGTAAATTGTACCACTTCATAAAAGACATAAAAACATAGAAGACTCCAGAAGTTGTGTCAGAAACGGTGCTAATGGTTGTCCATGAGTAAGTGGTGTGCTACCTACATGCGAAAGCATTTTTATTGCCATACTGTGCCACAGACATGACTGACCTGATCACAGCTGGTCAATCTGCAAAGTTTGTACAGAGCGTACAGAGCTCTTGTCGAGGGAGAAAAAACCCGCGGCGGCGGGCTTTGTGTTTAGACCAGCGATGCGTGGTGCAGCGACGCTGTTGTGATCTGCAAGCACTGCTCACCCCTGGTGGAGTTCATGATTATCAAGTGCCGGCCGTTCTATCTGCCAACAGAATATACAGCCATACTGCTCGTTTCTGTTTACATTCCCCCGAACAACAACACCAGCAGCAGGAACAATGCACTTAATGAACTGCACCAGTACATCAGTGAGCACCAGACAGCCCACCCTTATGCTTTTCTCATCATAGCTGGGGATTTCAACCATGCAGACTTAAAGAGTGTGTTTCCAAAAATACACCAACACATTAACTTTCCAACTCGAGGAAATAACATCTTAGACCTTGTTTACACCACACAGAGAGGAGCTTGCAAAGCCCTTCCCCTCCTCCCTTCAGGACTGTTTTGACACCACTGACTGGGATATGTTTAAGCAGGCTGCCACATATAATAACACCACAGACCTCCAAGAGTACTCAGAGACTGTCAGTGCCTACATCAACAAGTGTATTGATGATGTAACTGTCAAAAAGACCATCACTGTACGGGCCAACCAGAAGCCATGGATGACAGGGGACGTCTACAGACTCCTGAAGACGCGGAAGACTGCCTTCAGAGCTGGAGATGAGGTGGGCCTGAGAACAGCCAGGGCCAACCTGTCCCGTGGCATCAGAGAGGCCAAGAGACTCCAGGAGGATAGCTCATCAGTTCAGCAACAGCAGAGACACTCAGAGCCTGTGGCAGGGAATACAGACCATTACGGACTACAGGCCCCCACCGCGGACGTGTGACAGCAACATCTCTCTGCTGAACGAGGTAAACGCCTTCTTCGCTCGCTTTAAAAAGCAAAACAGCTCCACTGCACAGAGGACTCCACCTCCTCCTGGTGACCAGGTGTTGATGCTGACCCCAGACAGATCCTTCAGCAGGATCAAGGCACGAAAAGCTCCGGGTCCTGACAACATTCCTGGGCGTGTACTGAGAGACTGTGCAGCAGAACTCACCAATGTCTTCACAGACATTTTCAACATCTCTCTACGTCAGGCTGTTGTTTTTGACCACATGCGTCAAAGCTACCGTCATCATTCCAGTCCAGAAGAAGCCGTCTCCATCCTGCTTCAATGACTACCGTCCAGTTGGACTTACTCCGATTATCATGAAGTGCTTTGAACGGCTAGTCATGCAGCACATCAAGTCTGCCCTCCCCCCCTCTCTGGACCCCTTCCAGTTTGCAAACCAACCGCTCGACCGACGATGCTGTCGCAACGGTTGTCCACTCAACACTCACACATCTGGATAAAAAGGACTCATACGTCAGAATGCTGCTCAACACTTCGCTGTGCAACTGGCTGTTGGACTTTCTAACTGGAAGACCTCAGGCAGTACGGGTCGGCAGTAATACAGCACCATCACACTGAACACTGGGGCCCCCCAAGGATGTGTGCTGAGCCCCCTTCTCTTCACCCTGCTGACCCAGGACTGCACACTATCACAAAACTCCAACCTCTTCATTAAGTTTGCGGATGACACGACTGTGGTGGGTCTCATTAGCAACAACGATGAGACAAAATACAGAGCGAGGTGAGACGCCTGGCCGGGTGGTGGAGTGACAACAATCTCTCTCTGAATGTGGAGAAGATGAAAGAGATTGTTGTTGACTTCAGGAGAGTGCATACTCAGCATGCTCCTCTAACTATCAACGGCGCTAATATGGAGAGGGTGAGCAGCACCAAGTTCCTGGGTGTGCACATCACAGAGGACCTCTCCTGGACCGACAACACTGCAGCACTAGCCAAAAAAATCACAGCAGCGTCTCTACTTCCTCCCCAAACTGAGAAGAGCCAGAGACCCACCCCCCATCATTTACACCTTCTACAGAGGCACCATTGAGAGCATTCTAACGAGCTGCATCACTATGTGGTATGGGGCCTGCAACGCCTCCTGCTGGAAGAGTCTACAACGCATAGTGAGATCATTGGTGTCTCTCTCCCCTCCCTCCAGGACATTTATGGAACCCGTCTCACCCGCAAAGCCCTCTGGATTGCGGTTGATCCCACTCACCCGTCACACAGCTTCTTCAACCTGCTGCCATCTGGGAAGAGACTGCGGGGCCTACAGGCCAGGACCAGGGTATATTATATATATAAATATATATATATTATATATATATTATATATATATATTATATATTATATTTTTATATTTATGTGATATAGATCTTAGGCTCCACTGTTAGAACTACCTGTAAGCACCATGGATCCGAGAGAAATGCAATTTCAGTTCCCTGTATGTATGTACGTAGTGTTCATGTGGAAGAACTGACAATAAAGCTTGACTTGACTTGACTTGACTTGACTTGACTTGACTTGACTTGACTTGACTTGACGGAACGTGGGATG
This sequence comes from Channa argus, assembly GCF_033026475.1. Classification (NCBI taxonomy): domain Eukaryota; kingdom Metazoa; phylum Chordata; class Actinopteri; order Anabantiformes; family Channidae; genus Channa; species Channa argus. The sequence continues at coordinate 1,478,326 of NC_090205.1, forward strand.
GATCCTTAGTGGTCTGGGTAAGCACAGCTTGACAGCCACAGGATTAATGACCTTGGCAACGGGGAAAGGACTAACAAAGCAAGGAGCAAGCTTCCTGCTCTCCACCCGAAGGGGAAGGTCTGCGGTGGAAAGCCAGACCTTTTGGCCCGGGGCATACTGTGGGGCAGGAGAGCACTGCGTGTTGGCCCCCACGTGTTGGCCCACATTTACCACTTCTCGTAACTAGACACTGACTTGAGAAGGGTCTGTTGTGCTCTTCGCCAGGCAAGGTGACAACTTCGTACTGCAGCAGCAGCTGATGGAACCATAGCATCAGAGTCTTGATAGAGAACAAAGGTGGTTGGTAGCCATAGATTACTTGGAAGGGAGTGGGCCCTGTGGCTGTAGATGGAAGGGAGTTGTGAGCATATGCATACATACATACCCAGACCACATTTCTTGACCACGTGGAGGGATCCTGTGCGCACAGTAAGCGCAGACCAGTCTCCAGTTCCTGGTTGAATCTCTTGAAATTACCGTTTGGCTGTGGGTGAAAACTGGAGGGCAGGCTTCAGTTTGTCACTTAAAAAAATAAATAATAAAATCCTTTCTGCTTTCTCGCACTTGCATCTCGCGAACTGTGAACACTTTTCTGATAGGACTTTGGTTTGCTGTTTTCTCCTTGACTTAGATATTTGCTGCCTTGTACCTCACTTGTAAGTCGCTTTGGATAAAAGCGTCTGCTAAATGACTAAATGTAAATGTGATGAAGTGACGGTAAAAGTTGGCAAATCCTAAGAATCTTTGGAGCTGTCGTCTGGAGTCAGGTGTCGGCCAGTCCTTTACCACCTGCACTTTAACTGGATCCATGGTGATGTTGCCTGGTGAGATGATTTACCAGATGAATGTGACAGTGGTGACGTGAAACTCACATTTCTCTGCTTTGACAAATAGTTGGTTTGTGAAGGAGACATTGGAGGACTGGTCTTACATGCTGGACATGGTCAGTCTCAGATCAGGAGAAAAAGAGAATATCATCAAGATAAACAAACATGTATTTGTTCAGCTTATCTTCCAGCACATCACTGACTAAATTCTGAAACACAGCCGGAGTGGTGATCAGGACAAAGGGCATGATCAGATATGTATAATGGCCCCCCAGTGTGTTGAAAGCATTCTTCCATTCGTCACCCTCCCTTATTCTTACCAGGTGATAAGTGTTGCGTAAGTCCAACTTGGTGTAGATGGTGGAGCCTTGGAGGTGTTCGAAAGCTGAGGAGATTAGTGGAAGTGGATATCCGTTCTTGATTGTGAATTTGTTGATGGCACGGTAATCGATGCACGGTCTTAGATCACCATCTTTCTTGCACAGAAAGAAAAACCCTGCTCCGGCTGGTGAAGAAGACGGGCAGATGATGCCAGCGGCCAGTGACCCCGTGACATATTTCTCCATGGCTTGATGTTCCAGGTTGGACAATGAAAAAAGGCGGTCTCTAAGGGGTATTGTGCCGGGCAGCAGGTCGATGGCACAGTCATGAGGTGGCAGGGGACTAAAAACTTCCTTGAGGTCATGATACTGAGAGAGTACTTTGGAGAGGTTAGGGTAATTGGTGTCAAGGTCTTCAGTTGGGACAATGGGAGTCTGAGCAGAAAAAGACATGCAGCTAAACATGGAGTACTCCAACCCAGAATTTTGCTGGTTCACCAGTTAATGTGGGGGTTTTGTGTCTCCAACCATGGTATACCAAGGACCAGGGAATGCAGAGGGGAATCAATGACGTGGAACACCAGGCTTTCTAAGTGGTTGTCTATGGCTAAGGGAACTGGCTTGGTTTTAAACAGTACCTTGTGTAGTAGTTTGTTGTTGAGTGAACAGATCTGGAGTGGTTAAGGCAAAGGTGTGAGTGGAAGCTTGAGTCAATGATCTAGGAGTCTGTCTATGAAGTTGGTGTCAGCTCCTGAATCAAGAAGCGCAGGTACAAGAAGGTGGCATGGAGCAGGGCCAACTAAACTTGGGTTAGGGAGCATGAGTCAGGGGACCTAGACAAGGAACGTCTCAGTAGTGAGAGCGACCAAGCTGTATGGGTTCTGATACCGGGCTAGGAAGACGTCTTGACATCAAGAAACTGGTGTGCACCAATGAACATGGGTCTGGGTTTGGGAGACATGAGAAGCATGGCAATGGGCATGGGCTTTCTCCAGGAGGCGTTCCCTGTGACGGCGAGTAGCGGCCTCAGTGAGGTCTTGGAGGGTCCTTGGTTTGGGTTGCTGAGCCAAGGCAATCCGCCAGGACTTTATAGAACGTGTCATACAATGCTGCATCATTCCATTCACTGTCTGCAGCCAGTGTGCAAAAGTCTAGAATATAATCAATAATGGGGAGCGTGCCCCGAGTCAGAGTGAAGAGGCAGAGTTAGGCTTCCACCTCTGGCCTAGCGGGTTAAAAAAAAATCTGAGAGAGCTCAGTCCCAAAAGTCTTGTAGGTGGAACAATAACTCTACCGCCGAGACCATGCAGCTGTTCCCCACAGAAGGGCGCGGCTAGTGAGCAGAGCAAGGACGTAAGCCACCTTGGCCTCTTCTGATGGGAAGGAGGAAGGAGGAAGACTGCAGGTGGAACTGAATCACACACTGCATGAGAAAGGCCTGGCAGGTTCTGGGCTCCCTCCATATCGCTCAAGAGGTAGAATCTTGGGTTATCTCTTTTAGGGTGGGAAGACATAGCTATAGGTGGGGCTATGGCAGAAGTCTGTGGCGATGCGGTGGTTTAGGTAGTTGGAGCAAACTTAATAGTGAGATGTTTCACCGTAGAAGCTATCTCCTCTAAACATGAATCATGCTTTATGAGCATTTTCTCGACATCACTGCGCCAACATTGTGATGAAGTGTCAGCTGGGTCCATGTTGGCCAGATTGTACTTTAATGAGCTCGTTTTAGGGTTGGACCCAATAAGGTCATTGACACAACTTCTCAGTTCTAATAAAGTTTATTATAGAACGTTATTGTTGGCAAAGCAGGATGATGATGTGGCAAGTCCTCTGACTCGCTAGATGGCGCTTATCTCCAGTCTATGAAGGAGGACAAACAGATGCACTTAGCATTGCACTTGCACATGGACTGGCAAACCCGTATGCATGGCGTGAATCAAAGCATCAGCATAGCATGGAAAACATTCCTTACCATGGCATATGGTTACAAGGGTCCGTGATGATCCTGATTCCTTATGGGCATTAAGCAGTACTCATAATTCTTAGCGTAGTTTGTATAGTCGGGAACAGAGAGAGTCCATAAGGAGCTGTTACTTACTAAACCAGAGCGGCAGGGTCTGGTTTAGAGTCAGGTCATCAAACGTAGCGTGGTCCGAAATGTGGATAGCTACAATGAACTCCAATGAAGGCTGCAAAGTCACGGTGACAAAGCAGACAATCTGGCAGCTTGGTGAGGGAACTGAGGAGGTATATAAGTAGAGTGGTGAGAGCAGGTGAAACTGATTACTGGTGATTAGTAACGCGGAAATAATGTGACGGGACCAGGAAACGGGAAGTGGCTGCAAAATAAAAGTCATGAGGGAGGAAGTGAAGTTGGGGATCCTGGCAGCTTTGCGTTGTTGTCATACTAAAAAGTGAAAGTCCTTTTCATCCTCAGCTTTTAACTAGAGGCCTGTGGGTTCTGTGATAAAATGGCTGATATTTGGAACTGTTCATAATTCCTTTTGAATAAAGCCCCAGTTTCAGCTGAATAGAAACAACTCCAAAGCATTAAGCTGCCACCACCATTACCATTCATTGTGGTTATGATGTACTTTTGGAGATGTGCAGCGATGTTTTTGCACCAATAACACATTTTCCCTTAAGCTTTTATCAGACTACTTAAGTGATATTAATATCTGTTTTGTAGTAAATGTCATCAGACTGCTCCCGGTGACAAATTGATTTGCACATTTAAGAAAGAAAAACAATGTGTGGCAGAAGGATTAAAAAACACGGTTTATGCCTTTAATACCTTGACAGGAAAGAATGTGAAGGAGACAAAGCAGGCACACCTGTGAGTAGGGGGAGGGGGAAATCATTAGGTTGAGCAGCACAGAGGAGAAGACAAAGAAAAGAGAATGACTGAAAGAGAAGTTTTGAAAAAGCCATAACTTATTTTCTGGACCTTGTTCCCCAAGAAAGGAACATGTTAAGAACCACACAAAATTAATAATGGCAGTTGTGTATCAACCAGCTGAATTACTTGAACATTAATGGAAAACCTTGGACTTGAAGTGAGCTGATGACTGGAGTCCAACCCACTTTCTTCCTGTCTGTTGGTTTGCTGATCTGGCCACTCATTTAACGATGAGTTAACCTGATCAGCTGCTCGTCTGACCAGCCACACGCTGGCTCCTCCGATCTGCTTTTCACCTATTCCCCTGCTCTGTTGTTGCTAGCTCTGCCAGTTACCTGTCCACCCCAAATGGCTGACCTGCTCAGCACGCTATCTCAAACACAACCTCCACTGCTGTACATGGACTTAGCCATGTTTTTCTGTTGTCTTTATTCAAATGTGCAGCCAAACATTCTTGGATTCTTGGTCTAACTTCTTGGTCTAATGACACTAGTAATGTCATTTGTTCAGTTTGTTGAAATGCGATTTTTGTAATCTGTCTTCTCTGGTGCATCCCTGGTTTTAAGCTCATTGGTGTGACCCTTATGTGGGACATGAGACCCCGTATTTGGCTACATTGTTGTTCATCTTCAGATTATTCATCTTTATCTATCCATCCATTATCTTACACTTATCTTTTGGTTTTGCAGTGGCAGCAGGCTTAGCAAGGCTTCCAAGACATCCTTCTCCCAAGCAACAATGTCCAGCTCTTAAGGCAGATCATCTTTATCTGGATGTAATACTGCCAATAGTTTTCACACACAAGCAATTTCTCAAAAATGTCAATGAAGTAATAAAAAAAAAAGATTCAAGTCTTTGCAGCACAGTCCCACAAGTTTAATTTCTTTTGCTTGTTTTAGGGCCACAAATAAGGGTCTAAAAGACTAACAGCCTAGGGTCACAAGATTCCCTAACCCGGTCCTGGATGCAGTTAGCAAGAGACAGACATCAGTGGCCAACAGAGAGAGAGAGAGAGAGGGGGAGGGATGAAAGTTAAGGCAGAAACTGAAATAAATTTGAATATTTTTGCCTGAGAGTTTTAGTCAGAAGCTGACAGGGCTGCAGCTTCTCCTCCTCCTCTCTATGAGGATGGAGGACCTCTGTTTTCCAAGTCTCTTCAATGCCTCCTGCAGGAAACCAAAAATCAGTCAGTCTAAAGCTGCCCTAATTTATGTTTTGTTGTTGTTTATTTTCTCTGGTTTTTCTGTGGTTCTCAACCTGATTGTCATCATCTCAGTCTCCCACTTCAGGTAAAAAATAACACTAAGTCACATTTTCTTTGTAAATAAGACTGCTCAGACTTAATAATCAATTTTAAGTTACATTGCCTGTTAACAACTTCACATCTTGACACCAGATGTATTTTCTGCTTTGCTGACAATGTTTTTAGATGTTAAATGTCCAGATGTGCCACATGTAAGACATATCACTTTTCATTAATGTCTGATATTACATGTCTTTGTCTCCCTGCAGGCAGCTGCACACACCCACCAACCTCCTCATCCTCTCTCTGGCTGTGTCTGACTTTCTTTCTGGTCTTGTGACCATGGTAGAAGTTCATCGACAAACAGCCTGTTGGTTTCTTGGTGACCTTATGTGTTCTCTACATGTTTATTTGAGCTCAATTATTCTCGGTGACTCAATAGGAAATATGATACTTATATCAGTCGACCGCTATGTGGCTATTTGTGACCCTCTGCATTACTCCACCAGATTCACCCTGACAAGAGTTAAAATGTGTGTTTGTATGTGTTGGATCTGTTCTGTCCTCTACAATGGTCTGGTTTTAAAGGACTTCTTGACTCAACCAGGCCGGTACAGGTCCTGCTATGGAATTTGTGTGGGGGGCACTGACATTTCAGTAATGTTAGATGCTGTGTTGTCATCTATTGCTCCAGTCACTGTGATCATAATTCTGTATCTGAGAGTGTTTGTGACGGCTGTGTCTCAGGCTCGTGCCATGCGCTCTCATGTTGCAGCCGTCACACTCCAGCATTCAGGGACTGTAATGACTAAGAAATCTGAGCTGAAAGCAGCCAGGACTCTGGGTGTTGTTGTACTTGTGTTTTTAATGTGTTTCTGCCCATATTACTCTCTCCCTTTTGTACAAGATCCCTCTGTTGGTGGTTTACTTACACGTGTTGGCTTCTTTATGTTACATATCAACCCTTGTCTGAACCCTGTGATCTACGCCTTGTTCTACCCCTGGTTTAGAAAAGCTATCAGACTCATTTTCTCTCTTCAGATACTGCAGCCTGGCTCCCGTGAGACCAACATGCTGTAAACAGAGACTGTGCAGTGACTGAAATGTGATCTGCTGTATGGACAAAGAAATTCATTTGTACATGTTCTTCAGTGAGTGAATTCACAAATCCAAACAGTGAAAATGTGCAGTTCTTAAAGTTGTTACTGTCAGATAATCTGTTGGATTTTGTCCTGACTGAAGTGATGCTTCATTATTTCCAGTGATGATGTTTTTGTCAGTAACCAGTCATACACACTCCCTGCTGCAGATATCTAACCTGTGTATTTCCAGTCTGAGTTTGTCCTGTTTCTCATTCGGCTTCTGGTTACAAACAGTTTTTCCCTCTGTGTCTGCTTTCACAAGCACCACACAGTGACTTCTGTTACAGAGAACTAAAAAATAAGTAAACTTTAAAAATGACAACTATCATGCATGTAGTACGTTTTACATTTGCAGTGTATGCAAAAGTTGGTGCCAGACAAGAGAATAATCTACATATACAACATGTCACTTTAAAATGTTAAACTAAATTTCAATGTGACCCATGATAGTTTGATACCTTAACTACAAAATGATGCTGTAAACAGAAACTGTAGAGTGACTGAAATTAGTGGTATGCGATACTCTATTTGGAATTGATGTGTTATCAAATACATACAGGCTCAGTAACGCAAATACTAATACAATACTTTAAAATTGTTAAGGTGGATGCATCATGAAATTGATTTTCCCTTTTTAATTATTCATTAGTTAAAACCCCGATAGAATCTGGGCAAAGTGTATAGGTGTATAACAAAAATACTTTAATTTTACCACTGTATCAGCCTTTTTACAAATTTGGTGGGAATGTGACTTTGCTAAAGATCAGATCACATTTCATGACCAATTTATGCAGAAAAAAGCTAATTGCTCATTTACTTTTTTTTTGCCACTGTATGTGCACACTGAGATGGACTGCTGTATTCTACCATTTCACACACTGGCCAGGCAGAAGTTGCTAAAAGTTGTGCAATTGTATATGTTATTGTGTTATCTTTATACAGTGGACATAAAAAGTCTACACACCAATGCTGAAATGCCAGGATTTTTAGATGTAAGTAAATCTGAAAACTGATATCTTTCACAGCAATAAATTAAATTCAAAGATTCTAATAATGTGGTTAAATAAATATGCACACCCTTAAACTAATACTTTGTTGAAGCACCTCTTGAATGTTAGAGAGCATTGAGTCTTAGGGGGGTTGGGGTCTATCAGCATGCCACATCTTGCCTTGGGAATCTTTGCCCCCTCTTCCTTGCAAAAGCTTTTAAATCTGTCAGATCACGAGAGCATCCCCTGTATTTCTTCAGGTCACCCCACAGATTTTCAGTTAAATTCGCCTACCTCCTTGACTAAAGGCCCAGTTCCAGCTGAAGGAAAAAATCCCCAAAGCATAAAGCTGCCACCACCATGCTTCACTGTGGGTGTTATGTTTACTTAGTGATATGCAGTGATGTTTTTGTGGCAATACCAGATTTTCCCACATGCTTTTGTGATATTTTAAGTAGGCCTTTGCCAAACGTAGCTGGGTTTAGATTATTTCTTCATAGGAAGAGTATTCTGTCTTGCCACCCAACCCCACAGCTCAGACATGAAAAATTGTTGTCACATGTAGAACACACAGACATTTCTGCAGCTTCTATATTGTTTCTAAAGTCCTCTTGGCAGCCTGCCAGGTCATTGGTTTTCCTATTTAATTAAAGCAATTTTGGAGAACTGTCCAGTTTTTAGGGAAGTTACTGTTGCACCATATTTTTTCTACTTGTTAGTGACCATCTTGGTATATCTAATACCTTAGTTTGTTTTTTTTTAAACACAGCCACATTCCTAATTAAAGGAGTGTGCACAGTTAAAATTCTGTTGCATGTCGTAAAACTTTTTAAATAAGTATCTTTTTTACAATTGGGTTCAGTGTTCCTTTAATTTTCAGAAGAAATAAAAATACTAAGGTAAACAATTAGTTGGCTACTGTAATCCTTTGCCCAATGGTTTAAAAGCTGGCTATGGATCTGACTCGCTGTATTTGTCAGATTAGAGAGAAGAGGAAGGCCGTTTAGCAAAGTGATGTACCCTTTTAATTTGCCACTACAGGTAGAGTTGACAGTTAAGCATTGGTATGTGGTTTCTGAATAAATTGCATTTAAAAAAAGTCAATCAATCAAACTTTATTGTCTTTTTGTCATCCATACAGCAGCAGTAGTGCAGACTGAATAAAACTGTGTTTCTCTCTTACTAAAAAAGACATTTTAAAGATTTAAATTTAATAAATAGTAGAATAGATAAAAGTGACAACCAATAGAGTAAAGTTACGATCCAAAGGATTGCAGTAAGGTTTTAGGTCAGTGGTTCAACAAGCTGACCATTTGTGGTAGGAAGCTGTTAAGCAGTCTGTTGGTCCTTTTAATACTGCGATAGCTTTTCTCTGATGGAAACAATTAAAACAGTTTATTGAGAGGATGTGAAAAGTCTTTGACAATGTTCAGTGCACCAGTTTTGGAAGAATTCCTATACAGAGGGCAGAGACTCCTTTTAACTTCTCTGCACCCTGCACCACCATGAAGTTTGTACCATGAAGGCATGCAGTATGTCATTAAACTCAGCTTCCTTGCAAAGTGCAGTCTATGCTGGCCCCTCGCATTGGTGTTTTTCACCCAGGTGAGGTCATCGGAGATCTGTACTGCAAAAAGCTCGATGTTGCCCACTGCCTCTTCTAGATCTCCACTAATGCAGAGTGGAGAATGCTCAAGTCATGTATTCCGGAAGTTCATGATCATCTCCTTTGTTTTGGTCCACGTTGAGCACCAGGTTGTTCTCTCTGCACCATCCCTCCAGATATGTTACCTCCTCCCTGTACATTCCTGATTCTTCGTCATTGTGGATGACTCCCACTACTATAGTGTCAGCCGTGAACTTAATGATCAGGTGGATACATAGTCATGTGTTAGCAATGCCCATAGATCAACTGACTACAGGTCCTGAGAAAGTCAACTTTCTGCAGACATCTGACCAGCTGGATGTTTTAGTAAAACATCAAATGTTGTTTAATTATCACAGAGCTGTGGGATGATAATGGTAGTGTCCCACTTTAAATTATTTCATTTTTGTTATTATTGATAGCATTAATAGTGCCCTGGGTTAACAACTAGCGCCACCGGTACTGTTGACATACAGGGTGCAGGTGGAAATTGGGCTACTGATGGTCGAAGATAGAGAGGAGGAAGGAGGATATACTATGTGTCCAGGACACAAGGTGGAAAGGTAGCAAGGCTCGAAGCTTAGGAGCAGGGTTCATGTTGATTTATGATGGGTCGGATAGGAAGAGAAATGAAGTAGGAGTTATCCTGAGAGAGGGGTTTGTAAGGAATCTTCTAAAGGTGAAAAGAGTATCACACAGGTGGATGAGTCTGAAGCTGGAAATTCAAAGCTTAATGTTTAATGTTGTTAACATTTTTAAGAACAAGGGAGATGTGCAGAGCTGTGGCAACTACAGAGGAATAAAGCTGATGAGCCAAACAATGAAGTTGTGGGAAAGAGTAGTGAAAGCTAAGCTACAGGCAGATGTGAGCAGCAATATGGTTTCATGACTAGAAAGAGTCCAACAGATGCAGTATTTGCTTTGAGGATACTGATGGAGAAGTACAGAGAAGGTCAGAGGGAGTTGCATTGTGTCTTTGTAGATTTAGAGAAAGCGTATGACAGGGTGCCGAGAGAGGGAAGAAACGCAACAATGACCAAATCATACTTTCCCTCTGACTTCGGGTGGGGATCCTGAGTATAGTACAGTTAAAACATACACATATTGTTTAACTTACCCATGCATCTCAATCATGTGAGCAACCAGTATATTGACAAGCTGCCTTGTGGGGCTGTGTATTCCTCTAACACATCCTGACCACCTGCTTTTGTCAGCAAAGCATCTCTGACCAACTATTTACAGAAAAGGGAAGAATAGGAAATTAGAAGTTATACCGTGGCTTCAGATTTTCTATTTTAAGTAGTACTTAAAAAAGCTAGCAAAATTTAAAATGGCCATAATGCTACCAATTATTTTTCCATATCATTCATTTGCATACAATGAATCACAACATAAAAAAGATCAAACTTGCAGGTCTGTGCACTTCAGCAATAATGGTTGCTACCTCCTTAGCAGTTTCTTAGTCTGAATTGCTTGTTGTAAGATAGGTCCTCTATCCAATGACAGAAAACAAAACACATTATTTAACATAATATTTGCATTTTCAAAATTTAGCATCCTTTACTCGTTTATTAGGAAACACCAGATTAATCCTCGTCTTGAAGCGTTAGGTACAAGTCAGCATTGGCTTCAACCACCTTATTAAGTCGTCATCTTCCACTGCAGTGTGGGACGCATCACATGGAGAGTTGAGCTCTATTTGACAACCCGAATTTGCATCTGACTGCAAAATAAATACATTCCTTAGCAACGACAAAGTGAAGATACAGACTCTCTTCCCAACTGTTGGACAAGATAAATATTACAACTACCCATTAAATAATTACCTGCACTGATTTATTAACAGATCTTTTAGCTGATAATGATGAATAAAGAGATTTATACAATTTTAAGAAAACAGATGTAAATTATAATATAAATCTCAGCATTAGCAGCAATGTGGCGGGTAAAAGTAATGAAAGTGTTTAAACGGTCCCTCTAGGTAGCGCTAATGCTAATTAGCATTAGCGTTAGTTTAGCTAGTGAAGACCAACTCTGTTTCAGCCTCATTTTCGGGCATTGCTGTTTTGAATCGGCACAGAGTTACATGCATGTACTCCTGGACAATAATGAGCAATTCTTGTGATTAAAGTAATGAATTTATTAAAAATTGTATTTTTTATTAAAAATAAAACCGGGCCCCCTAGCCAACCACTTCTCAACTAGCTTGCTAGAGTTTATTTTGTGCTCGTTATTAAAGTTACATGATTTGTAATGTTATGGTGGGACAAAAGGTATTATATTTAGTCATTAAGACAGCATTAAGCTAACTTCATTAGTTGAGCTATCTTAGCTTGGCTTGGTAATATTTATATATTTACAATGCAGGATCACTTAATGTCTTTGTCTGTTCATTCTTTGCTAATATTATTTGGTCATCGAATAAACAGTGGAACAGTGGGCAGGGCAGCACCAATGAGTAAGTCTGCAGATGTCACTTACTGCTGCCATCTGTTCTTGTCCTGTTTGGTGACGGCTCCAGAATGTAATAGAGTGATGGGATTAGCGGCTCCTGTGGACTGTCAAACGTCCTTAGCTGTTGCAGGAAATACATCCTCTACTCAGCATTTCTCAGAATAAAGTTCATTTTATTTCCCAGCTCAAGTCAATGAAGGAAGAATTTGAAGCTTTCTTTAGTTGTGACAGGGTTGGTGGAAATAATGGCAGGAGGCAGTGTGGGAAGGCTCTCCCTTGACTTCAGTTTGTCAAGGTTTCACTTTCAGGACCCAAATTCATACACATAAGCGTAGCTTTAAAAGACCGTAAAGACTTTAATATTAACAAAATATAAATGACTGATTGTACCACTTCATAAAAGACATAAAAGACTCCAGAAGTTGTGTCAGAAACGGTGCTAATGGTTGTCCATGAGTAAGTGGTGTGCTACCTACATGCGAAAGCATTTTTATTGCCATACTGTGCCACAGACATGACTGACTGGATCACAGCTGGTCAAGTTTGTATTTTTGAAATTATCATTTAACTGTGCAATGGCATGTCCTCCATTATTACCTTTCTCACCAGGTTTAGCGACAGGTTTATTATGCAGATCCTTGCAAGTTTTTTAAATTACATCTACAGACATCTGAACTGCTGGATGTTTTTGTAAAACACCAAATACTGTTTTTGGAATGATGATGATACATATGATAATGAATGATATCCCATTTTAAATGAATTCACAATATTTACCGTTTTAAAAATTATTATTTAATATATTATGGCTGGTACATCACAATAATACACTGAATCATGTTTTTCTAAAGAATATTATGAATTATGATTATGGTACAATATTCTATTTAACACTAAACCAAACTGACCAAACAACGAGTTGTTGTGTGAACAAAAACAAGCAGAGAGAAACTTATAATTCCATCAAAGCTGTCAATAAAAGTAGAGAAAGAACAAGACAGAAGTAGCGAGAGAAAGGGAAACTGATGAATGAGGATGTGATGTAATTAGCAAGAGAGGGAAAGAGAGAGAGATGAAGGTTAAGACAGAAAGTGATAAATCAGTTGTCTGACAGGAGTTTTAGTCAGAAGCTGTCAGGGCTGCAGCTTCTCCTCCTCCTCTCTCTGAGGATGGAGGATCAGGACAGAGCAGAGCTCTGCTTTCCACAACTCCTCAATGACTCCTGCAGGAAACCAAAGATCAGTCAGCCTGACGGTGTCCTTATGTATTTGTTGTTCTTCATCTCTGTGCTCACTGTGATTCTCAACCTGCTCGTCATCATCTCAGTCTCCCACTTCAGGTAAAGATAAACTCAGCAAACTTACAATTGATTCTTTTTATAAGTGAAAATGTTACTTAGAGTTAGTGTGTAAATAACTTCACATCTTGCCACCAGATGTATTTTCTGCTTTCCTGACAATGTTTTTTAATGTTAAATGTCCAGATGTGCCACATGTAAAACATATCACTTTACATTAATGTCTGATATTACATTACATGTCTTTGTCTCCCTGCAGGCAGCTGCACACACCCACCAACCTCCTCATCCTCTCTCTGGCTGTGTCAGACTTTCTCTCTGGGTTTGAGACAGTGTTAGAAGTTCATCGACAAACATCTTGTTGGTTTCTTGGTGACATCATGTGTTCTCTACATGTTTATGTGAGCTCGATCATTTTCAGTGCCTCAATAGGAAACATGATACTTATATCAGTCGATCGTTATGTGGCCATTTGTGACCCTCTGTATTACTCCACCAGAGTCACTGTGTGGAGAGTTAAAATGTCTATTTGTGTGTCTTGGACGTGTTCTGTTGTCTACAATGGTCTGATTTTAAGGGACTACTTGACTCAACCAGGATGGTATAGGTTTTGCTATGGACAGTGTGTGGGGGGCACTGACAGCATTTCAGAAATGTTGGATGCAGTCTTGTCATCTATTGCTCCAGTCACTGTGATCATAATTCTGTATCTAAGAGTGTTTGTGACGGCTGTGTCTCAGGCTCGTGCCATGCGCTCTCATGTTGCGTCCGTCACACTCCAGCATTCAGGGACTGTAATGACTAAGAAATCTGAGCTGAAAGCAGCCAGGACTCTGGGTGTTGTTGTACTTGTGTTCTTAATGTGTTTCTGCCCATATTTCTTTTTCTCTTTTGTACCACATAGCTCTGTTGATAAAATATCTGCAGCCTTTGGTGTCTTCCTGTTACATATTAACCCCTGTCTGAACCCTGTGATCTACGCCTTGTTCTACCGCTGGTTTAGAAAAGCTATCATACTCATTTTCTCTCTTCAGATACTGCAGCCTGGCTCCCGTGAGACCAACATGCTGTAAACAGAGACTGTGCAGTGACTGAAATGTGATCTGCTCTATGGACAAAGAAATTCATTTGTTCATGTTCTTCAGTGAGTGAATTCACAAATCCAAACAGTGAAAATGTGCAGAGTACGGTCAGCAGCTGACCCAGAATAAAAATGAAGTCTTTGCTGACAGCAGCACATCCGTGGAAAACTTACAAAATTTCTCTCAGAGCTATTAGTTTGTTTTTTAAAGAAGGCATTGTATGTTAAATTATACACTGCCAAACCTCCAGGTTCTTGCTGTTAGGCAATACTTTACTGTACTCTTCATTCAAGCTCCTTATTAGTTTAGCCTACAGGTTTAGCTTGTAGCTATAATAACAAACATTTACATTGCTGCTTTTATGTTGGCTTGAGTTACTTGTTCCTCTTTTGAAGAAAGGGAGTCTCTTTGGTGTTTGTCACTTAGAACAGCTGTTAGCTCTTGACTTCACTGTAGACATAAAGGGCATTCTAGCCTCTTTCACACATTAAATCCTGAGAATATTAGGAAAATTCAGCCTCAGACATTGCTGGGACTGGCCTTCCAGTCATGTAACTCAGAGCGGGAGATCACATGCGTGAGAAGCATCCTCACGTGTGACAATCCGCTGTATTTCCAAGCACAATCAACACAGAGGAGGCACAATTTTATATATAATGTAATCTTTGGGGAACGGTGTTTTATTTACAGCACATTGAAGTCAGTAACAGCAGCTTGATTTATAATACGCCGTTGAGTTATCAACTTAGATGAAGGGGACTCCATTTAAAAGGACAAATTAAAGAAACTGTGATCACTCACTTAAATATCGTTGATAGATATTTGATGCACACACAGGCCCAAACTGAAAACCAATGTATGGCCCTTTTTGTGTGTGGGACCATACACATGCTGTGTGAAGTTAAAGGACTTTGTCAAAGATATTAATTTTAATGCTATGTTGCAGGAAGCGTGATCAATGTGGATGTTTAAAAAAAAAAAAATCACAGACTATTAAAACAGACTCCAATTTGATAATAGTGGATATAAACTCTGCAAACTCATCTAAAAACACACGCGCAGGACCAGGGGGTCTGTAGATTAAAACACAGTAAAAAGACTTTGTAGTGCCAACCTTAGACATTTGGTGTTTAAACGAGCTGAAGGAGTCCTGACTTAATTGGCAGAAGGAGAAATAGTCACTGTGTACAATGGCAAGTCCTCCTCCACGACCTATTTTACGGGCTGTGCCAAACAAGGAGCAGTCTGGAGGACGGAGTTCATTTAGATGGAACGCTTTTAGCCAATGGGTCTAATAGTAACTTCTTGAACCTTTTCAATCTAAGTTTAGGTCATGACACTCCACTGAAACTGCACTCACTAAAGTGGTAAAGATTGTTTGACTTAACACAGATTCAGATTTAACCTCTGTGCTTCTCTGTTCTTTCGAGACTACATATAATTCTGAAGAAATTTGATTTCTCTGGATTAGCCCTTGCTTGGCTAAAATTCTTTTTCTGAAAGAACACAATGTGTTTCCTAAAATATTATTACATAAGCATTTTCTCATGGAATACATCAGGGTGCAGTCCTTGGCCAAATCATACAGTTATTGATTTCCATTGTTATAAAGATGATACTGTAAATACAGATGGTGCTTCTCAGATTACTAAAACTGAGTCACGCCACTGCTGTAGAAAATAATGTGAATAACATTGTGCTTCTAAATTCAAAACTGAGATGATGGTTATTGGCCTAGCACTGTCAAGTCTTTTTGGGTTTCGTCTTCAACAACTGCCCAAACTTGAAAAAGGCATAAGCCAATCACAAGGAAATCGGAAATAACTCAGTTTCTTCTACATTTGCCTTGTTTATTGACCCTTTCTTCAGTAGCAAAACAGCCGGCTCCAAACAGGCTCAGAAAAGGTTCAAAGCAGGCTCGAAACAGGATAGAAACAGTTTAAACCCTATAGAAACAGCATAGAAGAAGTCAAAACAGGTTGATAATCTTACAAACAGAAGATGTAAAGATAAAATGTAACATATATTAGCCACCAACATTATGTAACAGGTTTAACAGAAGTTTTAAGTCCTCTACACTCTGCGTGGCTAATTAGCATACCATGCTGAATAATTTCATAAAAAGACTGATAAACCCAAAACATGCTTTAACCAAATTATTTAATACCAGTAGTTTACACAATAAGTTTTAACATAAAAATCAGCTTACATACCAGTGATATCGGTTAACTGCACTGATGAAGCATCTTCTCCTTACTCCAGTTGACTTAAAAGTCTTGTCTCGTGGTCTGCATCATCACTCCACTGCAGCCCGATCACCTACGCCACACGTGTGTTTTCTCTCTCTTTATTCATCCCAGGGTAGACTAACATTACTTGAGCGCCAAGAATTGCGTAGTTACTTTTGAGGTTAGGCTAGGTGTTACCTAACCTCTCTTTTGAATAATACAAACAAAGACAAAACTAAAACTGCCTTTCTTACATTCTTACAATACATAACATAGCTCAAATTTGATCTCATCTTTCCATGGTAATGCAGTGAAATTAATTTATGTCGAGAATGCTGTAATTAGAATTCAAACAATCTGGAAAATTTTACCATAGTACTCAATTTTTAATTTCCCTTTATTGTCTCCCTGTTCATGTAAGATCAGATTTCATATCTGCTTCTGATGACCTAAAAAATCTTAAATGTAATTGCTCATGCTCATACTCATAAATTCCCAGAGGGCGAAGCTGCTCTGTCCCTACATTTTCCTTTTCTAATGGGATAACCTCCCTGATTACATTAGGGAGTCTGACTTATCAGAGATTTTTAAATCTTAACTTAAAGCTCATTTATATGCCCTAAACTTTAATTAGTGCCTTACTAAGATGGTTTGTACCTGCTACAAGTTCCTGGCTGGTGTATTGGTTTCAGTTTCCATTGCTTTTTACTAATTCGTAAACCCAGTATGTACAAAATACCACTGACATTTGGCAGTATGCCTGTCATACATGTGACAGAATTTGAGATGCCGACATTGGTCACTTCCACCAGTGCTGTTTCTGTAGTATGATGAATTTTAAATCCTGACTGAAAGTTTTCAAACAAGTTATATCTGTACAGGTGGTCGCATAATTGCTTGCAACTACTTTTTCAGGGATAAATAGGGTATTGCTCTGTAATTGCCTAAAAGATGTGACTCAGGACAAAGTTTTTAAGTTTTTAAGTAGGGATTTGACTACAGCAGCCTTATAGACCTTTGGTACAGCTTGTTTGTAAAAATAAATTAATCTAATATTGATGTGTCTGTTAAAGATAAAACCTCTTTGAGCAGTTTATTCAGGATGGGGTTTAACAGACATGTCGTTTTTATTGAAGCATTTGTTAAAGTTAGCTCAGTAAGATCAATGGGGGAGAAGCAGTCTTAGAGGGATCAAGGTCTTATTGATCTTTCTTAAGCTATTGGACAGATGTAGCCATTGAAAGTGACATAGTTTTTCTGTGCGGTATGTCAGGGGTACCCTACTGGTGGTGCTTCATAATGAATCCAAACAGTTTCTCATCCCATGGCATCATATTATGACGATAATGACATATGGCGTCAAATTGTGTCACTTTGTACATCCTTTGGTGGATCATATTGATGCCACAGATACCCATAGGCATTACTAGATGCTTCAGAAGCACCCCTTGCAACAGCACCTGGCAATGATGCTATGGGTGCACTGTTTTGTCAGTATTGGACACTCCAGGAATGTCAGCTTTTGATGCTATGGTAGCGACACAAATGGTATATACACAAAAACTGCAGGGTAAGGTTAAGTTACACGATAAATTACATAAAAACAAAATGCTACAAACAGTGAAACTGACACACTATAATTGTGTGGCAGCACATTGGGAATGAGAACGGTCTCAGAATGCAGTGCATTTAATTCTGAAGCAGGCTCATTAAATTAAACCTGCAGTTCTTCAATTAGCAACTAGATGTTGCAAAGTCTAGCCAAACGTCCACAGTACTGAATCCTACTGTCTGTGGTGAACATTAGTCTTAAATCCAAATTATCACACTTCTACTGGATAAGCCTAAAAGTCAAAAATAATAATAATTCTACCAGCTTGCTATCACATCAATGTGATACACCTGTGTTTACATGTCTGTAGGTAAATTTATTGCTTCATTTATTCCAAAGACATGTTGCAGTGGGCTATAATATAGATATCAAATGTTCCCTGAAAAACCATTTTTACCTTTGTAGTTTAGTTGCTCAGGAACCTTTTAGGAGGTTATATGAGTGAATGTGTATGAAACATATAATATAAACATACAGTATAATCACATCGTGACTCACAGCTGTGAGATATAAACATTAGTTTCAAATCTGATCTGACAGACAGTATTCAATTTCAATTCAATTTAACTTTCTTTATATAGCACCAATACACAACAAATTCCTCTCAAGGCACTTTACTGAATAAAGTCAAGACTATAAAGATGTATAGAAAAAACCCAACAAGTCCCCTTGAGCAAGCCCTGGGCAGTAGTAGAGAAGAAAAGCACCCTTTAATGGAAGAAACCTCCAGCAGAACCAGGCTCAGGGTGGGCAGCCATCTGTCTTGACCGATTAGGGTGAGTGAAAAGTGGAGAGAGAAAGCAAAAGAGGAACAAAAGCAACAACAAAACATCGGGCAGGTTGGTCAACCGGAGTAACTGTGGCACAGGAATGTAAAAGCAATCATCCACCCTTCCCTCAGTTTTTTGTCAAATCCCTGGCTCCTCCGGTCACATGTCAAAGCTCCTAGTTAGTGTTGGTCAGCTGCATAGCAGCTCCCCCATCGGTGTGTTTGTGTAATTGTGAGTGCAAATGGGTAAATGAGAAGCAGTGTAAAATACTTTTGAATGCCAATAGGTAGAAAAGCGCTATAAGTGCAGACCATTTACCATTTAAAGTAAGATTCAGTACTGTAGACCGGGGATTGGGGAAAAGATGTACTGCAGATTGGATTATATGAGCCTACCTTAGAATTAAATACACTGCATTCCTGATGGAACGCTACTAGAAGGGTACAGTGGACATACTGTACAGAAAACTAAAACACTTTTATTTCAGTATTGTTTTGTGACTGACTTTGAAACTCATCTTATAATACTATCAAAACTGAGTACAAGGGGAGAAAGTAGAACAGCATAAGTAGAGAGAGAGAGAAAAAAATTAAAGTCATGAATATGACGATGCGATGTAATTAGCAAGAGACACACATCAGTGGCCAACAGAGAGAGAGGGGTGAAGGTTAAGACAGAAACTGAAATATCAGTTGTCTGACAGTTTTAGTCAGAAGCTGTCAGGGCTGCAGCTTCTCCTCCTCATCTCTCTCAGGATGGAGGATCAGAACGGAGCAGAGCTCTGCTTTCCACAGCTCCTCAATTCCTCCTGCAGAAAACCAAAGGTCAGTCAGTCTAAAGCTGCCCTCCTGTATTTTCTGTTCTCCATTTCTGTGCTCTCTGTGATTCTCAACCTGCTCGTCATCATCTCAGTCTCCCACTTCAGGTAAAGATAAACTCAGCAAAACGTACAATTGATTCTATTTATAAAAGTTAATGTGTAAATAACTTCACATCTTGACACCAGATGTATTTTATGCTTTGCTGACAATGTTTTTGAATGTTAAATTTCCAGATGTGCCACATGTAAGACATATCACTTTACATTAATGTCTGATATTACATTACATGTCTTTGTCTCCCTGCAGGCAACTGCACACACCCACCAACCTCCTCATTCTCTCTCTGGCTGTGTCAGACTTTCTCTGTGGGCTTGAATCCCTTTTAGAAGCTCACCAACATACAACATGTTGGTTTCATGGTGACTTCCTATGTTCACTACGTGTGTATATGAGCTCGACTGTTCTTGGTACTTCAATAGGAAACATGATACTTATATCATTCGATCGCTATGTGGCCATTTGTGTACCTTTGCATTACCCCACCAGAGTCACTGTGACAAGAGTTAAAATGTGGATTTCTATGTGTTGGACCTGCTCTGCTGTCTACAATGGTCTGATTTTAAAGGACTTTTTGACTCAACCAGGACGGTATATTTCCTGTTATGGAAAATGTGTGGGAGGCATGGATAACATTATAAGAGTTTTTGACAATATTTTGTCATCTATTGCTCCAGTCACTGTGATCATAATTCTATACATGAGAGTGTTTGTGACGGCTGTGTCTCAGGCTCGTGCCATGCGCTCTCATGTTGCAGCCGTCACACTCCAACATTCAAGGACTGTAATGAATAAGAAATCTGAGCTAAAAGCAGCCAGGACTCTGGGTGTTGTTGTAGTCGTGTTCTTAATGTGTTTTTGTCCATATTTCTCTCTCTCTTTTGTACAAGATCCATCTGTTGGTGGTTTATTTTCAACCTTCGCTTACCTTCTGTTGTATGTTAGCTACTGTCTGAACCCTGTGATCTACGCCTTATTCTACCCCTGGTTTAGAAAAGCTATTAGACTCATTTACTCTCTTCAGATACTGCAGCCTGGCTCCCGTGAGACCAACATGCTGTAAACAGACACTGCAGTGCAGTGACAGAAATGTGATCTGCTCTATGGTTTAAAAAAAAAAAAAACCTGGTTTGTCAACCAGGTTTTAAACTGTGGATTCTAAACACTTGTGGTACAGTCAGTTCGAGTGTGTTGCTCAAAACATTTGTTTATGTATACATTCATGGCTGCTGATATTTAACTTGTATATTTTTAGTCTATCCTGTGTTTCTGATTAAAAAAAATATTTTTTCTTACTGGGATGTAGTAAACTACTATATTGCAAAGATCCACTACAAAAATATTTGTTAACACTTTATAACAACTGCACAATATGAAGCATTAGTTGAGCATGAGTAGATACTTAACTCATCATGAGTAAATACTTGACTTATCATTTAGCACTGCTTCCTGCGTAAACATTGCTGGATAAAGAAATAAAGTGTAACAATTTCTGAATAAAAATATATCACTGCCAACAATGGACCCCAGTGCCACAGAACAAGAAATCAAATTTTTATAAATCAATAACAATGTATTATCTGTGTCAACCTCAATATTAAGTTCCACATATTAGAGAACAGCAGATTATAATGCGAATCACTTTCATTTTAAAACATCAGATTTATTATGAAAACCTCACTACATCCTAGGTCAGTTCACTGTTTATTTTAGGGGCAGCAGCTTTCTGGAAGCCTTAAGAGCTTTGATCATAACTTCTATAGTTGGCTCCTTATGTATTGCAGCAGCAAATTGTGTGGCAAATTTTAATGACTGCTGTGGTCTTTAAGTTCTTTATACTCAGTAGGAGATTGGAGCCTTGACCACTACTGTGTTTCGATGCATTCCAAAATGCTTGAAAACAGCTGACATAGTCCCTCCTGATTTATTTTTTTTCCTGGTACTTTAGTTAACTGAAGAATATTTCTCTTGAAGCTAATTGACTGCTTAAACTCCTTCCAGCATAAAGTAGATGGTAGCTGGTGAACTTACAAAATAATGCAATAAATGCAGCTTGAAAAGTCATCGTTTGGTTTAAATCCTTAACATGAATTGTTACAAAATTACAGAAAAACAAATTCTTAAATTGTGTTAAAAACTTGTTAAAAACTTTTCTTTCAAAGATGTTACATTTCTTTAAAATGGAAGTATTATGTCAATAATTACAAATTACATTTAATTCCCAATTTTCTACAACTTACTGTATTATTAAACAGTAATTTTTCCCTAGAATACAGTCTAATTTATATTAATAGTAAAGTCAAGTAAAGTGGGTTTTTATTGTCATTTCAGCCATATACAGTACAGTACACAGTGAAATGAAACAACGTTCCTCCAGAAGGTGCTACATGAGTCAACATAAATTAACATAGTGACATACATAGACTGTACAAAAAGTGCACATGTACAATGAAATGTTCAGTGCAAAAACACCACAAGACGGCACCGACCAGTACAGTGAGTGTGTAACCTACTGTACAAGGCAGCAATGTTGTGCTTAATAAAAAAATTGCAAAAAGAAAAAATGTTCCAGCGGGGTTGTTGGAGTGTGTGTGTCTGCACGTGCATGAATGCGCATGTGTTTGTCCAGTCCCTTTGTATTGAGGAGTCTTATTTCTTGTGGAAAGAAACTGTTGGGCAGTCGGGATGTAAGGACCCGAGTGCTTTGGTATCTTTTCCCAGACGGCAGGAGGTTGAAGAGTGTGTGTGAGGAGTGTGTGCGGTCACCCAAAATTTGGTGGCTTTTTGGATGTAGCGTGTGGTGTAAACCCCTATGATCTTCTTAGCTGTCCTTAGTATCTGTTGTAGGGTCTTGCGGCCCGAGATGGTGCGGTTCCCAAACCAGGCAGTCATACACCTGCTAGGGTTGCATGGACAGGATGGCTGTTGGGAGTTGGGCCGTCCTTAGCTTATTCAAGTAGTAGAGACGCTGCTGGGATTTTTTGTTGAAGGTGCTGGTGTTGTGGGACCAGGTTCTCGGCCAGGTGAACGCCTAGGAATTTGGTGTTCCTGACGATCTCCACCAAGCAGCCGCCGATGTCCAGTGGGAAGTAGTCACCCAAGTTCCTCCTGAAGTCAACCACCATCTCTTTAGGGTCTTTAGTTTTTTCCATATTCAGAGTACAGTTGTTACCTTTACATCAGTCCAGCACTTCTCCCGTATACTGACTGGTCTTTCTTACTGATGAGACTCACCACAATCATGTCATCAGCGGACTTGATGATGTGATTGGAGCTGCACATCACTACACAGACGTGAGTCAGCAGAGTGAACAGCAGGGGACTGAGCACACAGCCCTGAAGGCCCCAGTACTCAGTATGGTGGTGCTGGATGTGATGTTCCCGATACGGGCTGCATGAGGTCTCTCGGTCAAGAAATCCAGGATCCAGTTGCAGATGGAGGTGTTCAGGCCCAACAGGCTCAGCTACTCCATCAACTGCTGAGTGATGATGGTGTTGAATGCTAAGCTAAAGTCTATGAACAGCATTTCAAGCGTGTGTGTCCTTATTGTCCAAATGAGTGAGTGCCAGATGGGTTAGTGTGGTGGAGAGGTCATCGTCCGTGGAGTGGTTTGGACAATATGGCAAGAGGGTCCAGTGTGTGGGGCAGCAGGGTCTTGATGTGACTTATGACAAGCCGCTCGAAGCACTTCATGATGATAAGTGCAACACTTCTTCTTCCAGAAGACTTCTTCGACACGGGGATGATGGTGGTGGACTTAAACCATGTTGAAGAGGTCAGTAAGAACATCTGCCAGCTAGTCTGCACATCCTCTGAGCACATTGCCTGGAATTTTGTCTGGTCCAGCTGCTTTTGACTGTGCAGAGCTCTCCTCACTTCAGCCGTGGTCAGACACAGCACCTGGTCATCAGCAGGAGGGGTGGTCTTCCTCGCTGTAACATCGTTCTCCACTTTAAACCAAGCATAGAAGTTGTTCAGCGCATCTGGAAGGGAGCCATCTGTGTCACAGGCAGGTGATAATTTCCTGTATTTGGTGATGGCTTTGATACCTTGCCACATGTGCCATTAATGCACGGCTGTAAAGTGGCTGTGAATCTTCTGGGCGTGTGAGCGCTTAGCTTCTCTGATGGCCCGGGACAGTTTGGCCCTAGCTGTTATTAGGGCTGCCTTATCACCAGTGATGTTATCTATGCACTTGTTGATGTAACTGGTCACTGATGACTTGTATTTCTCCAAGTCAGTGAGGTCGCCATAGGTTGCAGTCTCTCTGAATATGTCCCAGTCAGTGGTCTCAAAACTGGTCTGAATTTAAAGATGAATTTAATTATAATGTCACCTCGATGTCAATCCAGCCATTCTTTTATCCATTTGCTCTGTGTCTGTTTTTTAGCAGTAGTGGCTGTTGGAGATTCTAGTTGATTGATTGGTCCATCTCCACTGCTGCTTCATAGTAAAACAAATGTTATTGGCTGTCTCACCATGTTGATTTGAGCATTCATGATTACTCAGGCTGTCATCCACAGCTTGGGGAATCACTTTCAAGTTTGGAAATACGGCTGTTAAAGTGGCTTTGCTGCACGGGGCATTCACGCTCCTACTCGGTTGTTCCACTAGTTCCCAGTTTTGTTTTGTTTTTTACGTCTGCCTGTCAAATGATTACTTAAGCAAATCTAAGTTGTGGGATGTCAACAAAGAAGAAAAACCTGGATTGTGGTCAGAGGAAGTTAAGTGAAGCCAGTGACAGGGGAGCCCTGTGAAAATTGTAAAAGCTAATCCGGAGTGGTGCAGGAAGTTAGAGCAGTTGTTCACCATTTCCGTAGTTGTTGCCCCCCAATCCCCGGCTCCTCCGGTCACATATCAAAGTGTTCTTGAGCAAGACACTGAACACGTACTTAGTTGCTCCCGGTGAGTGTTTGCCAGATGTATAGCAATTCCTGTGTGTGTGATTGTGAATGGGTGAAAAAGAAGCACTATAAAGGGCTTTGAGTACCAATAGGTAGAAAAGCGATATATACAAGTCCAGACCACTTATCATTTATCTAGCGTTTCATTTTGTTATAAACAGAGATGCAACAACAATGCTAATATTACCACATACTTAAATGTTACAGTTGGTTGCTGGCCTGTGTTTACGTTAACATTAGCTAACAGTTAATATTACAGTCAGCTAATGTTTGCTTAATGCAACTGCATCTTCTTGTGTAAGTCCCAAGTCTGGATAAGTGCAGAGGGTTGTGTCAGGAAGGGCATCCGACGTAAAACACATGCCAAATTAAAAATGTCAATCATGACTTTCACACTGAAAATAGTTCCTATACCGGATCGGTCGGGACCTGGGTTAACAACGACCGCCACCGGTGTTACGGTTAGTATAAGTATTTTAGAAAGGACCCAAGTAAGGAGACGGCAAGAGAAGGCATAAAGAGATGGGTATTTATTTATAAAGAAACAGGAGGGTTAACACATAAAAATCACTTAAAGAACTAAAGGTAACAAAACAACAAACTAAACACATACAGGGTAAACAACAGACTAAAACAGCTATCCAAACAACGGGGTGCACACATACAAGACTAACACAAGGCAGGGTACATTTAGGGACCAAACTAGACTTAAACTAATTCTAATTCACAGGTAAGAGGGTAAATTAACAGGGACAAACTAAACAGGAATAGACAGAAGGGAATAGAACCTAGACAAACTAAACTACAGCCAATGGGAAATTAACAGGGGTAACTAATACAGGGAACAGGGTAAAGTAAATAAATAAACTAATAAACTAATGCAAATCTAACAAAGGAGAACCAAACCACTAACACTAGAAATAACCAAACCACATATCTAGGAACAACAAAACCACGTAAAAACGAGAGACCAAAACACATAGCGAGGAATAATCAGACCACATAACAAGGAGTTAACAAACCATAGACCAAAAGTCCGGACAGGGATCAGGCAGGATACAAACTTGTGACGAAGGCAGACTGAGTACTAACACACGTTAACACAAACCGGCAGAGAACAGTGGGGAGAGCAGGGTATAAAAGGACAGGGGAACAGGTGAAACAAATCAGGACAAAATGAGGAAGGTAAAGACAGCAAACAGACTCACAGGAAGAGACACTGGAGGATCAATAAAATAAAAGCCAAAACAGGACATAAAGCTAAATAACTTAAACACGGGGACAGGACTGTGACAACCGGTGCCGTTTGTCGTGGCAAAAACTGTAAGGCAAGTTAGGAGGCAAAAAGGCAACTTACAAATGAATGATAACGTTGAATTTAATCAGCAAAATAGAGAAACATGCAGAGCAGAACAGAGCTACACTCATGAGTGGGCCAATCTGATTGACCAAGATGTGTAGGTTGTTCAGCCTTTTATACATATAACTCAACAGCTGGGTTCACACAAAGAACAAAGGGATGAGTCAATGCAAATCAACCTTCATACAATGTGGTCAGGAGTCTTAATTAACAAGTTCATGTTACTTTGTCCTTTTGTCTTCATTGTCTTTTAAGTCCTTGAGATTGATGATTTGTGCTGGTTCCCGTTGCCTCCCTTCTGGGAAGCAAATGTTCAGGTGTAGGTAGTTTTATAGTTGATATCTACCTAACACACTTCTTTGTGTGGCCAGAGACATGATGTCTTGCTGGGGAGCAAACGGTGAGGAAGCACTGGTGTAAACAGGTTTGATAGTGGGTCTGTGAGAAGTGTGAAAACAGTGAAACAGAGTTACCTAGATTTTGAAATTTCCCTCACAATGTTGACCTACAGGGTACCGGTGAAAATTGGACTACTGTTGGTCGAAGAAGGAGAGGAGGAAGGTGTGTTCCTAGGCAAAGAGAAGATGAAAGCTAAGAATGTAGGACTGACAGTAGGGACTTTGAATGTTGGGGCTATGACAGAGAAGGCTAGAGAGTTGGTTGACATGATGCAGAGAAGCAAGGTGGATATACTGTGTGTCCAGGAGACAAGGTGGAAAGGTAGCAAGGCTAGAAGTTTAGAAGCAGGGATCATGTTGTTCTACCATGGGTCAGATAGGAAGAAAAATGGGGTAAGAGTTATCCTGAAAGAGGAGTTTGTGAGGAACATTCTAGAGGTGAAAAGAGTATCAGACAGGTTGATGAGTCTGAAGCTGGAAATTGAAGGCATCACGTGATGTTCAATGTTGTTAGTGGTTGACCCACAGGTAGGATGTCAGAAGAGAAGGAGAAATTCTAGAATGAGTTAGATGAAGTTATTCAGAACATCCCCAAGGGTGAGAGAGTGGTGATTGGTGCAGATTTCAATGAACATGTAGGTGAAGGGAACAGAGGTGATGAGAATGTGATGGACAGATTTGATCTTCAGGACAGGAACGCAGGAGGACAGATGGTGGTAGACTTTGCAAAGAGGATGGAAATGGCTGTAGTGAACACTTTCTTCCAGAAGAGGCAGGAACATAGGGTGACATACAAGAGCCGAGGTAGAAGCACTCAGGTGGACGACATCTTGTGTAGACGTAAACTGAAAGAGATCAGTGACTGTAAAGTATTGGTAGAGGAGAGTGTAGCCAGACAACACATGATGGTGGTGTGTAAAATGACTCTGGTGGCGAGGAAACTGAAGAGGACTAAGGCAGAGCAGAGGACAAAGTAGAAGTTGAAAAAGGAAGAATATTGTGTAGTTTTCACGGATGAGCTGAGACAGACTCTGGATGGTCAGGAAGTGCTTCCACATGACTGTACCACTACAGCTATATTTGATCAGGGAGACAGGTAGGAAGGTACTCGGTGTGTCATCTGGAAAGAGGAAAGTGGACAAGAAGACTTGGTGGTGGAATGAGGAAGTTCAGGAGTGTATACAGAGAAAGAGGTTAGCTAAGAAGAAGTGGGACACTGAGAAGACTGAAGAGAGTAGACAGGAGTACAGGGAGATGCAGCGTAAAGTGAAGGTAGAGGTGGCAAAGGCCAAACAAAGAGCATATGAGGACTTGTGTACTAGGTTGGACACCAAAGAGGGAGAGGTGGATTGGTACAGGTTGGTGAGGCGGAGAGAGATAGCGATGGGAAGGATGTGCAGCAGGTTCGTGTGATTACAGATAAGGATGGAAGTGTATTGACAGGTGCCAGGAGTGTGATGGGAAGATGGAAGGAGAACTTTGAAAAGTTCACTTCATTTTGGGCAATGGTTTGTCTGGTTACGGGGTTGGGTCTGAGGGGCCCCCCCGCTGCCTGTTGTTTACTTTTGTTCATTGGACTGTGTGTCAGCGGTAATTCTTCGTCTTGTGTGGTTACACATGCAAAGAATAAATTAGCTGAGAAATCTACTTTTGACATCAAGCAATGTGATCTAGAGGTTCCATCTTTGTAAAATCACCTGGTGGAATGCTTCATGAACAACACAATCACTGGTCATTATAAGACCTTTTTAGGTGTGTGTTATCAGTTGAGGAGTCTAACAATGCTGTTACAGTTAGTCTTTTAGTGTATAAAAGAGACAGCAAAATAATGACGCGGTAAATCATTCATTATCTCCCTTGACCTTGTGACATTTGGAAGTCATCTTCTGAATAAAAAAAAAACAACATCCATGCAATTAATGTCAATACCATTGTAGTCCCACCATCCAAGTAACAGATTACTGAATGTATTTTAATTTGCATATGCTATGCTAAAAAATAGAAGCATTTTTTGTGTTGCAGTATTCCTTAACATAACATTTGTTATGAGTTACATTACACAATCAATTTAAATTCAATTAATTTTGACCACATGGCGGGTTAGGGTTAACCTAACCCTAACCCTTGTCTCGAAGTGTTTGCAGAACTGCTACAAGGTCAGTTATTGTCTAACAGCAGACCATCCCACACTGGCTCTGACCCAGAGTTACTCTATGCTCACAGGTGCTTATCAAAGTTCTGGAAAGGGAAATGGTTTCCATAAAAGGAGAAAGGACCGCGGGCAGTGTCCTGAGGGCGGAGGACGGTCTGCCCAGCAACAGAAGGTTATAAAATTATGTATGAATGTATGAAGTTTAGAACTGCATAGGATAGAGAATTGAAACTCTGTCGATGTACTTTTCTCTTGCAAGATAATAAAACCCTAAAAGACATATTGGGTGTTGAAGCTT
The DNA here is from genome assembly GCF_033026475.1 of Channa argus. Taxonomy (NCBI): domain Eukaryota; kingdom Metazoa; phylum Chordata; class Actinopteri; order Anabantiformes; family Channidae; genus Channa; species Channa argus. The sequence continues at coordinate 1,506,864 of NC_090205.1, forward strand.
CTTTACTAATTACACATGAGGTATCTAGGACCAGAAATTGTCACTTTTACCATGACACTGTTCACCGAGGCAATCGAATGGCCGCGTCTGGTAAGGCTAAAGGGGGACGTGTGTGTGTGTTTGTCAACAACTCGTGGTCTGGAGATATACAGACAGTTGATGAACACTGTTCGCCAGATGGGGAGTTTCTACTGCTGAAGTGCCGTCCTTTTTATCTACCGAGGGAATTCACTGCGGTGTTTTTGGCCGCTGGTTACATCCCCAGCGTGACCTAACTCCACGGCAGCACCCAGCAAACTCCATGACGTCATCAGCGCTTTAGAAACTGCTCGTCCTGATGCTGTTTTTATTGTTGCTTACGACTTCAACCAGTGTAGTTTACGGACTGTATTCCCCAAATAGCACCAGCATGTGGACATTCCCACCAGTGATAAAAACACTCTGGACAATGTTTACAGTAACATACGTGGTGCATACAGGGCTGCACCCCACCACTCAGACCACATCTCTTTGTTCCTGTACCCTGCTTACAGACAAATACTGAAACAAACACACCCTGTCACCAAACAGGTTAAACTCTGGACCCCAGAGACTGAGAGCAACTTGCAGGACTGTTTTGCTCTGACAGACTGGGATGTGTTTAAAGCTGCAGCCACCCTGGAGGACTCTTCTGTCAGCGTACAAGATTATGCTGAGTATGTGACTGGGTACATCAGCACTTGTATCAATAACATCGTGCCCAACATACAAATTTGGAAGCTTCCAAACCAGAAGCCCTGGATAAACAGTCAGGTACGTCACATGCTGCGTGCTCGCTCTCTTGCATTTAGATCAGGCAATGAGACCGAGAGCAAAGCTGCAAAGTACGGACTGAGAAAAGCCATCACAGCGGCCAAGAGGCAGCTGGACAGCTTCTACTCTACTGCTGACTCGGGGCGGATGTGGCAAAACTGCAGCACATCACAGACTACAGAACCACCACCAACATCACCACCTCAAAAAACAGCCTGCCGGACAACCTCAAAACATTCTACACCCACTTTGAGTTCCCCAGCTACACTGCAGAGAGGGGGCTCACACACACGTGGACCACTCAACCCCCCTCCCCTCCACCAACCGTCTCACCGACCCAGGTACACAAAGCTCTGAGGAATATCAACCCCCGCAAAGCAGCAGGACCAGACAACATTCCTGGGCGGGCCCTCAGAGCATGTGCCAACGAACTGAAAATGTGTTGGTATATAATACATTTTATAATTTAATCAAAGTTCATCTAAGGGCAAATAAAACAGAATGCATGTTTTTGTGTGTTTAATCAAATTGAATTAATTTTATGAAATGTGTCAACACTGAGCATGAGATTAAGTTCACTATAAATTTTGTCCTATAGCGCTAACAAAGACATAAAATAAAACAAAACAAGACAACACACTTTTACTGTGAAATAGATCACAGAAGTAACTATTAGAAGCAACAGTAAATGTTAGTTAACTCTATTACACAAACAGTGCATAAAGAACAGGACATGTATGTGTTTGTCAGTACTTACAAACTCCTCCAGCAGTCAGTGGCACACAGCAAACAACGATTTAACTAGGTGTAGAATGATGAAGGGGAAAGAAGTGATCTCCTGTTTAAAAGACACACATAACTTAATTACTTCGCTCATTTAAATCCCTTAGCAAGCTGTTTCTGAGCTCATTTTAGCCTTACACTAGCTAACAGTAAACTGTATGCTAACGTTGTTAACGAGCTAATATGCTAATCGCGATTAGCATCTTATTTTAGACACTTAAACTCCCGCACACAGCATAAACCTACATACACGGAGACATTTACCTTCTGAAGTTCTAAATACATCTGTTACAGCCTGGTAGAGTTTGCACCCACCGCAGTAATGGATGCAGACACAGCACAGTGGTTTCAACAACTTCCATTCAGCTGCTCTCATCGTAATGACACTACATCCCGTGGACTCACACTACGGGGCCACCTTCACGGCCCACCCCTCCAGCTTTCTGATTGGCTGACAGATCAATGGCAACCAATGCAAATACAGAAAAGTCCAGATAGGTTGTCACCTAACGCCATACTCTCAGTTTTCAATAAACTTTATTTACACAAAGATTTCATATTTAGCTTTTTTTAACTTTTTTAAAGACACATACCAATTTATCTTTTACCTGCTTTTGTACTTAAAGTACAAGGACTTACTGAGTACTTCATCTTGAGATAAAAATTAGAACTGATTCGACTAATTACTAATCAAAAAACATTCACAATTTTATATGTTATTTTAGAGTTTGTGTTCTCTCACAGCTATTCAGAATATAAAAGAAATGGAGTTGCATCATTATAGCCTAATATAAATCTTTCAATTTAAATTTACAAGCTATGCAGACAAATCATAATTAAAATCTTACACTTTGCTGCATCAATAATTACAATCTATATTATTATTATATTCTAAAATTGATTTTTTTTCAAAATGAGCAGTAATTATAAACACATGCATTTTGGTACTATAGAGAAAAATTGTGCTTCTCCGTCTCTGTCTCCTCTCTCTGTCTCTTTCTGCAGGTGTCCCGGGCTTTGGAGCTGTGTGTTTTCCAGTGTGCAGCTACTGGTCCTACCAACCTGCCCAGTGTTTTGTTGCTGCTCTTTTCTTTTCTCTCTCCACTTCCACACACCCTAACCGGTCAAGGCAGATGGCTGCCCACCCTGAGCCTGGTTGTGCTGGAGATTTCATCCATTAAATTGAGTTTTTCCTCTCCACTGTTGCCTAGGGCTTAGTCAAGGGGGATTTGTTGCTTTGCCTCTACATACTTGTATAGTCTGGACTGTATTATGTAATGTGCCTTGACATACTTTGTTGTGAATTGGCACTATATAAATAACGTTGAATTGAATTGAAAAGACTCATTACTGAGATGGCTTTCACAGTCTCTGTTGGGTTAAAGTTAGGCAGAGACACAGTTAGCTTAAAAAGTGAATAATAATGTTTGAGTGCGTGTGTGATTGTGAGTTTGAATGGTTGAATATGAAGCAGTGTAAAGAGCTTTGAGTGCCAATAGGTATGTTTGTGTGTTACACCAGGAACACACAGGAAAGATGTGGAACAACTGGTTTACTCCACGTCATTTTTGTTCTTCTCCAATATTTCAAGGTTGACTAATGTAATATAAGCACATTGGGAGGTTTGCATGGAAGTATATTGGGTTCTTTTTTTCCTTCCTCATCAATAGATTACTTCAAATAGTATTTACAGAAAAATGTCATTTTTTTCTCTGTAGTTTGTTACTATGTAACTAATTGTAATTAATGAATATTATCCCACCTGTGAGATTGACGTATGACTATTGTCTGACCTCCTGTGGCTTCATAAAATGGTTAAAATCAGTTCCACTTTTACCAATAGTGACCTTTGACCCTTGGCTTTGTATTAATAACTGTACATGTTTTTTTATAATTAACAAAAACACCATTGTTCAAAATATGTAGTTTTCTTCTTGCAGAGTTTGGTAGCTTGTTCCACCATTGTGGGATCATTGCGCTAAACAGTTTTGCTTTGTTTCTTCTGTGCGGTGCTGGGACGACCAGACGTCGTTCGTTGGCAGATCGCAGCGGGCGGGAAGGATTGTAGACTTGAATGATTGAGTTGAGGTAAGCGGGAGCTGTCGAGTTAACCACCCTGTGAGCAAAAGACAGAGCTTTGAACCTGACTTGACTCACTTGAGTAAAAGATTTAATGTGTAGATGATTAGTGAAGAATTTTAATAGGCCAATACCTTAGGTAGGTTACTTAGGTAGTGAGCTGAGTTGGTGTAATTTTACAACCACTGTGCACAGTGTACTACATTTTGCTGTGTCTGGGGCTGTGTAGCTGCAGATTCCTCAGAGTCGATATGCTGACTGTTGTCCTCCAAGATGGTATTAAGATCACCGGTGGTGATGTTTTGATTATTTAATTTTTCTTTTACATGAAGAGAGTGAAAGACTTTCATCTAAACTTGAAATAGTTTGATTGATTTGAATGAAGCAGCCCACATTAAATTTGTAATTTGTCTTTTATTTTTTCCTCTTTTCAGTTCCATTTACCAAGCTTTACTAAACTTGGTGTGCCTTTAATTCTATCCCACTCAATCTGAATTCTGCAACTGACAAACAGCAACTGATTACATTGGTTGCCCTGTTGTTTGTTTGCTGTTTTAGAACAACTTTTTGACAGCCCCTAAAAAGTTTCCACATTTATCGTTTGGGGTATATCTCTACCTGCTTTGCACATCTAGAGAGTAAAACTTTTGCCCATTCTTCTTTGTAAAATAGCTCAAGCTCAGTCAGATTGGATGAAGAGCATCTTTCAACAGCAATTTTCAAGACCATAGATTCTCCATTGGATTTAGGTCTGGACTTTGGGTCATTCTAAGACATGAATATGCCTTGATCTAAACCGTAGGACCAGACAACATTCCTGGGCGGGCCTTCAGAGCATGTGCCAACAAACTGGCTGATGTTATCACCCCCATCTTCAACCTCTCCCTCAGCCAATGCACCTTTCCTTTGTGCTTTAAATCCACAACCATCATCCCACTGTCTGAGAAGAGCCCAGCCAGCTGCCTGAATGACTACAGGCCAGTGGCACTCACTCCAATCATTATGAAGTGTTTCGAGAGAGTGGTGCTGGCCCACATTCAGAGCAGCATACCAGACACCATCGACCCCCTGCAGTATGCCTATCGGCCCAACAGGTCCACCTCGGATGCCATTGCTGCTGCAATCCACTACTCCCTCTCTCACCTGGAAAATAAGGACTCATACCTGAGGATACTCTTCATAGACTACAGCTCCCCCTCCAACACTGTCATCCCCCACAAACTCAATCCTTTCTGTAAGGTGGACGGCCTAGGTTGCAGTTGTGCCACACTCTTTCCATTGTCGGATGATAGATTATACAGTGCTATACAGTAAGATGTTCAAAGCTTGGAATATGTTTTATAAACTAGCCCTGCTTTAAACTTCTCCACAACTTTATCCCTGACCTGTCTGGTTTGTTCCTTGGACTTCATAATTGTTTTTGTTCGCTAATGTTCTCTAACAAACCTCTGAGGGCTTCAGAGAACAACTGTATTTATACTGAGATTAAATTAAATACAGGTAGACTCTAGATACTAATCAGGTGACTTCTGAAGACAATTGGTTACACTGGATTTTAGTTAGTGGTATCAGAGAAAATGGGAAATACAAATACATGCCACACTTTTTTCATCTTCCCTTCAGTTCACAGTCATGTACCACCTTGTGTTGGTCTATTGTATATTTATAAAAATAAATTAGGGAGAAGGGGAGAGAGAGGCAGAGGGAGAGGGGGGGAGAGAGTGAGGGAGAGAGAGAGAGAGAGAGAGAGAGAGAGAGAGAGAGAACAACTGATAAATCAGTTGTCTGACAGGAGTTTTAGTCAGAAGCTGTCAGGGCTGCAGCTTCTCCTCCTCCTCTCTCTGAGGATGGAGGACCAGAACAGAGCAGAGCTCTGCTTTCCACAACTCCTCAATTCCTCCTGCAGGAAACCAAAGATCAGTCAGGCTGATGTTGTCCTAATGGATTTGTTGTTCTTCATCTCTGTACTCACTGTGATTCTCAACCTTCTCGTCATCATCTCAGTCTCCCACTTCAGGCAGAGATAAACTCAGCAAAACTTACAATTGATTCTTTTTAAAAGTGAAAATGTTACTTAGAGTTAGTGTGTAAATAACTTCATATCTTGACACCAGACGTATTTTCTGCTTTGTTGACAATGTTTTTGAATGTTAAATGTCCAGATGTGCCACATGTAAGACATATCACTTTACATTAATGTCTGATATTACATTACATGTCTTTGTCTCCCTGCAGGCAGCTGCACACACCCACCAACCTCCTAATCCTCTCTCTGGCTGTGTCAGACTTTCTCTCTGGTCTTATGACACTGGTAGAAGTTCATCGACAAACAGTCTGTTGGCTTCTTGGTGATGTCATGTGTTCTCTATTTGTTTATGTGAACTCAATTATTTTCGGTACCTCAATAGGAAACATGATTCTTATATCAGTCGACCGCTATGTGGCTATTTGTGACCCTCTGCATTACTCCACCAGAGTCACTGTGACAAGAGTTAAAGTGTGTGTTTGGATTTGTTGGATCTGTTCTGTTGTCTACAATGGTCTGATTTTAAGGGACTCCTTGGCTCAACCAGGACTATATAATTCCTGCTATGGACAGTGTGTGGGGGGCACTGACAACATTTCAGTAATGTTTGATGCAGTTCTGTCATCTATTGCTCCAGTCACTGTGATTATTATTCTGTATCTTAGAGTGTTTGTGACGGCTGTGTCTCAGGCTCGTGCCATGCGCTCTCATGTTGCAGCCGTCACACTCCAGCATTCAGGGACTGTAATGAGTAAGAAATCTGAGCTGAAAGCAGCCAGGACTCTGGGTGTTGTAGTAGTTGTGTACTTAATGTGTTACTGCCCATATTTTTGTCTATCTTTTGTACAAGATTCCTCTGTCAGTAATTTACCTGCAACCTTCGGTGTCCTTCTGCTGTATATTAACCCCTGTCTGAATCCTGTGATCTACGCCTTGTTCTACCCCTGGTTTAGAAAAGCTATCAGACTAATTTTCTCTCTTCAGATACTGCAGCCTGGCTCCCGTGAGACCAACATGCTGTAAACAGAGACTGTGCAGTGACTGAAATGTCATCTGCTCTGTGGACAAAGAAATTCATTTGTTCATGTTCTTCAGTGAGTGAATTCACAAATCCAAACAGTGAAAATGTGCAGTTGTTTACGTTGTTACTGTCAGAATTTAATAAGAACTAAACTTTGAAAATGACAACTATGATGAATGTGGTACATTTTACATTCTGTCTCTCTTCCTCAATTGTGCACAAACACTGCAACAGACTCTTACATGTGAACTATATTGAAGAAATAAAATGAAATGAATTGAAAGCAGGTGGTAACAGACTGGTTGGTTAATGTTGGTCAATAATAGTCCCAACAGGGAGAGAAATTCAAAAGACAGATGGCAGGACATGAAAAGGAGCAGGAGACTAAGAGTTAGTTAGTTAGTTGTTCAGTCAACTGGTTTAGTTTACTTCATAATTATATTTAAAAATAATAATAATTTGTCCTTGATAGCATGCAGTTTTTTCATGTGGCCTCCAGGTGTCAGTGTAACCATTGTGTTAAACAGCCTCAGACAAGAGAACAGAACAGCAAGGTGTTAAAGCAGGTTTGGACAGTGTCAGAGTATAAATACTCAAGCAAAAGTACTAAAGAAAATATTACTACAAGAAACAAAATATTAAATTCAACTACCAAGTACAAACTCTTAAGTCCAAAACACTATATTTGAAAAGTTACTTATGAAAAAGTATTTCAAACTATTGAACTTGATACTGTTGATAACATAATAAATAATTGTTAGTCCAGATGTGTTTCATGTGTGTTTCATAAAAAAAGTTTCTGTAACACTTTAGACTACAGCCCGTGATTTACATGGTAAGTATAGTTAACAGAGAAATTAAGACGGGTGACAGGGTGAAGAGAGAGGAGATATGACTTTCCCTTGGGGAGCACCTGTGCTGCAGGTCACAGTGTCAAAGAACATAATCCTTACTGGCCCCCAGGCTTGTCCAGGTGGTTGTGCATGCAGTATAGCAGGTGGATAAGAGCATCCTCCACTCCCAGCTGAGGCTGATAAGCAAACTGGGGGAGGTCCAAGACCAGTCTCTCCAACACTTTCACGATGTGGGAGATTAGAGCCACAGGTCTGTAGTCACTGGGAACACTGTAGTGGGTGATTTTCTGTATTGGCATCAGGCATGATGTTTTCCATCCCACAGCCAACCTTTCCAGCTGCAGGCTCAGGTTGAAGATGTGCTGAAGGAAGCCACATAGCTCTGGTGCACAGGCTTTCAGTAGCCTGGGGCTGACTTCATCATGACCTGCTGCCTTTTTGGGGTGAAGCCTGCATAGCTATCTCCTCACCTGCTCTGCTGAGATGGTTATAGCTGCAGAGACAGGAGTGGTGTTCGAGTCATGCAGGTGCGAGATGTGGGCACCTGTGGTGAAACTCCTTGGGGGTTGGATAGGAGGCACATCAGCCTATTGAAAAAGGTTTTAAGTCATTAGCTCTATCCACACTCCCCTCTGTCCTCTGGCTGCTGGCCTTATATCCAGTAATGCTTTTCATGGCACACCAGACTCCTCTGGTATCCTTCCATTGGTGCCTCTATTCAAGCCTCCTTCCCCTCTTTGCTCTTTACAGACAGCCGTCTCTGGACCTCCCTCACTGCTTCCCTTTCACCTGACCTGAACGCTGCCTTCTTCTCATTCAGAATTACTTTAATATCTTTGGTGACCCATAGCTTGTTGTTTGGGAAGCAATGGTCAGTTTTTGTTGGTACACAGATGTCAACACAGAAGTTGATGTAGTCTGTCAGTCCATAAATGATCTCACCATGTGTCTCAGAGTTTTTTTCCAATGTGTGGTCATAAAACATCACTGCAGTGCATTTGTGGCCCCCTGAGACTTCTTTTTAACTTTCACATTTGAGTACATAAGGTCCAGTGTCTTCTTCCCCCTGGTGTGATGATTTAGCTACCAATACTTCACAGTCACTGATAGGGGCGGCTATAGCTAAGTTGGTAAAGGCAGTTGCTTACGGACCACAGGGTTCAATCCCTGGCCCTGGCTATATGTCGAAGTGTCCCTGGGCAAGACACTGAACCCCTAACAGCCCATTCCCCCCCTCCAAGCCCGGTAGAAATTGGGGAGGGTTGTGTCAGGAAGGGCATCTGGCGTAAAAAAAAAAAAACTGTGCCAAATCAACATGGACACTGATCTGCTGTGGCAACCCTGAACTCACGGGATAAGCCGAAAGGAGAGTAGACTTCACAGTCACTGATCTCTTTCAGATTGCAATAGCATAAGATGTAGTCCACCTGAGTGCTCTTATACATCACCCTATGTCCCTGCCTCTTCTGGAAGAAAGTGTGTCCTCTTTGCAAAGTCAACCACATCTGTCCTTTTGTGTTCCTGTCCTGAAGAGCAATCTGCCCATCAAATTCTCATCACCTCTGTTCCCTTCACCTACATGTCCATTGAAATCTGCACCAATCACCACTCTCTCACCTCTGGGGATGCTCTGCATCACTTCATCTAACTCACTCCAGAATTTCTCCTTCTCTTCTAACTCACATCCTACCTGTGGGGCAGAACCACTAACAACATTGAACATCACGTCTTTAATTTCCAGCTCCAGACACATCAACCCTCAGTCAACCCGACCAACTCAGCTGCTTGTGCAGAGTAATGTTTGGTGATGATTTGGCAATCAGAATGTTATCTAGTGTCACTAATGCATAGCCTGTAGCATTGGTATCCACAAACATAGTAATTTGAGGACTGTCATAGTCAGTCCTCAAATCAGTCAGTCAAGTCAGACCGTGGTAAGACATTTTCAGTTATGTTTCATATGTGCCTTCAGTTTCCAGTGGCAACAGTGAGGAGGGATTTAAGGTAGTTTATCTTTCTATTGTGAGGTGTGGTTGTGATAACAGTCATACAGGAGAGATTTCTGGATGGAGAGAGATATGAGAAATTATTTTGTAATAAGATGATTGCAACTGCATGAGGGGCTTTCAAAGTTAGGGGATGAAACAATACAACTGAGGCAGAGGTCTGTACTGCCATGGATGTAGCTGTATTTTTTTTTTTTTGCAGCTGATGCAAATGTAGTGGAGCAAGTGTGTCAGCCTTACAGCTCTCAAGACTTGGGGAAGCTACTAGTATGTCATCAACATACAGTAGCAGTTGGCTGTTGGCTTGGAGGTGGGAACTTCGCTAAGTTGACTGACATTTGCTTCTGCAAAAATAGTTGGAGATTCACAATATCCTTGGGCCAATCTAGTATATGTGTATCTCTTCGTTTTATAAGTGAAATGCAAACTAAAACTGGCTATCTGGATGTATTGGATTGAAAAGAATGCATTGTTTATATCACAATCTGAGAAGTACTTCAGGCTTTACCAATAGTTTTTCTGCACCAGTGCCTGCACCAGAAACAGGAGTTTCATGCAGCCTTTGAGCTTATACCCATGTTTGTGTGGTACTAAAGCTATATTTAATGCATGTAGGAATTTTCTCCCTAACAAGTTGCATGGGTACACAGCAGATAACACCATCTGGCACACATGAATTTTACATTTTCTTTATCAATTACTTTGCCGGGTACTGATAGTTTCTCCCAATGTATTTTCCCATTTGCAGATTTGACATAGATGTTTTAATCTGATGGCTTTAGGTCAGGTAAGTCACTGGGATGTATTACTGTTTGAGATGCACCTGTGTCACATACAAATGATATGTCGTTGCCCATTATAGTTAATGTTACTTCAGGCCGTACTTCTCGTAGCAACATAGATTCTAGATTATTTATTTTTTAAGAGTTGCTGTGCATGTCTGGTGTAGTCTCTGAGGTTTGCTAAGCGAGAGGTTCTGTGGTCAACCATTTGGTATGTCACAAAACTACTTATTCAAGGCAATGAGCCTTTTAGATAAGCAGTTTTGAGCCGTTGTTCATATGGACTGTCATTATTTGCGTTGTCGGGGTTGGACTCCACTGTGTGCATCAAATACCTCTTTTATTCTGTTCAAATATTCAAAATATATGTCTGTATGTCTTATACTTTTGGTGACTGCATTTTCATCTTCTTGAACAACTAAGGCTAAAGTCTCAGCCTGAGTCTTTTTCTTTATTCCTTCCTTCCTTCTATCCGCTTTATTTAACCATATAACCATTTTTCTTTCGCTTTTTTTCCTCACTCTTTTCACATTCACTTCATGTACACTTGACATCCCTAAGCTGGCTGGCTGGCTGTTAAAAGGGAAATAAGGGTAACAGGAATTCCCCTTATTTCCCTTTTAACAGCCAGCCAGTTTGTATGGAGTAAACCTGAGCAACTGGCCCAGCTGGTAAGAAGCTGTTTGTGTGGTCACCATTAGGTTTTCACAGCCAGATAGTTTTGTTGACACCGTTAGGTCACCCACTATCTGTTTTCTTACCAGGACACTGTTAAATAACTAAATTGTAAGAAAAACAATACCTTTCGCTCACTCACTCATTCATACAGAATTCCACAATACTATTACTTTTTATCTTTAAAGTGCTTCATCTCCCCAGAGAATCAAGCTTCGTCAGCACGGGGTTATTTATTACCGGTAGTCTTCTCATATGGACTATTGCCATACTCAACTACGAGCTTTTGTTGAGTCCCAGACTCTATTCTTAATGATAATAATACTTCTAAATCACACATCTTTCCATTCAAACAAAACTAGTTTTTCTTACCTGAGGGAGCAGTGACTCTGTTCTCTCTGTATTTTTCTCTTTAGGATCCCGTCACTTCTCCTCCTTTCAGCAGAGAGTGGCCTCTTTTTATCAGCAATTCAGCTGAAGGCCTTCTAAATCTGAGTGGAGAAAAAATTTTAGTTTTAGTTAGCAGTTGCAATAGTTTAGCATCTTAAATTTTTATCAAGGATGTTTTAAATGCTGTTCAAAGTTTGTCTCACATACATCTTTTGTCTTGAAGTGTTAGACAATAACTGACCTTGGAGCTGTTCTGCAAACAGCAGACTATTCCACACTGTAGTGAACCAGAGTCACTCCAGGCTCACACGTGCTTATCAAAGTGCTGAAAAGGGAAATGGTTTCCATAAAAGGAGGAAAGGGCTGGGGGCAGTAGCCTGAGGTTGGGGAATGTTCTGCCCAGCAACACAAAAATATATACCCAATGTGTGATGTATAAAGTTTAGAACTGCATATAATAGAGACTTGACCTTTGTTGATGAACTTCTCTTTTACAAGATATTAAAACCCTAAAAGACATCCTGGATGTTGAAGCTTCTTTATCTATATTTACACTTGAGGTGCCATGCAACTGTCAGACCTACATTCTTAGCTTTCTTCCTCTCTCTGCCTTTGAATACGCCTTCCTCCGCTCCTTTGTCGACCAACAGTAGTCCAATTTCCACCGGCACCCTGCACGTAAAAACAACACCGGTCGCAGACGTTTTTAACCTGGGCCACGACCGATTCGATATGGAAGTCATGATTCGCATGTTTAATTTGGCATTTGTTTTACATCGGATGCCCTTCCTGACACAACCCTCTGCATTTATCCAGAGTTGGGACTGGGTTGACACTGGCTTGTGTCCCCTTGTGGTTGCATTATCATTTTTAAATTAAGTAATAAGTACTTCTTACTTAATTTTTAAGAGCTCACCTAAAGTGTGAACTATCTATGCCATACAAAACAAATTGATACAGAACATACAAATATTTGATTCCAGATGAAAAAGTATGACTTTACACTTGATATAAAATGCAAAACTTAACCTGTGCAGTCCAATATAAAACTTAACAAAAATTTACAATAAAAGTAGCAAAATGAACAAAAATGGACACAGTATGCTACATAACAGAGTAAGCAATCCGGATTTCGGCATACTGTGGAAATGTGAAATTTTAGTCCAGTTGACTCTAAAGACTTTATCAAGTACTCTTCTGTTTGTTTTGGAGTCTTACATATCTCTCAGTCTATTTCATTCACTTTAAGTTATCTTTCCTGATCTTACACTTCTTGAAAAAGCCTTAGTGTATTTCCGGATTATGTTCTTCAAAGTTGGTACTGGCTTCCCTAAATGGTCTGAAATATTTTATTTCCATCTTCAGCTTTATGAAGATATACCAGTTTCATTTTAAGTTGAAACCTGATTTCAAACTCAGCACACTGCTCGAGACTGCTCCTGAAGAACCATCAACATGCAAATTGCAAGTGGAAACTCAACATTTAAAAACACACCAGGTGACACTCATCAAGAATTAACTGTGGACACTTAAATGGGGACGCAAAACCTTTGCACCAATATAGTTTTCATTATTATACTATAACTTTGCTTTTATACACTGCTTGACCAGTTTTACGGATAACTGTACATATACCCACACAAATGCTATTAATACAGCATTTAAATAAAATGATAACTTGAAGTGGTCCCATAATAATTGTCAAAGCAATGCTGAGTTGTTTATATATTTAGTTATTTATTAATTTTTTACCATTTTATACCATTATTATTAAACTTAACTTGACATTTAACAGATCCCAAGCTTTTAAAACTGGGGCTTTATTTATTGGTTCTCATTCTGGAAATCAGCTCATTTTATGTCAATCAAAAATTTAACTTTAGATTTATTTTTTTCAATATTTAAGAGACATCAGAAAAAGGTGCTTTGTGGATTTCAAGATGAAAAAATTTATTTTACATGTAAAAAAAAAAATAAAAAATTTAGTTGTGCCAATTTCTTTGTTTTGTTTGCTAGTATTTACTAGATAAATTTAACTAATTAAACAGAAACTTTACATTGAGATGGATAACTTTTAGTGAGAGATTGTTTTGATTTAAAAAGGGTTTTTTTTTTAGGGAAGAATAGTGGTGACAGGAATGTTTACATGCAATTACTTTTCAACTTCACAATTCATATTATATTTATCCAGAGGCTCAACCTGGATAATTCCAGACTTGCTCCCACCCAACCAGTTCACTCTGGTTCAAGCAGTTTTACAGAATTGTTAGACTGATGTCTTGTGGACGTCGATATGAACTGCATGTTACCCAAGGTTTAGCATTGACTGTTATAGCATTGTATGTTGAAACTTAAGTTAGGTTGAAAAATGATATCCTATTCTGATGCTTTGTTAGACAGCACAAACATGACCTAAATGTAGGTCATAGGATCAAATTCAACAGATAGAGTACTGATTTTAAAAGTCCCTGTGATATAAGCCTGCATCACATATTGCACAGTGTGATATTTCATTTAACATGTAATTTTCAGTTAAGATGTTGTAGGTTTCCTCAGAACTCTTCCTTTTAAAATCCAACACATATAGGAGGGGGATTTACAGTGGCATCATGGGAACAGGATAGATCCTGAAGTGCAGAGGTATTGATCCAAAAACAAGTGTTCCTATAATTTGTAGAGTAAAGTCTGCGGGAGGAAGAGAAGCTAACAACCAGAACAAGTCTCATGCCAACAGCTTAAAATATTAGATGACATTTTGTTTTCAGAGGTTTTGATCTAATCATTTACTACATCCCAAGAAGAACAATCCATTTCTATGACCAGAAGCTAATTGCTGTTGACTCAACTGTCAGATTTAATTTCTCCTCAGCCAAGTGTGAGAGAAATTTCCTGCAAATGCAAAATGCCTGTTCATGGTTACCAAATGCATTTTTTTTTAACCTATGCTTTACCACCTCTGCAGAACCTTCTGTCTGCACTGTCTTTAGACCAAAGCTCCATCAGGAAGCTGTCCCAGCAGGGAACGCATAGGAGATGAGTAGTCTAAGAGACTTGCTTATTAGGTTCCTTACCCCTGTGTGTATGTTCTGTAAGGTTGATTTGCATTGAGTCATTTCTTTGTCCTTGTGTGAATTCAGCTGCTGAGCTGACTGGTTCAAAGATATCATAACCTGTAAACCTTGTTAGTCTCATTGGCCCCCTCAAGTGTAGTTCCATTATGCTGTGTGTGTTTCTCCCTCTTGCTGATTAAACTCACCTTAACCAAGACTGTTGAGCTGCCTTTTGCTTCCTAAACTTGGCTTGTTTTTTGCCACAACACCAAGCACCAGGCTACAGATTTAGTTCTCAGACATTGTTTATGTTCATACCAGATTTGTCAATGATATTTGAAAACCTTAATGTAAATATATCTTCAGCAGTGAGTGTGTATATCCAAAAAATCTTTTTGAGCAACACAATAAAAGTATTATTATTCCACTTCAATACAGCGTCCAGTTTGATCTTGGTTGTTTTGTTTTTTATTCACAGAGCAGATCACATTTCAGTCACTGCACAGTCTCTGGTTACAGCAGGTTGGTCTCACAGGAGCCAGGCTGCAGTATCTGAAGAGAGATAATGAGTCTGATAGCTTTTCTAAACCAGGGGTAGAACAAGGCGTAGATCACAGGGTTCAGACAGGGGTTAATATATGACAGAAAGGTTATAACAACTTCAACAAATGCATTCACAGGGATATTCTGCAGAAAACAGAAATATAAAAAGTAATATGGACAAAAGCATATGAAGTACACAACTACAACAATACCCAGAGTCCTGGCTGCTTTCAGCTCAGATTTCTTACTGGTTACAGTCCCTGAATGCTGGAGTGTGATGGCTGCGACATGAGAGCGCATGGCACGAGCCTGAGACACAGCCGTCACAAACACTCTCATATACAGAGTTATTATTACAATGACTGGTGCAATAAATGACAAAACAGTGTCAACAGTAATTGCATTGTACTCAGCATAAATAGTACATTCTCCGTAGCAGGACTTAAACCTACCTGGCTGAGCCAGATCATCTTTGAAAAGCAGACCACTGTAGAGAAGACAACAGGTCCAACACATACAAATCCACATTTTAACTCTTGTCACAGTGACTCTGGTGGGGTAATGCAGAGGGTCACAAATAGCAACATAGCGGTCAACTGATATGAGAACCATGTCTCCTATTGAGGCATTGATAATAAACGAGCATGCAAAATAATACAGAGAACATACGAGGTCACCGAGTAACCAACAGGGTGTTAATTCGTGTGCCTGTAAAGGTGTTACCACAAGCCCACAGAGAAAGTCAGACACAGCCAGAGAGAGGATGAGGAGGTTGGTGGGTGTGTGCAGCTGCCTGCAGGGAGACAAAGACATGTAATGTAATATCAGACATTAATGTAAAGTCATATGTCTTACATGTGGCACATCTGGACATTTAACATTCAAAAACATTGTCAGCAAAGCAGAAAATACGTCTGGTGTCAAGATGTGAAGTTATTTACACACTAACTCTAAGTAACATTTTCTTGTAGATCAGACTGTTCACACTTATAAAAAGAATCAATTGGAAATTTTGCTGAGTTTCTTTGCCTGAAGTGGGAGACTGAGATGATGACGAACAGGTTGAGACCCACAGAAAACACAGAGATAAAGAACAACGAATAGATTTGGGCAGCTTGAGACTGACTGGTCTTTCGTATCCTGCAAGAGGCATTGAGGAGTTGTGGAAAGCAGAGCTCTGCTCCGTCCTGATCCTCCATCCTCAGAGAGAGGAGGAGGAGAAGCTGCAGCTCTGACAGCTTCTGACTAAAACTCTGTCAGACAACTGATTTATCAGTTTCTGTCTTAACCTTCATCCCTCTCTCTCTCTCTCTCTGTCTCTTGCTAATTACATCACATCCTAATTTTCAAAAATCTTTTTCTCTCTAATGCCACCATTATACTTTCTCCCCTTTTACTTACAGTTTTTATGGGATTATCATTTGCTGCCCTGCCTGTTTTTTCTTGACACAACACAGTGGTTGTTTGCTCAGTTTGGTTTAGTGTATTTAACTAAATATTTTTTAGAACATTGTGAACCATAATCTTTACAATATTCATTAGAAGAAACATGGTTGTTTTTATCACAGTACATTAAATAATATATACTGAAGAAAGTACATTGGCCTGAATTAATCTGTCAGATTATTGTGATATATCATCCATAAAAATATCACTTGTAAAAATATAATAGTGAATCCATTTAAAGTGTGATACTACTATCATTACTTCCCCAATACCTGTAGTCAGTTCTAACCAGCTGATTTACTCAACTGAGTCAAAAAATCTAAATTAAAATTATATTTCACTCTTCTCAGCTAACAGAAATATTGATTTATATCATGAATCTGCCCAGTTTGTAATAATTTTGTCCAGCTTGTTCCTCTGTCTACTCAGCCAACATCCCAATTCCTTCATTTCCATCAACCTCTGCTGTCTTCTACCAATTCTCTATTCAGTCACCAAATGTCCTCAGACACCACACCTTTTCCTGGTCCCCTGTGCTGTAGCCTGTCCTAAGTGGTTAGTAACAGAGTAGAAGACAGACCATTTAGACTCACTCCATGTTCTTTTTCTAGGAGCTACTTATTTTACATATTTGTAGTACACACAGAGCTGCAGAGACTTTTAACATATCTCCAACAGGATGGAGAGCGACAACCTCCACTGAACCACAGCTTAATTGTGACACTCCGCCTTCTCTTAATGAACTAAGACTGTTTTCATTTGACACATATGTATGCATTCAGTACCAGGAACCCAAAATTTTATACCTGGTAATTATTAACACTCCTCTACAAATCGCATGAAACCTGAATAATAAGTGATTTCAGCTTTTCCCGTAAGTTCAGGGTCGCCACAGCGCGGCATCGATTTATTGGGCACATTTTTATGGCATAGCTCCCTCTTCAACTCAATGACTCAGTACAACATCTACATTACCGCTGATGCTCTCTTACTTAAGACCGGATGTAACAAAGCACCCATACTCCGAAATACCCTCTGCAAAAGCCTCTGAGGAACATGGTCATCAGCCTCCTCCAAGAACACAAAACACATTTTTACTGGATGTGCATAGTCCCATGACCCCTTTAGTCGTCTTGCAAGGGTAAATATACAGTTGATTATTCCACATCCAAGGTGGAATCCACATTTCTCCTCATGAATCTCATGTTCAACAATCAGCCTCCATTACCATCAGTGTCCACCAAATTGCTTCAACCCACAACTCAGGCTTTAAACATGGCTCACTTGAATGTCCCCAGCCACCCCCAGACTGTAGAGAAATTCTTCTGGAGTTAAACATCTGGTGGACAGGGGACTCAAGCAGGCATTCCCAGGACACCTGTATTACAAATTTGGGTTACCAGGTCCATCCAGCAGACCACCTCCTGCAACCTGATCCAACTCACCACCAGGTGGTGATCAGTTGACAGATCTACTCCTCTCTTCACCCGAGTGGCCAAGACGTACGGCCTCAAATCTGATGATACGACCACAAAGTCAATCACTGGCCTGAGGCCAAAGGTGTTCTGGTACCAGGTACACTTTACAGGCAGGTGGAGCAGGGCAGAACAGAGAGTCCCCATGAAGACGTAGAAACTGGGCAAAAACACCCGCACATAAGCAAAGGCAAAACACTCTGAAATCTGGAGTAACAAAAACAGGCTCTTTTGTGTGAGAACAGGAAGAAAATCTGGCAGGGACAGACAGGTAAGCAGGGCTTATAAAGGAGAGGTGACAGGTGTAGAGGATAGAGGCTAATAAGGTGGCGCAGCGTGGAGGGAGAGACAGGGAGAGCAGAGTGGAGAGATGGTGATGCTCACCAGAACAACACGGAGCGGAGTAACAGCATCCTGATATACCAGATATTCGAAGTGCCCAGCAGGAGTGGTAAAGGCGGTCTTCCACTCGTCGCCCTTCCGAATGCGGACCAGATGATAGGCGTTTTTAAGGTCTAATTTGGTGAACACAGTGGTGCCCTGCTGCTAGTGACTCATTGATGTAACTCCCCATGGTGTCTCTTTCGGTGCCAGAGGGGAATTATAATCGGCCCCGGGATGGGATAGTGCCCAGTAACAGTTCAATGGGACAGTCAATATGGCGGTGTGGGGGAAGGTGGCTTTGTCCTTGCTGAACACTGACTTGAGGTCATGATAAACCTTAGGGATGTTGGTTAAATCTATGTCGGATGGCTAGATGAAGAGGACACTTGTCTAAGACAAAGGCTTGAACAGGAAGTTTCCCAGCTACTAATCCTCCCCTCTAGCCAATTTATATGAGGTTTGAGATCCGCCAACCGAGTGGACCCGAGGATGATTTGTTGTTGAGGGGATTGGATGATATGGAAAGATAGATTCTTGCGATAATTTTCTATGGTTAGTTTAACAGTAACAGTCTGCAGGATGCTCGGGTTCAGAACATGACCATCTAGGGTATGAATGGTAACAGGTTTAGGGTGGGGAATTAACAGAAGGCCCAACTCTTGGGCAAGATCCTCATCTAAAAATTCTGTGTCCCCACTGGAGTCAATAACCGCAGCAAGGGGAACCGAACGACTAGCAAACTGCAACGTTACACTCAACTTGGGGTATGACCGGGTCGGGAGGCTGAGGTTTGGTTAGAACAGGTATGACTCAGCAGGTGCCTCCCCTCTCCTGCTGAGCCCCACCTTTAACAGGACAACACCTTGTGACTGGGGCGTGTGCAATAGAGGCAAAGATTGCATCTAAACCGTCTCTCACGCTCCTCAGGCGGAATACACGCTCTCTCCAGCTGCATGGGTTCAGGTGGGTTGGCAGTGAGAAGCGGCCTGGAATCTAACACTGGGGAATTGGTGGGACCCCGGGAAACGTGGCTGAGAGCTAGGAGGGCGAGTTTTGGGGCGTCTCTCTGGTATGCGGTATTCTACACGCGTGCAGACATCAATTAGTGCATTAAGAGTCTCCGTCAAAAACCCTGAAAAGCTCATCCTTAATGGATTCAGATAAGCCCTGATAAAATTCCTGATCTGCCGCAATGGTTCGGAACTCTATCGCGTACTCAGCCACTTTGGGGTTTGGGGGTCCCCAAATGTATGATTCGGGGGTAGCTAGATGAAGACCTGGGGGTGACAGAGGTGAGGCTGTACCTGCGGGAGACTGAGGGGAAGTGGAGGCAGAAGGGACTGGCTGAAGTCGACTATGTAACAGGGAGATGGTTTTTAAATCAGCTTGTATTTTAGCCAGATTGGTGTCATGCTGAGACAGGGCTCCGGGAGGTGTATGACTGCATATCTGAGGAGGAGAGAGAGAGTGAGCAATTTCAACAACTCAGTATAAACCACTAGGAGAGTGGTTGTAGGTGGGTGGTGAGTAATGTGCCTCAAGTTGAGTCAGGGCACAGGAGGAGAAGAAATGAAGAACTAAGGGCGGCTGAAGAGATCAGGGGAAAAAGAACAACAAGAACAACAAAAATACAAAGTAGCAACTAAACAAAGTCCCAACCAAAAGTGTCAGAGGAAACAAACCAGGAGGGCATTGTAATCCTCAGTCTTGTCGAATTACTTTTAGGAAATTCTTAATTCACTTCTTCCAAGAAGTGGAACTTCTTCCAACGTCTTCCAAGGAAACGCTGAATCACAATAGTCACTTACAAGGTTTACAGGCAGGTGGAGCAGGGGGGAACAAAGAATCCAAGAGGAGACGTAGAAGCTGGGCAAAAACACCCGCACATAAGCAAAGGCAAAACACTCGGGAGTAACAAAAACAGGCTCTTTTGTGTGAGAACAGGAAAACAATCTGACAGGGACAGACAGGTAAGCAGGGCTTATAAAGGAAAGGTGACAGGTGTAGAGGATAGAGGCTGATTAGGCAGCGCAGCGTGGAGGGAGAAATATAGTGACGCTCACCAGGACACTGAGTGGAGTCATAGCCGTGACACACAGAGTATTTTTCTGATGGAAAAAGACTAGTGCACCCTGGCATTTACAGAAACGTGGCTCACAGAATGGTAAATGGTAAATAGTCGCTTATATAGCGCTTTTATCCAAAGAGCTTTACAATGTTGCTTCCGATTCACCCATTCACACACACACCAGTGGCGGTGGCTGCCATGCAAGGTGCTCACCTGACCCACCGGGAGCAACTTGGGGTTCAGTGTCTTGCCCAAGGACACTTCGACGTGTAGCCAGGAGCAGGGATTGAACCACTGACCCTGTGGTCCATGGTAAACTGCCTTACCAACTGAGCTACAGCCGCCTACGTCTGCAGAATGTGACCATTATGCAGAGGTGCCTATTGGGGATATTGATGTGCCCATTCAACTTGACCGGGAAAGAGTCAATGAGGTGGGGTATGTGTGTATATCAATAAAATATACTGTACCTCACCTGTACCTCACTTGTGCCCCTTTTACCTACCCAGTGAGATCCCATTGCTGTTTTTATGTATTGTGTACATTCACCCCAAAGCCAACATGGCCGCTGCATGTAACAGTTTTTAATAGACAAAAAAATGCAGTCCATCTCTACCGATGCGCCTACGTTTATAATGAAAGTTTTTAATCACGTGTTTCTCAAGAAGACTCTTATTCTACAAGTACATTCCCTATCCTACCAGGCGAGATACAAATCCATCTCTTCCATAAAATGTAAGTGAATAAAAGCTAAGGGCCTCATAGAATATGTGGGCGTCTACTAAAAGCCATGCTCAATAGAGCTCACCCCTGTTTTTCATTATACTTTTAATAGTTCATGAAGGGAACACAGGATATCAAGTATGGAAAAATGCCACAACAGACCCCGTCCTTTAGGGTTGAGCAGCCCTAGTTTTTAATCACCTGGAAGGACGCAGATCCCATGCCAGGCTTATATCTTTATATTTTACCTTAGCTTTTACCACCATTCAACCCTAATCTTATGGGGTGGATTCTTAACTTTTAAGCCTATGGTGTGGTCTTTGAGCTAGTCTGCACTTTGACTGGCTCACCACAAGGTTGTGTCCTTTCACCCCTTCTCTTTATCTTGTACACAAACGTGTCAAAGCCAATATGAAAATAGATATATTCTAAAACATACAGACAGCTATTATTGTAAGACTGTTTCAGGATGGGGAAAGGAGCCACGGACTGATGTGAATGAATAAAGGTCAGTCTGTGGAGCATATCACCTCATACAAATACCTGGGAACAATACCCGACTCTGGTGTAAACTTTGAACCCCACTGTGAAGCTGTGAACAGGGGGCATCAGAGCTTCTCAGGAAATTTGCTGTATTTACAGTAGATGCAACTCTGAGGTCCATCTTTTATTGTGGCTTTATTACGTCAGTTTTATGTTTTTGTTTAGTGTCATGGTTTTAGGGTGTCTCCCTAAAATCTATAAATTATATGAACTAAATTTTTAAATGGGCAAGTAAGTCGAGTGGATAGTCAAAGCAGAAGAGTTACACTGATTATGGACTGGTTTACACAGTTTCTCTGTTCCAAAGTACAGAACAAAAAAGGACAGGAACAGTTTTCCTGAAGCCATCAGTTTAAGTTGTATTCTCCTGTCTAACACCAAACGTCTAATATTTTAATTTCACTATTTGGGCTTAGCCTACACTACAAATCAAAACAATAGAGATGCATTCATCACAGTTCCCAATTTAAAAGTTACTTCTTATTTAGTTCTGTGTAATACAAGTAACACAACAGTAACAGCCAGAAGCTGAATGAGAAACAGGACAGACTCCAACTGGAAATACACAGGTTAGTGTGTGTGACTGCTTACTGATAATAAGCACCATCCCTGGAAAAAATGAAGCATCACTTTAATCAGGAGAAAATCCAACAGATTATCTGACAGTAAAAACTTTTTCACTGCTTGGAATTGTGAAGAACATGAACAAAGGAATTTCTTAGTCCATAGAGCAGATCACATTTCAGTCACTGCACAGTCTCTGTTTACAGCATGTTGGTCTCACGGGATCCAGGCTGCAGTATCTGAAGAGAGAAAATGAGTCTGATAGCTTTTCTAAACCAGGGATAGAACAAGGCGTAGATCACAGGGTTCAGACAGGGACTAATACACCACAGAAAGAAACCAACAGTTCGTAAAACACCAACAGAGTTAGCTGGTACAAAACCACGGGAAAAATATGGGCAAAAACAGATTAAGAACACAAGTACAACAACACCCAGAGTCCTGGCTGCTTTCAGCTCAGATTTCTTAGTCATTACAGTCCCTGAATGCTGTAGTGTGACGGCTGCAACATGAGAGCGCATGGCACGAGCCTGAGACACAGCCGTCACAAACACTCTCATATACAGAATTATGATCACAGTGACTGGAGCAAGAGATGACAAAACATCGTCAACAATTCCTGCAATGTTGTCAGTGCCTCCCACACACTGTCCATAGCAGGACCTATACAGGCCTGGTTGAGTCAAGAAGTCCTTTAAAATCAGACCATTGTAGACAATAGAACAGACCCAACACATACAAACACACATTTTAACTCTTGTCACAGTGACTCTGGTGGAATAATGCAGAGGGTCACAAATAGCCACATAGCGGTCGACTGATATGAGAATCATGTTTCCTATTGAGGCACCACAAATGATTGAGTTCACACAAACGTATAGAGAACACATGTGGTCACCAAGAAACCAACAAGCTGTTTGTCGATGAACTTCTACCAGTGTCACAAGCCCCTGGAGAAAGTCTGACACAGCCAGAGAGAGGATGAGGAGGTTGGTGGGTGTGTGCAGCTGCCTGCAGGGAGACAAAGACATGTAATGTAATATCAGACATTAATGTAAAGTGATATCTTACATGTGGCACATCTGGACATTTAACATTCAAAAACATTGTCAGCAAAGCAGAAAATCGGTCTGGTGTCAATATGTGAAGTTATTTACACACTAACTCTAAGTAACATTTTCTTGTAAATCTGACTGTTCACACTTATAAAAATAATTAATTGTAAGTTTTGCTGAGTTTATCTCTGCCTGAAGTGGGAGACTGAGATGATGACGAGCAGGTTGAGAATCGCAGTGAGCACAGAGATGATTAACAACAACATAAAATACAGTGTAGCAGATTTAGACTGTTGGAGCTTTGGTTTCCTGCAGGAGTCATTGAGGAGTTGTGGAAAGCAGAGCTCTGCTCTGTTCTGATCCTCCATCCTCAGAGAGAGGAGGAGGAGAAGCTGCAACCCTGACAGCTTCTGACTAACACTCTGTCAGACAACTGATTTATTATTTTCTGTCTTAACCTTCATCTCTCCCTTTATCTCTCTTTGTCTCCTGCTAATTACATCACATCCTCTGATATTGATCATTTGTTTTTACTCTTCTGGCTTCCACAATTCTACTTTCTCCCCTTTTACTCATACTGTTGATGGTATTATACATTGGTCTCTGCCCGTTTTTCGCTGACGCATAACAGTGGTTGTTTGTTCAGTTTGGTTTGGTGTTATTTAACTAAATAACTTTTAGAACATTGTGAACCATAGTCTTTACAATATTTTATGACACCTGTCAGTCATGACCAGTGTGCTGGTGATTCCTCCAAACAACTGTTTTCTATGTCATATATCGATGGGAATACCTCCTTTAAGCGCGTATATAGTTTTAAGAAGTAGCCCCGTTATTATATTAGCTACCGCTGCTGCTACTGCTGCTGTTGTTACTTGAAGATATAAAAATAATCACTGACTTTATCAGACTACCCAAAAGTTCCATCTAACAGAACAGGGGTGGCAACATCATCCTGGGCAGGAAAGCTGAACTGAAGTTCCGCCGTCCACCTGGACGGGCCCCTTCAAACTGCTGGCGAACCGCACGGGAAGCAGAACAGGGGTGGGGGCATCGGGCCGGAAGCTTTAACGGGTGCGGTAAATCCAGCAGACTCTGTTCCCCCTCACGGCTAGAGTTGGCCATTATCTTCAACAACTCAGGCGAACCAGGCAGACTGCACAACCAGGGTCAGGAACTGACCACTGGTCTCATCTGCATGGCCTTGGCCATGTGTTTCACTATGTCAGTAGCCCTCTCAAAGGAGTCCATGAGGTGGGTGAGAAGTTCTATAATCACAGGGAGCTGTTTAAGCTGGTCAGTGCCTGAAAGCCTGTTCAGGAGGCAAGGGGGAATTGGTTGACTGAGAGGGAGGACCATGCTGCTTGGCAGACACCTGTTGTGCAACTGGTATGTTGGCCGACTCAGGATCTGACGCAGGCTCGAAAGCAGATAGAAGGCCAGGCCTTTGATAACAGTGGAGACACGGAGAACAGGAGGGGGGTAGTGAATACTAGAGGCTGGAGCCTGTGGTGCATTCAGGGACCGAGGTTTAGCTTTCCTCCTGCGTCTGTTCCCTGGCTCAGGTCGGAAACCTAGGAAACATATTAAGGCCTCTATGGCATTAAAGGGGAAAAACCACTTGCATGTCTCTGGGTCCTTTATTGGCCAGTTCAAAATGTCACGAGTTGAGTATTTTGGTTTTAAGTACCCAATTATGGAAACAGCAAGAGGAGGTTCAAGGAAAAAGATGTATTTATTATAAGGAATGAAAGGGGGTGAACAAAACTAAAAAATTACTCCACAAGCAAGACAAGGAATTACACACAGGAAATTAACATCTAACTAAACAATATTAAAAACGTATGATAAACATAGGATAAATTAAATTGTGACTGTGTCAGGGGAGAAAGGAAACTGACTATATACATACAGGAAGAACATTAGACAAAATACCAAATAAACGAAGAGGTGTACACATACTAGACAGACAGATTTGAATGTAGTGTGCACCCAGGGACCAAAGAGAACTGTAACTAACATTGAGGCGCACTAGTAAAAGGGCAATTTTATAGTTACTAATAAATAGAACTCTAAACTGAGGCTGACATATAGGGATAATCGAAGCAAGTGTAAAACAGGAGGGAATAAACAGTGACCAAGAGTAACCAAATTAAAGTGAAATAATTAAAGGCTAACAATGTAATAAAAGAATGAGTGTAACAGGGATCAGGCAGAGCAGAGTGAAGAGAGTCAAAACAGAGGAGATTCAGGAGTATGCAGCATAACAAGACATGACCAAAGAACAGTCTAGCAAAGAACTGAGGGGAAAGCCAGGTTTATAGGACAGGGGAGCAGGCGAAATTAATCAGGACAAACGAGGTAGATAAAGAAACCAAAACATACTAAGAACACGGAGTGGGACAGGGGGAACAGTGATAAAAGGAGGGAGACCAGATATAATGATTTTAGTAGAAAGCGTAGAAACCTGAACAAATAAATCATTAATGACACATGAGAAGATGAGAAGAACCACTTCGCCTTCTTGTTTGAGGAAGATTACTACAGTCCTACTAATTATTAAGGCAAACACCAAACTGTCCCTGTACTCACATACACCAACTCACTTAAAGAGAAAGAGAGATAGTGAGAAAAAAACATTTGTGTTACCTTATAGTACACAAATTTAAAGAAAACTGATAATGAATTATACAAATTATCCATTGGGGTGCAAAAAGAAAAAAAAATTTGACAGCTAAAACTAGTTGTCTCTCATTACCCATTGTACATAATAGTCCACCCAATCTTTTTTAATATGCATGCTCCACTCTAAGTCTTGCCTGGCCCTTAAAAACCTGCACTGGCTGCACTCTCAGGGGTTTGGCCAGGGATGCACGGAACCTCGTCCACTACGCTGTTCAGCAACCTGTTGAACTTAATGTTAGTCTTCTCACTGAGCTCTACAACCGATGACCAGGTCATCTTTATCAGATGACCCAACTTCACACAGCCTGCCTCCCTCAGATTGGACTATAGACTAGCATGCCTGACACTAGATTAGGATATCTTTGGGCCTTGAATATCTGCCAAGCTTGCAGGACTGCAGGGAGACAGTCCTTTCAGATCCATTTGCTCCAACTGTAGGAGAAACAAGTGCTCGTCAAAGCCCAGCTGTCCAGTCCTCCTCAGCAATGGCTAAGCAGTGGTCAACCAGTTGGATCCACAGCCATATAGAAGCTTCTGTGGAGTTTGTAACCTGAATGACAATATTTATGGTCTCGATCACCTTCTGCAATAGGTAAGTACACGATTGCTGCTCTAGTCCTGTTTTTTCCAGACCAAGGAAGTCAACAAGAGTCTTTTGCACCTTCTTTATGAGGCCTCCAGGTGGATAAAGGACCACAAATCTATGCCACAGTGTGGAGGCAACCAAGTTATTAGCAACCGGAACTCTACCCCTATATATGATATCTGGGGTAGCAACAATTTCCATTCAGGCAACTTAGCACATACATTCTCTTCTATACCCTCCCAGTTTAGTTTTTGATACTCATCAGTGCCCAAGAACACCCATAACACATTCAAACCATTCCTTCTCCACTTAGGGTCCCTTGGCAAGATGGCTGACCTGCATATGCAGACAAGGCGACCTCGTAAAGATAATCCTGTGAGCCCCTCCCTTAATTTATACTGCAGTGGGTCTAGTGCTAGTGTGTACAATTGACCTGATACAGGGAAGCCCTGTCTTATTCCTCTTTTAACAAGAAAAAGGCTGACTTAACCCACCACCTACCTCACTATACTAGAAAGTCCATTATACAGAATTTTTATCCAAATGTCCTATATGTAGATAATAAATATCTGTGGTCCACTCTGTCAAAGGCCTTCTCCTGATCTAACGACACAACCCCAGATAACACAATTTACACATATCAAACATACCTCGCATGAGAAAAATATGATCCATAAAAATCCTTTTAGGAACACAATATGTTTAACCGTGTGTACAGTAAATTTCAAGTAGTCCTTCAGATGATTGGCTAAAACCCCTAAGAGAAGTTTGTATTCCCCACACAAAAGAGAGAGAGGCCTCCAGTTTTTAAGGAGGGCCAAGTCCCCTTTCTTCTGAAACAGGGAGATCATGAACAGCTCGCCTACATGATGATGGCAAGTATTCTTCTTGTAGGCATTCTAGCAGAACCTGATCAGTCAGAAGTCAGTACCTAAAATGCTCCAGAAACTTTCATAGAAGTCAGCACATAAAACATCAATCCCTGGAGAACACCCAGAGGCCATTTGTGTGACTGCTGCAGTAAGCTCCTCCAAAGTGAGCTCTGAGTTGAATGCAGCCTTCTCAATATCTTGCAGCTGTGTTAACCCCTCATACAGTTTGGCAGTGTGACACACAGCACTGTGTGGTCATGTTGTATGCATAAATAAATGTAAGAGAAAAGTTAAGATTTCATTTCTTTAAATATCTGTTTGCGGAGGTAGTACACACTACTGCCACAGAGGGCCCTCGTAACCCAAGTGAGACAGTCGTAGTGGCCTGCCTCTACTGGCACTGTAAACAACATATATCTTTATACAGCCCTCACATACGAGGTCTGTTACAGCAGCACTTGCCTCATCACACTCCTCATTCTGCTGTTTGTGGTCACCCTTCCATCTGGTAACCTAATACATCCCATTTCTTTTTCCTGGGCCACAGTTCTCTCCAGATTGAAAAAGAAGGAACTGGGTATGTCAATGTCTTTAATACTAACAAAGCGAGCCCGTGACCCTGATCACTGCTTCTTTCACCCTTTTCTAAAGTAAAGTTCCGAGCTCCTCCGACGTAATACAGACCTTGCTTTTGAACAATTCTGACAGATTAAAGTTTTTTCAGCACTTTTCATCATCTCCTATTCTAATGTGTTTATATGCTTTATTTATCCTAACTGAAGAGAAAGCAGTGTACTGCTGGCAAAAAACTCTGAGCTTTGCCTACCTCCCACCACTGACTTAGAGAGAGCAAAAACTACTCTTCTTTTCTTTCCATGATTCCCAAAATTAGTTACACTTATCTAAAACAATTTTCATCTTTTAACTTGTAATTTGTTATTGAAATGCTAATATGATCTTCAGATGGTCTGTGAAGACAATTGGTTTTTGTAACTGCTCATTAACTTGGAGCAAATGAATAGAGATATATAGATCTCATCCAACCTAGCCCCAAAACACCTGCTGCTTTTACCCAAGTATATTGGGTATTTGAGAGGAATGTTCTAGAGGTGAAAAGAGTATCAGACAGGTTGATGAGTCTAAAGCTGGAAATTGAAGGGGTGATGTTCAACGTTGTTAGTGGTTATGATCCACAGGTAGGATGTGAGTTAGAAGAGAAGGAGAAATTCTGAAATGGGTTAGATGAAGTGATGCAGAGCATCTCCAGAGGTGAGAGAGTGGTGATTGGAGCAGATTTAAATGGACATGTAGGTGAAGGGAACAGAGGTGATGAGACTGTGATGGGCAGGTTTGGTCTTCAGGACAGGAACACAGAAGGACAGATGGTGGTAGACCTTTCAAACAGGATGGAAATGGCTGTAGTGAACACTTTCTTCCAGAAGAGGCAGGAACATAGGGTGACGTATAAGAGCGGAGGTAGAAGCACTCAGGTAGACTACATCTTGTGTAGACGTTGTAATCTGAAAGAGATCAGTGACTGTAAAGTATTGGTAGGGGAGAGTGTAGCCAGACAACACAGGATGGTGGTGTGTAAAATGATGCTGGTGGTGAGGAAGATGAAAAGGACAAAGGCAGAGCAGAGGACGAAGTGGTGGAAGTTGAAAAAGGAAGAATATTGTGTAGTTTTCAGGGAGGAGCTGAGACAGACTCTGGGTGGTCAGGAGGTGTATCCAGATGACTGGACCACTACAACTAATTTGATCAGGGAAACAGGTAGGAGGGTACTCGGTGTGTCATCTGGAAAGACGAAAGTGGACAAGGAGACTTGGTGGTGGAATGAGGAAGTTCAGGAGTGTACACAGAGAAAGAGGTTAGCTAAGAAGAAGTGGGACACTGAGAGGACTGAAGAGAGTAGTGAGGAGTACAGGGAGCATAAGGTGAAGGCAGAGGTGGCAAAGGCCAAACAAAGAACATATGAGGACTTGTATGTTAGGTTTGACACTGAAGAGGGAGAGGTGGATTTGTACAGGTTGGCCAGAAAAAGAGATAGAGATGGGAAGGATGTGCAGCAGGTTAGTGTGATTAAAGATAAGGATGGAAATGTATTGACAGGTGCCAGGAGTGTGATGGGAAGGTGGAAGGAGAACTTTGAAGAGTTGATGAATGAATAAAATGAAAGGGAACAAAGAGTAGAAGAGGTGACTGGTGTGGAGCAGGAAGTAGCAAAGATTAGTGAGAGTGAATTGAGGAGGTTGTTGAAAAGGATGAAGAGTGGAAAGTTTCTGACTAGTTTGTTTAACAAGATCTTGGAGAGTGAGAGGATGCTGAGGACTGGAGGAGAAGTGTACTGGTGCCAATTTTTAATAACAAGGGAGATGTGCAGAGCTGTGGCAACTACAGAGGAATAAAGCTGATGAGCCAAACAATGAAGTTGTGGGAAAGAGTAGTGGAAGCTCGGCTAAGGGCAGAGGTGAACATTTGTGAGCAGCAATATGGTTTCATGCCTAGAAAGAGAAGTACACTGATGGAGAAGTACACAGAAGGTCAGAGGGAGTTGCATTGTGTCTTTGTAAATTTAGAGAAAGTGTATGACAGGGTGCCATGGTATTGTATGAGGACATCTGGAGTGGCAGAGAAGTATGTTAGAGTGGAGCAGGACATGTATGAGAGCTGTAAGACCGTGGTGAGGTGCTGTAGGTGTGACAGAGGAGTTCAAGGTGGAGGTGGGTCTGTATCAAGGATCAGCTCTGAGCCCCTTCTTGTTTGCTCTGGTGATGGACAGGCTGACAGATGAGGTTAGACAAGAATCTCCATGGACTATGATGTTTGCAGATGACATTGTGATTTGTAGTGAGAGCAGGGACCCAGGTGGAATGGTGAGGTGAAGAAGGTGCAGGACTTTAAGTACTTAGGGTCAACGGATCAGAGCAACGGAGACTGTGGAAAAGAGGTGAAGAGGTGAGTGCAGGCAGGTTGGAACAGGTGGAGAAAAGTGTCAGGTGTGTTGTGTGATAAAAGAGTATCGGCGAGAATGAAAGGAAAGGTGTTCAAGACGGTGGTGAGAACAGAAATGTTGTTCAGCTTAGAGACAGTGGCACTGAAGAAAACACAGGAGGCAGAGCTGGATGTAGGAGAGATTAAGATGTTGAGGTTCTCTTTGGGAGTGAGGAGGATGGACAGGATCAGGAATGAGGACATCAGAGGGACAGCTCATGTTAGATGTTTCAGAGATAAAGTCAGAGAGGCCAGATTGAGGTGGTTTGGACATGTTCAGAGGAGAGACTGTGAATATATCGGTAGAAGGATGCTGAGGTTGGAGCTGCCAGGCAGGAGGTCTAGAGGAAGACCAAAGAGGAGATTTATGGATGTAGTGAGAGAGGACATGAAGTTAGTTAGTGTGAGAGAAGAGGATGCAGAGGACAGTGTTAGATGGAGGAACATGATTCACTGTGGCGACTCCTAAATGGGAACAGCCCAAAGGCAAACAAGAGAAAATGCACTGAAGCAAAGTAAATAAATGATTTAAAAACATTTTAACAAATAAATATCTAAAAAGTGTGGTGTTCATTTGTATTCAGTCCCCTGAGTCAATACTTTGTAAAACCACCTTTTGCTGCAATTATAGCTACAAGTCTTTTGGGGTTTGTCTCTACCAGCTTTGCAATATAGAGAGTAAAATTTTTGCCCATTTTTTTTGGTAAAATAGCTCAAGCTCAGTCTGATTTGATGGAGTGTAACAATTTTCAAGTCTTGCCACAGATTCTCAAGTGGATGTAGGTCTGGACTTTGACTGGGTCATTGTAACACATGAATATGCTTTGATCTAAACGGTTCCATTGTAGCTCTGGCCGAATGTTTGTGTTGCTGTCCTGCTGGAAGGTGAACTTCCTGCCCAGTCTCAAGTCTTTTGCAGAGTCTAACAGGTTTTCTTCTAAGATTGTCCTGTATTTGGCTCCATCCATCTTCCCATCAACTCTGACTAGCTTAACTGTTCCTGCTGAAGAAAATCATCCCCACAACATGATGCTGCCATTTTTCACAGTGGGGATGATGTGTTCAGGGTGATGTACAGTGTGAGGTTTCAGCCACACACAGCGTTTTGCATTTAGGCCAAAAAGTTTAATTTTGGTCTCATTTGACCAGAGAAACTTCTTCTACATGTTTACAGTCTGGGTGTTTTTCTAGTTATGTTCTTAATCTGTTACTGCCCCTTTTTTTGTTTATCTTTTGTACAAGATTCCTCTGTCAGTTATTTTAGCTGAAACCTTTGGTGTCCTGTCATATATTAACCCCAGTATGAACCCTGTGATCTACGCCTTGTTCTATCCCTGGTTTAGAAAAGCCATCAGACTCATTTTCTCTCTTCAGATACTGCAGCCTGGCTCCCGTGAGACCAACATGTTGTAAATAGAGACTGTGCAGTGACTGAAATGTGATCTGCTCTATGGACAAAGAAATTTATTTGTTCATGTTCTTCAGTGAGTAATTTCACAAATCCAAACAGTGGAAATGTGCAGTTCTTAAAGTTGTTACTGTCAGATAATCTATTGGATTTTCTCCTGATTGAAGTGATGCTTCATTATTTCTAGTGATGGTGCTTATTACATATATTCTTGAACCTCCTGTGATATAGTGAAAGCAGAACTGCCTTGTCAAAAGCAATCTCCTCAAACACGTTCCAATATAATATTGATCCACCTGGAGCAGTGATTAGTGTTAGGATACTGCAGAATGTCTGATGATCTGAACTTTCAAATCAAAAACCCTGTGTACTAGGTAAGTACAATGAGTACATCTGTAAGGCTCTTAGAGTGTGTCTTCCATTTTCCTCCCTTTATGGTTTTGGTTTTATAGATTATGGTCATCACAGTTGATACTGGTATCCGTAAATGCTTTAAAATATTTTGATTCCATCTCCAGCTTTATGACCTGTATCCCAATTTCATTTTGAGGCGTCTAAAAGCAGTTTTTCTGATCCTATGACTTTAGTTTCTCTCAGCAAACTGTTTGAGACTGCTCTGGAAGAACCACCCACTTGCACACATGCAAACCCAGTTTAATACACCAGGTGCCACTTATGAAGCATCAAATACTGAAGTTCTCTTTTAAAGATAAGAATCCTGATTTTACATTTAATTACTAAAGGGTTTATCAAGAGAGATGCAAACTCTTCCACTGATGGAATTTTTATTATGCTCTCAATGTTCTTTTGGAACATGTGTACCAGCTATGTGTATTATATGTATATATAATGTGTATATTAAGTTGATGACTCCTTGTTATACTCAGCCAATGCAGTTTAAGGGAATGCAAAGTTTTGCACTCAACTCTACATGTACACAATTAATGTTTTATTAATACAAAAGTGCAATTTACTTTACAAAGCAATGAAATTTGTTTTTTTTTCCAATATGTAAGGAACAAAGACTGTACTTTAACATGGACTGCTTTCAGTGAGATTGTTTCTAACAAAAACATTTTCAGCAGGATAAACAGGTAGGAAAACTATATCCTATTATTATTAGTTTTTGAGCAGATCAAACATAACCTGACAGCTAATAGGTCATGGGTTTAATAGCTATGGAGTAACCTGTCCAGGGTGTAGCCCACCTCTCGCCTGATGACAGCTGGGACAGATTCCAACCCAAATTGGATAATCGGTGACGGATAATGGATGGATGTTGTATGTTTCCTCAAAACAGTCCTCTCCATGACAGCTGTGTATGGTATTTGAAACTCTTGTAACATGAATAGGAGGAGGATTGATAGTGGCACTATGTGAATAGGATAACTCCTGAAGCATTCCTATAATTTGAAGAGCAGAGTGTGCAAGAAGAGAAACCAACAACGAGAACAAGTCACATGCCAGCAGCTTAAAATGTTAAATAACAAATGGAAGTCGATGTGTGCGAGATAGTTATTTACTACATGATCAGAAACTGAATGAAGCACAGAATAGACTGAAAATATACAGGTTGAATATCTACAGCAGTGAAGTTTTACATATACAAACCTTTTATAAAAAGAAACTCCATTCCTAATCTACAGTTTGATTCCTGGTTGACTAACCTTTCTTTGTCCATAAAGTAGATCACATTTCAGTCACTGCACAGTCTCTCTTTACAGCATGCTGGTCTCACGGGAGCCAGGCTGCAGTATCTGAAGAGAGAAAATGAGTCTGATAGCTTTTCTAAACCAGGGGTAGAACAAGGCGTAGATCACAGGGTTCAGACAGGGGTTAATATACAACAGAAGTAAACCTAAGGTTCTGGGTAAAACACCAACAGCTGTATCTGGTACAAAAGAGAGGGAGAAATATGGGCAGAAACACATTAAGAACACAAGTACAACAACACCCAGAGTCCTGGCTGCTTTCAGCTCAGATTTCTTAGTCATTACAGTCCCTGAATGCTGGAGTGTGACGGCTGCAACATGAGAGCGCATGGCACGAGCCTGAGACACAGCCGTCACAAACACTCTCAGATACAGAATTATGATCACAGTGATTGGAGCAATAGATGACAAAACTGCATCAACAATTCCTGTGATGTTGTCAATGACCACCACACACTGTCCGTGGCAGGAATTATATCGCCCTGGTTGAGCCAAGGAGTCCTTTATAATAAGACCATTGTAGACAACAGAACAGATCCAACACATACAAATCCACATTTTAACTCTTGTTACTGTGACTCTGGTGGAATAATGCAGAGGGTCACAAATAGCCACATAGCGGTCGACTGATATAAGAATCATGTTTCCTATTGAAGCACCAAGAATGATCGTGGTCACATAAACACGTAGAGAACACACAATGTCACCAAGAAACCAACAGGTTGTTTGTTGCTGAGTTTCCAACAGTGACTCAAGCCCAAAGAGAAAGTCTGACACAGCCAGAGAGAGGAGGAAGAGGTTGGTGGGTGTGTGCAGCTGCCTGCAGGGAGACAAAGACATGTAATGTAATATCAGACATTAATGTAAAGTGATATGTCTTACATGTGGCACATCTGGAAATTTAACATTCAAAAACATTGTCAGCAAAGCAGAAAATACGTCTGGTGTCAAGATGTGAAGTTATTTACACACTAACTAAGTAACATTTTCTTATAAATCAGACTGTTCACGCAAAAAATCCGTTGTAAGTTTTGCTGAGTTTATCTTTGCCTGAAGTGGGAGACTGAGATGATGACGAGCAGGTTGAGAAGCACTGTGAAAACGCAGATGGAGAGCCTAAAATAAAATATGGCAACTTGAGTCTGACTGTGCTTTGGTTTCCTGCAGGAGGCATTGAGGAGTTGTGGAAAGCAGAGCTCTGCTCTGTTCTGATCCTCCATCCTCAGAGAGAGGAGGAGGAGAAGCTGCAGCCCTGACAGCTTCTGACTAAAACTCTGTCAGACAACAGATTTATCTGTTTCTGTTGTCTGTTGTCATCCCTCCCTTTCTCTCTCTGTCTTCCTAATTACATCACATCCTCATATTCATCACTTTCCCTTTTTTTTTTTGAAGGCGTGATGTTCAACGTTGTTAGTGGTTATGATCTACAGGTACGATGTGAGTTAGAAGAGAAGGAGAAATTGTGCAGTGAGTTAGATGAAGTGATGCAGAGCATCTCCAGAGGTGAGAGAGTGGTGATTGGAGCAGATTTAAATGGACATGTAGGTGAAGGGAACAGAGGTGATGAGAATGTAATGGGCAGATTGGTCTTCAGGACAGGAATGCAGAAGGACAGATGGTGGTAGACTTTGCAAAGAGGATGGAAATGGCTGTAGTGAACACTTTCTTCCAGAAGAGGCAGGAACATAGTGTTGTTATGATAAAAGCCAAATTTCCAAATGTAACTGTAAATATAAATGAACTAAGTGAGAGGAATGCCATTAATGGCGATAGCTTATAATTATTCCAGTAAGATGAAACGGTGTGGAACTCAAATCAAGCTGTACAAGAATGGTTAACAGTCCAGCATCAGCAGCCATTAGTGTTCTTCTTAACCAAGGCTGTTCAGTATAGTGTTTTGGATAAAAATAAAACTGAAATTATTAAGATTCTTGTTTCAGAAATGAGCATGAAACTGTCCTGGCTACTTTTTCCAAGACTTGAGATATATGGCAACTGACAAATTGGACAAAATATGCCTTTTGCGGTCAGCACCAGGTTTCTTGAGAATTGGATCTACAGGAGCTGTGTTAAATGGTGTTGGAATAAGTCTATTAATCTCAAAAGTGTGGATAATTTGGGTAATGTAGGAAGAAAGTAGAGCTACACACAATTTAACCAGGTGTATCAGCAAGGGATCGGGCAGACGTGTGGAACACTTAAACACTTACTAGATGAGACTGTAAATTTCTAATTCAGTAGGGAACTTAAAGATAAAAATAGTGGAGAGAGAGATTTTGTAGAAAAATTGTAAGAGGAGCTAAGTGGTAAAACGTTTGAGGAAGCCAACCACCCATGTTTGTTGACAACTTTGGAACTGAAAACTGTCATAAATTCCCCTCAGTGAAGCATTGGAAGTTGAAGTGAATTGAGATGTTTCAAGATATTCTTAACAGCAGAGACAACAAAACTTTGGTTCTGGCTAGTTCTGGCTGCTGGAAGAGAGTCTTTATAGCTGTGGATATGTTCATGATACATTTCCTTGTATTTAGTCCAGTTCTTATTTAGAGACGTTCCAGGCAACAGTCTCTAGATTTGAGCTGGTGTTGTTCAGGAGTAAATGAATGAGGAGAGTGAGTGAAGGAAACCGTTTGTGAGAGGCACCACAGTATCTAAAAGGTTATGTAGTTCAGAATTAAAGTGAAGAACCAGATCATATGGCCTCCTCCCCTTCTGGCAGTTTGTGGTTGTGAGATGTAAAATAAACCCAGGTGGACATGTTTGATTTAATTTTAGAAAACTGTTATGCTATTTCCAAGTCTTGAACAAACAAAAGATGTTGAGGTTATGATCAGCCACAAGAATGTAGATTAGAGAGCTTTTGTTGGAATGAGCGCATGTTAAATATCAGAGGGACTGAGGAGGACGCGAATGATCATATAGGCTTTGAATCATCATTCTTGTACATGAAAGAAGCCAGCTTGCGGCATGGCAGTAGCTCCCAGCGGCCTCTCCGGATCCAAAATGGTGCTTTTACCATATTTTGCCACATTTAGCCATACCCTTTACAGTATATGGACACCACAGTCAGCTGTGTTCATGTGTATGACCGCCAGTCGGCACAGGAATCATGCATACAATAATCTGCATGAGGAAGTAATTGGTAACCTTCGCGACCTTGGCTTGCTGCGACCCCGGCCACAAAGACCAGGCCCCCAGCCCTCGGTGTCACCTGACGCCGGTGGCCAGGTGAGGGGACGTCGGAAGCGCTGCTCAAGGAAGCGGAAGCGCGGCAAGCAGGCGGGTGTCCGTGCTAGGCTAAATGCTAACCCTAGCCGGCCGGCTCTACCGTCCCTTCTCCTCTCCAACGTCTGCTCCCTGGACAATAAACTAGAGTACATCCCACTCCAGCGGACCACGCGACGAGAATTCAGAGACTGCTTCATCCTTGTTTTCACATCCTTGTTCCGGAAGCCGCCATCCAGCAAGACGGGCTTAATGCGTTTCCTGCCGACAGAAACGCTGCTCTGTGCGGTAAGACTCGTGGTGGTGGCGTGTGAGTTTATATCGACACGAAATGGTGCAAGAACTCTGTGCTTGTCTCACGTTTCTGCTCATCGCTAGTGGAGCTCGTGACTGTTGGATGCAGACCGTTCTATTTACCACGGGAATTCACCACTGTTTTCATTGGAGTGTACATTCCCCCTAGCACTAATGCTAAGGAGGCACTGTGTGAACTCTACAGCGCTATTAGCGACCTGCAGAACGCTCACCCCGACGGACTGTTTATTATTGCCAGAGATTTCAACCATGCGAATCTCAGGACTGTGCTCCCTAAATTCCATCAGTGGAAAGTCATGTGGACTTTGTAACGAGAGGAGGGAACACACTGGATCTTGTTTACACAAACATCCCCGGCGCGTATCGTGCGGAGCCCCGCCCCCATCTCGGCTACTCAGACCACATCTCTGTTCTGCTAATTCCAGCATACAGACCGCTCGTCAGACGCTCTAAACAGGTTCTGAAACAGGTGAAAACCTGGCCAGCAGGAGCTACTTCTGCTCTTCAAGACTGTTTTGAGTGCACTGACTGGGACATGTTTAGGCAGGAGGCAACCAACGGCGATTCCATCAACTTGGAGGAATACACGTCAACAGTAACCAGCTACATCAGCAAGTGCGTTGTTGACGTGACCATCTCCAAGACCATCACTACACGCTACAACACGAAGCTGTGGATAAATACTAATGTGTGTGCGCTGCTCAAACAAAGAGACTCTGCCTTCAAAACAGGGGACAAGACGGCCTTAAGAACAGCACGGACCAAACTGTCCTGTGCCATTAGAGAGGCGAAGCGCGCACACATGAAGAAAATCCACAACCACTTTTAAGACAGCCGAGACACCCGATGCATGCGGCAGGACATCCAGGCGATCACGAACTACAAGACAACATCATCTGCTTGTGACCGTGACACCTCCCTCCCAGATGCGCTGAACCACTTCTATGCCCGGTTCAAGGTACAGAACAACGTGAAGGAGAGGAAGTCCACCCCTCCTCCCAGTGACCAGGTGTTCTGTCTAACCACAGCTGAAGTGAGGAAAACTCTACGCAGAGTTAACCCACGGAAGTCTGCTGGACCAGACAACATTCCTAACAGAGTGCTCAGGGAGTGCGCAGAACAGCTAGCACATATCTTTACAGACATCTTCAACATCTTCCTGAGCAGCAATGTTGTTCCTACGTGCCTCAGGACAACGACCATTGTTCCTGTGCCTAAGAAGTCTTCTGTCTCCTGCCTCAATGACTATCGTCCCGTCGCGCTCACACCCATCGTGATGAAGTGCTTCGAGAGGCTCGTCATGTGGCACATTAAGTCCCAACTCCCAACCTCCCTGGACCCCATGCAGTTTGCGTATTTTCCAAATCGTTCCACTGACGATGCCATCTCCACTACCCTCCATTTGGCCCTCACCCACCTGGACAATAAGGACTCATACGTACGAATGCTGTTCATTGACTTCAGCTCAGCATTCAACACAATCATCCCTCAGCACCTGATCAAGAAGTTGAGCATTCTGGGCCTAAATACCTACCTCTGCAACTGGATTCTGGACTTCCTGACTGGGAGACCTCAGTCAGTCCGGATCGGGAACAACATCTCCAGCACCACCACACTGAGCACTGGGGTCCCTCAGGGCTGTGTGCTCAGCCCTCTGCTGTTCACTCTGCTGACGCACAACTGTGTAGCAATGCACAGCTTGAAACACATAATCAAGTTTGCTGATGACACGACCGTGGTGGGTCTAATCAGCAAGAACGACGAGTCAGCTTACAGAAAGGAGGTGCAACGGTTAACAGCCAGGTGTGGAGCAAACAACCTGTCTCTGAATGTTGACAAAACTAAAGAGATGGTTGTGGACTTCAGAAGAGCACAGAGCGACCATTCTCCACTGATTATCGATGGATCCTTAGTGGAGATAGTCAAGAGCACCAAATTCCTTGGTGTTCATCTGGCGGACAACCTCACCTTGTCAGTCAACACCAGCTCCATCACCAAGAAAGCTGAGGAAAGCCCATCTCCCTCCCATCATCCTGACCATGTTCTACAGAGGGACCATTGAGAGCATCCTGAGCAGCTGCATCACCGCCTGGTTTGGGAACTGCACAGTCTTGGATCGCAAGACCCTACAGAGGATAGTGAGGACAGCTGAGAAGATCATCGGAGTCTCTCTCCCCTCTATTATGCACATTTACACAACATGATGCATCCGCAAAGCCAACAGCATTGTGGACGACCCCACACACACATCACACATACTCTTCACACTCCTGCCAGCAGGAAAGAGGTTCCGAAGCATTCGGGCCGCTACATCCAGACTGTGCAACTGTTTTTTCCCGCAAGCCATCAGGCTCTTCAACACACAAAACTGAAATGGAACTTACACACACTACAACCCGAACTCAACACACTCTCATCACTCATTACTCATCTCAATTCATTCCACCATCACTTATTTATTTATTTTTATTATTCTATACTTACCGCACTACACTGTTTACCTGCTATTTTTTGCACATTCCAATGCAATAGCACTGTTTACATGCTGGACATTCAAATGCACTATACTGTTAACATGCTGCTTTTTTTGCACCTTTAGCACACTCGACTGTATTGTACTGTAAAATCGAAGTATACAATAGGTTTACTGGTCGGCACTGTCTTAGGTTCTGTGTCCTGTCCTGGGTTACTTGTGTTGTCTTTCTACACTGTCTGTCTGTACTGTTTTTCGCCTGCACTGTTTGCACTAGGTTGCACTCGATGCACTTTACATAGCTTGTGTTGTTTTGTAGCACCTTGGTTCTGGAGGAACGTTATCTCGTTTCTACTGTGTACCACTGTGTATAGTAGAAATTACAATAAAAGCCACTCGACTTGAGTTGACTTGACTTGTTCTTCAGTAAGTGAACTTACAAATATGTTTTCACAACCTCCACACAGTGACTTCTGCTACACAGAACTAAATAGGAAGTAAACTTTCAAAATGACTATGTATATAAATAACTATGATGAATGTGGTACGTTTTACATTCTGTCTCTCTTCCTCAAATGTGCACAAACACTCCAACAGACCCTTACATGTGAACTATATTGAAGTTATAAAATGAAGTTATAAATGAAGAAATGTAATTTGGACTGAAGTCCACTTCACTAATGAAGCAGCTAACTGGACAAATTTTAGGGCCTTAAGAAACAAATGCACAGTCCAGACTAGTAAAACAAAATCAAAATACTATTTAAATTCTATTTCAGAAAACCACATCAACCTAATAGAGTTTTAAAAATAAAGAAAATCTTCCAATCGTAAAATTAATTTGAGAAAAAAATCAACTCAATCGAAATTAACGCCAAAGAAGGCATTATAAAATGTTTCAATGAGCATTTTATTTCAGCAGGAGGTGTTCACAATAACTCTGGAGCTGAAAAACCTTAAACATTTTACTGCTGAGACTCACTTATATGACACTGTTGAGACTCAAAATTGCTTCTTTTTTAAAAATCTATGCCATTTCTGGAAATAAGGAAAGCTCCTAATCTAAAAAAATCTACCAAGACCACTTAGACCCTTATCTTTTAAAACTGGCAGCTGATTTATAGGTGAACCCTCTTCTTATTCTGATTCAGTATTCTGAGTGAAACCTAGTCAGGCTTTAGGGCCAGACAAAGCACCATAACTGCGACTGTGTCTGTGCTTAATTACATCTATAATTGCATTACACCAGGAGAAACATTGTGCTGCTACAGTATGTATGTTGATTTAACAAAGGCTTTTGATTGTGTTAACCATGGATTACTGCTCAACAGACTCAAAGATATTGGCATGTCCAATCTAACTATTTAGAAATTATTTTAAAGATAAGAAAATATGTGTTGCTGCAGAAGGATATCAGTCTGATTTTACTTAGTGGGAATAATCACTGTAGAGCCAATGTTGATGTTGATGTTGTGTTGCGTTGAAGTTCTGGATGGGAAGACAAGGACCTCGGTCTTGGAGAGGTTGAGGTGAAGATGTCTCTCTCTCATCCAGGCAGAGATGTCTGAGATAAAGGCAGAAATGCATGATGAGACAGTGGAGTCATCCGTTGGAAAGGACAGGATGAGCTGTGTGTCATCAACATAGCAGTGAGCGGATGAGTGGATGATAGAACCCAGGGATGTAGTATATACAGAAAAAAGAAGAGGACCAAGAACTGAACCCTGTGGGACACTTGTAGAGAGGCTATGAGAGTGAGAAAGATGCCCCCGTGAGGATACCTTGAAAGTTCATCCACATGTAATTCTCCACATGGGAGGGGTCAAGAGAAGGAAAGTTTGAAGGAGAGTGGAAGGGATCGGATCCAGAGAGCAGGTGGTCGGATGGTTAGAGAGGAGGTGGGTGGATACGTCATCCTCAGTCAGTGTTGGAAGAAGTTAGCAGGATGTCATCATCTGGAGGAGAGAACTGTGAGCTGATGGCTGCCAACTTACTAGTAAAGAAGCCGGCAAAGTCATTGGCA
Organism: Channa argus; assembly: GCF_033026475.1. Lineage (NCBI taxonomy): Eukaryota > Metazoa > Chordata > Actinopteri > Anabantiformes > Channidae > Channa > Channa argus. The sequence continues at coordinate 1,548,416 of NC_090205.1, forward strand.
GTGAGATAGGTTGAGGGTGGAGGTGAAGGTAGAGTTGGGTAGATGAGTGATTTGAAGGTGGAGATCAGCTTTCTGGTTTGGATTTGCGCCACTACCTCTCAGATATCCTGATCGTGGTGCATTGCTCATGTGTGTTGTTACGTGTGTTGGAAGAATGTGAAAGTCTAGGGAAGAGATTCAATCTCAAGGGACCTCCTGGTAAAATAACGGTTATATCAAAGTACCAACAGTGAGAAGAATTCAAAAGACAGATGGAAGGACTTGAAAAGGAACAATCTGGACTCTGTAGACCTGATCGTTACACAGTGCCTCTTTCAGAGCCAGAAAATTCCCAACAGACCCCAGTCCCAAAACAATACAAATACCCAATAAATAACTCTTTAACAATCACATTTCAAACAATAATTTAACCAAAACATTGGCAATATTAGGGAATACAGGGCTTAATGAATAATAAGTGTCAGTATAACCATTATGTTAAACTACTTTAGACCAGAGAACAGAATAGGAATCTTCTTCTTCTTTTCCTTTCGGCTGTTCCTTTTCAGGTGTCACCACAGCGAATCATGTGCCTCCATCTAACCCTGTTCTCTGTATCCTCTTCACTCACACCAACTAACTTCATGTCCTCCCTCACTACATCCATAAATATCCTCTTTTGTCTTCGTCTAGACCTCCTGCCTGGCAGCTCCAACCTCAGCATCCTTCTACCGATATATTCACAGTCTCTCCTCTGAACATGTCCAAACCACCTCAATCTGGCCTCTCTGACTTTATCTCCAAAACATCTAACAGGAGCTGTCCCTCTGATGTAGTCATTCCTTATCCTACACCCTTGTCATTCCCAAAGAGAACCTCAACATCTTAAGCTCTGCTACCTCCAACTCTGCCTCCTGTCTTTTCTTCAGTGCCACTTTCTCTAAGGCGAACAACATCGCTGGTCTCACCACCGTCTTGAACATCTTTCCTTTAATTCTTGCTGATACTCTTTTAACACACCTGACACTTTTCTCCACCCATTCCAACCTGCCTGCACTCGCCTCTTCACCTCTTTTCCACACTCTCCGTTGCTCTAATCCGTTGACCCTAAGTACTTAAAAGTCCTGCACCTTCTTCGCCTCTGCTCCCTGTAACCTCAAGAGAACAGAACAGGAATGTGATGCAGACTTGGACAGTGTCATAGTTGGCAGAAGTACACAAAGTCAATATTCAACTAAAATAAATAAAATGTTACCGAGTTATTAATTATTGAACTTGATGCTGTTGATGTTTAGTCCAGATTTGCTTCACGTGTGTCTCGCCAAAAAAGTTTCTAAAGAAATAAAAACATTTTAGGTTCAAAGTTATCATCGGTATGATCTAGTTTGACATCCACTATATTCTCACACTTCGTGCAGCAGCTGCATGATATACAATCACATGGTAAAGAAAAGTCCACATAGGTTCTTTTTTAAATAGTTGAATAACGAAAAAAAAAAAAAAAAAAGAACGATATGGAAAAACCTAAATTTTAATTAAATACCATTTTAATTTGTGGGTGCATGGTAGTGTGTTTTTGATTGAGTATGTCATATTTTGGAATAAACAGGTGCGTGTGAGAAAAATTGGGAAAAGCATAAATGCTAAATGGTCTGCACTTTTATAATGCTTTTCTAGCTTTTAGGTACTCAAAGCACTTTACAATGTGGCTTCTTATTCACACATAGATGACAGTGGCTGCTATGCAAGCTGTCGTCCTAAGCCACCAGGAGCAACTTGGGATCCAGCGTCTTGGCCAAGGATACTCAACTGACCATCCACAGTTGATTGCTTTTGGACCATTATGGTTAATCTAATGTTATTCAAAATAATGTTCAGAGAAAAAGGAAAACCTACCTACATGAGAAAACACAAATAAAAGGGTTGCCCAAATAAAGTGAACATAAAAGTAGTCAAAAATAGGTTGTCCTTGTACTTTTTTTTGTCCTTTCGGCTAATCCTGTGAGTACAGGGTCAACACAGCGGATCATTGTGCGCATGTTGATTAGGCACAGTTTTTACGCTGGATGTCCTTCCTGACGCAACCCTCCCCAATTTCTACCGGGCTTGGACCGGCACTGCACAGCTGGGGATGGGAATGGGCTGTTAGGGGTTCAGTGTTTTGCCTAGAGACATATAGCCGGGACCGGGGATCAAACAACTGACTGTGTCCCTGAACTACAGCAGCCCCTAAGTTCATGTACTATACAGGATATATTAATGTATTATATCCTGATAGGGAATTTTCATTAAACAGCAACAAAAAGCAAATACAAAACACCGGGCAGGTTGGTAGGCCCAGTAGTTGCAAACTGGAAAACACACGACTCCAAAGAGCAGTTGTGTTAGCAGTGCACTATGGAAGTACACCGTTTTGTGCAGGTGTAGAAAGAATCTGAGCATTAGTGGGACATTTTGAGTGAAAGTGTTTTGGGGAAAAGCATTACAAAATTTGAACATGGAATCATACAATTATGCACTCAAATTGAAAAAACATCATATAGATATAGTTTGGAGGTAAACGAGGAATGAGTCTTTGATTAGAACTTACCTTTGTCCCACTTGTGTGCATGCTCTACATAGATTTATGATGAAATTAATTGTTTAGCAGCCACAAGCAAACATTTACAGAAGAAAAAGTTGATACCGATGAGATTAAATTTGCTTCCAAGTGATTGTTTGTGATCCATTAGCTTCTCCTAATGGCAGTGAGCTGAGACTCTCTAGACAGGAAATTGGTTCCCACCTGTATGGCTTAGTGTCACATGATGACATCTCAATCTCTGAGGTATTACTGCAATCAGAGGTGTGAAGAAAAACAAACTTCAGGATAAACAGGGCACATTATCATGTGATACAGTCACTAGTATGAATGTGTGTTTGTGTGTGTGTGTTTTTTTTTGTTGAGTTGATTTCTCTTGTGATCTTTGGCATTTATGTTTGTTAAAAGTCCAAAGAGTTTTGCCCAAAACAATATGCAGGTTCATTATTTCTTGTAACTTAGAGACACAACTGTGCAATCACACGCATCTGACGGAGGCATTGATAGATGGGGTTTTGTTTGAACCTGTTTTCACTAGCACCAAGACATTTATGCAAATTGGATTAGTAGAATGACAGGTGACATGGATGATGGGGAAGAATTATGGTTGATTAGGAGTTAAGAGTTTGCCCCACTAAACACAAGTCATGCAGCTTTTGAGGAATGGCCAATGTTTATATTGGGCTATAAAGGTTTCCCATGTCCCTTAATGCATGAGCAGCACATAATCAGACAGTTGCAGGTGGCTAATGCCATAGCTTTTATGTGGACCCAGCATTGTACTTTCTTTTAGAGTAAAGCCCATATACTTTGGTTGACTAATTCCACATTTTACATTTTACATTTTTTAGCTTCGCCAACTTAGCAGTTTTCTGTTACCAATTTAATTCTGGTGCGGGCCAACCTAGTGTAGCCCCTGTTAGCTGTCCCCCTGCAGTTCCCGAGCAGTTGGGAAGCCAGTCTGGCTGGGTGACGGTTTGTAAGAGATCTAATACTAAACAGATGCCCAAGTTTCACCACCAGTCGGTTCACGTTTGTAATAAATGTTCCTCACTCAGCAACACACCCGCCGAGAAACCAACTCTGGTAATTGGCACCTCTATAGTCAGAAACGTGAAGTTAAAGACTCCAAAGCCCATAGAAAAATGTCTTCCTGGGGCCAGAGTGGGCGACGTTGAATCATATTTGAAACTCCTGGCTAAAGATAAATGTAAATACAGTAATATTATTATTCACGTGGGAGTAAATGACGCCCGATTACGTAAATCGGAGGTCACTAAAATGAATGTTGAATCGGTGTGTAACTTTGCAAAAACAATGTTGGACTCTGTAATTTTCTCTGGACCCCTGCCAAATCTGACCAGTGACGACAGCTGCATGTCGTCATTCAACTGCTGGCTGTCTAGGTGGTGCCCAGCAAACGATGTGGACTACATACACAATTGGAAACGTTTTTGGGGAAAACCTAGGCTGATTAGGAGAGATGGCATCCATCCTACTTTAGATGGTGCAGCTTTCTTTTCCAGAAATATGGCTGGTTTTATTAGACAACCAAAAGTATGACAATCCAGTGTTGAGCCTAGGATGCAGAGATCCAGTCCTACACGCCTCTCTGCAGTATCCTTACAACCATCACCCCCCCACAAACCCCACAACTCCCACATACCTATAGAGACTGTGTCTGTTCCCCGACCAACTCAATTACATAAACTAAAAACGACAACAAGAGGAGTTAATCATAATAACCTAATAAAAGTTAAGACTACTCCTCTTACAGAACAAAATACCAAAACTAATAAATGTGGATTATTAAATATCAGATATCTCTCTTCTAAATCTCTGTTAGTAAATGACTTAATAAGTGATCATCAATTCGATTTATTTTGTCTCACTGAAACTTGGTTGCAGCAGGAAGAATATGTCAGTTTAAATGAGTCAACCCCCCCAAGTCATATTAATTATCATGTTCCTAGAAGCACAGGCCGAGGTGGAGGAGTAGCAGCAATCTTCCATTCTAGCTTATCAATAAATCCAAGACCTAAACATAGTTATAACTCATTTGAGAGCCTTACTCTTAGCCTTTCACACCCAAACTGGAAAACTCAAAAACCACTATTATTTGTTATCGTGTACCGTCCTCCAGTCCCTTATTCAGAGTTTTTGATTGAATTTTCATTTTTTCCCAAAATGTAAATAAACCCACTCACTGTTTTAGTCAAAGCTTAGACCTTGTCCTTACGTATGGAATTAAAGCGGATAATTTAACAATATTTCCTCACAATTCTCTTCTGTCTGACCATTTTCTAATAACATTTGAATTTACAATAACAGACTATATAGCAGTTAGGGAAAAATTCCACTATAGCAGATGCTTAAGTGAAAAAGCTGTCAACAAATTTAAAGAAATGATTCTTTCATCATTTGCTTCACCATATGTTAATACAATGGAAAGTAGTCTCCTTAATGTTACTCCTGCACAACTAGATTATCTTGTTGACAATTCTGCAGCCTCACTATGTACAATACTCGATAGTGTTGCCCCTCTGAAAAAGAAGGCAGTAAACCAGAAGAGATCTCCATGATATAGTTCACAAAGTTAGAAAGGAAGTGGCGTTCCAGAAATTCAGAAGAATCTCATTTAGCCTGGAAGAATAGTTTAAAAATGTACAAAAAAGCTCTGTGATGCCAAAACAGCATATTATTCATCATTAATAGAAGAAAACAAGAACAACCCCCGGTTTCTGTTCAGCACTGTAGCCAGGCTGACTAAGAGCCATAGTTCTGTTGAGCCTACTATTCCCTTAACTTTGAGCAGCAATGACTTCATGACCTTCTTTATGAATAAAATTGTAGCTATTAGAGAACGAATTCACCAGATCCTCCCCCCAAATATTACAGATCGTCAGGTACAACAGTGCTAGAATCATCAATAAGGCCCCAATCCCTGTTAGACTGCTTTTTATCCATAGATCTCTGAGCTAACTTCAATTATTACATCATCTAAAGCAACTACCTCTCTGCTAGACCCTATTCCAACTAAGCTGCTCAAGGAAGCTTTACCCTTAATAGATACATTCATATTAGATATCATAAATCTATCTTTAGAAACAGGCTATGTACCACAGGCCTATAAGGTAGCTGTAATTAAACCACTACTTAAAAAACATTGTCTTGACCCAGGTGTTTTAGCCAATTACAGACCAATATCTAATCTCCTCTTTATTTCTAAAATACTTATAAAAGTAATTATAAAAAAACAATTATCTGACCATCTTTACAGGAATAATTTGTATGAAGACTTTCAGTCAGGATTTAGAGTTCATCATGGTACAGAAACAGTACTGGTAAAAGTCACCAACAATCTTCTCATGGCCTCAGATAATGGAATCATCTCTATACTGTTAGATTTTAGTGCTGATGAAAATAATCAGTTAATAAAGCTTCAAGCCTACAAGACATAAAGGCCTGGATGTCCCACAATTTTTTTAATTCTAAACTCAGGCAAAACTGAAGTCACAGTATTTGGGCCCAAAAATCTCAGGAATATGATGTCCAACCATATTGTTACTCTAGATGGAATGAGTCTTGCCTCCAGTACTACTGCAACAAACCTTGGAGTTATTTTTGACCAGGATTTGTCCTTTAACTCACATATACATTTTTAGAACAGCCTTCTTCTACCTACAGAACATTGCCAAAATTAGGAGCATACTGTCTCAAAATGATGATGAAAAACTGGTCCATGCATTTGTTACCTCTAGGTTGGACTACTGTAATTCCCTACTTTCAGGATGCCCCAGTAACTCTCTAAAGAGCCTGCAATTAATCCAAAATGCTGCAGCAAGAGTGCTGACTGGAACTAGCAAGAGAGATCATATTTCACCTTCACTAGCTTCTCTCCATTGGCTTCCCATAAAATCTAGAATAGAATTTAAAACCCTGCTTCTTACATATAAACCTCTGAATGTTCAGGCTCCATCATATATAGAAGATCTCATATCACCATATCATCCCAGTAGACCACTTCGATCTCAGAATGCAGGCCTACTTGTGGTTCCCAGAATTTGCAAAGGTAGAATGGGAGGCAGAGTCTTTAGGTATCAAGCTCCTCTCCTGTGGAACCAGCTCCCAGTTCATATTCGGGAAGCAGACACCCTCTCTACTTTTAAGTCTAGGCTTAAAACCTTCCTCTTTAATAAAGCTTATAGTTATAGTTATGCTGCTATAGGCTTAGACTGCTGGGGGACCCACCCCCGATGCACTGAGCTCCTTTCCTCCTCTTGTCCCTCTCTCCTCTCCTCTCACCCCACAATTTTCACCACTGTATGACATTAACTCTGTGTTTTCTCCCGTAGTAGTCTTTGTCCTTCTCTGTCCCCCTATCTCTGTCCCTTTCTGGAGGTGTCACTGGGCTTTGAAGCTGTGTGTTTTCCAGTGTGCAGCTACTGGTTCTACCAACCTGTTTTGTTGTTGCTGTTTTCTTATCTCTCTTCACTTTCCACTCACCCCAACTGGTCAAAGCAGATAGTCGCCCACCCTGAGCCTGGTTCTGCTGGAGGTTTCTGCCATTAAAGGGAGTTTTTCCTCTCCACTATTGCCTAGGGCTTGTTCAAGGGGGAATTGTTGGGTTTTCTCTATACATCTTTATAGTCTGCACTTCTTTTGGGTTGTGAATTGGTGCTATTTAGGTCAGGAGAGCAGTAGGTGCCATATTTACGGTAGCTCATGTGTAGCTCTCAATGTCAACGCAATAGACCAGAGAAAGATTTGTTTTATATCTTACTGTAGCTAAAAAAAAAACAAAACCAGTGCCTACTTGAAGAAATGCCCTCTATCCTGTAAAGTCCTGTTTGTGAGTTCGTCCAACTGCCTCCTGGCTGTAGGAGATGTGCTGGTAACTTCTTTGATGAGGTTTAAGATGGTGCTCTGTTTTGTATGGCATACTATTATGCTCTACATTTTGCTATTCTGCTTTCAGTCATACAATACATACAATCCACGAGCAAGACCTCACACCATCTTATAAGTGGGACCAGGCTAATTGAAAAACTTCTTGACCAATAGCTGTAACCCACAGTTTGAATGGCCAAAAGTAGGCAATGATAGTTCCATCTGTTAGGGTCACTTTAGACATTCGGGGATCTTTATTGCCTGTTTGTGTGTTGTTGTTTGCGTGCTATTTTCTACATTCTTTCTCATCTGTTATTGCTATTATTCAGTTATTATCTTATTTTCTTTCTTCAGTGTCATATCTGTAGATGATGATGTGTAGCACGATCTTGTTTGCTACAATCCACCATTAATTCCTGATTCGAAGGCAAGGTATATTAGTCAATTTTGATCTTAAGAAGCAGTCGTTAACCAGATTTTTAGATCCAATCATTTATTTTTGCCTTACTGTAAAGCGAGACCTCTGTACACAGGAGTTGCATATTTTGTCCTGGCTATAACCTGCTATGTATTCTCCTTCTAATGTACTAGGCTGTCAAAGTTTGCTAATAAAAATAGAAATTAAACTTTTAATGAAAGGGTTGTTTTCATTTTTAGTTAAAGTAGATGATGTCCTATGTAGATTGTCAGCATTGTAGAGCTTAAAATAAGATAATATAAACTTATACTAACAAATGCAAAATGCAATATTTACAGGTCAATGAAAACTCAGTTAAGCTTAACAATAATTAAGAAACACTTTTCAATTTTATTTCAAGAAGACAGTCATAAATCTTCTTGAAATAAGATAAATAATTCAAACTCACTTAAAATAAGTTAAACGCATCCTAAATGGAGATGCTGATATTTTTAAAGAAGCCACTTTTAAGTAAAAAAAAAAAAAAAATTCTAATCATTTTTTTCTAATTATTATGCAAATATTTGTAAAGCATAGCTTTAAATGAGGTTTTCTGGGTAATTTTAACATTAGCTTTTTCTAATTATCACATCTCATTTAAAGAAATCTTACCAAGCGAATTTTCACATTTTACTCAGCAGTTTTTTTTCACACATTAGAAAAAAGAACATTCTTGTAATTTTTTTTTTTTCGTATTTTTTAATTTCCTTTTTTTCTAGTGCAGTGTACTAAAACATGTCCTTGATATAGAATTTTTTTCTCTTTGTATAACCACATAGGCCAGCTTCATAGCAGTGTGAGTGTGTGTATGTGTGTGTTTGATTGTGTTAATGGGTGAATGAGAAGCAGTTTCAAGCACTTTAGATACCAGCCGTTCTGTGTGGAGTTTGTATGTTCTGCCCATGCTTGTGTAGGTACTTCAGTTTCCTTCCACAGTTGTTGGGTTAATTGGTGATTGTAAAATTGCCCCTAGGTGTGAATGTAAGTTTGAATGGTTAGTTGTTTGTAAATGTCTCTCTGCTCCTCTGAGGCTCTGGTAACCTGTCCAGGGTGTACCTCACCTCTTGCCAAATGACAGCCCTGTTAATCGTTAGAATATTTTTTACTTCAAAGGAATAAAAGAGAAAAAGTACAAAAAATACATTAAAAAAATGTATATAGTCATGGCCAAAAATACTGGCACACTTCTTAATGCTCTCAGTAAATGTTTTGGCATTCACCTGCTTATTGTTTGTTTGCACTGGAACAACACACAAAAAAAAAAAACAGAAGAAAAGATATAATTGATACAGATCTGATACAATTCCTGGGTAATAATCAGGGTAAGACACCATCAGCTTTAGTAGTTTTTATATAATATTTTAAAATAATTTTTGTGTCAGTATTTTACTATGAAGCCAATCTTTGTGCTGTACTTATGCAGAGCTTAAAAACATAAAAGCAGATTTTGCAGTATTTTGGCTATTATTGGCCTCATTAAACCACCCAGTCTGTTGTCATCATCTTTCATTTCACTTCATTTTACATCATCCGTATAGTTCACATGTAAGAATCTGCTGTAGTGTTTGTGCACATTTGAAAAAGAGAGGCAATATGTGGAAGAAGATAGAAAAACAACACAATTTATCCCTTCACCACCTTGAGGGCAAAGGCCATGAAGGAGATAAAGAAGGCACACCTGTAAGCAGGAGAAGGGAAATCATTAAGTTGAGCAGCATGGAGGAGAAGAGAATTCAGTTTCTGGACCTTGTTCCTCAAGAAAAAAAATTAGCACATAACTACACAAAATTAAAGGAAGCATTAACTGATATTGAGCCCGTCCTGAAATCCCCTATCATCTCCACTTGAGAGTGTTGACCTCCAGATGTTAATGCTGCACCACCACACCAGACGGTTCATTTCACTCCTGTAGGCCAACTCGTCTCCATCAGATATGAGGCCGATGAGGGTGGTGTCATCTGCGAAGTTCAGGAGTTTGACAGACTGGTGTCCAGATGTGCAGCTGTTGGTTTACAGGGAGAATAACACAGGAGATCCCTTGGGGGGATCCAGTGCTAATGGTCACTGAGTCAGACATGCTTCCCCAGCCTCACGATCTGCCATCTGCCGTCTGTCAGGAAATCTGTAATCGACCTGCACATGGAGTCAGGCACATGCAGCCTTGAGATTTTGTCTTGGAGCAGAGCTGGAATTATTGTATTGAAAGCAGAGCTGAAGTCCACAAACCACCCTTTTAGGGGCTGCTACAATGGCCGGTCCCCTTTTGACGTGTTAAAAATTCAATTCAATTCAATTCAACTTTATTTATATAGCGCCAATTTACAACAAAGTCATCTCAAGGCACTTTACAGAATAAAGTCCAGACTATACAAGTATGTAGAAGTAACCAAACAAATCCCCCTTGAGCAAGCCCTAGGCAACAGTGGAGAGGAAAAACTCCCTTTAATGGGAGAAACCTCCAGCAGAACCAGGCTCAGGGTGGGCGCCATCTGCCTTGACCGGTTGGGGTGAGTGGAAAGTGGAGAAAGAAAATAAAAGAGCAACGAAAAGCAACAACAAAACAACAACAAAAAGCAACAACAACAAAAAAAAGCAACAACAAAGCATTGTACAGGTTGTAGGACACAGAATTAATGGCATACAGTGGTGACAAATAAATGTATAGAGAAAAGCTAGTTAGGGTTGAGTGAGGATTATTAACTATAAGCTTTATCAAAAAGGAAAGTTTTAAGCCTAGTCTTAAAAGTAGAGAGGGTGTCTGCTCCCCGAATTTGGATTGGAAGCTGGTTCCACAGGAGAGGAGCTTGATAGCTAAAGGCTCTGCCTCCCATTCTACTTTTGCAAACTCTGGGAACCACAAGTAGGCCAGTATTTTGGGATCGAAGTGGTCTAATCGGGCGATACAGGACTATGAGATCTTTTAAATATGATGGAGCTTGACCATTAAGAGCTTTGTATGTAAGAAGCAGGGTTTTGAACTCTATTCTAAATTTCATGGGAAGCCAATGAAGAGAAGCTAGTGAAGGTGAAATATGATCTCTCTTTCCTAATCCAGTCAGCACTCTTGCTGCAGCATTTTGGATTAATTGAAGGCTTTTTAGAGAGTTATTAGGACACCCCAGAAGTATAGAATTACAGTAGTCCAACCTAGAAGTAACAAACGCATGGACCAGTTTTTCGGCATCACTTTGAGACAGGATGCTTCTAATTTTAGCAATGTTCCGTAGGTGGAAGAAGGCTGTTCTAGAGATTTGTCTTATATGTGACGTAAACGCCAAATCTTGGTCAAAGATAACTCCAAGGTTCCTCACCGTAGTACTAGAGGCCAAAGTTATGTCATCTAAAGTAAGTATATTGTTAGACAGCATATTTCTCATGTTTTTAGGCCCAAAGAGGATGATTTCAGTTTTGTCTGAATTTAGAAGTAGGAAATTGTAGGACATCCAGGTCTTTATGTCTTTTAGACATGCTTCAAGTTTGACTAATTGGTTAGAATCTTCTGGTTTCACAAATAAATAGAGCTGGGTATCATCTGCATAGCAGTGGAAGTTTATGGAATGTTTCCTAATAATTTTGCCTAAAGGTGACATGTACAGATTAAAAAGTATTGGTCCTAACACAGAGCCCTGTGGAACTCCATAGCTGACTTTGGTGCATAAAGAAGAGTCATCATTACCATGAACAAGTTGGAATCTGTCTGAGAGATAAGATTTAAACCAATGTAATGTGGTTCCTTTAATCCCAAATCCATGTTCTAGTCTCTGTAATAAAATGTTGTGGTCAATGGTGTCAAATGCGGCACTAAGGTCTAGTAAGACGAGTACAGACACAAGTCCATTATCTGAAGCCAGGAGAAGATCATTGGAGACTTTTACCAGTGCTGTTTCTGTACTGTGATGAACTCTATATCCTGACTGAAAGTCTTCATACAAATTATTCCTGTAAAGGTGATCACATAATTGTTTTGCAACTACTTTTTTAAGGATTTTAGAAATAAACGGGAGATTTGATATTGGTCTATAGTTGGCTAAATCACCTGGATCAAGACAAGGTTTTTTAAGTAATGGTTTGATTACAGCAACTTTATAGGCCTTTGGTACATAGCCAGTTTCTAAAGATAGGTTAATCAAATCTAATATGAAAGTGTCTATTAAAGGTAGAACAGCTTTAAGCAATTTGGTTGGAACAGGGTCTAAAAGACATGTTGTTAGTTTTGAGGAGGCGATAGTTGAACTTAGCTCAGTGAGATCTATGAGTGTAAAGCAGTCTAAGATGGATTGGGGCCTTATTGAGGATTCTATAGCTGTTGTACATTTAGCCGTAATATTTGTAGGGAGGATCTGGTGAATCTTTTCCCTAATGGCTACAATTTTACTAGTAAAGAAAGTCATGAAGTCATTGCTGCTCAAAGTTAAGGGAATACTAGGCTCAGCAGAACTATGGCTCTTAGTCAGCCTGGCTACAGTGCTGAACAGAAACCGGGGGTGGTTCTTGTTTTCCTCTATTAATGCGGAATAATATGCTGTTGTGGCATCACGGAGAGCTTTTTTGTATGTTTTTAAACTGTTTTTCCAGGCTAACCGGGATTCTTCTAAATTAGTGGAACGCCACTTCCTCTCTAATTTTCGTGTTGCCTGTTTTAAGCTGTGCATTTGTGAATTGTACCATGGAGGTCGGCTCCTCTGATTCACTGCCTTCTTTTTTAGAGGGGCAACTGTATCTAGTATCCTACGCAGTGAGGCGGCGGAATCGTCAACTAAATAATCAATTTGCACAGGAGTAAGATGGCTACTCACCATAGTATTGACACATGGTGGTGAAAAAGATGAAGAAATAATTTCTTTAAATGTATTCACAGCATTTTCAGATAAACATCTGCTGTAGTGGAATTTTTTCCTAACTGCTGTATAGTCGGTTATTGTAAATTCAAATGTTATTAGAAAATGGTCAGACAGAAGAGAATTATGAGGAAATACTATTAAATTATCAGTTTCAATGCCATATGTAAGTACAAGGTCCAAGGTGTGACTAAAAATGTCTGTAAACACCGGAGACCACTGATTGGCACAGGGCTTCAGGGTGGAGGGGGAGAGAGACTTCGGCCCTGTGGCTTTCTGAGGAGGTTCAGCCATTTGAACAGTCTATTCACATCTCTGTCTTTGATGGTGATAAGTGTGAGGCGCAGAGGGAAGGAGGACACTGAGGTGTAGTGTGGCAGTGGAGTGGGGGCTGCTGCTGATCAGTCTCCCATTGTCTTTCAAAGTGGCAGTAGAACTCATTCAGGCTGTTGGCCAGGTGCCAGAATGGGGGGATATAGCCCTGTAGTTTGTGATTGCGTTTAGCCCTTTCTGACCATCTGACCATGCGCTGATTTAGCTCTGCTCACCTCCTTGCAATATCTGTAACTGTCTTTCTCTCCACTTCTGAATGCTGCCTCTTCCTATGACACAGCAAGTTTGCAGAGTTTTCTGACTACCATGATATAGTCAGACTGGCTCAGTGCAGTGCAAGGAATGTCATGATAAGTACCACTGATGATGGTGTAGCAGTGGTCTAGTACATTCTTCTCTCTGGTTGGGCACCTAATAAATTGTTTGTATTTGGGGAGTTTGTGAGAGAGGCTACCTTTGTAAAAGTATCTCATCAGCCAGCATGCGGTCCGCCTCGTGCATGTTGCCTTGCAGCGGAATGTAAACACAGACGAGAATGAATGAGGAGAACTCACAGGGTGAATAAAAAGGTTTGAAATAATGATGAAGGCCGGGCACACCTGAGCGTGTAGAGCCACCAGTAGAGCTCACCAAAACACAGAGGCTGCCATCCGAGGCGCCATCTTATAATGTTCCCCTTTAAGAGTGGCGGTGGTGTATGAACTAGCTAATGGAAATCCTTGGGCTGGAAATGAGCTGATGGCTTGAGTGGGCTGCATAAATGGTTACCTGTCTACCCTGCTTTTGGTAGACAGGTTAAAAAATGTCTATAAATAAATGTAGGTTTCTATCTCCTCCCCATATGTCATATTTTTGGATTTTCTTGGTTGTACTTCTACAGCAGCTAAGGATAGACTTAATGACATTTTCCCAACTCAAGTCTTCGAAGATGGTTGACCCCATAAATCTGAAGGGGTTCTACAGTTGTCACAGGACTATATAATATAGCCCTGATATGTTAGGATGACGCAGTGTGGAAGGGCACCTCCTGAAATCCACTGTCTGTGAGGGTTTCTCATTCATGACCCAAAGGCATAAACAGAAATTTATTTGAAAGTTTAATATAAATAACTCCAAAAGTGGGTACAAGGATGTTGGACAAAAGAGCATGAAAACTATGCCTAGAGAGACGCATGAACACAACTATGGGTAAAATATTGTAACAGAACTCCACCATGGCTGAAAGTTATGTAAAAAAGAAGTTTGGCATATAAAACCTGAAAAAAACAAAGTAACTGAGATAGCAAAAGGAATCCAGGAAATCCTCCCAAATACAAAGCAATCTAGTCTAATCTAGTCTCCGTAATCCGTAAAATGATGATGTCCCCATGTATATTGTATGTGATCTCTTCCTTATGGCTGGTCACATACTATTGTTCTATGTCACTGTTTAGCCTTTATTCATATATCCTTATGTGCTGGATAAGATTTAAAATTTCTTTGGACCATGAAATTTGGTCTCATATTACCGGGGAAATTATTAAAACTCTGTTGTCCAGTGTCAAGGAAACAAGATCACAGGACAGGTAGTCTAACAAGATGCACATCTGGATGAGTGAAACAAGGTCTAAGATCACAACCTATGATTTTTTTTGGTGTGAATCCAGTGCAGCTGGGTTCTAATTTGGACTGCCAGTCCGGTCAACAGCAGCACTTGAGTTGGCGATCTATATCTTGGTTCTCAAGTTACCGATTTTAAAGTGCAGAGCAAAACATGGTCACCAGGCTGCACAATATGTATTGGCTCTTCAGCCAGCAACAGGAAAAAGGAAGAGACTGTATAACCTCCTGAGAATACTTAAAACAAAAGAGAACAAAAATTTAACATTTTCATGTTGCATTTGTTGTAACCGGGTACATTGGATGCTGTTTTTTTCCTTCATAACTGCTCCTGCAAAGTCTAAAGCCAATTCATCTGCCTAGATGGATATGTATTCATTTATCTTTACTTTAATTGTTTGATTCTTGCGATCTACTTGTCCCACACTTTGAGCATGATATGAAATATGAAAATTCAAATAAATACCCAGCTCAGTTGGTAAAGGCAGTCGTCCATGGACCACAGGGTCAGTGGTTTGATCCCCAGCCACGACTATATGTCGAAGTGTCTCTGGGCAAGACGCTGAACCCCTAACAGCCCATTCCCCTCCCCAGCTGTGCAGTTCCGGTCCAAGCTCGGTAGAAATTAGGGAGGGCTGCGTCAGGAAGGGCATCCGGCGTAAAAACTGTGCCAAATCAACATGCGGACAATGATCCGCTGTGGCGACCATGAACTCACGGGATAAGCCAACAGGAAAAAAAAAAACCTAAAGTAAATGCCAAAAATTTATTTTGCTGTAAAAGGAGTGACTTTGTGAGAATGAAAACCCTTGGGCATTCCAAATCTCAAGATCATATGTTCCATTAACATTTAAAAGGGTTTAGCTATTTATCTTTCTAGCAGGAAAAGCCTTAGGGCAAAATCAGTAATTGAAAGGCTAATCCTCCACCCTTTGGCATGAGTGAGAAGTAAGTCTGTAGCTAATGAAATGCCCCATTACGTGCTAGAAAATAGTCATGCTTTGGCACCTTAAATTTTGACTACATTCAGAACAGATGAGACAGCGGTTAATACCTTGTCTGACCTGATGTTCTAGTCCTATAGTGAGATATGATCTGCTACAAACTTATAATTGTATAACTGTTTCTTTTTCCATAGCTTCACTTCAGTTGATAGGTCCTGGTCTTGAAACAAAATAAGTTTGTTAGTAGTGAAAAAGGACTAGGGACTAGGAACAGACAGCAAAGCAACATTCCACCCAGATGCAAAAGAAGTATGCAGTGCAGCATTGTTACCATACTCATCAGCTAAATGATTCCCTCTTGCTACATCTGTATCTGCTTTAGAGTGAGCTGGACATTTTAACAATTGCAATTTCTGATAATAACAGAGAACTCAACAGTTCTTTAATCAGTTCGATGTCTTGTATTGGCTTTGATAATACCATACTTTTGAAATGACATGTGCAGTACAAAATGCTAATTTAGAATCACCATAAATTGTCGCTGCTTTTTAGCAATTTGACAAGCTTAAGTTGTCATGGAAAAAATACAAGGCAAGTTAATTGGCAAAGGCAGTTTACAAATAATATTTTAGTTAAGGTTTATTTGACAAAAGAGAAACAGCCGAGCAGATCATTCGAGTGGGTCAATCAGATTGACAAGGCTTACTGGTTGTGTTTGGCCTTTTACGTTCAATACGGTCAATACAAAGGAACCTTACAGAACATACATCCAGATGAATACATAGTGCTCAAGAGTCTAATTAGCAGGTACTTCTGTCTTAGGTCAGAAGGTGGAGACTTCTTACGTCTAAGGTGGAGACTTCTTACGTCTTTCCTGGTGGAACAGTATGTCTGTCAGCCCCCTGAGGAAGCAATGGTCTAAAGACAATGCAGACAGAAGGTCTACCCGAGGTGTAAAAGCAGAGTTCAAAAGATGCATTTGATCATCATAAACAGGCTTGTTGTATTTGTAGGAAATTTTTCTCACTCTAGTGAAGGCTATAAGCTCAGCAGCTTGAGCTGAAGTTAGTGGGACATTATATACATTATATAATATATATGCGCACAGCCATCGCAATACAAAACAAAATAACTCTTATCAAGTTGAGTTAGTTTGTTTGTTGCAAATTAGCTCTAAAACTACCTGTTGAGTTCGGTAAATCTAGACAATCATGCTCAATGTTCATATCTTTCTGATCCCCATGCAATACAGTTTTAGGTGTATAATAGGATTAATATGTGTTGCTGTAGAAATGGTAAAATTTTGGGTCATGCCTTGTACTTGTCATATATTGTGTGATAATATTATGCAAATATATTATTTACATGATATGTATGAAAAACCCATAAATGTGCTAAAATTGTAGTTTGTGCTTTTTCACAGACTGTGTGTGTGGGAGGGGTATTAAGGAGCCTGACGGCTTGTGGATAGATGCTGACTGAGGTGTCTTGTTTGTGCTTTCACCCTCCCTGAAAGCAGGAGTGTGAAGAGACCATGTTGTGGGTGTGTATTGTCTTTAATGATGTTGTGGGCCCTCCTTATGACCCTGGTGGTGTAAATGTCTCGTGGTGGTAGGAAGACTGCTCCACAGATGTGCAGTTTTAAAACACGTTTGAATACCTTCTTGTCCCTAGCAGTGTAGTCTCCATACCACACTATGATGGAGCAGATGTACAGTGGAGCAGTCTCCACTGTACATCCGTAAAAGCTGCCAGGGATTTTGGTTGACATCCCAGTCAAAGTAGTACAGAGTCTGCTGGGCTTTCTTTAGGATCTTGTGGCCGTTCTGAGACCAGGTGAGATCTTAGCAGATGTGGGTTCCAAGGAATTGAAAGGTTTTCACCTTCTCCACCTCTGTCTCTCTCACCGATGTGTAGTGGTGCTGGCTATTCCTTACTCCTCCTCCCCGGATCACTGATCATCTCCTTGGTCTTGTCAGCATTTAAGGAGAGGTTGTTCTCCAGACACCAAGACACCAGTTCTGCCACCTGCTGTCAGTATGCAGCTTCTGCTCAACCATGGATCGACCCAATGACTGTGGTGTCATCCACAAACTTTATATTGGTGGTGTCAGTCTGGGCAGATACACAGTCATGGGTGAAGAGGATGTACAGCACACATCTCTATGGGTTCCCTGTAGTGAACAAATAGCATTCTCACATATGTATCCTTGTTTTCAAGATGAGTGAGGGCTGTGTGGATGACAGAATTGACAGCATCGTCAGTGGAACGGTTCTAATGTTAAACAAATTGCAGTTGTTCAGGGGTGTCTAGGATCGACTTTTTGATATAGGACCATAAAAACACTTCATCACAACTTGGGTTGAGTGCAACAGGCTGATGGTCATTTATACAGGTAACAGTCTTTTTGTTTGTTACGGTAGTGGATTTGAAACAGGTGGGCACAGAGGACTTAGGGAGAGACAAACTGAAGATGTCTGTAAGTAAGTCGGCAGACGACCAAACCCTGAGTACATGCCCAGGGATTTTGTCAGGCCCAGCTGCTTTTGGTGGCTTTACTCTCCTCAGAGCAGTGCGAACCTCCAGTAATGTCACACCACTCACTGTATCTTCTATGCCCTCCATGGTCAAAGCCCCTCTCTGATGGTTGTTGTTGAAGGCTTCAAACAGGGCATAGATTTTTTTAATTTATCTGGAAGTGTGGTTTGGCTAGGTGTTGTTTCCAAGCTCCTCTGCCGTTGGTCTGTGATGTGAAAAACAGACATGAATTCCCTTGGGTCTGCATTGCAGCAATAATAGTTCCACATCAGCTGAACAGTGCTTTCCAGCAGCCTTCCCTGAGACCACTGTAAGGTCTCCGCAATAAATAGAGTGTGGGTTGAGCAGGAATGCTGAATCTGGTGTTCTGTCCAAAAGCAATGTTTGCGTAAAAGTAAATGCACAACATTGCATTGTCTCACGCTAAGTTGTTGCTCTGGTTCTCAGCTAATCCATCTTGTTCTTAACGCAGGAGAAAATCTGTGTACAAGATAATGACAAACTTTGCCGAGGTTGAGACCTTCCCCCTTACTGTATCTTATAGTTAATGCATGAACTGGATATTTAAAATAAACTCTGGTAGTAGTTTATACATAAAATCAGGTTGATGTCGGAAGAGCTAAACAAACACAGACACGGTGGGTGCCATCTTTAAACTTAATATTTAGATTTAACAACAAATGGCTAAGGGATGGCTTAAAGGTTGTCATCAAATTTTCATCTTTTTTTTTTTAACTCTATTTGCTCAGTATTGTCTAACTTATGTGTTTTTGGCATCAATGGAAATTTTCTATCTTAATGAACCTAACATATCATAGACCAATGCATTAATATTGAAGTCCACCAATTTATAATCCCATTGGATTTTTCAAAGGTGGATGCACATCTTGTCTGCTGGGTGGGATTTCAGTCAGTGCTAAATGTTTATCCATAACTTTATCATTAATTCAAAATTACTTTTTGTATTTTTATGTGCAAACATAGTTTTTTTGTTATAACTGACATGCCATAAGATTATCTGATAGTTTCATTGAGTTTCATTGTCAAGTGTCTTTTCTGCATTTAAGTCCACAATGAGGTCTTTCACTCCTGACATCATGAGAGCTGAGAGGGCAGGTGTAGTGTCAGCTGCCCTATAGTGTTCTATCTGGGCAAGGTGTGGTGACAGGTGAGTGTACAGGGACGATCACATTAGCTGCTTTCTCCTCTGTAGTGTAGCATGTTTCTTCTCCTTAAGTCTCTTTAGTGGAGACCTTATGGAGAAGAGATTTAGTACTTCACCTGGACTTCAACTTCATGGTCATAATGTGGTCTCTCATCACTCTACTACTCAAGGTGCCACACTTTTCTTGATAGCTGGCAAAGCTGTAATATGGACCCTAGTGGTAATGACTTTCTTAAAAGAGACTGTAGAAGGCCAATTGCAAAATATATAACTAAAAAGAACAAGTGGGTGACAATGTTTTATATACCTTTAGTTAAGTACACAAGAAAAACCCATTAGTTTGAACATATTTTGCATAATGCAGCCCCTTGCAGTGTTTCACGTGCTGAAAAATAATTTATAAAATAATTTATAAAACGTACAGTTGTAAATCAGTACAAATCTTCCTTTTTTAGGCTGAGGTACCTATTCCTGCTTTAAGTCACATTACAAAGCTGTTGCTGCTATCTACTGGTGAAAACACTTACTGCGAAAACTGTTGCTGCCGTTTTTTACAGTTTTAAACTCTAAGCAACTAAGATAATAAATCCTGAACAAACAAAGTAAATTAATAATCATTGTGGCCAAAGAGTGAAGAATTTCCACACTTCTACAACAGCACTACAACACAGTGGTCGTGTGAAGTCAACACAGTTTCATCTTAAATAAAAAGAAATAATCTTAAATCGAATACATGGAGATTATTAATGCAATAATTTACACTGTCCTTAATAATTACACTGCAAATGTATGTATGGATATACCTAAAAGAATAGTATAAGAAACACATTGTAGGATAAACCCAAAATAATTACTGAAAAAAATGTATCTAGCTTACCTTTGCTGAGTTGACTGATATGTAGGCAGCGTGCTGATTTGCACATCTTTTAACCTGCATATGGAAAACTGTCCCTGGGCATCCAGTGGTTTACAGTATAATATTAAACTCACACACTGAAAAAGTTATGTACAGAAGAGCAGGTCAGTGACCTGGGTGAATCATTATTAGTAAAGCTAGTTGCTGGCATTTGAATGCTAGAATTTAGTTGCATATCCATTGCATTGCTGAGTTGGCGGCCTCAGAGTATCCACCACTGTGCTCTCTCAGGGACTAAATCAGGGACTGTTTACATCCTTCCTGATGCTAATGTTAGCATTACTCTGGACCTCTTGCTAGCCACTGTAAACAAACTGCACAGAGCCAATCGTGATTGCACATATTCCACCTCTTTGAACTATTATCATCAGGCAGACAATTCAGGGCTGACCAAATTTGCACCACCAGGCTCAGAAACTTTCTATCCCACAGCTATTGCCACATTAAACAAATATTTGTGTAATGCTGGTCGCGTGTCTTATATGTTTCTTTTTATTGTCCAAATGTGCCAACTGAGTACCTCCACTAATTTTGTTGTATGGCATCATACAATGAATATAAAAGATTCTGATTCTGCCAAGAACTGACTACAGCTATGAACAGTGAACTTGATATAGATGTCTGATGAGCGGATGTTTGGTTAAAACACAATAAATAAAACTCACAATAACAGATTCATTCATGACCATGCACTTACTGCAGTATATTTGTTTTTCTATTCTTCTTGTTATTGAATGCACTGCAATAAAAACAACCATGTTGTTCCTTCTAATACATATTGAAATGTTTATGGTTCACAATATTCCAAAAATGATTTTGTTAAATAACACTAAACCAAACTGAGCAAACAACCACTGTGTTGTGTCAACAAAAACAAAGCAGACAGCAAATTATAATACTATCAAAACTGTGAGTAAAAAGGTAGAAAGTAAAACGGTAGAAATTGAGTGAAAAAAAGAGAAAGTGATCAATATGAGGATGTGATGTAATTAGCAAGAGACAGAAAGAGAGAGAGATGAAGGTAAAACAGAAACTGATAAATCAGTTGTCTGACAGAGTTTTAGTCAGTAGCTGTCAGGGCTGCAGCTTCTCCTCCTCCTCTCTCTTAGGATGGAGGATCAGAACAGAGCAGAGCTCTGCTTTCCACAACTCCTCAATGCCTCCTGCAGGAAACCAAATATCACCCACTCTAAAGCTGCCGTCCTGTATTTTCTGTTGTTGTTAATCTTCTCTGTGTTCACTGTGACTCTCAACCTGCTCGTCATCATCTCAGTCTCCCACTTCAGGCAAAGAAACTCAGCAAAATTTACAATTGATTCTTTTTATAAGTGTGAACATTCTGATTTACAAGAAAATGTTACTTAGAGTTAATAATATAATTTGGGAAAACAGATCATTAGATATAATAATAGTAAATAACTTCACATCTTGACACCAGACGTATTTTCTGCTTTGCTGACAATGTTTTTGAATGTTAAATGTCCAGATGTGCCACATGTAAGACATATCACTTTACATTAATGTCTGATATTACATTACGTGTCTTTGTCTCCCTGCAGGCAGCTGCAAACATCCACCAACCTCCTCATCCTCTCTCTGGCTGTGTCAGACTTTCTCCAGGGGCTTGTGACACTGGTAGAAGTTCATCGACAAACAGCTTGTTGGTTTCTTGGTGACCACATGTGTTCTCTATACGTTTCTGTGAACTCAATCATTTGTGGTGCCTCAATAGGAAACATGATTCTTATATCAGTCGACCGCTATGTGGCTATTTGTGACCCTCTGCATTATTCCACCAGACTCACTGTTAAAAGAGTTAAATTCTGTGTTTGTATGTGTTGGATCTGTTCTGTTCTCTACAATGTTCTCATTTTAAAGGACTTCTTGACTCAACCTGGCAACTATCGGCCCTGCTTTGGAAAGTGTGGGGGGGGCACTGACAACATTTCAGGAATAGTTGATAATGTTTTATCATCTATTGCTCCAGTTACTGTGATGATAATTCTGTATATGAGAGTGTTTGTGACGGCTGTGTCTCAGGCTCGTGCCATGCGCTCTCATGTTGCAGCCGTCACACTCCAGCATTCAGGGACTGTAATGACTAAGAAATCTGAGCTGAAAGCAGCCAGGACTCTGGGTGTTGTTGTACTTGTGTTCTTACTGTGTTTCTGCCCATATTTCTCTTGCACTTTTGTACCAGCTCACTCTGTTGGTGGTTTACTTACACGTGTTGGCTTCTTTATGTTACATATCAACCCTTGTCGGAACCCTGTGATCTACGCCTTGTTCTATCCCTGGTTTAGAAAAGCTATCAGACTCATTTTCTCTCTTCAGATACTGCAGCCTGGCTCCCGTGAGACCAACATGCTGTAAACAGAGACTGTGCAGTGACTGAAATGTGATCTGTTCTATGGACAAAGAAATTCATTTGTTCATGTTCGTCAGTGAGTGAATTCAAAAATCCAAACAGTGAAAATGTGCAGTTCATAAAGTTGTTACTGTCAGATAGTCAGATTTTCTCCTGATTGAAGTGATGCTTCTTTATTTCCAGTGATGGTGCTTATTATCTGTAACCAGTTATACACACTCCCTGCTGCAGATATCTAACCTGTGTATTTCCAGTCTGAGTCTGTCTTGTTTCTCATTCAGCTTCTGGTTACACAGAGTAAAACAGTTTTTTCCTCCGTGTCTGTTTTTGCAAGCACCACACAGTGACTTCTGTTACACAGAACTAAATAAGGAGTAAACTTTGATAAATGTGGTACAATTTACATTCTGTCTCTCTTCCTTAAATGTGCACAAACACTCCAGATCCTTACATCTGAATTATATTGAAGATATAATGAAGTGAAGTGGAAGCAGATGGTCACAGACTAGGTGGATAAATTTTGTTCAATAATAGTCCCAACAGGGACAGGAATTCAAAAGACAGATGAAATAGAGGAGGAGACTGAGAATTAGTTAGGTAGTTTGTTGGTCAGTCAATTCATTCACAGATTTTGGTTGGTTTGTTAATACAAGATCAAGTGTGTATCTTGTGTTCACTTGTATTACATTACTACAGTGTCTAAAATGCATGTTCGAGTCTCCAGTCTCTCTAGGATTGATTGGACCTTTTTTCTAAAGACAGCATATAATGCCATACATAACAGCTTTTGTAATGTATGTTGCATGTTTTGATGATGTGTTAAATTTCAAAGACAGACAAATCCTCCCGCCTATGATTCTCATGTTTTGAATAACTGTACTAGCAGCAGACAAGAAAAAACTAAATGCTCTATGGATTTGCTGTGTTTAAAGAAAGCACATCCTGCCCCCGTGCTTTGGTTAAGATGAGCTCTGTGTCTTGTTGTGGCTGTTGATGCATATAATATGGAATTTAAGTTTCTTTTTTAACAGGACACACCACCTGCCTTAGATGAACAGTCTATAGCAAAGTTATCAGTCTACATCAGGTCTTTGACTCCTGATAAAGAGCAAAGCTTCATAACCTTGGCACAGCTGTGATAAAGCTCCTTATTTCCACAAGAGCTGAAGCTACCTAGCTCTGGTGTTTGCAGGGAAAGAAACAGTCTACTCCCCTCTTGCCAATCATCAAAAGCAGGAAGTTCAAAGAATCAAAAACAATATCATCATTCCATTTGTCAAATGCTCTGAGTAGCACAAACATGACAAATGTCTTCCACAATGCTCTTTAGCAGTCTTGAAGTCTGCTTTCATTGCTTGTTCACTTCCTGTTTCTTTATGCTGTACTGCGCCGTCGCTTCAAGGCACTAATTTTGCCTAAATATATAATTAATTTGAACAAGGATGTTCTTCCAAAACATCTAGCTAATGTTATTGTCATTTGCACTACTGGACTATTTACACATAACTTTTATGTTATGTTACCACAAAACTGCTCATTTGCACTGCCAACTATTTATTTACAGTCACTACTGCAGCTTACAAAACATGCAATAACTTACACTGCACTACTATCACTTTAAAGCCTCTGTTCATAATTTACTTGCACTATATCCATTGCACTACTGCCCACCATAACCTTATTTATTTATTATTGTTATATTCTTACTTCTGTTTATAGCTCATCACAGCCATGCATATCATTGTATTTATCCATTTTCCTTACATTTCTATTTATGTACATATCCATTTACAAAATACTGTACAATACTAACTTATTTATTTATGCAATAACTAGATATCCTGCTTTTGCTGCTATTGCACTTCTGGTTACACCTAAACTGCATTTCGTTGCATTGTTCTTATACATGTGTAATGACAATAAAGTTGAATCTAATCTATCTAATCTACTTCCAGAGTTAACCTCGTGACTTCGGTCTGCTGGCTTAGCGGTTAGCTGTTAGCATTGGCTTCACTGTCTCATGTTTAGTTTTTCCTTGGCCTCCTTCAGCAACAGTGTACAACTGGGAAACAAGGCCCAAGGTTCATCACCAGCCAGTTCATGTTTCTAATTGATTTTCCCTACTCAGTGATGCACCTGCTGAGGAATGATGCGTTCGTGTCTCTTTCACATTGGTCGGGCTGCAAACCCCCAAATCATCAACATATTGTAAGAGAGCTGTACCTTTAGTAAGCTGTACAGGTTCGAAGCTTTTTCTGAGGGCTCTATTAAAGATTGTTGGAGCTTCATATAAACCTTGACAGAAACGAGTTAACGTATAATTTCTTCATTTAGACTGAAATTTGGCCATCAGGATGAATAGGCAGACTGAAATATGCATTTGTCCAGTCTACAACAGAAAACCACCATGGCGCTCTGAGTTGTCTAGCAGCATCCACTGGTCGTAAATTCTGTACAGCGCCACTCATTTTTGTCAGCTTTTTAAATTGGAAAAACAGATGTTCTTACAGGTGAATTGACATAATTCCCTAACTAACCTTCAAAAATGTTGGGAATTCTTCACTTTTTATTACTGAACGTGTAGCACCAGAATCTACAAGAAATGTAATCAATTTGCCCGTGCTATCAAATCATCTTGAGGCATTTTCTGAAAGGCTTGTGAATCATATTTTACATAAATGCAAACAAGATAACTGAATTAATGCAACCGCAAGGGGGCACAAGCCAGTGTCTTCTTTTGACAGTCCCAAGTCTGGATAAATGCAGAGGGTTGTGGCAGGAAGGGCATTCGACATAAAACACATGCCAAAGCAAACATGCAAATCTTGACAATGACTCCCATACCGGATCGGTCGGGGCCCAGGTTAACAACGACCGCCACCAGTGCTGTTGACCTACAGTGTACCGGTTGAAATTGGACTACTGTTGGTCAAAGACGAAGAAGAAGAGGAGGAAGGTGTGTTTGTACACACAGAGAGAAAAGGAAAGCTAAGAATGTAGCACTGACAGTAGGGACATTGAATGTTGGGACTATGACAGCGAAGGCTAGAGAGTTGATTGACATGATGCACAGAAGGAAGGTGGACATACAGTGGGTCCAGGAGACGAGGTGGAAAGGTAGCAAGGCTAGAAGCTTAGGAGCAGGGCTCAAGTTGTTCTACCATGGATCAGATAGAAGGAGTAGGAGCTATCCTGAAAGTGGAGTTTGTGAGGAACGTTCTAAAGGTGAATAGAGTATCAGACACGTTGATGAGTCTGAAGCTGGACATTGAAGGGATGATGTTCAATGTTGTTAGTGGTTATGCCCCACAAGTAGGATGTGAGTTAGAAGAGAAGGAGAAATTCTGGAGAAATGTGGATATTAAATATCAGATCTCTCTATTCTAAATCTCTGTTAGTAAACGACTTAATAAACGATCATCAAATTGATTTATTTTGTCTCACTGAAACTTGGTTGCAGCAGGAAGAATATGTCAGTTTAAATGAGTCATATTAATTATCATGTTCCTAGAGGCACAGGCCGAGGTGGAGGAGTAGCAGCAATCTTCCATTCTATAATAAAATATAATACGTATGGAATTGAAGTGGATATTTCAACAATATTTCCTCACAACTCTCTTCTGCCTGACCATTTTTTAAATAATATTTAATTTTACAATAACAAACTATATAGCAGTTAGGGAAAAATTCCACTATAGCAGATGCTTAAGTGAAAAAGCTGTAAACAAATTTAAAGAAATTATTTCTTCATCATTTGCTTCACCATATGTTAATACAATGGAAAGTAGTCTCCTTAATGTTACTCCTGCACAAGTAGATTATCTTGTTGACAATTCTGCAGCCTCACTACGTACAATACTCGATAGTGTTGCCCCTCTAAAAAAGAAGGCAGAAAAACAGCAGAGGCGATCTCCATGGTATAGTTCACAAACACGCAACTTAAAACAGGAAACACGAAAGTTAGAAAGGAAGTGGCGTTCCAGAAAGTTAGAAGAATCTCATTTAGCCTGGAAAAATAGTTTAAAAATGTACAAAAAAGCCCTGTGATGCCAGAACAGCATATTATTCATCATTAATAGAAGAAAGCAAGAACAACCCCCGGTTTCTGTTGAGCACTGTAGCCAGGCTGACTAAGAGCCATAGTTCTGTTGAGCCTACTATTCCCTTAACTCTGATCAGCAATGACTTCATGACTTTCTTTATGAATAAAATTGTAGCTATTAGAGAAAGAATTCACCAGATCCTCCCCCCAAATATTACAGATCGTCATGTACAACAGTGCTA
The DNA here is from genome assembly GCF_033026475.1 of Channa argus. NCBI lineage: Eukaryota > Metazoa > Chordata > Actinopteri > Anabantiformes > Channidae > Channa > Channa argus. The sequence goes on from NC_090205.1 coordinate 1,575,309, forward strand.
GAATCATCAATAAGGTCCCAATCCCTGTTAGACTGCTTTTTATCCATAGATCTCTGAGCTAACTTCAATTATTACATCATCTAAAGCAACTACCTGTCTGCTAGACCCTATTCCAACTAAGCTGCTCAAGGAAGCTTTACCCTTAATAGATACGTTCGTATTAGACATCATGAATCTATCTTTAGAAACAGGCTATGTACCACAGGCCTATAAGGTAGCTGTAATTAAACCACTACTTAAAAAACCCTGTATTGACCCAGGTGTTTTAGCCAATTACAGACCAATATCTAATCTCCCCTTTATTTCTAAAATAATTGAAAAAGTAGTCGCAAAACAATTATGTGATCACCTTCATAGGAATAATTTGTATGAAGACTTTCAGTCAGGTTATCATCATAGTACAGAAACAGCACTGGTAAAAGTCACCAACAATCTTCTCATGGCCTCAGATAATGGACTCATCTCTATACTTGTTCTGTTAGATCTTAGTGCTGCATTCGATACCATTGATCATAACATTTTATTACAGAGACTAGAACATGAAATTGGAATTACAGGAACTGCACTAGGTTGGTTTAAATCTTATCTATCTGATAGATTTCAATTTGTTCATGTTAATGATGAATCCTCCATGCACACAAAGGTTAGCTATGGAGTTCCACAAGGCTCTGTGTTAGGACCAATACTTTTTACTTTATATATGTCTCCTTTAGGCAACATTATTAGAAAACACTCCATAAATTTCCACTTTTATGCTGATGATACCCAGCTATATTTATCTATGGAACCAGATGAAAATAATCAGTTAATAAACCTTCAAGCCTACAAGACATAAACCCCACAATTTTTTACTTCTAAACTCAGATAAAACTGAAGTCATAGTATTTGGGCCAAAAAATCTCAGAGACATGATGTCCAACCATATCGTTTCTCTAGATGGCATAAGTCTGGCCTCCAGTACTACTGCAATGAACCTTGGAGTTATTTTTGACCAGGATTTGTCTTTAATTCAATTCAATTCAATTCAATTCAATTTTATTTATATAGCGCCAATTTCAAACAAAGTCATCTCAATGCACTTTACAGAAAAAAGTCCAGACTACACAAGTATGTAGAAGCAACCCAACAAATCCCCCTTGAGCAAGCCATAGGCAACAGTGGAGAGGAAAAACTCCCTTTAACGGGAGAAACCTCCAGCAGAACCAGGCTCAGGGTGGGCGGCCATCTGCCTTGACCCGTTCGGGTGAGTGGAAAGTGGAGAGAGAAAAGAACAGAGCAACGAAAAGCAACAACAAAACAACAACAAAAAGCAACAATAAAGCATTGTACAGGTTGGTAGGACACAAAATTAATGGCATACAGTGGTGACAAATAAATGTATTAAGAAAAGCTAGTTCAGGTTGAGTGAGCAGTTTTAACTATAAGCTTTATCAAAAAGGAAGGTTTTAAGCCTAGTCTTAAAAGTAGAGAGGGTGTCTGCTCCCCGAATTTGGATTGGAAGCTGGTTCCACAGGAGAGGAGCTTGATAGCTAAAGGCTCTGCCTCCCATTCTACTTTTGCAAACTCTGGGAACCACAAGTAGGCCTGTATTTTGGGATCAAATTGGTCTAATCGGGCGATACAGAACTATGAGATCTTTTAAATATGATGGAGCTTGACCATTAAGAGCTTTATATGTAAGAAGCAGGGTTTTAAATTCTATTCTAGATTTTATGGGAAGCCAATGGAGAGAAGCTAGTGAAGAGGAAATATGATCTCTCTTGCTAGTTCCAGTCAGCACTCTTGCTGCAGCATTTTGGATTAATTGAAGGCTTTTTAGAGAGTTATTAGGACACCCCAGAAGTAGGGAATTACAGTAGTCCAACCTAGAAGTAACAAAGGCATGGACCAGTTTTTCGCCATCACTTTGAGGCAGGATGCTTCTAATTTTAGCAATGTTCCGTAGGTGGAAGAAGGCTGTTCTAGAGATTTGTCTTATATGTGACGTAAACGCCAAATCTGGGTCAAAGATAACTCCAAGTTTCCTCACCGGAGTACTAGAGGCCAAAGTTATGTCATCTAAAGTAACTATATTGTTAGACAGCATATTTCTCATGTTTTTAGGCCCAAAGAGGATGATTTCAGTTTTGTCTGAATTTAGAAGTAGGAAATTGTAGGACATCCAGGTCTTTATGTCTTTTAGACATGCTTCAAGTTTGACTAATTGGTTAGTATCTTCTGGTTTCACAGATAAATAGAGCTGGATATCATCTGCATAGCAGAGGAAGTTTATGGAATGTTACCTAATAATTTTGCCTGAAGGTGACATATACAGATTAAAAAGTATTGGTATAACACAGAGCCCTGTGGAACTCCATAGCTAACTTTGGTGCATAAAGAAGAGTCATCATTAACATAAACAAGTTGGAATCTGTCTGACAGATAAGATTTAAACCAATGTAATGTGGTTCCTTTAATCCCAAATCCTTGTTCCAGTCTCTGTAATAAAATGTTGTCGTCAAATATGGCACTAAGGCCTAGTAGGACGAGCATGGACACAAGTCTATTATCTGATGCCATGAGAAGATCGTTGGTGGCTTTTACCAGTGCTGTTTCTGTACTATGATGAACTCTAAATCCTGACTGAAAGTCTTCATACAAATTATTTCTGTACAGGTGGTCACATAACTGTTTTGCAACTACTTTTTCAAAGATTTTCGAAATAAATAGGAGATTTGATATTGGTCTATAGTAGGCTAAATCACCTGGATAGCTGAATAGCTACAATTCTATTCATAAAGAAAGTCATGAAGTCATTGCTGCTCAGAGTTAAGGGAAAACTAGGCTCAACAGAACTATGGCTCTTAGTCAGCCTGGCTACAGTGCTGAACAAAAACTGGGGGTTGTTCTTGTTTTCCTCTATTAGTGTGGAACAATATGCTGTTCTGGCATCACGGAGAGCTTTTTTGTACATTTTTAAACTCTTTTTCCAGGCTAACCGGGATTATTCTAAATTAGTTGAACGCCACTTCCTCTCTAACTTTCGTGACGCCTGCTTTAAGCTGTGCATTTGTGAATTGTACCATGGAGGTCATCTCCTCTGATTCACTGCCTTCTTTTTCAGAGGGGCAACTGTATCTAGTATCATACACAGTGAGGCTGCAGAATCGTCAACTAAATAATCAATTTGTATAGGAGTAAGATGGCTACTCACCATAGTATTGACACATGGTGGTGAAAAGGATGAAGAAATAATTTCTTTAAATGTATTCACAGCATTTTCAGATAAAAATCTGCTGTAGTGGAATTTTTTCCTAACTGCTGTATAGTCCGTTATTCTAAATTCAAATGTTATTAGAAAATGGTCAGACAGAAGAGAATTATGAGGAAATACTATTAAATTTCTTTTTAAATATCAGTTTCAATTCCATACGTAAGGACAAGGTCTAACGTGTGACTAAAACAATGAGTGGGTTTATTTACATTTTGGGAAAAACCAATTGAATCTAATAATGAATTAAACGCAGTGCCAACACCGCGACCCAGCGTGGGAATTGGGCCGGAAATGAAGAACCGTCAGTCGTGGAAACTCTACAGTGAGTTGAAAAATGACACGAAGCCACGTTTCAGCAACTCAGACTGTTGGCGTTTGGTGTCATTTGTGCCAACGTGTATCACTACTTTTGTTGCTGTAGGATGTTTTTCAATCAGGTTTGGAATTTTCTCCGCTATGTCAGTGACTGTGGCTCCAGGAAAGCAAAACGTTTTAGCTGATTTTAAGAGGACTTCTCTAACGATGGAGTCGCCAATAATTAGCATGGTCAGACCGGGAGGACGGTGTGGTGGAGAGGTGCGCCGAGGAGGAGCATGTGGATATCTCTCTGGAGGCATGGTGTTGGTGGCACATCTGGTCTGGCTAGGCCCCGGCAGTCGGCCCCGACCGCGCTGCCCGCGGGAGGTGGAGCCGTGTGGTATGTCACGGGGCAAGGAGTCACAGGGAACCGCCGCCGGGGAGGTCGGCCTTTCCAGCTCCTCAAAAACAGTGAAACGGTTATCCATCTGGAACTGGGAAGATGGTCCAATGGATTGGTTGACAAGATTAGCTGCAGCAGGTGTCGTCCGATGTCTCCTTTTAGCCGGGATCCAGGCCTCCTGTGTCAGCGGCAAGGAGCAGGCCCATGTCGGAACAGGCCATTGGTCGTCCGACAGGGCCAGAAGGCCGCGGGTTGGCATCGCGTTTCCAGCGGAGGCAACAGGGCCAGACCACGGCAGCGTGTCATTGGTGTCCTGGGTCACTGAACAAACAGCTGGGTGGATAGAAACTGTTTGTTCCATGTAGCTCGAGGTATTAAGAACTGCAAGGTGCTTTGCTTGTGTGGTGGCAACGTTGGAAAACCCCAAGATAAGTTCATGTTTTTTGCTTAGTTCGTTTTCCAAAAGTTTGATGGTTTCTTGCAACTGCGTGAAAATGTGTACACAGTTTGAACAGACCGCCATTTCGAAACTACGGAAGTGACTTTGGTTGGTTTACTTCACATATAAAACAAATCTCTAGAACAGCCTTCTTCAAGCTACGGAACATTGCCAAAATTAAAAGCATCCTGTCTCAAAGTGATGCCGAAAAACTAGTCCATGCATTTGTTACCTCTAGGTTGGACCACTGTAATTCCCTACTTTCAGGATGCCCCAGTAACTCCCTAAAGAGCCTGCAATTAATCCAAAATGCTGCAGCAAGAGTGCTGACTGGAACTAGAAAGAGAGATCATATTTCACCTTCACTAGCTTCTCTCCATTGGCTTCCCATTAAATCTAGAATAGAATTTAAAACCTTGCATCTTACATATAAAGCTCTGAATGGTCAGGCTCCATCATATATAGAAGACCTCATAGCACCATATCATCCCAGTAGACAACTTCGATCTCAGAATGCAGGCCTACTTGTCGTTCCCAGAATTTCCAAAAGTAGAATGGGAGATAGAGCCTTTAGCTATCAAGCTCCTCTCCAGTGGAACCAGCCCCCAGTTCAGATTCGGGAAGCAGACACCCTCTCTACTTTTAAGTCTAGGCTTAAAACCTTCCTCTTTAATAAAGCATATAGTTAGTTATAGTTATGCTGCTATAGGCTTAGACTGCTGGGGGACCCACCCCCCGATGCACTGAGCTCCTTTCCTCCTCTTGACCATCTCTCCTCTCCTCTCATCCCGCAATTGTCACCACTCTATGTCATTAACTCTGTGTGTTCTCTCCCGTAGTTGTCTTTGTCCTTCTCTGTCTGCCTTTCTCTGTCCCTTTCTGCAGGTGTCCCCGGCTTTGAAGCTGTGTGTCTTCCAGCATGCAGCTACTGGTCCTACCAGTCTGCCCGATGTTTTGTTGTTGCTTTTTGTTGCTCTGTTCTTTTCCCTCTCCCCTTTCCACTCATCCCAACCGGTCGAGGCAGATGGCCGTCCATCCTGAGTCTGGTTCTGCTGGAGGTTTCTTCCGTTAAAGGGAGTTTTTCCTCTCCACTGTTGCCTATGGCTTACTCCAGGGGGAATTGTTGGGTTCTTTCTATACATCTTTATAATCTTAACTTTATTCTGTAAAGTGCCCTGAGAAGACTTTGTTGTGAATTGGCCCTATATAAATAAAGTTTAATTGAATTGAATTGATGGAAATGGCTATAGTGAACACTTTCTTCCAGAAGAGGCAGGAACATAGGGTAACGTACAAGAGCGGAGGTAGAAGAACTCAGGTGGACTACATCTTGTGTAGACGTATTACACACCACAGGATGGTGGTTTGTAAAATAATGCTGGTGGTGATGAAACTGAAGAGGACAAAGGCAGAGCAGAGGACGAAGTGGTGGAAGTTGAAAAAGAAAGAATGTCGTGTAGTTTTCAGGGAGGAGCTGAGAAAGACTCTGGTTGGTTTGGAGGTGCTTCCAGATGACTGGACCACTACAGCTAATTTGATCAGGGACACAGGTAGGAGGGTACTCGGTGTGTCATCTGGAAAGAGGAAAGTGGACAAGGAGACTTGGTGGTGGAACGAGGAAGGTCAGAAGTGTATACAGAGAAAGAGGTTAGCTAAGAAGAAGTGGGACACTGAGAGGACTGAAGAGAGTAGACAGGAGTACAGGGAGATGCAGCGTAAGATGAAGGTAGAGGTGGCAAAGGCCAAACAAACAGTATATGAGGACTTGTGTACTAGGTTGGACACTAAAGAGGGAGAGGTGGATTTGTACAGGTTGGCCAGACAAAGAGATAGAGATAGAAAGGATGTGCAGCAGGTTAGGGTGATTAAAGATAAGGATGGAAATGTATTGACAGGTGCCAGGAGTGTGATGGGAAGATGGAAGGAGTACTTTGAAGAGTTGATGAACGAGGAAAATGAAAGGGAACGAAGAGTAGAAGAGGTGACTGGTGAGGAGCAGGAAGTATTTGCTTTGAGGATGCTGATGGAGAAGTACAGAGAGGGTCATAGGATGTTGCATTGTGTCTTCGTAGATTTAGAGAAAGCGTATGACAGGGTGCCGAGAGAGGAACTGTGGTATTGTATGAGGACGTCTGGAGTGGCAGAGAAGTATGTTAGAGTGGTGCAGGACGTGTAAGAGAGCTGTAAGACCGTGGTGAGGTGCTGTAGGTGTGACAGAGGAGTTCAAGGTGGAGGTGGGTCTGCATCAAGGATCAGCTCTGAGCCCCTTCTTGTTTGCTCTGGTGATGGACAGACTGACAGATGAGGTTAGACAGGAATCTCCATGGACTATGATGTTTGCAGATGACATTGTGATTTGTAGTGAGAGCAGAGAGCAGGTGGAGGAAAATCTAGAGAGGTGGAGGTCTGCTCTGGAAAACAGAGGAACGAAGCTTACCCGCAGCAAGACAGAATACATGTGTGTCAATGAGATGGACCCAGGTGGAATGGTGAGGTTACAGGGAGCTTAGGTGAATAAAATGCAGGACTTTAAGTACTTAGGGTCAACGGTTCAGAGCAACGGTGAGTGTGGAAAAGAGGTGAAGAGGCGAGTGCAGGCAGTTTGGAACGGGTGGAGAAAAGTGTCAGGTGTGTTGTGTGATGAAAGAGTATCAGCAAGAATGAAAGGAAAGGTGTTCAAGACGGTGGTGAGACCAGAGATGTTGTTCGTCTTAGAGACAGTGGCACTGAAGAAAAGACAGGAGGCAGAGCTGGAGGTAGCAGAGCTTAAGATGTTGAGGTTCTCTTTGGGAGTGACGAGGATGGACAGGATCAGGAATGAGTACATCAGAGGGACAGCTCATGTTAGATGTTTTGGAGATAAAGTAAGAGAGGCCAGATTGAGGTGGTTTGGACATGTTCAGAGAAGACGTAGTGAATATATCGGTAGAAGGATGCTGAGGTTGGAGCTGCCAGGCAGGAGGTCTAGAGGAAGACCAAAGAGGAGATTTATGGATGTAGTGAGGGAGGACATGAAGTTAGTTGGTGTGAGTGAAGAGTATGCAGAGGATAGAGTTAGATGGAGGCACATGATTCGCTGTGGCGACTCCTGAAAGCGAACAGCCGAAAGGAAACGAAGAAGAAGCGGTTGCATAAATACACACAACAATAAAATAAAATACTTTGGTGAAGCACTTTTTGACTTGATGACAGCAGTCAGTCTTTAGGGGGTAGCAGTTTATCGGTGTGCCACATCTTGCCTTGGGAATTTTTGCCGACTGCAAAAGTGTTACAAATCTGTAAGACTGTGAGAGCATCTCCTGTGCACAACCAACAGATTTTCAGTTGGATTCAGGTCCAGGCTGGGCCATTTTAAAACTTTGATCCTCTTCTAATGTAGACATTCTTTTGTTGATTTGGAGGTATGTTGCTCTTATCATGCTGAAAGGTGAAATTCTTCTTCATCCACAGCTTTTTAGCAGAGGCCTGTGGGTTTTGTGATAAAAATGACTGATATTTTCAACTCTTCATAATTCCTTTCATCTTGACTAAAGCCCAAGTTCCAGGTGAACAAAAATTGCCCCAAAGCATAAAACTGCCACCACCATGTGTCACTGTGTGTATCATGTTGTCAGACTTAATGTAGGAGCCAGGCTTAGATGTTTTTCTTTGTAAGAAAAGTCTTCTGTCTGGCCACCCAACCCCACAGCCCAGTCATATAAAAAAACTATTGTCACATTTATGTAGTACACAACCGGCACTTGATAGGAATTCCTGCATTTGCTTTATTGTTGCTGTAGGCCTCTTGGTTTTCTTTTTTTCTTCATCAACCTTCAACAACCTCAAGGCCTCTGACTGTGTAATATTGACATCGACTTTATTTATTAATATCACACAAGTATTGTATTGAACGCTTTAATCTTAAAACAATGAATAACTCTGGACAGGACTGCATCAAGTTTAGCAGTTGAGCAATTGATTGAAAAATACTTAAATGCATCAGTATCTCACGCTGATCGATGACCATCTTTGTGCTGTACTCATGCGCAAGTTTATGTACACAAAAGTTAATTTTGTAGTACTTCGAGTTGAGTGAAAGATGTAAAACTTGTACTTCTATTGGAGTATTGTTTTTAGGCAGGTGTTTACACTGTTACTTGAGTATTGACATTGTGTATTTCTTTCAACTGAAAGTGTCCAAACCTGCATCAACACTTTCCTGTTCTGTTCTCTAGTCTAAGGCCGTTTAACAATATGGTTACACTGACATCTGGAGGCCACAGGAACAAATTGCATCTCATCAAACAAAAAATATTATTAGTCAGAATTCTAAAGTAAAGGAAAGCAGTCCTGCTTCTCTTCAGTCGATTTAACCACTAATTCTCAGTCTCCTCCTCTATTTCATACGTCTTTTAAATTCTTCTCCCTGTTGGGACTAATTTCAGCCAACATTTAACCACCCAGTCTGTGACCATCTGCTTTCACTATACTTCATTTTATTTTTTCAGTATACTTCACACGTAAGGGTCTGCTGGAGTGTTTGTGCACATTTGAGGAAGAGAGACAGAATGTAAATTGTACCACATTCATCAAAGTTTACTAATTATTTAGTTCTGTGTAAGGACAGACTCAGACTGGAAATACACAGGTTAGATACAGTATCTGCAGCAGGGAGTGTGTATGACTGCTTACTGATAGTATGCAGCATCACTTGCAGGGAAGAATTACAACAGATTATCTGACAGTAACAACTTTAAGAACTGCAAATTTTCACTGTTTGGATTTGTGAATTCACTCACTGAAGAACATGAACAAATGAATTTCTTTGTCCACAGAGCAGATGACATTTCAGTCAGTGCACAGTCTCTGTTTACAGCATGTTGGTCTCACGGGAGCCAGGCTGCAGTATCTGAAGAGAGAAAATGAGTCTGATAGCTTTTCTAAACCAGGGGTAGAACAAGGTGTAGATCACAGGGTTCAGACAGGGGTTAACTTGCAACAGGAAGACACCAATGGTTGAACGTAACATATCAGCAGAGGAATCTGGTGCAAAAACGACTGAGAAATATGTGCAGAAAATGATTAAGAACACAAGTACAACAATACCCAGAGTCCTGGCTGCTTTCAGCTCAGATTTCTTACTCATTACAGTCCCTGAATGCTGGAGTGTGACGGCTGCAACATGAGAGCGCATGGCACGAGCCTGAGACACAGCCGTCACAAACACTCTCAGATACAGAATAATGATCACTGTGACTGGAACAAAAGATGAAAAAATTCCATCAAACATTCCTGAAATGCTGTCAGTGACCACCTGACACCGTCCATCGCAGAACTTATACACACCTGGTTTAGTCAAGAAATCCCTTAAAACCAGACTATTATAAACAACAGAAAAGGTCCAACACATCCAAACACACAATTTAACTCTTTTAACAGTGACTCTGGTGGAGTAATGCAGAGGGTGACAAATAGCCACATAGCGGTCGACTGATATAAGAATCATGTTTCCTATTGAGGCACCAGTAATGAATGAGCTCACATAGATGAATAGAGAACACATGATGTCACCAAAAAACCAACAGGTTGTTAGTCGAATAACTTGTACCACTGAGTCAAACCCCAAGAGAAAGTCAGACACAGCCAGAGAGAGGAGGAGGAGGTTGGTGGGTGTGTGCAGCTGCCTGCAGGGAGACAAAGACATGTAATGTAATATCAGACATTCATGTAAATAGATATGTCTTACATGTGGCACATCTGGATATTTAACATTCAAAAACATTGTCAGCAAAGCAGAAAATACGTCTGGTGTCAAGATGTGAAGTTATTTACACATTAATTCTAAGTAACATTTTCACTTATAAAAAGAATCAATTGTACGTTTTGCTGAGTTTATCTTTACCTGAAGTGGGAGACTGAGATGATGACGAGCAGGTTGAGAATCACAGTGAACAGAGAGATGAAGTACAGCGAATACATGAGGGCAAATTTAAACTGACCGAGCTTTGGTTTCCTGCAGGAGGTATTGAGGAGTTGTGGAAAGCAGAGCTCTGCTCTGTTCTGATCCTCCATCCTCAGAGAGAGGAGGAGGAGAAGCTGCAGCCCTGACAGCTACTGACTAAAACTCTGTCAGACAACTGATTTATTATTTTCTGTCTTAACCTTCATCCCTCTCTCTCTCGCTAATTACATCACGTCCTCATATTCATCACTTTGTGTTTTTTCTCTCTCTACTTCCATTGTTCTACTTTCTCTCCTTTCATTTACAGTTTTGGTTGTATTATAAGTTGCTCTCTACATGTTTTTTGTGGCCATAAAACAGTTGTTGTTTGCTCAGTTTTTCACTGTGAACCAAAATCTTTTTTAATATACATTATATTTTTGCATTATACATTATATACATTTATTGGAAAAGACCACATGATTGTTTTTAATATAGTATCTCATGCTGCTCTTACTCCTCCTGCTACCACACCTAAGGGTTGGGGTTAGATCCTCTCACCTGCAATTTATCTGGACTTCAATGAGGTCTATAACAAAAACAAGGCCTCTCTGCCACCACATCACTCCTATGATTGTGCCATAGACACCAGTGTCATACCCACACAGTCAACTCTACTTCGTCCTGGTACCTGAACAACTTACAGTGGAGAAGTACATTAATTAAGTTTTGTCAGCCGGACTAATCAGACTCACCTTCACCAGCAGGTGCAGGATTTCTATTTCTGGGCAAGTGAGACGAAGTCATCGCCCATGCATTGATTGCCATGGGTTAAATCAGATAACTATCAAAAACAGATTTCCACTTACAATCATCTCCTCTGGTTTCAAGCTCCTACAGGGATCTTTACCAAGCTGAGGAATTCTCGGGAATTTCACATTTTGCATTTCAGTCAGTCCGCAATCTGTGTTTACAGCATGTTAGTCTCACAGGAGCCAAGTTGCTGTATCTGAAGAGAGAAATCAGTCTGATAGCTTTTCTAAATTAGGGGTAGGATGAGGCATAGGTCACAGACAGGGGCTGATAGACAATAAAAGGGCTGCAGTAAAAGGGCTGCAGTAAAAGCATTAACAGAAACATAACAGAAACATAACTGAAAAAACAGACAGTAATATGGGCAGTAAAACCCATTAAGAAAACAACTGCAACAACACCCAGAGACCTGGCTGGTTTCAGCTCAGTTATCATAGTTGTCATCATCAATCTCAAGGACTTAAAAGACAATGAAGACAAAAGGACAAAGTGACAAGAACTTGCTAAATAAGACTTCTGACCACATTGAATGAAGGTTGATTTGCATTGACTCATCCCTTTGTTCTTTGTGTGAACCCAGCTGTTGAGTTGTATGTATAAAAGGCTGAACAACCTACACATCTGGGTCAATCAGATTGACCCGCTCATGAGTGTAGTTCTGTTCTGCTCTGCATGTTTCTCCATTTTGCTGATTAAATTCACCATTATCTTTCACTTGTAAGTTGCCTTTTGCCTCCTAACTTGCCTTACAGGCTTTACTGTAGGGATGGTATTGGCCAGGTGGTGAGCAGTGCCTGGTTTCCCGTAGACATGACACTTGGCATTCAGGCCAAAGAGTTCAATCTTTGTTTCATCAGACCAGAGAGTCTGAGAGTCCTTCAGGTGACTGTCATGTGCCTCTTACTGAGGAGTGGTTTCTATCTGGCCACTCTACCATACAGGCCTGACTGGTGGATTGCTGCAAAGATGGTTGTTCTTGTGGAAGGTCCTTCTCTCTCGTCAGAGACGCAATGGAGCTCTTTCAGAGTGACCATCGGGTTCTTGGTAACCTTGCACAGTTTCATCACAGCTTTTTAGCAGAGGCCTGTGGGTTTTGTGATAAAAATGACTGATATTTTCAACTGTTCATAATTCCTTTCATCTTGACTAAAGCCCAAGTTCCAGGTGAACAAAAATTGCCCCAAAGCATAAAACTGCCACCACCATGTGTCACTGTGTGTATCATGTTGTCAGACTTAATGTAGGAGCCAGGCTTAGATGTTTTTCTTTTTAAGAAAAGTCTTCTGTCTGGCCACCCAACCCCACAGCCCAGTCATATAAAAAAACTATTGTCACATTTATGTAGTACACAACCGGCACTTGATAGGAATTCCTGCATTTGCTTTATTGTTGCTGTAGGCCTCTTGGTTTTCTTTTTTTCTTCATCAACCTTCAACAACCTCAAGGCCTCTGACTGTGTAATATTGACATCGACTTTATTTTCTACTATCACACAAGTATTGTATTGAACGCTTTCATCTTAAAACAATGAATAAAGTGCAGTTGAACTAAAGAAACTTTGATCCATTTTTCTTTACAGCTGTGTGATGGGGATGCATAATGTAGAGTATTCTTAATAATTTTCTAAATTAAATTGTAAAAAATCAGGTTTTTGAAGTTATTCTCACTTTAAATCTGTACATGAATTAACAAGGCCTGAACATTTTAGACTTCCACAGAAACTTTATTCATGAGGCACATGTCGAACAACTCTGGACAGGACTGCATCAAGTTTAGCAGTTGAGTAATTGATTTAAAAATACTTAAATGCATCAGTATCTCACGCTGATCGATGACCATCTTTGTGCTGTACTCATGCGCAAGTTTATGTACACAAAAGTTAATTTTGTAGTACTTCGAGTTGAGTGAAAGATGATAAACTTGTACTTCTATTGGAGTATTGTTTTTAGGCAGGTGTTTACACTGTTACTTGAGTATTGACATTGTGTATTTCTTTCAACTGAAAGTGTCCAAACCTGCATCAACACTTTCCTGTTCTGTTCTCTAGTCTAAGGCCGTTTAACAATATGGTTACACTGACATCTGGAGGCCACAGGAACAAATTGCATCTCATCAAACAAAAAATATTATTAGTCAGAATTCTAAAGTAAAGGAAAGCAGTCCTGCTTCTCTTCAGTCGATTTAACCACTAATTCTCAGTCTCCTCCTCTATTTCATACGTCTTTTAAATTCTTCTCCCTGTTGGGACTAATTTCAGCCAACATTTAACCACCCAGTCTGTGACCATCTGCTTTCACTATACTTCATTTTATTTTTTCAGTATACTTCACACGTAAGGGTCTGCTGGAGTGTTTGTGCACATTTGAGGAAGAGAGACAGAATGTAAATTGTACCACATTCATCAAAGTTTACTAATTATTTAGTTCTGTGTAACAGAAGTCACTGTGTGGTGCTTGTGAAAACAGACACAGAGGAAAAAACTGTTTGTAAGCAGAAGCTGTATGAGAAACAGGACAGACTCAGACTGGAAATACACAGGTTAGATACAGTATCTGCAGCAGGGAGTGTGTATGACTGGTTACTGATAGTATGCAGCATCACTTGCAGGGAAAAATTACAACAGATTATGTGACAGTAACAACTTTAAGAACTGCAAATTTTCACAGTTTGGATTTGTGAATTCACTCACTAAAGAACATGAACAAATGAATTTCTTTGTTCATAGAGCAGATCACATTTCAGTCACTGCACAGTCTCTGTTTACAGCATGTTGGTCTCACGGGAGCCAGGCTGCAGTATCTGAAGAGAGAAAATGAGTCTGATAGCTTTTCTAAACCAGGGGTAGAACAAGGCGTAGATCACAGGATTCAGACAGGGGTTAACTTGCAACAGGAAGACACCAATGGTTGAACGTAACTTATCAGCAGAGGAATCTGGTGCAAAAACGACCGAGAAATATGTGCAGAAAATGATTAAGAACACAAGTACAACAACACCCAGAGTCCTGGCTGCTTTCAGCTCAGATTTCTTAGTCATTACAGTCCCTGAATGCTGGAGTGTGACGGCTGCAACATGAGAGCGCATGGCACGAGCCTGAGACACAGCCGTCACAAACACTCTCAGATACAGAATAATGATCACTGTGACTGGAACAAAAGATGAAAAAATTCCATCAAACATTCCTGAAATGCTGTCAGTGACCACCTGACACCGTCCATCGCAGAACTTATACACACCTGGTTTAGTCAAGAAATCCCTTAAAACCAGACTATTATAAACAACAGAAAAGGTCCAACACATCCAAACACACAATTTAACTCTTTTAACAGTGACTCTGGTGGAGTAATGCAGAGGGTCACAAATAGCCACATAGCGGTCGACTGATATAAGAATCATGTTTCCTATTGAGGCACCAATAATGAATGAACTCACATAGACATATAGAGAACACATGATGTCACCAAAAAACCAACAGGTTGTTAGTCGAATAACTTCTACCACTGACTCAAAACCCATGAGAAAGTCTGACACAGCCAGAGAGAGGAGGAGGAGGTTGGTGGGTGTGTGCAGCTGCCTGCAGGGAGACAAAGACATGTAATGTAATATCAGACATTCATGTAAATAGATATGTCTTACATGTGGCACATCTGGATATTTAACATTCAAAAACATTGTCAGCAAAGCAGAAAATACGTCTGGTGTCAAGATGTGAAGTTATTTACACATTAATTCTAAGTAACATTTTCACTTATAAAAAGAATCAATTGTACGTTTTGCTGAGTTTATCTTTACCTGAAGTGGGAGACTGAGATGATGACGAGCAGGTTGAGAATCACAGTGAACAGAGAGATGAAGTACAGCGAATACATGAGGGCAAATTTAAACTGACCGAGCTTTGGTTTCCTGCAGGAGGTATTGAGGAGTTGTGGAAAGCAGAGCTCTGCTCTGTTCTGATCCTCCATCCTCAGAGAGAGGAGGAGGAGAAGCTGCAGCCCTGACAGCTACTGACTAAAACTCTGTCAGACAACTGATTTATTATTTTCTGTCTTAACCTTCATCCCTCTCTCTCTCGCTAATTACATCACATCCTCATATTCGTCACTTTGTGTTTTTTCTCTCTCTACTTCCATTGTTCTACTTTCTCCCCTTTCATTTACAGTTTTGGTGGTATTATAAGTTGCTCTCTGCCATAAAACAGTTGTTGTTTGCTCAGTTTTTCACTGGGAACCAAAATCTTTTTTAATATACATTATATTTTTGCATTATACATTATACATTATATACATTTATTGGAAAAGACCACATGATTGTTTTTAATATAGTATCTCATGCTGCTCTTACTCCTCCTGCTACCACACCTAAGGGTTGGGGTTAGATCGTCTCACCTGCAATTTATCTGGACTTCAATGAGGTCTATAACAAAAACAAGGCCTCTCTGCCACCACATCACCCCTATGATTGTGCCATAGACGCCAGTGTCATAACCACACACAGTCAACTCTACTTCGTCCTGGTACCTGAACAACTTACAGTGGAGAAGTACATTAATTAAGTTTTGTCAGCCGGACTAATCAGACTCACCTTCACCAGCAGGACAACAACACGCAGAGACCTTGCTGCTTTCAGCTCAGTTATCTTAGTAGTTACACACCCTGAATGCTGGAGTGAATGAGCCTGAGACACAGCAGTCATTGCATCACAAGTATTTTATATCAGGACCTCATTTTCATTCACTGCAATGAAAATTCTTCTTTTTAAATGAAAACAATTTGCCAATAGAACAAGTGAAACTTTGCTTACTAAGATTGTTTAAATTAAGATGTTAGATTTAGGAAAAGCTAATCCTAATATTACCTGGGAAAACTGACTTAAATTATGTTTTACCAGTAGTTAGAAGTGTTGAGATACAGATAATGAGAAAAACAAAGCTGAACAGTCCTGTATTGTTTGGCCATCGTTGCTGGACTGTCAATGTCTGGAGTATCAGTGTCTGCAAACTTGTTAACTTCAGGACAGAAAAACATTAAGTGTTTCTCTCACTGAGAGACTGCAGACCTCCATTAAGGCCAATATTTTATTTGGTCGTAATTTACAAAACTAAGATGGTAAAAATGTAAACGGTTTTCAGCTGATTATACACCCTTCCACCTAGATCATTTGCTGATAGCTGACCTTGGGAGCCAACGCTAATTAGCGTAACTCAGCTAGCTAGCTAACATTGAAAAGCTTCTGTTATCTTTTTAAATTCTTCAAATTTCACACATTAAACAATGTTATACGACAGAACATAAAAAACATTCAACAATAATGTCTATTGCAAAACAAGTAATGAAATTACTTACTTAAAATGCAGGGCGGCTTAAAACTAGCTCAGGCAGTGGCGCTTGTTCTTCCGCTTACTTAACGTACGTATGAACCTTGAGAGAAAATAGCACCTGAAGGTGGCAGTAATGCAACACTGTGAATGTCAAACACCATAAAAAATGTCACAGAAGAAGAACACGGAACACTTTTTGTTAAAAAAAACTCACAGTAGCTCAGAGTGGTCTCTACATTAGCTGCCTTCATCAACACTGATTTGTCTACTTTTCACTACATTATTAAAAGAAATGTGTGTCTTGTCAACATGTCATGGACAAGAAATGTTGAAGATCGCACATAGAAAAGATGTTGAAACGTGATTGTTATCATTATGGGGAATAATATCCACCTTAGAATATGGTTTTTTAATCATTCCCAACAGAATCTTCCTATATCCCAGCTAACTGACAGCGGCTGTCCACACCTGAAAGATGATTTGATGCTCTTTTATATGTTACATTTTTGTATCATTGACTCTGAACTAAATAGTGGGTCACATTAACTTTATGCATAGTCCCAGCCATGATTTTGTGTGGTGTGTGACATTGATGGCTGTACTAGTGAGTACTGGTTGTATAACCCCTATAACGACCACATAGCACACACATCACCTATAAGTTGAAGGGGCAGAAGAGCAACCATCGCTTCTGTTTGGCTCAACTGAAACATATCAAACAACAGCTACCAACTATCAGTGCAGGAGATTCCACATGGAGTTAATCCTATTTTACAAAACTCCTATACAGACTTTAAGAGATGTGTGTGACAACAGCTAGTTGAAGAAAGACAACAGTGTCCCTTATCCCCACTTTTCATTCTTTGCAAGTCTTAAGCTCCTCACATCTGAAGCTGACAATGATCCCAGCCTCACATGTGTCATTAGCCCTGTTTCAACTATGTCTAGAACATAAAATTGATGTTTCTCCAGCTGCAAGAGCTTATCAGAAAACCTCTGAAGAAAAGGGCCTAATTGATACTAATAAACAATGCCCTTCACCTTTAGCCTCACCCTCAGAGAAAATGCTGTCTGTCCAGGAGTAAGATCATAGGTGAGAGCAAATCTTACAGTGCATCCAGAAACTAATCACAGTAAGTTTTTCAAAACAGATTCAATTCATTTCAATTCAATTTCATCCACATTCTACAAACAATACCCCATAATGACAACATGAAAGGAGTTTGTTTGAAAAATTGGCAAATGTATAAAAAAAATAAAACAAAAACAAAAACAAATCACATGCACATAAGTATTCACCTTTGCTTAATACTTTGATGAAGAACCTTTAGCACTAGTTACAGCCTTTTGGAGTCTTTTTGAGTATGATGCTACAAACTTGGCTCACACGTTTCTGGGCAGTTTCTCCACATTCTTCTTTGCAGTACCTGTCAAACTCCATCAGTTTGGACAGTGCACAGCCATTTTCAGATCTCCTCAGAGATGTTCAATCTGGTTCAAGTATGGGCTCTGGCTGGGCCACTGAAGGACATTAATAGAGTTGTCCCATAGTTATCTTGGCTGTGTGCTCAGGGTTGTTGTCCTGTTGAAAGATCTGTGGCCCCAGTCTGAGGTCCAGATACTCTGGAACAGGTTTTCATCAAGGATGTCTCTGTACATTGCTGCATTCATCTTTCCCTCCATCCTGCTAAATAAGACTCCTGACCACATTGTATGAAGGTAGATTTGCATTGACTCATCCCTTTGTTCTTTGTGTGAACCCAGCTGTTGAGTTGTATGTATAAAAGGCTGAACAACCTACACATCTGGGTCAATCAGATTGACCCGCTCATGAGTGTAGTTTTGTTCTGCTCTGCATGTTTCTCCATTTTGCTGATTAAATTCACCATTATCATTCACTTGTAAGTTGCCTTTTGCCTCCTAACTTGCCTTACAGTTTTTGCCATGACAGAATTGGTGTCAGAAAAGTGGACTTGGACGCGTGGTCTGGACTCTGATGGATGAACAGTAGCAGTGTACACAAGTAACAGTTGATTCCTCTATATGGTTGAGAAGCTCTTCTCCTGAGGAGCCCACCCGCCGATCCAATCCAGGAGCGAAACGGACCGCAATACGGCGGTGAAACAGCAACGGAGAAAAACGCGAGCAGACCAGAACTTGGTAAGAGAGCTCTATAAAACTCACTACTAGTTGGGTAGTTGACAACACGTTGTCTTAGTTGAACCATTGTGCTATTGACTACTGTTGTATGCAGCGCAGTAAACTCTGAGTCGCACGAGGAAAGGTAGCGCTAAGGAAAGGCAACTAGAAATGGGTTTAGTACTGGGTACTAGAAGAGAAATAAGCGTCTGGCCTGGGCACAGTCTACCAACTGATTTGTCACCATTATGTAAAGAAATGTCAAAAAAGTATAAGGGTAATTGTAACAAATGGACTGAATGTACAAATGTACATGAAAGGCTCAAACAGATAGAACCAGAACATGTAGTTTATAGACCAAAAGACTGTTCTGACACTGAACCTCTGTATTCTGTATTGTCTGAGTTTCACAAGGTCAGACACTTGTTTAACAACTCTAATCTCAGGCTTCGTCTGAAGCAGCAAGACTGGGAACACCAGGACAATGCTTTATACAGTAACGCTATAACACTACTGATGCAGGGTGTAAAAGCAAAGTTTCCACTTAAGCAAGACATGAGTGTGATCAGTGCCATACAGCAGGAGCCAAACGAGTTTGTGGGAGCATTTCTCGCACTGGTAACTGAGGCATATGACATACACAGTGGTCATGTTCCACCAGAAGATGGACTGGGAAGGAACCCCATGAGTTCCAATGAGGCCCATCTTAAGGATGCTTTTCTAAACAGGACGAAACCAGAAATTGGCTGACTGAGTGGGAGAGCAGGGGGAGCAGACGCTGGATCAGGTGACACCCATACAGGAGCAGAAATCAGATCAGGTGACCCTCACCTACACATTTACACACACAAAGACAAAAACCAGATATGATGCATATAAATGGCAACTTGTTGACAACACACCTGTTACACAGCAGCTTGCAGATTTTGCACACACACACACACACACACACAGACACACACACACACAAGCAGAAACATTCCAACATCATAAGTCACTACACTACACTGCACAGCACACGTAAATGTAGGACTAGAAGGTGAATATGAAGGTCAATGGTATGTCGAATATGAAAGTCAGTGGTATGT
The DNA here is from genome assembly GCF_033026475.1 of Channa argus. NCBI lineage: Eukaryota > Metazoa > Chordata > Actinopteri > Anabantiformes > Channidae > Channa > Channa argus. The sequence continues at coordinate 1,594,978 of NC_090205.1, forward strand.
TGAAAATGGGGAATCGGAGGTGATATGTTTGAGAAATGTGTATTGGACAAGGACGGCTGCGGTTGCCTCTGTCTCAATCTCCTCTAAACAGGAAGTACTTTTTAAGGGGGACACTCCACATATCCCATTTGCTAAACCTTCTGACTGGAGTTGGCAAGAACTGGGCCCATGGTTGCAAAGCAGGCTGCTCCTCGAGGATTTCCAACCAACAGCATCAGGTCCTAGGACAGAATACAGCAGGAAGGGTGATGTACGTCATACACAATTATCAGTTGTACCAGCTGATAGAACAGTTGAGCTCATTGATGGTCATGACACCACACAGGTTGGAGCCTTTACCATCACAGAAACTAGTTTACCACCAGAGCTCGAGCAAATTCCAACATCTCTCTGGGCAGCCCATAAATATGATGTAAGTCTTATGAGAGATGCAGAACCTCTGACAGTACATCCAAAATCAGAGTACAGGCCATGTCAGAAACAACATCCTTTAAAGCAGGAAGCCATCGATGGCATAAGGCCTGTGTTCAATTCTCTGCTAAAAGCAGTTGTAATAATTTCATGTAACAATTCCCCAGTGTGCACTCCCATATTCCCTGTTAAAAAAAAAAAAAAAATCTTCATTTGCCGGCCGGCTCAGTGCTCTTACAATACGTTGATGATCTGTTGATTTGTAGCCAAACTGAAGACGCATGCAAAATGGATACGGTGCACCTTTTAAAACAGTTTGCAGGTCATGGCCATAAAATAAGTTTTACAAAAATGCTATTTTTTGCAGCAAAAAGTGACATGTCTGGGCCATGTGATCACCCCAGAGGGCAAAAGACTGTCACCAAAATGATTTCTTAAAATTCAAAATATTCCTAAGCCTGTTACAAAAAAAAAACAAACAAAAAAAAAGATAATGAGTTTCCTTAGCATGACATCATTCTGTAGACAGTGGATCCCAAATTACTCTTTGCGCGAAGCTTCCCTGTCTGCTATGGTGCATGGTAAACAACTTCCAGTACATGATAAAATTAAGTGGACTATTGAAGGAAAAGAAGCATTTAGTGATCTTAAGGCAAGTCAAGCTTTATTGTCAGTTCTTCCACATGTACAGTACATACATACAGGGAACTGAAATTGCATTTCTCTCGTATCCATGGTCCTTACAGGTAGTTCTAACAGTGGAGCCTAAGATCTAGATCATATAAATATAAAAATATAAAATACACTATACAATTCAACTATACGATAAGGGCATTTGTGAGTATGCTAATAAAAATACAATACAAAGTACAATAAAGTAAAAGCAGTGCAAGGCACATGGCAGATGGAGTGCAAACCAGTAAAGTGTACATCAGTGCAGGTAACAGAATTAGTGCAAAAATGGCTTATTCAGACTGGTAAAAGTGGCAGAGTGCAGAGGGCTCAAGAGCAGTTCTTTAAATTAAGTTTACATGTGAGGTAGTAGGGGGGTTATAGTTCTGTGCCTGTACAGTACAGTACTTAGGCCGAAGAGGGAAGGGGGGGCAAGGTCGGGAGCGAGTTCAGCTTCCTGACAGCGTGATGGATGAAGCTGTCCTTCAACCTGCTGGTCCTGGCTTGTAGGCTCTGCAGTCTCCTCCCTTATGGCAGCAGGCTGAAGAAGCTGTGTGACGGGTGAGTGGGATCACCTGCAAGCAGAGGGCTTTGCGGGTGAGACAGGTTCCATAAATGTCCTGGAGGGAGGGGAGAGAAACACCAATGATCTTCTCAGCTGCTCTCAATATGCGTCTTTAGTCTTTCGGCAGGAGGCGTTGCAGGCCCCATACCACACAGTGATGCAGCTCGTTAGAATGCTCTCGATGGTGCCTCTGTAGAAGGTGTACATGATGGGGGGCGGGGCTCTGGCTCTTCTCAGTTTGCGGAGGAAGTAGAGACGCTGCTGTGATTTTTTGGCTAGTGCTGCAGTGTTGTCGATCCAGGAGAGGTCCTCTGTGATGTGCACACCCAGGAACTTGTTGCTGCTCACCCTCTCCACATTAGCACCATTGATGGTTAGAGGAGCGTGCTGGGTGAGCTCTCTCCTGAAGTCAACAACAATCTCTTTCATCTTCTCCACATTCAGAGAGAGATTGTTGTCACTGCACCACCCGGCCAGGCGTCTCACCTCGCTCCTGTAGTTTGTCTCATCGTTGTTGCTAATGAGACCCACTACAGTCGTATCATCTGCAAACTTAATGAAGAGGTTGGAGTTGTGTGATGGTGTGCAGTCATGGGTCAGCAGGGTGAAGAGAAGGGGGCTCAGCACACATCCTTGGGGGGCCCCAGTGTTCAGTGTGATGGTGCTGGATGTGTTACTGCCGACCCGTACTGCCTGAGGTCTTCCAGTTAGAAAGTCCAACAGCCAGTTGCACAGCGAAATGTTGAGCCCCAGCTGGACCAGTTTGTGAATGAGCTGTTGAGGGATGATAGTGTTGAATGCTGAACTGAAGTCTATGAACAGCATTCTGACGTATGAGTCCTTTTTATCTAGATGTGTGAGTGCTGAGTGGACAGCCGTTGCGACAGCATCATCGGTCGAGCGGTTGGACCGATATGCAAACTGGAAGGGGTCCAGGGAGGGGGGGAGGGCAGACTTGATGTGGTGCATGACTAGACGTTCAAAGCACTTCATGATAATCGGAGTAAGGGCAAATGGATGGTAGTCATTGAAGCAGGATGGAGACGGCTTCTTCTGGACTGGAATGATGGTGGTGGCTTTGAAGCATGTGGGTACAACAGCCTGATGTACAGAGATGTTGAAAATGTTTGTGAAGACTTTGGTGAGTTCTGCTGCACAGTCTCTCAGTACACGCCCAGGAATGTTGTCAGGACCCGGAGCTTTCCGTGCATTGATCCGGCTGAAGGATCTCCTCACGCTGTCTGGGGTCAGCATCAACACCTGGTCGCCGGGAGGAGGTGGAGTCTTCTCTGCAGTGGAGCAGTTTTGCTTTTCGAAGCGAGCGAAGAAGGCGTTCACCTCGTTCAGCAGAGAGATGTTACTGTCACACATCCGCGGTGGGAGCCTGTAGTCCGTAATGGTCTGTATTCCCTGCCAAGGCTCCGATTGTCTCTGCTATTGCTGAATTGATGGGCTATCCTCCTGGAGTACTGTCTGTTAGCCTCTCTGATGCCACGGGACAGGTTGGCCCCGGTTGTTCTCAGGCCCACCTCATCTCCAGCTCTGAAGGCAGCTTTCCGTGTCTTCAGGAGTCTGTAGACGTCCCCTGTCATCCATGGCTTCTGGTTGGCCCATACAGTGATGGTCTTTTTGACAGTTACATGACCTCTGTATTACACCAACCTCACGGGGGGTAAACTGTGGCCTGTTGCTTATTTTTCATCAAAGCTGGATCCAGTAGCAGCAGGTCTCCCCCTCTGTCTGAAAGCAGTTGCTGCAGCAGAAAAAGCTGTTTTAGCATCACGTGATTTGGTTGGCTATTCTGATTTGATACTTATGGTTCCGCACGCTGTTACACACATATTACACACACAAAAAATTACACATCTATCAACTCAGCATTGGTTGAAATACCACACTGTATTGAAGGAAATGCCTAACATTGCTGTGAAAAGATGTAATGTGTTGAATCCTGCTACTCTTCTACCTACAGTGGATGATGGAGATCCTCATAACTGCACAGAGGTGCTGGAAACCAAATGTGCTCCCAGACCTGATGAGCTGATAGCCCTTATGGAAGCCTGTAAATTGGCTGAAGAAAAAACTGTCAATGTTTACACTGACTCATATTATGCATTTGGTGTCATCCATGATTTTTGTTGTCTCTTGAGACAAAGGGGTTTTATGACATCAGCAGGAACACCCATTGCACCCCACACTCTGGTTGCAGCACTCTTAAACACAATCCTGTTTCCTAAACATATATCAGTAATAAAATGTGATGCTCATACTAACAAAACAGATCCCATTTCTACAGGAAATTCAGCAGCAGATGCCGCAGCAAAAGCAGCAGCCAGGACGGGACAAATGTTTCACCTAAGTCTGTTTTCTCTTCCACAGGAACTCAACCCACAGGCTGACCTGTCAACCATGCAGTCATTGGCAAGCATATCTGAAAAAAATCTATGGAGAAAATCAGGTGCAACACTACAAAATGAGGTTTTGCTTGGCCCAGATGATAAACCTTGCTTACCTAAGGTAAACAGGATGCATCCACAGTGGAAAAAGCTTAATAAAAGACATCATTGTTCGCTGGGGTATTCCAAAAAAACATCAGGACAATGGTCCTGGGTTTGCGAACAAAGTGTTGAAGGATTTGTCAAATTATTTTGGATTTGAATTCAAATATCATTGTTCTTATCACCCTCAGAGTGCAGGTGCAATAGAGCAAGTTTGAAGAAACAGGTTTGACATGGGTTGAAGCATTACCATTGGTACTGTTCTATATGCGTACGAGAGTAAGAACAACACATGGGTCCATTTGAGATTATATTTGGAAAACCTCCTAGTATAGGGCTTAATCCCATCAAACAAAGTCTGATGACTGGGCGTCATGAAGATTTGATGCTGGATTATTGTGTAAAACTTTCTGCCTCTGTCTAAGTCCTTTGTCCCCAGGTGAAAGCAGCCCTGCCTACCACTGCAGACACCAGCCTGCACAATCTCAAACCGGGTGACTGGGTGCTCATCAAAGACCATCGGAGGAAACACTGGTGGCAGAGACGTTTCACAGGACCACATCAAATACTGCTGACTTCCAGTACAGCTGTGAAGGTGGAGGGACGCGCTACGTGGGTCAACGCCAGCCACTGTAAGAAGATCCCCACACCTGAATCAGAAAAGGAATTACACCCAGAAGAACACCAACTAGACAAGGAAACAACCGCCGTGGAAAACGACCAGCAAGGTACAGATGTCAAATTTGTCCCCTGAATTGTTCACCCCGGTGAGGGGGTAGAAGTGCAGATTGGGCTCAGCCCGCACTTCAAGCTCCAATAAACGTCAAGAGGGGTGAATACAGGAAGGTGACAAAGGCGACATCTGGTGCCAAACGATGGAGAAATCTGGCTATGATGACACCAGCCGCTGGGACTGGTTTAACATCGTGTTTGGAAAATGGAAGACGTTCATCTTGTCCCTTTTCACAGGTGTTGTTATAGGCATTACCGCCCTAACCCTGTGTGGGTGTTGCCTTATTCCGTGTGCACGTGGACTAATGATGCGTGCAATTGACCATTTCATCTAACACCCAATGAATATTCAAAGTATGTCTTTACTTAGAGACAGTGCTTCCCCTGAGTCCTTTCCCATCCCCAACAGGGAACCTCCATATAATGAAATTGATAGCATAGAGTTAAATTGATTTGGGCCTAATCTAGGAACATAATGAAGGAATGTTTTGAAAATTTTTGTGAATTAACATTTCTGATGAACTGTCCCTACTGTTACTCAGCCTTAATGAATCCTGATCATGTAATTATCATAAAATGAGAAAAGGGGACTTAAAAGACAATGAAGACAAAAGGACAAAGTGACAAGAACTTGCTAAATAAGACTCATAACCACATTGTATGAAGGAAGATTTGCATTGACTCATCCCTTTGTTCTTTGTGTGAACCCAGCTGTTGAGTTGTATGTATAAACGGCTGAACAACCTGCACATCTGGGTCAATCAGATTGACCCGCTCATGAGTGTAGTTCTATTCTACTCTGCATGTTTCTCCATTTTGCTAATTAAATTCACCATTATCATTCACTTGTAAGTTGCCTTTTGCCTCCTAACTTGCCTTACAGGCTTTACTGTAGGGATGGTATTGGCCAGGTGGTGAGCAGTGCCTGGTTTCCCGTAGACATGACACTTGGCATTCAGGCCAAAGAGTTCAATCTTTGTTTCATCAGACCAGAGAGTCTGAGAGTCCTTCAGGTGACTGTCATGTGCCTCTTACTGAGGAGTGGTTTCTATCTGGCCACTCTACCATACAGGCCTGACTGGTGGATTGCTGCAAAGATGGTTGTTCTTGTGGAAGGTCCTTCTCTCTCGTCAGAGACGCAATGGAGCTCTTTCAGAGTGACCATCGGGTTCTTGGTAACCTTGCACAGTTTCATCACAGCTTTTTAGCAGAGGCCTGTGGGTTTTGCCCCAAAGCATAAAACTGCCACCACCATGTGTCACTGTGTGTATCATGTTGTCAGACTTAATGTAGGAGCCAGGCTTAGATGTTTTTCTTTTTAAGAAAAGTCTTCTGTCTGGCCACCCAACCCCACAGCCCAGTCATATAAAAAAACTATTGTCACATTTATGTAGTACACAACCGGCACTTGATAGGAATTCCTGCATTTGCTTTATTGTTGCTGTAGGCCTCTTGGTTTTCATTTTTTCTTCATCAACCTTCAACAACCTCAAGGCCTCTGACTGTGTAATATTGACATCGACTTTATTTTCTACTATCACACAAGTATTGTATTGAACGCTTTCATCTTAAAACAATGAATAAAGTGCAGTTGAACTAAAGAAACTTTGATCCATTTTTCTTTACAGCTGTGTGATGGGGATGCATAATGTAGAGTATTCTTAATAATTTTCTAAATTAAATTGTAAAAAATCAGGTTTTTGAAGTTATTCTCACTTTAAATCTGTACATGAATTAACAAGGCCTGAACATTTTAGACTTCCACAGAAACTTTATTCATGAGGCACATGTCGAACAACTCTGGACAGGACTGCATCAAGTTTAGCAGTTGAGTAATTGATTTAAAAATACTTAAATGCATCAGTATCTCACGCTGATCGATGACCATCTTTGTGCTGTACTCATGCGCAAGTTTATGTACACAAAAGTTAATTTTGTAGTACTTCGAGTTGAGTGAAAGATGATAAACTTGTACTTCTATTGGAGTATTGTTTTTAGGCAGGTGTTTACACTGTTACTTGAGTATTGACATTGTGTATTTCTTTCAACTGAAAGTGTCCAAACCTGCATCAACACTTTCCTGTTCTGTTCTCTAGTCTAAGGCCGTTTAACAATATGGTTACACTGACATCTGGAGGCCACAGGAACAAATTGCATCTCATCTAACAAAAAATATTATTAGTCAGAATTCTAAAGTAAAGGAAAGCAGTCCTGCTTCTCTTCAGTCGATTTAACCACTAATTCTCAGTCTTCTCCTCTATTTCATACGTCTTTTAAATTCTTCTCCCTGTTGGGACTAATTTCAGCCAACATTTAACCACCCAGTCTGTGACCATCTGCTTTCACTATACTTCATTTTATTTTTTCAGTATACTTCACACGTAAGGGTCTGCTGGAGTGTTTGTGCACATTTGAGGAAGAGAGACAGAATGTAAATTGTACCACATTCATCAAAGTTTACTAATTATTTAGTTCTGTGTAACACAAGTCACTGGGTGGTGTTGTGAAAACAGACACAGAGGAAAAAACTGTTTGTAAGCAGAAGCTGTATGAGAAACAGGACAGACTCAGACTGGAAATACACAGGTTAGATACAGTATCTGCAGCAGGGAGTGTGTATGACTGGTTACTGATAGTATGCAGCATCACTTGCAGGGAGAAAATACAACAGATTATCTGACAGTAACAACTTTAAGAACTGCACATTTTTGCTGTTTGAATTTGTGAATTAACTCACTGAAGAACATGAACAAATGAATTTCTTTGTTCATAGAGCAGATCACATTTCAGTCACTGCACAGTCTCTGTTTACAGCATGTTGGTCTCACGGGAGCCAGGCTGCAGTATCTGAAGAGAGAAAATGAGTCTGATAGCTTTTCTAAACCAGGGGTAGAACAAGGCGTAGATCACAGGGTTCAGACAGGGGTTAACTTGCAACAAGAAGGCACCAAAGGTTGAACGCAACTTATCAGCAGAGGAATCTGGTGCAAAAAGGACTGAGAAATATGTGCAGAAACAGATTAAGAACACAAGTACAACAACACCCAGAGTCCTGGCTGCTTTCAGCTCAGATTTCTTAGTCATTACAGTCCCTGAATGCTGGAGTGTGACGGCTGCAACATGAGAGCGCATGGCACGAGCCTGAGACACAGCCGTCACAAACACTCTCATATACAGAATTATGATCACAGTGACTGGAGCAATAGATGAAAAAATTCCATCAAACATTCCTGAAATGCTGTCAATGAACACCACACACCGTCCATGGCAGAACTTATACACACCTGGTTTAGTCAAGAAATCCCTTAAAACCAGACTATTATAAACAACAGAAAAGGTCCAACACATCCAAACACACAATTTAACTCTTTTAACAGTGACTCTGGTGGAGTAATGCAGAGGGTGACAAATAGCCACATAGCGGTCGATTGATATAAGAATCATGTTTCCTATTGAGGCACCAAAAATGAATGAGCTCACATAGATGAATAGAGAACACATGATGTCACCAAGAAACCAACAGGTTGTTAGTCGAATAACTTCTACCACTGACTCAAACCCCAAGAGAAAGTCAGACACAGCCAGAGAGAGGAGGAGGAGGTTGGTGGGTGTGTGCAGCTGCCTGCAGGGAGACATAGACATGTAATGTAATATCAGACATTAATGTAAAGTGATATGTTTTACATGTGGCACATCTGGACATTTAACATTCAAAAACATTGTCAGCAAAGCAGAAAATACGTCTGGTGTCAATATGTGAAGTTATCCACACACTAACTCTAAGTAACATTTTCACTTATAAAAAGAATCAATTGTACGTTTTGCTGAGTTTATCTTTACCTGAAGTGGGAGACTGAGATGATGACGAGCAGGTTGAGAATCACAGTGAACAGAGAGATGAAGTACAGCGAATACATGAGGGCAAATGTAAACTGACTGAGCTTTGGTTTCCTGCAGGAGGCATTGAGGAGTTGTGGAAAGCAGAGCTCTGCTCTGTTCTGATTGTCCATCCTCAGAGAGAGGAGGAGGAGAAGCTGTAGCCCTGACAGCTTCTGACTAAAACTCTGTCAGACAACTGATTTATTATTTTCTGTCTTAACCTTCATCCCTCTCTCTCTCGCTAATTACATCACATCCTCATATTCATCACTTTGTGTTTTTTCTCTCTCTACTTCCATTGTTCTACTTTCTCCCCTTTCATTTACAGTTTTGGTTGTATTATAAGTTGCTCTCTACATGTTTTTTGTGGCCATAAAACAGTTGTTGTTTACTCAGTTTTTCACTGGGAACCAAAATCTTTTTTAATATACATTATATTTTTGCATTATACATTATACATTATATACATTTATTGGAAAAGACCACATGATTGTTTTTAATATAGTATCTCATGCTGCTCTTACTCCTCCTGCTACCACACCTAAGGGTTGGGGTTAGATCCTCTCACCTGCAATTTATCTGGACTTCAATGAGGTCTATAACAAAAACAAGGCCTCTCTGCCACCACATCACTCCTATGATTGTGCCATAGACACCAGTGTCATACCCACACAGTCAACTCTACTTCGTCCTGGTACCTGAACAACTTACAGTGGAGAAGTACATTAATTAAGTTTTGTCAGCCGGACTAATCAGACTCACCTTCACCAGCAGGTGCAGGATTTCTATTTCTGGGCAAGTGAGACGAAGTCATCGCCCATGCATTGATTGCCATGGGTTAAATCAGATAACTATCAAAAACAGATTTCCACTTACAATCATCTCCTCTGGTTTCAAGCTCCTACAGGGATCTTTACCAAGCTGAGGAATTCTCGGGAATTTCACATTTTGCATTTCAGTCAGTCCGCAGTCTGTGTTTACAGCATGTTAGTCTCACAGGAGCCAAGTTGCTGTATCTGAAGAGAGAAATCAGTCTGATAGCTTTTCTAAATTACACAGACAGTCACAGACAGGGGCTGATAGACAATAAAAGGGCTGCAGTAAAAGCATTAACAGGGACATTCTGAAAAAACAGAAAGTAATATGGGCAGTAAAACACATTAAGAAAACAACTGCAACAACACGCAGAGACCTGGCTGCTTTCAGCTCAGTTATCTTAGTTGTTACACACCCTGAATGCTGGAGTGGATGAGCCAGAGAAACAGCAGTCGTTGCATCACAAGCATTTTATATCAAGACCTCATTTTCATTCACTGCAATGAAAATTCTTCTTTTTAAAAGAAAACAATTTGCCAATAGAACAAGTGAAACTTTGCTTATTAAGATTGTTTGAATTAAGATGTTAGATTTAGGAAAAGGTAATCCTAATATTACCTGGGAAAACTGACTTAAATATATGTTTTACCAGTAGTTAGAAGTGTTGAGATACAGATAATGAGAAAAACAAAGCTGAACAGTCCTGTAGTGTTTGGCCATCGTTGCTGGACTGTCACTGTCTCGAGTATCAGTGTCTGCAAACTTGTTAACTTCAGGACAGAAAAACATTAAGTGTTTCTCTCACTGAGAGACTGCAGACCTCCATTAAGGCCAATATTTTATTTGGTCGTAATTTACAAAACTAAGATGGTAAAAATGTAAACGGTTTTAAGCTGATTATACACCCTTCCACCTAGATCATTTGCTGATAGCTGACCTTGGGAGCCAACGCTAATTAGCGTAACTCAGCTAGCTAGCTAACATTGAAAAGCTTCTGTTATCTTTTTAAATTCTTCAAATTTCACACATTAAACAATGTTATACGACGGAACATAGAAAACATTCAACATTTATGTCTATTGCAAAACAAGTAATGAAATTACGTACTTACAATGCAGGGTGGCTTAAAACTAGCTCAGGCAGTGGCGCTTGTTCTTCCGCTTACTTAACGTACGTATGAACCTTGAGAGAAAATAGCACCTGAAGGTGGCAGTAATGCAACACTGTGAATGTATAACACCATAAAAAATGTCACAGTAGAAGAACACGGAACACTTTTTGTTAAAAAAAACTCACAGTAGCTCAGAGTGGTCTCTACATTAGCTGCCTTCATCAACACTGATTTGTCTACTTTTCACTACATTATTAAAAGAAATGTGTGTCTTGTCAACATGTCATGGACAAGAAATGTTGAAGATCGCACATAGAAAAGATGTTGAAACGTGATTGTTATCATTATGGGGAATAATATCCACCTTAGAATATTGTTTTTTTTAATCATTCCCAACAGAATCTTCCTATATCCCAGCTACCTGACAGTGGCTGTCCACACCTGAAAGATGATTTGATGCTCTTTTATATGTTACATTTTTGTATCATTGACTCTGAACTAAATAGTGGGTCACATTAACTTTATGCATAGTCCCAGCCATGATTTTGTGTGGTGTGTGACATTGATGGCTGTACTAGTGAGAACTGGTTGTATAACTCCTATTACGACCACATAGCACACACATCACCTATAAGTTGAAGGGGCAGAAGAGCAACCATCGCTTCTGTTTGGCTCACCTGAAACATATCAAACAACAGCTACCAACTATCAGTGCAGGAGATTCCACATGGAGTTAATCCTTCCATCTTACAGTGCATCCAGAAACTAATCACAGTAACTTTTTCAAAACAGATTCAATTCATTTCAATTCAATTTCATCCACATTCTGCAAACAATACCCCATAATGACAACATGAAAGGAATTTGAAATATTGGCAAATGTATAAAAAAAAAAAAAACAAAAAAAAACAAATCACATGCACATAAGTATTCACCTTTGCTTAATACTTTGATGAAGAACCTTTAGCACTAGTTACAGCCTTTTGGAGTCTTTTTGAGTATGATGCTACAAACTTGGCTCACACCTTTCTGGGCAGTTTTTCCACATTCTTCTTTGCAGTACCTGTCAAACTCCATCAGTTTGGACAGTGCACAGCCATTTTCAGATCTCCTCAGAGATGTTCAATCTGGTTCAAGTATGGGCTCTGGCTGGGCCACTGAAGGACATTAATAGAGTTGTCCCATAGTTATCTTGGCTGTGTGCTCAGGGTTGTTGTCCTGTTGAAAGATCTGTGGCCCCAGTCTGAGGTCCAGATACTCTGGAACAGGTTTTCATCAAGGATGTCTCTGTACATTGCTGCATTCATCTTTCCGTCCATTCTGCTAAATAAGACTCCTGACCACATTGTATGAAGGTAGATTTGCATTGACTCATCCCTTTGTTCTTTGTGTGAACCCAGCTGTTGAGTTGTATGTATAAAAGGCTGAACAACCTACATATCTGGGTCAATCAGATTGACCTGCTCACGAGTGTAGTTCTGTTCTGCTCTGCATGTTTCTCCATTTTGCTGATTAAATTCACCATTATCATTCACTTGTAAGTTGCCTTTTTGCCTCCTAACTTGCCTTACAGTTTTTGCCACGACAGAATTGGTGTCAGAAAAGTGGGCTTGGACGTGTGGTCTGGACTGTGATGGATGAACAGTAGCAGTGTACACAAGTAACAGTTGATTCCTCCCTATGGTTGAGAAGCTCTTCTCCTGAGGAGCCCACCCGCCGATCTAATCCAGGAGCGACACAAACCGTAATACGGCGGTGAAACAGCAACGGAGAAAAACACAAGCAGACCAGAACTTAGTAAGAGAGCTCTATAAAACTCACTACTAGTTGGGTAGTTGACAACACTTTGTCTTAGTTGAACCATTGTGCTATTGACTACTCTTGTATGCAGCGCAGTAAACTCTGAATTGCACGAGGAAAGGTAGCGCTAAGGAAAGGCAACTAGAAATGGGTTTAGTACTGGGTACTAGAAGAGAAATAAGCGTCTGGCCTGGGCACAGTCTACCAACTGATTTGTCACCATTATGTAAGGAAATGTCAAAAAAGTATAAGGGTAATTGTAACCAATGGACTGAATGGTGGGAATTGGGGTTTCCTAAAGAGGGTAGTCTGAGTAGCAGACAGTTAGCCCAGTTAAAAGATAAACTGAAAAGGAAAGAAAGGGAGAGCGCAGAGCATCACAAGTCCTTGTCCAAACAAAGTAAAAGAAAGCACAAGGTGTTACAACCTGACTAGAAGGTATTTAGCATGTGGAAGGATGAATATCACGTGAGGGAGAGTAGAATGTTGATGTCAAATGTACATGAAAGGTTCAAACAGGAAGAACCAGAACATGTAGTTTATAGACCAAAAGATTGTTCTGACACTGAACCTCTGTATCCTGTAATGTCTGAGTTTGACAAGGTGGATCCAGATCTGGACTCTGCTCCTCCACTGCCTCCCCCACCATACCAGAGCCAAGAAGCACAGTAGGGGGAAATCCAAGCCAGCCCTCCCCCATCAGAAAATGAAGCAGCCACACAAAGAGCACAATGGGGCTATGCTTCTGAGGAATCACTCCTGGAGCCCAGCCCTGGAAGTGTGAAAGAACACTCCATGCACACCAGATCAAAGGGACAGTACTTCCCCCCAATCTTGAAGAACAGAAAAGAGATGGTATACATGTCCTAACTTTTCCTATGATTGAGGTGGGAGGAGTTCATGGCCCCCAACTTGTTTTCTCCCCCTGGACAGAATTGGACATTAAAGAAGCAATTGAGAAAGTCACTCACCCAAAAAGAAATGCTAACAAGTGGGGAGAGGACTTCCAGAACATGGTGCAGGACTACAAACCAACTTTTTAGGAACTGGAACGCCTGTTGAAACGACAGCTGCGATGTGATTTTCACAAGGTCAGACACTTGTTTAACAACTCTAATCTCAGGCTTCGTCTGAAGCAGCAAGACTGGGAACACGAGGACAATGCTTTATACAGTAACGCTATAACACTACTGATGCAGGGTGTAAAAGCAAAGTTTCCACTTAAGCAAGACATGAGTGTGATCAGTGCCATACAGCAGGAGCCAAACGAGTTTGTGGGAGCATTTCTCGCACTGGTAACTGAGGCATATGACATACACAGTGGTCATGTTCCACCAGAAGATGGACTGGGAAGGAACCCCATGAGTTCCAATGAGGCCCATCTTAAGGATGCTTTTCTAAACAGGACGAAACCAGAAATTGGCTGACTGAGTGGGAGAGCAGGGGGAGCAGACGCTGGATCAGGTGACACCCATACAGGAGCAGATATCAGATCAGGTGACCCGCATCAGAAGCAACATCCTTTAAAGCAGGAAGCCATCGATGGCATAAGGCCTGTGTTCAATACTCTGCTAAAAGCAGTTGTTATAATTTCATGTAACAATTCCCCAGGGCGCACTCCCATATTCCCTGTTAAAAAAGATCTTCATTTGCCGGCCGGTTCAGTCCTCTTACAATTTGTAGATGATCTGTTGATTTGTGGCCAAACTGAAGACGCATGCAAAATTGATACGGTGCACCTTTTAAAACATCTTGCAGATAATGGCCATAAAATAAGTTTTACAAAAATGCTATTTTTTGCAGCAAAAAGTGACTTTCACCAAAATGATTTCTTAAAATTCAAAATATTCCTAAGTATGTTAAAAAAAAAAACAGATGATGAGTTTCCTTAGCATGACATCATTCTGTAGACAGTGGATCCCAAATTACTCTTTGCGCGAAGCTTCCCTGTCTGCTATGGTGCATGGTAAACAACTTCCAGTACATGATAAAATTAAGTGGACTATTGAAGGAAAAGAAGCATTTAGTGATCTTAAGGCAAGTCAAGCTTTATTGTCAGTTCTTCCACATGTACAGTACATACATACAGGGAACTGAAATTGCATTTCTCTCGTATCCATGGTCCTTACAGGTAGTTCTAACAGTGGAGCCTAAGATCTAGATCATATAAATATAAAAATATAAAATACACTATACAATTCAACTATACGATAAGGGCATTGGTGAGTATGCTAATAAAAATACAATACAAAGTACAATAAAGTAAAAGCAGTGCACGGCACATGGCAGATGGAGTGCAAACCAGTAAAGTGTACATCAGTGCAGGTAACAGAATTAGTGCAAAAATGGCTTATTCAGACTGGTAAAAGTGGCAGAGTGCAGAGGGCTCAAGAGCAGTTCTTTAAATTAAGTTTACATGTGAGGTAGTAGGGGGGTTATAGTTCTGTGCCTGTACAGTACAGTACATAGGCCGAAGAGGGAAGGGGGGGCAAGGTGGGGAGCGAGTTCAGCTTCCTGACAGCGTGATGGATGAAGCTGTCCTTCAACCTGCTGGTCCTGGCCTGTAGGCTCTGCAGTCTCCTCCCTTATGGCAGCAGGCTGAAGAAGCTGTGTGACGGGTGAGTGGGATCACCTGCAAGCAGAGGGCTTTGCGGGTGAGACAGGTTCCATAAATGTCCTGGAGGGAGGGGAGAGAGACACCAATGATCTTCTCAGCTGCTCTCAATATGCGTCTTTAGTCTTTCGGCAGGAGGCGTTGCAGGCCCCATACCACACAGTGATGCAGCTCGTTAGAATGCTCTCGATGGTGCCTCTGTAGAAGGTGTACATGATGGGGGGCGGAGCTCTGGCTCTTCTCAGTTTGCGGAGGAAGTAGAGACGCTGCTGTGATTTTTTTGGCTAGTGCTGCAGTGTTGTCGGTCCAGGAGAGGTCCTCTGTGATGTGCACACCCAGGAACTTGTTGCTGCTCACCCTCTCCACATTAGCACCGTTAATGGTTAGAGGAGCATGCTGAGTATGCACTCTCCTGAAGTCAACAACAATCTCTTTCATCTTCTCCACATTCAGAGAGAGATTGTTGTCACTGCACCACCCGGCCAGGCATCTCACCTCGATCCTGTAGTTTGTCTCATCGTTGTTGCTAATGAGACCCACCACAGTCGTGTCATCCGCAAACTTAATGAAGAGGTTGGAGTTGTGTGATGGTGTGCAGTCATGGGTCAGCAGGGTGAAGAGAAGGGGGCTAAGCACACATCCTTGGGGGGCCCCAGTGTTCAGTGTGATGGTGCTGGATGTGTTACTGCCGACCCGTACTGTCTGAGGTCTTACAGTTAGAAAGTCCAACAGCCAGTTGCACAGCGAAGTGTTGAGCCCCAGCTGGACCAGTTTGTGAATGAGCTGTTGAGGGATGATAGTGTTGAATGCTGAAATTAAGTCTATGAACAGCATTCTGACGTATGAGTCCTTTTTATCTAGATGTGTGAGTGCTGAGTGGACAGCCGTTGCGACAGCATCATCGGTCGAGCGGTTGGACCGATATGCAAACTGGAAGGGGTCCAGGGAGGGGGGGAGGGCAGACTTGATGTGGTGCATGACTAGATGTTCAAAGCACTTCATGATAATCGGAGTAAGTGCAACTGGATGGTAGTCATTGAAGCAGGATGGAGACGGCTTCTTCTGGACTGGAATGATGGTGGTGGCTTTGAAGCATGTGGGTACAACAGCCTGACGTACAGAGATGTTGAAAATGTTTGTGAAGACACTGGTGAGTTCTGCTGCACAGTCTCTCAGTACACGCCCAGGAATGTTGTCAGGACCCGGAGCTTTCCGTGCATTGATCCTGCTGAAGGATCTCCTCACGCTGTCTGGGGTCAGAATCAACACCTGGTCGCTGGGAGGAGGTGGAGTCTTCTCTGCAGTGGAGCAGTTTTGCTTTTCGAATCGAGCGAAGAAGGCGTTCACCTCTTTCAGCAGAGAGATGTTGCTGTCACACGTCTGCAGTGGGAGCCTGTAGTCCGTAATGGTCTGTATTCCCTGCCAAGGCTCCGAGTGTCTCTGCTGTTGCTGAATTGATGGACTATCCTCCTGGAGTACTGTCTCTTACCCTCTCTGATGCCACGGGACAGGTTGGCCCTGGATGTTCTCAGGCCCACCTCATCTCCAGCTCTGAAGGCAGCGTTCCGCGTCTTCAGGAGTCTGTAGACGTCCCCTGTCATCCATGGCTTCTGGTTGGCCCATACAGTGATGGTCTTTTTGACAGTTACATGACCTCTGTATTACACCAACCTCACGGGGGTAAACTGTGGCCTGTTGCTTATTTTTCATCAAAGCTGGATCCAGTAGCAGCAGGTCTCCCCCTCTGTCTAAAAGCAGTTTCTGCAGCAGAAAAAGCTGTTTTACCATCACGTGATTTGGTTGGCTATTCAGATTTGATACTTATGGTTCCGCACGCTGTTACACACATATTACACACACAAAAAAATTACACATCTGTCAACTCAGCATTGGTTAAAATACCACACTGTATTGAAGGAAATGCCTAACATTGCTGTGAAAAGATGTAATGTGTTGAATCCTGCTACCTCTTCTACCTACAGTGGATGATGGAGATCAGAGGTGCTGGAAACCAAATGTGCTCCCAGACCTGATGAGCTGATAGCCCTTATGGAAGCCTGTAAATTGGCTGAAGAAAAAACTGTCAATGTTTACACTGACTCATTTTATGCATTTGGTGTCATCCATGATTTTTGTTGTCTCTTGTGACAAAGGGGTTTTATGACATCAGCAGGAACACCCATTGCACCCCACACTCTGGTTGCAGCACTCTTAAACACAATCCTGTTTCCTAAACATATATCAGTAATAAAATGTGATGCTCATACTAACAAAACAGATCCCATTTCTACAGGAAATTCAGCAGCAGATGCCGCAGCAAAAGCAGCAGCCAGGACGGGACAAATGTTTCACCTAAGTCTGTTTTCTCTTCCACAGGAACTCAACCCACAGGCTGACCTGTCAACCATGCAGTCATTGGCAAGCATATCTGAAAAAAATCTATGGAGAAAATCAGGTGCAACACTACAAAATGAGGTTTTGCTTGGCCCAGATGATAAACCTTGCTTACCTAAGGCTTAGTTCCATTTGTATGCAAAATTAGCTCATGGTAAAGATCATGCCTCCAAGGGGGGGATGTGTGCAAATGTCAACATTCACTGGTACACTTGTTTTTCAACATATGCAGCTGAATACTGTAGAAATTGTTTAATCTGTGCCGCAAACAATCCCTCTGGTGCCATTAAAATGCCATTGCAAGGTCACCCCCCACCTGATGGGCCTTTTGAACATTGGATGATTGACTTCATTGAATTGGCACCAGGCCAAAACACAAGATATTGCTTGACCATGGTTTGCATGTTTAGTAAGTGGGTAGAGGTTTTCCCTTCTTCCAAACAGGATGCATCCACAGTGGAAAAAGCCCTAATAAAAGACATCATTGTTCGCTGGGGTATTCCAAAAAAACATCAGGACAATGGTCCTGGGTTTGCCAACAAAGTGTTGAAGGATTTGTCAAATTATTTTGGATTTGAATTCAAATATCATTGTTCTTATCACCCTCAGAGTGCAGGTGCAATAGAGCAACAAAATGCTGTGAAGAAACAGGTTTGACATGGGTTGAAGCATTACCATTGGTACTGTTCTATATGCGTACGAGAGTAAGAACAACACATGGGTCCATTTGAGATTATATTTGGAAAACCTCCTAGTATAGGGCTTAATCCCATCAAACAAAGTCTGATGACTGGGCATCACGAAGATATGATGCTGGATTATTGTGCAAAACTTTCTGCCTCTCTCTAAGTCCTTTGTCCCCAGGTGAAAGCAGCCCTGCCTACCACTGCAGACACCAGCCTGCACAATCTCAAACCGGGTGACTGGGTGCTCATCAAAGACCATCGGAGGAAACACTGGTGGCATAGACGTTTCACAGGACCACATCAAATACTGCTGACTTCCAGTACAGCTGTGAAGGTGGAGGGACGCGCTACGTGGGTCCACGCCAGCCACTGTAAGAAGATCCCCACACCTGAATCAGAAAAGGAATTACACCCAGAAGAAAACCGACTAGACAAGGAAACAACCGCCGAGGAAAACGACCAGCAAGGTACAGACTGTCAAATTTGTCCCCTGAATTGTTCACCCCGGTGAGGGGGGAGAAGTGCAGATTGGGCTCAGCCCGCACTTCAAGCTCCAATAAACGTCAAGAGGGATAAATACAGGAAGGTGACAAAGGCGACATCTGGTGCCAAACGATGGAGAAATCTGGCTATGATGACACCAGCCGCTGGGACTGGTTTAACATCGTGTTTGGAAAATGGAAGACGTTCATCTTGTCCCTTTTCACAGGTGTTGTTATAGGCATTACTGCCCTAACCCTGTGTGGGTGTTGCCTTATTCCGTGTGCACGTGGACTAATGATGCGTGCAATTGACCCTTTCATCTAACACCCAATGAATATTCAAAGTATGTCTTTACTTAGAGACGGTGCTTCCCCTGAGTCCTTTCACATCCCCAACTGGGAACATCCATATAATGAAATTGATAGCATAGAGTTAAATTGATTTGGGCCTAATCTAGGAACATAATGAAGGAATGTTTTGAAAATTTTTGTGAATTAACATTTCTGCTGAACTGTCCCTACTGTTGCTCAGCCTTAATGAATCCTGATCATGTAATTATCATAAAATGATGAAAGGGGACATAAAAGACAATGAAGACAAAAGGACAAAGTGACAAGAACTTGCTAAATAAGACTCATAACCACATTGTATGAAGGTAGATTTGCATTGACTCATCCCTTTGTTCTTTGTGTGAACCCAGCTGTTGAGTTGTATGTATAAACGGCTGAACAACCTACACATCTGGGTCAATCAGATTGACCCGCTTATGAGTGTAGTTCTGTTCTACTCTGCATGTTTCTCCACTTTGCTGATTAAATTCACCATTATCATTGACTTGTAAGTTGCGTTTTGCCTCCTAACTTGCCTTACAGGCTTTACTGTAGGGATGGTATTGGCCAGGTGGTGAGCAGTGCCTGGTTTCCCGTAGACATGACACTTGGCATTCAGGCCAAAGAGTTCAATCTTTGTTTCATCAGACCAGAGAGTCTGAGAGTCCTTCAGGTGACTGTCATGTGCCTCTTACTGAGGAGTGGTTTCTATCTGGCCACTCTACCATACAGGCCTGACTGGTGGATTGCTGCAGAGATGGTTGTTCTTGTGGAAGGTCCTTCTCTCTCATCAGAGAAGCACTGGAGCTCTTTCAGAGTGTCCATCGGGTTCTTGGAACCTCCTTCACTAAGGCCTTTCTGTCTGTATCGCTCAGTGTGGCCAGTCGACCCGCTCTAGGAAGAATGTGAAGAGTTATTTCAGGATGAAAAAAAATATCAGCAAACATATTTGTTTCCCTTTTTCTTCTTATTAATGAGTGTACTGTTTAATTTAAAGTAAACTTTAAAGGTAACTGCAAACAGTACCATTCATTTTTTTGCATCTGTATTTGTGCCAGTGAAGATCAAATCACATTTAATGACCACTTCATGCAGAAAATCAGAACACTGCACATAGTTAATTTTTTTGCCACTGTATGTTTGCACACTGAGATGTACTGCTGCTTTCTACCACTTCACAAACTGGCCAGGCAGATGTTGCTAAGTAACAGTTGTGTAGTTTTGTGTTATTGTGTTGTTTTTATACAGTGGATATAAAAAGTTTACACAACCCTGTTAAAATGCCAGGTTGTCGAAATGTAAATATATCAGATCATGAAAAATCACTTCAGAATTTGGGAAACAATGGGATCTATAATCTTTTCATCTGAAAAATAAAAACTAAAATTCTGTTGCATAAATACACACCATTAAACTAAAATACTTTGGTGAAGCACTTTTTGACTTCATGACAGCAGTCAGTCTTTAGGGGGTAGCTGTCACAGCATCCGCCCTTCTATCCTTCCCTTCCCTCCTGCTCTCTCTCTCTCTCCCTGTTTGTTTTTTTTCTCCCAGAGCACCTGGACTGCAGTGGCGGGCACACCTGCAAGCAATCACTCATCCTGATGACAGCAGTTCATATACCGGTCTCCTCCACGCCACAAGTTGCCAAATCGTCGCAGTAACCTCCTTGGTACTCGTGTACATTAGGCTCTTGGTAAAACCCGTTAGTTTGTAACAGCTAACCTGATCTTTGTCTCCCTGCCCTCAGATCCTCCGGCCGCCCTGCTGTGTTCAGCGACCCCCTCGGCTCCCCGTCTCCACGGCTCCTTCTCCCGCGGTCACCATTCATCTTCCACCTGTGACTCGCCGCCCAATCGCTCCCCCCCGCACAAGGCATCGAGCTGCTCGGACCAGCCTCTCCGTTCTCCGGACATCGCCTCCCGGCAGCGCTCCCCTTTTCCCCCAACCCAATCCACTGTACCTTCCCCTAAATAAACATTCACGCCCTCCTAACCGCCCGGTTCCGTCTCTCTTTCTGGGTCCGCAAAACATTAAATACACATCAGAGTGTGACAGTAGCAGTTTATCGGTGTGCCACATCTTGCTTTGGGAATCTTTGTCGACTGCAAAAGTGTTACAAATCTGTAAGACTGTGAGAGCATCTATTGTGCACAACAACAGATTTTCAGTTGGATTCAGGTCCAGACTGGGCCATTTTAAAACTTTGATCCTCTTCTAATGTAGACATTCTTTTGTTGATTTGGAGGTATGTTGCTCTTATCATGCTGAAAAGTGAAATTCTTCTTCATCCACAGCTTTTTAGCAGAGGCCTGTG
Organism: Channa argus; assembly: GCF_033026475.1. Taxonomy (NCBI): domain Eukaryota; kingdom Metazoa; phylum Chordata; class Actinopteri; order Anabantiformes; family Channidae; genus Channa; species Channa argus. The sequence continues at coordinate 1,616,285 of NC_090205.1, forward strand.
GGTTTTGTGATAAAAATGACTGATATTTTAAACTGTTCATAATTCCTTTCATCTTGACTAGAGCCCAAATTCCAGGTGAACAAAAATGGCCCCAAAGCATAAAACTGCCACCACCATGTGTCACTGTGTGTATCATGTTGTCAGACTTAATGTAGGAGCCAGGCTTAGATGTTTTTCTTTGTAAGAAAAGTCTTCTGTCTGGCCACCCAACCCCACAGCCCAGTCATATAAAAAAAAACTATTGTCACATTTATGTAGTACACAACCGGCACTTGATAGGAATTCCTGTATTTGCTTTATTGTTGCTGTAGGCCTCTTGGTTTTCTTTTTTCTTCATCAACCTTCAACAACCTCAAGGCCTCTGACTGTGTAATATTGACATCGACTTTATTTATTAATATCACACAAGTATTGTATTGAACGCTTTAATCTTAAAACAATGAATAAAGTGCAGTTGAACTAAAGAAACTTTGATCCATTTTTCTTTACAGCTGTGTGATGGGGATGCATAATGTAGAGTATTCTTAATAATTTTCTAAATTAAATTGTAAAAAATCAGGTTTTTGAAGTTATTCTCTCTTTAAATCTGTACATGAATTAACAAGGCCTGAACATTTTAGACTTCCACAGAAACTTTATTCATGAGGCACATGTCGAACAACTCTGGACAGGACTGCATCAAGTTTAGCAGTTGAGCAATTGATTGAAAAATACTTAAATGCATCAGTATCTCACGCTGATCGATGACCATCTTTGTGCTGTACTCATGCGCAAGTTTATGTACACAAAAGTTAATTTTGTAGTACTTCGAGTTGAGTGAAAGATGATAAACTTGTACTTCTATTGGAGTATTGTTTTTAGGCAGGTGTTTGCACTTTTACTTCAGCATTGACATTGTGTAATTCTGCCAACTGAAATTGTCCAAACCTGCATCAACACTTTCCTGTTCTGTTCTCTAGTCTAAGGCAGTTTAACAATATGGTTACACTGACATCTGGAGGCCAAACGAACAAATTGCATGTTATCAAACAAAAAATATTATTATTATTATTATTATTAGTCAGAATTCTAAAGTAAAGGAAAGCAGTCCTGCTTCTCTTCAGTTGATTGAAAAACTAATTCTCAGTCTCCTCCTCTATTTCATACGTCTTTTAAATTCTTCTCCCTGTTGGGACTAATTTCAGCCAACATTTAGCCACCCAGTCTGTGACCATCTGCTTTCACTATACTTCATTTTATTTTTTTAGTACAGTTCATAAATAGGCGTCTGTTGCAGTGTTTGTGCACATTTGAGGAAGAGAGACAGAATGTAAATTGTACCACATTCATCAAAGTTTACCAATTATTTAGTTCTGTGTAACACAAGTCACTGTGTGGTGCTTGTGAAAACAGACACAGAGGAAAAAACTGTTTGTAAGCAGAAGCTGAATGAGAAACAGGACAGACTCAGACTGGAAATACACAGGTTAGATACGGTATTTGCAGCAGGGAGTGTGTATGACTGGTTACTGATAGTATGCAGCATCACTTGCAGGGAAAAAATACAATAGATTATCTGACAGTAACAACTTTAAGAACTGCACATTTTCACAGTTTGGATTTGTGAATTCACTCACTGAAGAACATGAACAAATGAATTTCTTTGTCCATAGAGCAGATCACATTTCAGTCAGTGCACAGTCTCTGTTTACAGCATGTTGGTCTCACAGGAGCCAGGCTGCAGTATCTGAAGAGAGAAAATGAGTCTGATAGCTTTTCTAAACCAGGGATAGAACAAGGCGTAGATCACAGGATTCAGACAGGGGTTAACTTGCAACAGGTAGGCACCAATAGTTGAACGTAACTTATCAGCAGAGTAATCTGGTGCAAAAAGGACTGAGAAATATGTGCAGAAACAGATTAGGAACACAAGTACAACAACACCCAGAGTCCTGGCTGCTTTCAGCTCAGATTTCTTACTCATTACAGTCCCTGAATGCTGGAGTGTGACGGCTGCAACATGAGAGCGCATGGCACGAGCCTGAGACACAGCCGTCACAAACACTCTCATATACAGAATTATGATCACAGTGACTGGAGCAATAGATGAAAAAATTCCATCAAACATTCCTGAAATGCTGTCAATGAACAACACACACCGTCCATGGCAGAACTTATACACACCTGGTTTTGTCAAGAAATCCCTTAAAAGCAGACCATTATAAACAACAGAAAAGGTCCAACACATCCAAACACACAATTTAACTCTTTTAACAGTGACTCTGGTGGAGTAATGCAGAGGGTCACAAATAGCCACATAGCGGTCGATTGATATAAGAATCATGTTTCCTATTGAGGCACCAAAAATGAATGAGCTCACATAGATGAATAGAGAACACATGATGTCACCAAGAAACCAACAGGTTGTTAGTCGAAAAACTTCTACCACTGACTCAAACCCCAAGAGAAAGTCAGACACAGCCAGAGAGAGGAGGAGGAGGTTGGTGGGTGTGTGCAGCTGCCTGCTGGAAGACAAAGACATGTAATGTAATATCAGACATTCATGTAAAGTGATATGTCTTACATGTGGCACATCTGGACATTTAACATTCAAAAACATTGTCAACAAAGCAGAAAATACGTCTGGTGTCAAGATGTGAAGTTATTTACACAATAACTCTAAGTAACATTTTCACTTATAAAAAGAATCAATTGTACGTTTTGCTGAGTTTATCTTTACCTGAAGTGGGAGACTGAGATGATGACGAGCAGGTTGAGAAACACAGTGAACAGAGAGATGAAGTACAGCGAATACAAGAGGGCAAATGTAAACTGACTGAGCTTTGGTTTCCTGCAGGAGGCATTGAGGAGTTGTGGAAAGCAGAGATCTGTTCTGTTCTGATTGTCCATCCTCAGAGAGAGGAGGAGGAGAAGCTGTAGCCCTGACAGCTTCTGACTAAAACTCTGTCAGACAACTGATTTATTATTTTCTGTCTTAACCTTCTTCCCTCTCTCTCTCGCTAATTACATCACATCCTCATATTCATCACTTTGTGTTTTTTCTCTCTCTACTTCCATTGTTCTACTTTCTCCCCTTTCATTTACAGTTTTGCTTGTATTATAAGTTGCTCTCTGCACGTTTTTTGTGGCCATAAAACAGGTATTTGCTCAGTTTTTCACCGTGAACCAGAATCTTTTTTAATATACATTATATTTTTGCATTATACATTATACATTTATTGGAAAAGACCACATGATTGTTTTTAATATAGTATCTCATGCTGCTCTTACTCCTCCTGCTACCACACCTAAGGGTTGGGGTTAGATCCTCTTACCTGCAATTTATCTGGACTTCAATGAGGTCTATAACAAAAACAAGGCCTCTCTGCCACCACATCACCCCTATGATTGTGCCATAGACGCCAGTGTCATAACCACACACAGTCAACTCTACTTCATCCTGGTACCTGAACAATTCTCACCTTCACCATTCTCGGGAATTTCACATTTTGCATTTCAGTCAGTCCGCAGTCTGTGTTTACAGCATGTTGGTCTGACAGGAGCCAAGTTGCTGTATCTGAAGAGAGAAATCAGTCTGATAGCTTTTCTAAATTAGGGGTAGGATGAGGCATAGGTCACAGACAGGGGCTGATAGACAATAAAAGGGCTGCAGTAAAAGCATTAACAGGGACATTCTGAATAAAACAGACAGTAATATGGGCAGTAAAACACAATAATAATAATAATAATTCATTTTATTTATAAAGCACTTTACATTTGCTAACAAATCTCAAAGTGCTACACAAGCAGATTAAGACCAGGAATAAAACATAAAACATGTAAAGGCTAAAAACATATAGCTGCTGAGAAGGCTCGGTCCCCCATTGTATGGAGTTTGGGTCTGGGGGGGTAGAGGCGATAGGTGTTGGTGGAACGGAGGTGTCTAGTTGTAGATTGTAGTGTGAGGAGTTTCTTTAGATACTGTGGGGCATTTCCATGGATGCACTGGTGGGTGAGTAGACAGACTTTATAATCACTGCGAAGGTGGATGGGAAGCCAGTGAAGTGTCCAGAGGACAGGAGTGATGTGTTGGTGTTTCCTCACTCTCATAAGGATCCTGGCAACGCTGTTTTGAACATATTGGTGCTTTTGAAGGCTCCTGTCTGGGATTCCAATGAGAAGTTCATTGCAGTACTCAAGCCTGGAGGAGACAAAAGTCTGTTTAGCTGTTTAGCTGAAGGAAGTTCTCTGTCATCCATGCCTGAATGTCCTCCAGGCAACAGGTGAGAGTTGACGGAAGTGTCGGTGGGGTTGGGCTCAGTCTCACGTAGAGCTGAGTATCATCAGCATAGCAGTGGAAGGAGACTCCATGCTTGCCAATGACTTGGCCCAGTGGGAGCATGTAGATGTTGAAAAGGGTCGGCCCAAGAACCGACCCCTGTGGCACCCCACAGGTGACCAAGTGTAACTGAGATTTGGCGTCCCCTAGGGCCACACACTCAGCTCTATTTGTGAGATAGGAACTGAACCACCCTAAAGCAGTACCAGAGAAACCAACAGTATGCTGCAGACGATGGAGGAATTTTGTGGTCAACTATATCAAAAGCGGCAGTGAGGTCCAGAAGAATGAGAAGAGATGGGAAGCCCTGGTAAGCAGCCATTAGGAGGTCGTTAGTGACCCTGACCAAGGCTGTCTCTGTGCTATGGGAGGGATCGGAAACCGGATTAAAATGTTTCAAACAGATTGTGTCTTTTGAGCTGATCCTGGAGCTGGGCTAAGACCGCTTTTTCCAAGACCTTTGATAGGAATGGAAGATTGGAGATTGGACGATAGTTTGCCATGACTTCAGGATCCAGGGACGGTTTTTTTAGACGTGGTGTAATTATTGCGGTTTTCAGTGATGTTGGGACTGTGCCACTCTGGACGGACTAATTAATGATGCTGGTGATGAGTTGGCTAATGTTTGAGACATTAGCTTTTACCAAGGGAGTGGGGAGAGGGTCCAGAATGCACGCTGAGGGTTTCATCCTCTGTAAGATAACTTCAACTTCTTTCACAGTAGTAGCCGATAACTTAGACAGACAGCCTTCTGGCCTTGAAGTGGGGAGGTCAGGGGGTTTGGGGTTTATGACTGAAAGTGAGGAGCGGAGTTTCAACCTTAGTGGTAAAATGTGCAATGAAACTGTTGGACTGTTCCTCTGTGTGGTTGCTGCCAGTGTGGGATTGGGGTTTGGGTAAATGATTTATTATGGAAAAGAGTTGTTTTGAGTTCCCGGGGCTGTTATTGATTATATTTGAGTAATATTGTGATCTGGCAGTGGCAAATGCTTTGGAGTAGTTTTTTTGATGATCCCGGTAGGCAATTTTATGGACAGTTAACTTGGTTGAGATAAAGCGACGTTCAAGGGCCTGCCCACCTGTTTTCATCTGTCGGAGCTCCCTTGTAAACCACGGTGCAGATTTTGAAAGAGTGACCACACGTGATCTAAGAGGAGCATGGGCCTCAAGGATATTCTGGAGGCTGTTGTTATAGTAGTCCACTAGTTCTGTGACTTAGGGGAGTTCTGGGAGAATGGAGAGATTTTTGATGTCAGTATTTAGGTGAGAGAGATTTATGTTTCTCAGATTCCTGAACTACATACAACGCTGTGGGTTTGGAGACAGTGTATATGAGGAGAAGTCCATTGAAATTATTTTGTGGTCCGAGACACCCAGGTCGTATACTTTGAGGTTAGAAATGGGGATAGAGTCAGTAATGACTAAGTCAAGGATGTGGCCTTTACTATGGGTGGGGACCTCAACTTTCTGCTTCAGGTTTAGGCAGTCCAGCAGTTCTAAGAACTCAGCAGCAGAATGGTGTGAAGGTGTGTCCACGTGGAAGTTCAGATCTCCGAGTATCAGCATGGTGACGCTGTGCAGAAGGTTGAAAGGAGTTCGTACATTTCTGTGATGAAACCCGGGTGTTGCTTTGGTGGCCGGTAAATAAGAAGTATTACTATATAGAGTGGATGTTTACATTTAATTGCCAAACATTCAAAGGTAGACAGTTTAGGAAGAGGGAGGGGTGACTGTTTCAGATCTTCACGGTGGATTATGACTAGGCACCCACCGCGGCCAGTGGTGCGAGCTTTTTCAAGGTAGGTATATCCGGGGGGGCTCATTCAAAACTGAGTAGGCCTCGGGTTTATGCCAGGTCTCAGTCAGGCAGATGATATCAGTCTCATTTTCCAGAATGTGGTTATGAATCAAACAGGATTTATTTGATAGGGACTGGACATTAAAGAGTTCAAGTTTAGTGTTTGATATAATATTCCTTTTGATCAGAGGACGAGGAACTCTGTGGTCCACTCCAGGATTCCAGAAATCCACTTCAGGAATCCCATTTCCCCTTGTCCGTGGCTTCGCAACGTTTTCAGTCTCCATGGTATCTGTGTTCGGATGACGTAATCGAGTCGTCACGGAGCGAGATTCTGGCGACAGTGAAGGAATGGAGCTCCTGCTTCCGGTATAGACGAACCCCCAGCCGGATCCTCTATGGGCGTAGCGGGATCGACGGAGGAGTCCTAGTTGTTCAATGACTCCAATGTCCGATGGGAGGCCATGGTTGTTGAGCTCCAGAAGCTGCGATGGTGAATACTGGAACAACACCCAGAGACCTGGCTGCTTTCAGCTCAGTTATCTTAGTTGTTACACACCCTGAATGCTGGAGTGAATGAGCCTGAGACACAGCAGTCATTGCATCACAAGTATTTTATATCAAGACCTCATTTTCATTCACTGCAATGAAAATTCTTCTTTTTAAAAGAAAACAATTTGCCAATAGAACAAGTGAAACTTTGCTTATTAAGATTGTTTGAATTAAGATGTTAGATTTAGGAAAAGCTAATCCTAATATTACCTGGGAAAACTGACTTAAATATATGTTTTACCAGTAGTTAGAAGTGTTGAGATACAGATAATGAGAAAAACAAAGCTGAACAGTCCTGTAGTGTTTGGCCATCGTTGCTGGACTGTCACTGTCTCGAGTATCAGTGTCTGCAAACTTGTTAACTTCAGGACAGAAAAACATTAAGTGTTTCTCTCACTGAGAGACTGCAGACCTTCATTAAGGCCAATATTTTATTTGGCCGTAATTTACAAAACTAAGATGGTAAAAATGTAAACGGTTTTAAGCTGATTATACACCCTTCCACCTAGATCATTTGCTGATAGCTGACCTTGGGAGCCAACGCCAATTAGCGTAACTCAGCTAGCTAGCTAACATTGATAAGCTTCTGTTATCTTTTTAAAGGTCTTTAAATGCAACACTATGAATGTCAAACACCATAAAAAATGTCACAGAAGAAGAACACGGAACACTTTGTTAAAAAAAGCTCAGAGTGGTCTCTACATTAGCTGCCTTCATCAACACTGACTTGTCTACTTTTCACTACATTATCAAAAGAAATGTGTGTCTTGTCAACATGTCATGGACAAGAAATGTTGAAGATCGCACATAGAAAAGATGTTGAAACGTGATTGTTATCATTATGGGGAATAATATCCACCTTAGAATATGGTTTTTTAATCATTCCCAACAGAATCTTCCTATATCCCAGCTAACTGACAGCGGCTGTCCACACCTGAAAGATGATTTGATGCTCTTTTATATGTTACATTTTTGTATCATTGACTCTGAACTAAATAGTGGGTCACATTAACTTTATGCATAGTCCCAGCCATGATTTTGTGTGGTGTGTGACATTGATGGCTGTACTAGTGAGTACTGGTTGTATAACTCCTATTACGACCACATAGCACACACATCACCTATAAGTTGAAGGGGCAGAAGAGCAACCATCGCTTCTGTTTGGCTCAACTGAAACATATCAAACAACAGCTACCAACTATCAGTGCAGGAGATTCCACATGGAGTTAATCCTATTTTACAAAACTCCTATACAGACTTTAAGAGATGTGTGTGACAACAGCTAGTTGAAGAAAGACAACAGTGTCCCTTATCCCCACTTTTCATTCTTTGCAAGTCTTAAGCTCCTCACATCTGAAGCTGACAATGATCCCAGCCTCACATGTGTCACTAGCCCTGTTTCAACTATGTCTAGAACATAAAATTGATGTTTCTCCAGCAGCAAGAGCTTATCAGAAAACCTCTGAAGAAAAGGGCCTAATTGATACTAATAAACAATGCCCTTCACCTTTAGCCTCACCCTCAGAGAAAATGCTGCCTGTCCAGGAGTAAGATCATAGGTGAGAGCAAATCTTACAGTGCATCCAGAAACTAATCACAGTAAGTTTTTCAAAACAGATTCAATTCATTTCAATTCAATTTCATCCACATTCTACAAACAATACCCCATAATGACAACATGAAAGGAGTTTGTTTGAAAAATTGGCAAATGTATAAAAAAAATAAAACAAAAACAAAAACAAATCACATGCACATAAGTATTCACCTTTGCTTAATACTTTGATGAAGAACCTTTAGCACTAGTTACAGCCTTTTGGAGTCTTTTTGAGTATGATGCTACAAACTTGGCTCACACGTTTCTGGGCAGTTTCTCCACATTCTTCTTTGCAGTACCTGTCAAACTCCATCAGTTTGAACAGTGCACAGCCATTTTCAGATCTCCTCAGAGATGTTCAATCTGGTTCAAGTATGGGCTCTGGCTGGGCCACTGAAGGACATTAATAGAGTTGTCCCATAGTTATCTTGGCTGTGTGCTCAGGGTTGTTGTGCTGTTGAAAGATCTGTGGCCCCAGATGCAGAGCATCACAAGTCCTTGTCCAAACAAAGTAAAAGAAAGCACAAGGTGTTACAACCTGACTAGAAGGTATTTAGCATGTGGAAGGATGAATATCACGTGAGGGAGAGTAGAATGTTTAGAAGACAGAATACAAATGTACATGAAAGGTTCAAACAGGAAGAACCAGAACATGTAGTTTATAGACCAAAAGATTGTTCTGACACTGAACCTCTGTATCCTGTAATGTCTGAGTTTGACAAGGTGGATCCAGATCTGGACTCTGCTCCTCCACTGCCTCCCCCACCATACCAGAGCCAAGAAGCACAGTAGGGGGAAATCCAAGCCAGCCCTCCCCCATCAGAAAATGAAGCAGCCACACAAAGAGCACAATGGGGCTATGCTTCTGAGGAATCACTCCTGGAGCCCAGCCCTGGAAGTGTGAAAGAACACTCCATGCACTCCAGATGAAAGGGACAGTACTTTCCCCCCAATCTTGAAGAACAGAAAAGAGATGGTATGCATGTCCTAACTTTTCCTATGATTGAGGTGGCCCCCAACTTGTTTTCTGCCCCTGGACAGAATTGGACATTAAAGAAGCAATTGAGAAAGTCACTCACCCAAAAAGAAATGCTAACAAGTGGGGAGAGGACTTCCAGAACATGGCTGACTGAGTGGGAGAGCAGGGGGAGCAGACGCTGGATCAGGTGACACACATACAGGAGCAGAAATCAGATCAGTTGACCCGCATCTACACATTCACACACACAAAGACAAAACCCAGATATGATGCATATAAATGGCAACTTGTTGACAACACACCTGTTGCACAGCAGCTTGCAGATTTTGCACACACACACACACACACACACACACACAAACAAACAAGCAGAAACATTCCAACATCATACGTCACTACTCTACACTCCACAGCACACGTAAATGTAGGACCAGAAGGTGAATATGAAAGTCAATAGTATGTCGAATATGAAAGTCAGTGGTATGTTGAAAATGGGGAATCGGAGGTGATATGTTTGAGAAATGTGTATTGGACAAGGACGGCTGCGGTTGCCTCTGTCTCACTCTCCTCTAAACAGGAAGTACTTTTTAAGGGGGACACTCCACATATCCCATTTGCTAAACCTTCTGACTGGAGTTGGCAAGAACTGGGCCCATGGTTGCAATGCAGGCTGCTCCTCGAGGATTTCCAACCAACAGCATCAGGTCCTAGGACAGAATACAGCAGGAAGGGTGATGTACGTCGTACACAATTATCAGTTGTACCAGCTGATAGAACAGTTGAGCTCATTGATGGTCATGACACCACACAGGCTGCAGCCTTTACCATCATAGAAACTAGTTTACCACCAGAGCTTGAGCAAATTCCAAAATCTCTCTGTGCAGCCCATAAAAATGATGTAGGTCTTATGAGAGATGCAGAACCTCTGACAGTACATCTAAAATCAGAGTACAGGCCATGTCAGAAACAACATCCTTTAAAGCAGGAAGCCATCGATGGCATAAGGCCTGTGTTCAATTCTCTGCTAAAAGCAGGTGTAATAATTTCATGTAACAATTCCCCAGTGCGCACTCCCATATTCCCTGTTACAAAAAAAAAAAAAAAAACAGATGATGAGTTTCCTTAGCATGACATCATTCTGCAGACAGTGGATCCCAAATTACTCTTTGCGCGAAGCTTCCCTGTCTGCTATGGTGCATGGTAAACAACTTTCAGTACATGATAAAATTAACTGGACTATTGAAGGAAAAGAAGCATTTAGTGATCTTAAGGCAGCACTCACTGTAGCTCCCACTTGTGCTCTGCCTAATCCTAACATGCTTTTAACTCGGTTTGTTGATCACAAGACAGTATATCTCTGTGACCTCTGTGTTACGCCAACCTCACGGGGGTAAACTGTTGCCTGTTACTTATTTTTCATCAAAGCTGGATCCAGTAGCAGCAGGTCTCCTCCTCTGTCTGAAAGCAGTTGCTGCAGCAGAAAAAGCTGTTTTAGCATCACGTGATTTGGTTGGTATGCCTTTACTTAGAGACAGTGCTTCCCCTGAGTCCTTTCCCATCGCCAACTGGGAACCTCCATATAATGAAATTGATAGCATTGAGTTAAATTGATTTGGGCCTAATCTAGGTACATAATGTTGGAATGTTTTGAAATTTTTTGTGAATTAACATTTCTGATGAACTGTCCCTACTGTTGCTCAGCCTTAATGAATCCTGATCATGTAATTATCATAAAATGATAAAAGGGGACTTAAAAGACAATTAAGACAAAAGGACAAAGTGATATAAACTTGCTAAATAAGACTCATAACCACATTGTATGAAGGAAGATTTGCATTGACTCATCCCTTTGTTCTTTGTGTGAACCCAGCTGTTGAGTTGTATGTATAAACGGCTGAACAACCTACACATCTGGGTCAATCAGATTGACCCGCTCATGAGTGTAGTTCTATTCTACTCTGCATGTTTCTCCATTTTGCTAATTAAATTCACCATTATCATTCACTTGTAAGTTGCCTTTTGCCTCCTAACTTGCCTTACAGGCTTTACTGTAGGGATGGTATTGGCCAGGTGGTGAGCAGTGCCTGGTTTCCTGTAGACATGACACTTGGCATTCAGGCCAAAGAGTTCAATCTTTGTTTCATCAGACCAGAGAGTCTGAGAGTCCTTCAGGTGACTGTCATGTGCCTCTTACTGAGGAGTGGTTTCTATCTGCCCACTCTACCATACAGGCCTGACTGGTGGATTGCTGCAGAGATGGTTGTTCTTGTGGAAGGTCCTTCTGTCTCATCAGAGAAGCACTGGAGCTCTTTCAGAGTAACCATCGGGTTCTTGGTAACCTCCTTCAATAAGGCCCTTCTGTCTGTATCGCTCAGTGTGGCCAGTCGACCCGCTCTAGGAAGAATGTGAAGAGTTATTTCAGGATGAAAAAAAATATCAGCAAACATATTTGTTTCCCTTTTTCTTCTTGTTAATGAGTGTACTGTTTAATTTAAAGTAAACTTTAAAGTTAACTGCAAACAGTACCATTCATTTTTTTGCATCTGTATTTGTGCCAGTGAAGATCAAATCACATTTAATGACCACTTTATGCAGAAAATCAGAACACTGCACATAGTTAATTTACTTTTTTTGCCACTGTATGTTTGCACACTGAGATTTACTGCTGCTTTCTACCACTTCACAAACTGGGCAGGCAGATGTTGCTAAGTAACAGTTGTGTAGATTTGTGTTATTGTGTTGTTTTTATACAGTGGATATAAAAAGTTTACACAACCCTGTTAAAATGCCAGGTTGTCGAAATGTAAATATATCAGATCATGAAAAATCACTTCAGAATTTACAGCTTCAATGGGATCTATAATCTTTTCAGCCGAAGAATAAAAACCAAAATACACACACCATTAAACTAAAATAATTTGGTGAAGTACTTTTTGACTTCATGACAGCAGTCAGTCTTTAGGGGGTAGCAGTTTATCGGTGTGCCACATCTTGCTTTGGGAATCTTTGCCGACTGCAAAAGTGTTACAAATCTGTAAGACTGTGAAAGCATCAACAACCTTTTTCAGGTCACGCCACAGATTTTCAGTTGGATTCAGGTCCAGGCTGGGCCATTGTAAAAATTTGTTGATTTGGAGGTATGTTGCTCTTATCATGCTGAAAGGTGAAATTCTTCTTCATTCACAGCTTTTTAGCAGAGGCCTGTGGGTTTTGTGATAAAAATTACTGATATTTTCATAATGTTTCATAATTCCTTTCATCTTGACTAAAGCCCCAGTTCCAGGTGAACAGAAATGGTCCCAAAGCATAAAACTGCCACCACCATGCGTCACTATGTGTATCATGTTGTCAGACTTAATGTAGGAGCCAGGCTTAGATGTTTACATAATGCATAATGTAGAGTATTCCTAATAATTTTCTAAATTAAATTCAATCAGGTTTTTGAAATTATTCTCTCTTTAAATCTTTACATGAAATAACAAGGCCTGAACATTTCCACAGAAACTTTATTCATGAGGCACATGTCGAACAACTCTTGACAGGACTTCATCAATTTTAGCAGTTTGTAAATTGTTCAGTATCTCAAGGTGATCGATGACCATCTTTGTGCTGTACTCATGCGCAAGTTTATGTACACAAAAGTTAATTTTGTAGTACTTCGAGTAGAGTGAAAGATGATAAACTTTTACTTCTATTGGAGTATTGTTTTTAGGCAGGTGTTTGCACTTTTACTTGAGCATTGACATTGTGTATTTCTGCCAACTGAAAGCGTCCAAACCTGCATCAACACTTTCCTGTTCTGTTCTCTAGTCTAAGGCAGTTTAACAATATGGTTACACTGACATCTGGAGGCCAAAGGAACAAATTTGTTGTCAAACAAAAAATATTATTATTATTATTAGTCAGAATTCTAATGTAAAGAGTTAGGGCAGTAGGTCCTTCTTCTCTTCAGTTTATTGCACAACTAATTCTTGGTCTCCTCCTCTATTTCATACATCTTTTAAATTTTTCTCCCTGTTGGGACTAATTTCAGCAAACATTTAGCCACCCAGTCTGTGACCATCTGCTTTCACTACACTTCATTTTATTTTGTTAGTACAGTTAATAAATAGGCGTCTGTTGCAGTGTTTGTGCACATTTGAGGAAGAGAGACAGAATGTAAATTGCACCACATTCATCAAAGTTTACTAATTATTTAGTTCTGTGTAACAGAAGTCACTGTGTGGTGCTTGTGAAAACAGACACAGAGGAAAAAACTGTTTGTAAGCAGAAGCTGTATGAGAAACAGGACAGACTCAGACTGAAAATACACAGGTTAGATACAGTATCTGCAGCAGGGAGTGTGTATGACTGGTTACTGATAGTATGCAGCATCACTTGCAGGGAAAAAATACAATAGATTATCTGACAGTAACAACTTTAAGAACTGCACATTTTCACAGTTTGGATTTGTGAATTCACTCACTAAAGAACATGAACAAATGAATTTCTTTGTCCATAGAGCAGATCACATTTCAGTCACTGCACAGTCTCTGTTTACAGCATGTTGGTCTCACGGGAGCCAGGCTGCAGTATCTGAAGAGAGAAAATGAGTCTGATAGCTTTTCTAAACCAGGGATAGAACAAGGTGTAGATCACAGGGTTCAGACAGGGGTTAACTTGCAACAGGAAGACACCAATGGTTGAACGTAACCTATCAGCAGAGGAATCTGGTGCAAAAAAGATTGAGTAATATGTGCAGAAAAAGATTAAGAAAACAACTACAACAATACCCAGAGTCCTGGCTGCTTTCAGCTCAGATTTCTTACTCATTACAGTCCCTGAATGCTGGAGTGTGACGGCTGCAACATGAGAGCGCATGGCACGAGCCTGAGACACAGCCGTCACAAACACTCTCATATACAGAATAATGATCACAGTGACTGGAGCAATAGATGAAAAAATTCCATCAAACATTCCTGTAATGTTGTCAATGAACACCTGACACCGTCCATGGCAGAACTTATACACACCTGGTTTAGTCAAGAAATCCCTTAAAACCAGACTATTATAAATAACAGAAAAAGTCCAACACATCCAAACACACAATTTAACTCTTTTAACAGTGACTCTGGTGGAGTAATGCAGAGGGTGACAAATAGCCACATAGCGGTCGACTGATATAAGAATCATGTTTCCTATTGAGGCACCAATAATGAATGAGCTCACATAGATGAATAGAGAACACATGATGTCACCAAGAAACCAACAGGTTGTTAGTCGAGTAACTTCTACCACTGACTCAAAACCCATGAGAAAGTCAGACACAGCCAGAGAGAGGAGGAGGAGGTTGGTGGGTGTGTGCAGCTGCCTGCAGGGAGACAAAGACATGTAATGTAATATCAGACATTAATGTAAAGTGATATGTTTTACATGTGGCACATCTGGACATTTAACATTCAAAAACATTGTCAGCAAAGCAGAAAATACGTCTGGTGTCAAGATGTGAAGTTATTTACACACTAACTCTAAGTAACATTTTCACTTATAAAAAGAATCAATTGTATGTTTTGCTGAGTTTATCTTTACCTGAAGTGGGAGACTGAGATGATGACGAGCAGGTTGAGAATCACAGTGAACAGAGAGATGAAGTACAGCGAATACATGAGGGCAAATTTAAACTGACCGAGCTTTGGTTTCCTGCAGGAGGTATTGAGGAGTTGTGGAAAGCAGAGCTCTGCTCTGTTCTGATCCTCCATCCTCAGAGAGAGGAGGAGGAGAAGCTGCAGCCCTGACAGCTTCTGACTAAAACTCTGTCAGACAACTGATTTATTATTTTCTGTCTTAACCTTCTTCCCTCTCTCTCTCGCTAATTACATCACATCCTCATATTCATCACTTTGTGTTTTTTCTCTCTCTACTTCCATTGTTCTACTTTCTCCCCTTTCATTTACAGTTTTGCTTGTATTATAAGTTGCTCTCTGCACGTTTTTTGTGGCCATAAAACAGGTATTTGCTCAGTTTTTCACCGTGAACCAGAATCTTTTTTAATATACATTATATTTTTGCATTATACATTATACATTTATTGGAAAAGACCACATGATTGTTTTTAATATAGTATCTCATGCTGCTCTTACTCCTCCTGCTACCACACCTAAGGGTTGGGGTTAGATCCTCTTACCTGCAATTTATCTGGACTTCAATGAGGTCTATAACAAAAACAAGGCCTCTCTGCCACCACATCACCCCTATGATTGTGCCATAGACGCCAGTGTCATAACCACACACAGTCAACTCTACTTCATCCTGGTACCTGAACAATTCTCACCTTCACCATTCTCGGGAATTTCACATTTTGCATTTCAGTCAGTCCGCAGTCTGTGTTTACAGCATGTTGGTCTGACAGGAGCCAAGTTGCTGTATCTGAAGAGAGAAATCAGTCTGATAGCTTTTCTAAATTAGGGGTAGGATGAGGCATAGGTCACAGACAGGGGCTGATAGACAATAAAAGGGCTGCAGTAAAAGCATTAACAGGGACATTCTGAATAAAACAGACAGTAATATGGGCAGTAAAACACAATAATAATAATAATAATTCATTTTATTTATAAAGCACTTTACATTTGCTAACAAATCTCAAAGTGCTACACGAGCAGATTAAGACCAGGAATAAAACATAAAACATGTAAAGCCTAAAAACATATACAACATAGAATAGCACAGCATTAAAATAAAAAGTCATGATCACTTCAAAATGCTTTTCTAAACAAAAAAGTCTTTAACTGTTTTTTGTAACAGTCCACAGTCTGTGGTGCCCTCAGGTTCTCAGGTAGAGCGTGGAGCAGCTGCTGAGAAGGCTCGGTCCCCCATTGTATGGAGTTTGGGTCTGGGGGGGTAGAGGCGATAGGTGTTGGTGGAACGGAGGTGTCTAGTTGTAGATTGTAGTGAGTTTCTTTAGATACTGTTGGGCATTTCCATGGATGCACTGGTGGGTGAGTAGACAGACTTTATAATCAATGCGAAGGTGGATGGGAAGCCAGTGAAGTGTCCAGAGGACAGGAGTGATGTGTTGGTGTTTCCTCACTCTCATAAGGATCCTGGCAACGCTGTTTTGAACATATTGGTGCTACATATTGGACCAGCCTTTCAGCGTCACAGAGGGACAGAGAGGGGAGGAGTTTGGCTATGTTTCTCAGATGAAAAAATGCAATTTTGCAGAGGTGTTGGACATGTGTTTCGAATGACAGGTGGGGGTCGAACTTGACCCCCAGGTTGCTAACAGAGTTGGAGAGGTTAATGGTGTGACCAGAAAAGGAGATACAATTAATAGGTGAGGAATGAAGCTGATGAGTGGTGCCAACTAGAAGGGCTTCGGTTTTGATGCTGTTTAGCTGAAGGAAGTTCTCTGTCATCCATGCCTGAATGTCCTCCAGGCAACAGGTGAGAGTTGACGGAAGTGTCGGTGGGGTTGGGCTCAGTCTCACGTAGAGCTGAGTATCATCAGCATAGCAGTGGAAGGAGACTCCATGCTTGCCAATGACTTGGCCCAGTGGGAGCATGTAGATGTTGAAAAGGGTCGGCCCAAGAACCGACCCCTGTGGCACCCCACAGGTGACCAAGTGTAACTGAGATTTGGCGTCCCCTAGGGCCACACACTCAGCTCTATTTGTGAGATAGGAACTGAACCACCCTAAAGCAGTACCAGAGAAACCAACAGTATGCTGCAGACGATGGAGGAGAATTTTGTGGTCAACTATATCAAAAGCGGCAGTGAGGTCCAGAAGAATGAGAAGAGATGGGAAGCCCTGGTCAGCAGCCATTAGGAGGTCGTTAGTGACCCTGACCAAGGCTGTCTCTGTGCTATGGGAGGGATCGGAAACCGGATTAAAATGTTTCAAACAGATTGTGTCTTTTGAGCTGATCCTGGAGCTGGGCTAAGACCGCTTTTTCCAAGACCTTTGATAGGAATGGAAGATTGGAGATTGGACGATAGTTTGCCATGACTTCAGGATCCAGGGACGGTTTTTTTAGACGTGGTGTAATTATTGCGGTTTTCAGTGATGTTGGGACTGTGCCACTCTGGACGGACTAATTAATGATGCTGGTGATGAGTTGGCTAATGTTTGAGACATTAGCTTTTACCAAGGGAGTGGGGAGAGGGTCCAGAATGCACGCTGAGGGTTTCATCCTCTGTATGATAACTTCAACTTCTTTCACAGTAGTAGCCGATAACTTAGACAGACAGCCTTCTGGCCTTGAAGTGGGGAGGTCAGGGGGTTTGGGGTTTATGACTGACAGTGAGGAGCGGATAGTTTCAACCTTAGTGGTAAAATGTGCAATGAAACTGTTGGACTGTTCCTCTGTGTGGTTGCTGCCAGTGTGGGATTGGGGTTTGGGTAAATGATTTATTATGGAAAAGAGTTGTTTTGAGTTCCCGGGGCTGTTATTGATTATATTTGAGTAATATTGTGATCTGGCAGTGGCAAGTGCTTTGGAGTAGTTTTTTTGCTGATCTCGGTAGGCAATTTTATGGACAGTTAACTTGGTTGAGATAAAGCGACGTTCAAGGGCCTGCCCACCTGTTTTCATCTGTCGGAGCTCCCTTGTAAACCACAGTGCAGATTTTGAAAAAGTGACCACACGTGATCTAAGAGGAGCATGGGCCTCAAGGATATTGTGGAGGCTGTTGTTATAGTAGTCCACTAGTTCTGTGACTGAGGGGAGTTCCAGGACAATGGAGAGATTTTTGATGTCAGTATTAAGGTGAAAGAGATTTATGTTTCTCAGATTCCTGAACTATATACAACGCTGTGGGTTTGGAGACAGTGTATATGAGGAGAAGTCCATTGAAATTATTTTGTGGTCCAAGACACCCAGGTCGTATACTTTGAGGTTAGAAATGGGGATAGAGTCAGTAATGACTAAGTCAAGGATGTGGCCTTTACTATGGGTGGGGACCTCAACTTTCTGCTTCAGGTTTAGGCAGTCCAGCAGTTCTAAGAACTCAGCAGCAGAATGGTGTGAAGGTGTGTCCACGTGGATGTTCAGATCTCCGAGTATCAGCATGTTGGGTGACGCTGTGCAGAAGGTTGAAAGGAGTTCGTACATTTCTGTGATGAAACCCGGGTGTTGCTTTGGTGGCCGGTAAATAAGAAGTATTACTATATAGAGTGGATGTTTACATTTAATTGCCAAACATTCAAAGGTAGACAGTTTAGGAAGAGGGAGGGGTGACTGTTTCAGATCTTCACGGTGGATTATGACTAGGCACCCACCGCGGCCAGTGGTGCGAGCTTTTTCAAGGTAGGTATATCCGGGGGGGCTCATTCAAAACTGAGTAGGCCTCGGGTTTATGCCAGGTCTCAGTCAGGCAGATGATATCAGTCTCATTTTCCAGAATGTGGTTATGAATCAAACAGGATTTATTTGATAGGGACTGGACATTAAAGAGTTCAAGTTTAGTGTTTGATATAATATTCCTTTTGATCAGAGGACGAGGAACTCTGTAGTCCACTCCAGGATTCCAGAAATCCACTTCAGGAATCCCATTTCCCCTTGTCCGTGGCTTCGCAACGTTTTCAGTCTCCATGGTATCTGTGTTCGGATGACGTAATCGGGTCGTCACGGAGCGAGATTCTGGCGACAGAGAAGGAATGGAGCTCCCGGTTCCGGTATAGACGAACCCCCAGCCGGATCCTCTATGGGCGTAGCGGGATCGACGGAGGAGTCCTAGTTGTTCAATGACTCCAATGTCCAATGGGAGGCCATGGTTGTTGAGCTCCAGAAGCTGCGATGGTGAATACTGGAACAACACCCAGAGACCTGGCTGCTTTCAGCTCAGTTATCTTAGTTGTTACACACCCTGAATGCTGGAGCGAATGAGCCTGAGACACAGCAGTCATTGCATCACAAGTATTTTATATCAAGACCTCATTTTCATTCACTGCAATGAAAATTCTTCTTTTTAAAAGAAAACAATTTGCCAATAGAACAAGTGAAACTTTGCTTACTAAGATTGTTTGAATTAAGACGTTAGATTTAGGAAAAGCTAATCCTAATATTACCTGGGAAAACTGACTTAAATATATGTTTTACCAGTAGTTAGAAGTGTTGAGATGCAGATAATGAGACAAACAAAGCTGAACAGTCCTATAGTGTTTGGCCATCGTTGCTGGACTGTCAATGTCTAGAGTATTGGTGTCTGCAAACTTGTTAACTTCAGGACAGAAAAACATTAAGTGTTTCTCTCACTGAGAGACTGCAGACCTTCATTAAGGCCAATATTTTATTTGGTCGTAATTTACAAAACTAAGATGGTAAAAATGTAAACGATTTTAAGCTGATTATACACCCTTCCACCTAGATCATTTGCTGATAGCTGACCTTGGGAGCCAACGCTAATTAGCGTAACTCAGCTAGCTAGCTAACATTGATAAGCTTCTGTTATCTTTTTAAATTCTTCAAATATCACACATTAAACAATGTTATACGACGGAACATAGAAAACATTCAACATTTATGTCTATTGCAAAACAAGTAATGAAATTACTTACTTACAATGCAGGGCGGCTTAAAACTAGCTCAGGCAGTGGCGCTTGTTCTTCCGCTTACTTAACGTACGTATGAACCTTGAGAGAAAATAGCACCTGAAGGTGGCAGTAATGCAACACTGTGAATGTCAAACACCATAAAAAATGTCACAGTAGAAGAACACGGAACACTTTTTGTTAAAAAAAACTCACAGTAGCTCAGAGTGGTCTCTACATTAGCTGCCTTCATCAACACTGATTTGTCTACTTTTCACTACATTATTAAAAGAAATGTGTGTCTTGTCAACATGTCATGGACAAGAAATGTTGAAGATCGCACATAGAAAAGATGTTGAAACGTGATTGTTATCATTATGGGGAATAATATCCACCTTAGAATATGGTTTTTTAATCATTCCCAACAGAATCTTCCTATATCCCAGCTAACTGACAGCGGCTGTCCACACCTGAAAGATGATTTGATGCTCTTTTTCAATTCAATTCAATTCAACTTTATTTATATAGCACCAATTCACAACAAAGTCATCTCAGGGCACTTTACAGAATAAAGTCAAGATTATAAAGATATATAAAGAGAACCCAACAATTCCCCCTGAAGCAAGCCATAGGCAACAGTGGAGAGGAAAAACTCCCTTTAACGGAAGAAACCTCCAGCAGAACCAGGCTCAGGGTGGACGACCATCTGCCTCGACCGGTTGGGGTGAGTGGAAAGGGGAGAGAGAAAAGAACAGAGCAACAAAAAGCAACAACAAAACATCGGGCAGATTGGTAGGACCAGTAGCTGCACGCTGGAAGACACACAGCTTTAAAGCCGGGGGACACCTGCAGAAAGGGACAGAGAGAGGGGGACAGAGGAGGACAAAGACAAGTACGGGAGAGAACACACAGAGTTAATGACATACAGTGGTGACAATTGCAGGGTGAGAGGAGAGGAGAGATGGTCAAGAGGAGGAAAGGAGCTCAGTGCATCGGGGGGTGGGTCCCCCAGCAGTCTAAGCCTATGGCAGCATAACTATAACTAACTATATGCTTTATTAAAGAGGAAGGTTTTAAGCCTAGACTTAAAAGTAGAGAGGGTGTCTGCTTCCCGAATCTGAACTGGGAGCTGGTTCCACAGGAGAGGAGCTTGATAGCTAAAGGCTCTACCTCCCATTCTACCTTTGGAAATTCTGGGAACCACAAGTAGGCCTGCATTCTGAGAGCGAAGTGGTCTACTGGGATGATATGGTGCTATGAGGTCTTCTATATATGATGGAGCCTGACCATTCAGAGCTTTATATGTAAGAAGCAGGGTTTTAAATTCTATTCTAGATTTAATGGGAAGCCAATGGAGAGAAGCTAGTGAAGGTGAAATATGATCTCTCTTGCTAGTTCCAGTCAGCACTCTTGCTGCAGCATTTTGGATTCATTGCAGGCTCTTTAGTTACTGGGGCATCCTGAAAGTAGGGAATTACAGTAGTCCAACCTAGAGGTAACACATGCATGGACCAGTTTTTCGGCATCACTTTGAGACAGGATGCTCCTAATTTTGGCAATGTTCCGTAGGTGGAAGAAGGCTGTTCTAGAGATTTGTTTTATATGTGAGTTAAAGGACAGATCCTGATCAAAAATAACTCCAAGGTTCCTTGCAGTAGTACTGGAGGCCAGACTTATGCCATCTAGTGTAACAATATGGTTAGACATCATATCTCTGAGATTTTTGGGCCCAAATACTATGACTTCAGTTTTGTCTGGGTTTAAAAATAAAAAAATGTGGGACATCCAGGCCTTTATGTCTTGTAGGCTTGAAGCTTTATTAACTGATTATTTTCATCTGGTTCCATAGATAAATATAGCTGGGTATATAGACACACTCTACGTACCCTCCTACCCACAAGATATCTTCTCAGTAGTGAAAGCAACAAATGGAGGAGCGACTATTACTTTCAAAAGGGAGGACAATCACTTGATTACCAAAGATGGCACCAGGTTTGACATTCATGAGACAGGAAATTTGTACTACTTGCCAACCATAGAAGAGAATGTTGACCAATGCAATGTATGTCATGATATTCAAACCTGGCATGAAATTCTAGGTCATTGCAATTACGATGATATACAAAAACTACAAGGTGTAGTGAGAGGAATGGGGATGAAGGGAAACATAAAGCCAGACAAGCTATGTGAAGTGTGCACTCAAGGAAAATTCAGTCAGACGAGAAATAGGGAGCCAGATATAAAGGCAAAGAAACCCTTATAGCTAGTCCACACTGATTTAACTGGCCCCATGCCAACACCAACTGTTGAAGGGTACAGATATGCTCAGTTCTTCACAGATGACTATTCAGGTACTATATTGGTGTATTTCCTAAGATCCAAAAGTTATACAGTAAAAGCCACAGAAAAATTCCTGGCAGACATAGGACCATATGGAGAAGTAAAATGCATCCGTTCGGATAATGGCACTGAGTTTACAAGCCGAGACTTCCAAACATTGCTAACAAAGAACAGGATAAGGCATGAAACATCTGCACCTTACTCACCTCATCAAAACGGCACTGCAGAGAGGAGTTGGAGAACTCTATATGAGATGAGTAGATGCTTACTGATAGAGAGTGGATCACCCAATAAGTTATGGAACTATGCCATGCAAACGTCAGCGTACGTGAGGAACAGGTGCTACAATAGGTACACAAAGAAAACAGCATACGAGTTGTTCACAGGCAAGAAGCCAAATTTATCCAAGATGCAAAAATTTGGATCTATATGTTTTGCTTACAAGCAGGAGAGTGGAAAATTAGACACCAGATGTGATCAGGGTATTTTCATTGGCTATGATAAAAACAGCCCGGCTTACTTAGTGTACTACCCAGACACAGAAAAGATTCAGAAGCACAGGTTGGTGAAATTTACAACTAAACCGACCGAAAAGAATGAAACACAAACTTCTGAATCGCACACAGGGTATGAGAATGTGTATCCTGTGGTTCAAAACCAAGACAGAAATGATGTAATGGTGGAAAAAGATGGAAAGAATGTTTATGAAGTTTTACCTGAACAAAGTGAGCCTACATGCCCAGATAAACACACAGAAATGATCAGAAGAAACCCACCAAGAACTAGGAAGAAACCAACACATCTGTTGGAATTTGAGACCAAGTACTCAGGGGACAATCTTAAAATGTGTGTTGACTTTTGTTACAAAATGATATGTAACATACCCCAGAACTATGAGGAGGCCATATCATCAACCGACTCACAGCAGTGGAAAAGAGCTATGGACGAGGAGATGAGTTCGTTGGAAGAGAACAAAACCTTCACACTCACACAGCTACTACCAGGGAAAAGGACAGTGGGAGGTAGATGGGTCTACGCAATAACAACGGACATTGATGGACGTGAAAAGTACAAGGCAAGGTTCGTAGCGAAAGGCTACAGTCAGAAACCAGGAACTGACTATGGGGAGACAATTTCACCCACAGCTGATATGACAAGTGTAAGAGTGGTCATGCAGAAGGCAGTTCAAGAAAACTTAGTTTTACACCAGATGGATGTTAAAACTGCCTACCTACATGCACCAATTGACTGTGAAATATACATTGAACAACCAGAAGGCTACGAAAAAAGGTCAAAAACAGGTGACAAACTTGTATGTAAATTACAGAAATCGCTTTATGGTCTCAAACAATCAGGGAGAAATTGGAATGTTATGTTACACACTTGCTTAGTGGAAAACAACTTTAGACAGAATCCAGCTGACAACTGTGTATACACAAGGGAGAACAATAATGGGAAGGTGATCTTAATAATATGGGTAGATGATCTGATCATAGCAGCAGACAGTGAAAGCATACTGAAAGATGTAAAGAAGATGCTCACTGAAAAATTCAAAATGAAAGACATGGGAAAGCGGAAACACTTCTTAGGGATCGATTTTGAACAGACAGAAGGAAGAGTAAAGATGTCACAAGAAAAATATGTGTCAAACATACTGAACAGGTTTAACATGCAAGACTGTAAACCTAGGGGAACTCCATGTGAACTAAAACTAGACTTCACAGAAAATGCAAAGAAAATGAATAACCCAAGAATGTACAGGGAGGCAGTGGGAAGCTTAATCTACCTGTCCACTTGCAGCCGACCAGATCTGAGTTTTGTGGTCAGTAAACTGTCACAACATTTTGCTGAACCAACAGAAGCCCACTGGAACACAGTGAAGCATGTGTTCAGATATCTTAAGGGTACAGAAAAACAAGGTTTGTACTTTAAGAGAAAGACGGGAAAATTGGGTCTAATAGTGTACAGTGTTGCTGACTGGGCATCAGACACTACGGACAGACGCAGTACATCAGGTTATTGTATCAGTCTAAGCAAAAACAGTGGTCTGATTGCATGGAAAACAAGGAAACAACCAACAGTAGCACTGTCTACTTGTGAGGCAGAACATGTGTCCTTAGCATCAGCTATACAGGAAAGCATCTATCTGGAACAACTACTCACAGGGATTGATTCGTATGAATATACAAGCACCATAGTGTACGAAGACAACCAAGGTACTATAGCACTAGCCAGAAACCCAGTTAACAGGCAGAGGTGTAAACACATTGACATCAAGTACCACTTTATGAGGGAAACTGTCAACACTGGCAGAGTCAATCTAGAATATTGCCCAAGTGAAAAGATGGTTGCTGACATAATGACAAAACCAGCCACTAAACTGAAGTTGTCTATGTTTACTGAAGACATGTTTGTTACTTAAGAATGTCTATAATGTACCATTTGATCAAGACAATATAATAGTCTTGAGATGTTTGTGCATAAGTGTTAAGTTGATGAGCTAAGAGCGAGTGGGGGTGTTGAGGTCTGTACATCATATGCGCTCTTTACTCATTGTATACGGTAGTGTTACACCCAAAATGTTCTGTACCTTCTCATTACCTGTATTACGGTAAACACCTTTTAGGGATGAGAAGAAGAAAACTGTTGTCACGTTATGACTGACCGTGTCGGATGGACAGAGCCGACAAAGCTGTTCTTTTGCTAAATAAACGTTTCATCGTGTGACCAAAAAGACCAGAATGATTTTTACTTTATCTCCACACGCAGCATGAACGAAGTGTTCCTGCTCTCAACATTTCCTCACAACTCTCTTCTGTCTGACCATTTTTTCATAACATTTGAATTTACAATAACGGACTATATAGCAGTTAGAGAAAATTCCACTATAGCAGATGCTTAAGTGAAAAAGCTGTCAACAAATTTAAAGAAATTATTTCTTCATCATTTGCTTCACCATATGTTAATATAATGGAAAGTAGTCTCCTTAATGTTACTCCTGCACAACTAGATTATCTTGTTGACAATTCTGCAGCCTCACTACGTACAATACTCGATAGTGTTGCCCCTCTGAAAAAAAAGGCAGTAAACCAGCAGAGGCAATCTCCATGGTATAGTTCACAAACACGCAACTTAAAACAGGAAACACGAAAGTTAGAAAGGAAGTGGCGTTCCAGAAAGTTAGAAGAATCTCATTTAGCCTGGAAAAATAGTTTAAAAATGTACAAAAAAGCTCTCAGTGATGCCAGAACAGCATATTATTCATCATTAATAGAAGAAAACAAGAACAACCCCCGGTTTCTGTTCAGCACTGTAGCCAGGCTGACTAAGAGCCATAGTTCTGTTGAGCCTACTATTCCCTTAACTTTGAGCAGCAATGACTTCATGACCTTCTTTATGAATAAAATTGTAGCTATTAAAGAAAGAATTCACCAGATCCTCCCCCCAAATATTACAGATCGTCATGTACAACAGTGCTAGAATCATCAATAAGGCCCCAATCCCTGTTAGACTGCTTTTTATCCATAGATCTCTCTGAGCTAACTTCAATTATTACCTCATCTAAACCAACAACCTGTCTGCTAGACCCTATTCCAACTAAGCTGCTCAAGGAAGCTTTACCCTTAATAGATACATTCATATTAGATATCATCAATCTATCTTTAGAAACAGGCTATGTACCACAGGCCTATAAGGTAGCTGTAATTAAACCATTACTTAAAAAACCCTGTCTTGACCCAAGTGTTTTAGCCAATTACAGACCAATATCTAATCTCCCCTTTATTTCTAAAATAATTGAAAAAGTAGTCGCAAAACAATTATGTGATCACCTTCATAGGAATAATTTGTATGAAGACTTTCAGTCAGGATTTAGAGTTCATCATAGTACAGAAACAGCACTGGTAAAAGTCACCAACGATCTTCTCATGGCCTCAGATAATGGACTCATCTCTATACTTGTTCTGTTAGATCTTAGTGCTGCATTTGATACCATTGATCATAACATTTTATTACAGAGACTGGAACATGAAATTGGAATTACAGGAACTGCACTAGGTTGGTTTAAATCTTATCTATCTGATAGATTTTAATTTGTTCATGTTAATGATGAATCCTCCATGCACACAAAGGTTAGCTATGGAGTTTCACAAGGCTCTGTTTTAGGACCAATACTTTACTTTATATGTGTCTCCTTTAGGCAACATTATTAGAAAACACTCCATAAATTTCCACTGTTATGCTGATGATACCCAGCTATATTTATCTATGGAACCAGATGAAAATAATCAGTTAATAAAGCTTCAAGCCTACAAGACATAAAGGCCTGGATGTCCCACAATTTTTTATTTTTAAACTCAGACAAAACTGAAGTCATAGTATTTGGGCCCAAAAATCTCAGAGATATAATGTCCAACCATATTGTTACACTAGATGGCATAAGTCTGGCCTCCAGTACTACTGCAAGGAACCTTGGAGTTATTTTTGATCAGGATCTGTCCTTTAACTCACATATAAAACAAATCTCTAGAACAGCCTTCTTCCACCTACGGAACATTGCCAAAATTAGGAGCATCCTGTCTCAAAGTGATGCCGAAAAACTGGTCCATGCATGTGTTACCTCTAGGTTGGACTACTGTAATTCCCTACTTTCAGGATGCCCCACTAACTCCCTAAAGAGCCTGCAGCAATGCTGCAGCAAGAGTGCTGACTGGAACTAGCAAGAGAGATCATATTTCACCTTCACTAGCTTCTCTCCATTGGCTTCCCATTAAATCTAGAATAGAATTTAAAACCCTGCTTCTTACATATAAAGCTCTGACTGGTCAGGCTCCATCATATATAGAAGACCTCATAGCACCATATCATCCCAGTAGACCACTTTGCTCTCAGAATGCAGGCCTACTTGTGGTTCCCAGAATTTGCAAAGGTAGAATGGGAGGTAGAGCCTTTAGGTATCAAGCTCCTCTCCTGTGGAACCAGCTCCCAGTTCAGATTCGGGAAGCAGACACCCTCTCTACTTTTAAGTCTAGGCTTAAAACCTTCCGCTTTAATAAAGCATATAGTTAGTTATAGTTATGCTGCCGTAGGCTTAGACTGCTGGGGGACCCACCCCCCAATGCACTGAGCTCCTTTCCTCCTCTTGACCATCTCTCCTCTCCTCTCATCCAGCAATTGTCACCACTGTATGTCATTAACTCTGTCCTCAGTCCTCCTCTGTCCCCCTCTCTCTGTCCCTTTCTGCAGGTGTCCCCCGGCTTTGAAGCTGTGTGTCTTCCAGCGTGCAGCTACTGGTCCTACCAATCTGCCCGATGTTTTGTTGTTGCTTTTTGTTGCTCTGTTCTTTTCTCTTTCCCCTTTCCACTCACCCCAACCGGTCGAGGCAGATGGCCGTCCACCCTGAGCCTGGTTCTGCTGGAGGTTTCTTCCGTTAAAGGGAGTTTTTCCTCTCCACTGTTGCCTATGGCTTGCTCCAGGGGGAATTGTTGGGTTCTCTTTATATATCTTTATAATCTTGACTTTATTCTGTAAAGTGCCCTGAGATGACTTTGTTGTGAATTGGCGCTGTATAAATAAAGTTGAATTGAAAAGTTGAATTGATTTAGTATTAACTCTTCCATGTAGTGTTTCCATTACATTATCTGTTGTCCCCGTTATTCTCATTTTTTCTGACTCTTCGTAGACTCGTAATCTTCTCTTAAAGTCTGCAAAAGTGACATTGTCCTCATTTTTGTGTCACATGGACAGCTAGTGGTTTGAAGGAGTCTGGGAGCCCGCCTAGGATCATGGCTACAATTAGACCGTCACTCAATGGCTCGCCAGCATTTCTCAGAGCTGTAATAATGTTCTCTGCCCTTATAATATAGTCTGTAACACTGTCGGTTTCTGCCATTCTTAAATCAGTTATAGATGTGTACATGTTTATTATCCGTGGCTTGCTTTTTCCACAATAATGTTCCTTTAATATCTTCAGGGCTCCTCTACCATCATCACTGGCTTCATGTCTTATCAGCGAGAGGCTTCTTTTGTCTATTAGCCTTATTAGCTCAGCATAGTAATCTGCATTTTTTCATGCGTCTTCGGCTAGTTCTTCAACATTAGCATTAGCAGGCACATTCAGGA
Source organism: Channa argus (assembly GCF_033026475.1). NCBI lineage: Eukaryota > Metazoa > Chordata > Actinopteri > Anabantiformes > Channidae > Channa > Channa argus. The sequence goes on from NC_090205.1 coordinate 1,644,494, forward strand.
TAGTGTCTTTTAGCTTTAGCAAGTGCAAATATCCTAGGAATCTTGTTTCCCAAAGCTCATACTTAGCTTCTGTGCCGTCGAAGTAAAGTTGGGGAGTCGTGATCCCGGTCGCTCGACTTGCCATTTTATCAGTTTCTCTGTTCTTGCTAAATCGGCTTCTTTATCGCGCGTAATGCGTCGCACCAAAAATGTCCGTAAAAGAGACTGTTAAGACGTTCACTTATCTTCCACTCTGGGCCCATAACCTGTTGAGCGCAGGAACACTTCGTTCATGCTGCGTGTGGAGATAAAGTAAAAATGAAGTAAAAATAATGAGAAGGTACAGAACATTTTGGGTGTAACACTACCGTATACAATGAGTAAAGAGCGCATATGATGTACAGACCTCAACAGGAAATATGGTTAAATTATCCGCTTCAATTCCATACGTAAGGACAAGGTCTAACGTGTGACTAAAACAGTGAGTGGGTTTATTTACATTTTGGGATGAATTAAACACAGTGCTCAGGCAGTTACTGTCAGCATCTACATGAATGTTAAAGTCACCCACTATAATGACTTTGTCTGTACTAAGCACTAAATCAGATAGAAAATCAGAAAAGTCAATCAAAAATTCTGAATAAGGGACTGGAGGACGGTACACGATAACAAATAATAGTGGTTTTTGAGTTTTCCAGTTTGGGTGTGAAAGGCTAAGAGTAAGGCTCTCAAATGAGTTATAACTATGTTTAGGTCTAGGAATTATTGATAAGATAGAATGGAAGATTGCTGCTACTCCTCCACCTCGGCCTGTGCTTCTAGGAACATGATAATTAATATGACTTGGGGGGGTTGACTCATTTAAACTGACATATTCTTCCTGCTGCAACCAAGTTTCAGTGAGACAAAATAAATGGAATTGATGATCACTTATTAAGTCATTTACTAACAGAGATTTAGAAGAGAGAGATCTGATATTTAATAATCCACATTTAATAGTTTTGGGGTTTTGTTCTGTAAGAGGAGTAGTCTTAACTTTTATTAGGTTATTATGATTAACTCCTCTTGTTGTCATAGTTACTTTATGTAATTTAGGTCGGGGAACAGACACAGTCTCTATAGGTATGTGGGAGTTTTGGGGGGATGACGGTTGTAAGGACACTGCAGAGAGGCGTGTAGGACTGGATCTCTGCATCCTAGGCTCAACTCTGGATTGTCATACTTTTGGTTGTTTAATAAAACCAGCCATATTTCTGGATAAGAAAGCTGCATCATCTAAAGTAGGATGGATGCCATCTCTCCTAATCAGCCTAGGTTTTCCCCAAAAACGTTTCCAATTGTCTATGTAACCCACATCGTTTGCTGGACACCACCTAGACAGCCAGCAGTTGAATGACGACATGCGGGTGTACATGTCGTCACTGGTCAGATTTGGCAGGGGGCCAGAGAAAATTACGGAGTCTGACATTGTTTTGGCAAAGTTACACACCGATTCAACATTCATTTTAGTGACCTCCGATTTGCGTAATCGGGCGTCATTAACTCCCACGTGAATAATAATATTACTGTATTTACGTTTATCCTTAGCCAGGAGTTTCAAATATGATTCAACGTCGCCCGCTCTGGCCCCAGGAAGACATTTTACTACGGCCGCTGGAGTCTCTAACTTCACGTTTCTGACTATGGAGCTGCCAATTACCAGAGTTGGTTTCTCAGCGGGTGTGTCGCTGAGTGGGGAAAATCGGTTAGAAACTTGAACCGACTGGTGGTGAACCTCGGGCGTCTGTTTAGTATTAGATCTCTTACGAACCGTCACCCAGCCGGACTGGCTTCCCGACTGCTCGGGAACTGCCGGGGGACAGCTAGCAGGGGCTACGCTAGGTCGGCCCACACCAGCTACCGGGGCCTGACTAGCTGAGTTTTGTTTTCCATGGTGCGGAGCCGTGCTTCCAATTCCGTGAGCCTCAACTCCAATGCTGCAAAAACCTTACACTTATTACATAAACCATTATCACTAAAGGAGGCAGAGGAAAAACTGAACATAAGACACACCGAGCAAGTGAGAGAAGGAGAAACAGAGGGAGACAGAGAAGCCATTGCTAATGGATAACTGCTAAGCTAACGAAGCTAATATAAGTGAAATGTGGAATTTGTAAACTTTAGCTGGTTATGTTTTGCAAAAGCAGGTGCTTGTGTAATACAAGCATATGTTACGACTAAGTATTAATTCTTGTGTGAAGAAATCACTTATTTAAGTAAAAATAACAGCTACAATTAATCAGTAAACAGTCCTTCGGTAGAAACCCAAGACTGTGCAGAAACAGGAAGTGACGCAATACGCTTACCGCACGAGCAGCCGATCCCGAGTCCTGTTGGTCATTTACTGTAGGGATGGTATTGGCCAGGTGGTGAGCAGTGCCTGGTTTCCCGTAGACATGACACTTGGCATTCAGGCCAAAGAGTTCAATCTTTGTTTCATCAGACCAGAGAGTCTGAGAGTCCTTCAGGTGACTGTCATGTGCCTCTTACTGAGGAGTGGTTTCTATCTGCCCACTCTACCATACAGGCCTGACTGGTGGATTGCTGCAGAGATGGTTGTTCTTGTGGAAGGTCCTTCTGTCTCGTCAGAGAAGCACTGGAGCTCTTTCAGAGTAACCATCGGGTTCTTGGTAACCTCCTTCACTAAGGCCCTTCTGTTTGTATCGCTCAGTGTGGCCAGTCGACCCGCTCTAGGAAGAATGTGAAGAGTTATTTCAGGATAAAAAAAAAATTATCAACAAACATATTTGTTTCCCTTTTTCTTCTTGTTAATGAGTGTACTGTTTAATTTAAAGTAAACTTTAAAGGTAACTGCAAACAGTACCATTCATTTTTTTGCATCTGTATTTGTGCCAGTGAAGATAAAATCACATTTAATGACCACTTTATGCAGAAAATCAGAACACTGCACATAGTTAATTTACTTTTTTTGCCACTGTATGTTTGCACACTGAGATTTACTGCTGCTTTCTACCACTTCACAAACTGGGCAGGCAGATGTTGCTAAGTAACAGTTGTGTAGATTTGTGTTATTGTGTTGTTTTTATACAGTGGATATAAAAAGTTTACACAACCCTGTTAAAATGCCAGGTTGTCGAAATGTAAATATATCAGATCATGAAAAATCACTTCAGAATTTACAGCTTCAATGGGATCTATAATCTTTTCAGCCGAAGAATAAAAACCAAAATACACACACCATTAAACTAAAATAATTTGGTGAAGTACTTTTTGACTTCATGACAGCAGTCAGTCTTTAGGGGGTAGCAGTTTATCGGTGTGCCACATCTTGCTTTGGGAATCTTTGCCGACTGCAAAAGTGTTACAAATCTGTAAGACTGTGAAAGCATCAACAACCTTTTTCAGGTCACGCCACAGATTTTCAGTTGGATTCAGGTCCAGGCTGGGCCATTGTAAAAATTTGTTGATTTGGAGGTATGTTGCTCTTATCATGCTGAAAGGTGAAATTCTTCTTCATCCACAGCTTTTTAGCAGAGGCCTGTGGGTTTTGTGATAAAAATGACTGATATTTTCATAATGTTTCATAATTCCTTTCATCTTGACTAAAGCCCAAGTTCCAGGTGAACAAAAATGGCCCCAAAGCATAAAACTGCCACCACCATGTGTCACTGTGTGTATCATGTTGTCACACTTAATGTAGGAGCCAGGCTTAGATGGTTTTCTTTGTAAGAAAAGTCTTCTGTCTGGCCACCCAACCCCACAGCCCAGTCATATAAAAAAACTATTGTCACATTTATGTAGTACACAACCGGCACTTGATAGGAATTCCTGCATTTGCTTTATTGATGCTGTAGGCCTCTTGGTTTTCTTTTTTCTTCATCAACCTTCAACAACCTCAAGGCCTCTGACTGTGTAATATTGACATCGACTTTATTTATTAATATCACACAAGTATTGTATTGAACGCTAGAAATAGGGAGCCAGATATAAAGGCAAAGAAACCCTTAGAGCTAGTCCACACTGATTTAACTGGCCCCATGCCAACACCAACTGTTGAAGGGTACAGATATGCTCAGTTCTTCACAGATGACTATTCAGGTACTATATTGGTGTATTTCCTAAGATCCAAAAGTTATACAGTAAAAGCCACAGAAAAATTCCTGGCAGACATAGCACCATATGGAGAAGTAAAATGCATCCGTTCGGATAATGGCACTGAGTTTACAAGCCGAGACTTCCAAACATTGCTAACAAAGAACAGGATAAGGCATGAAACATCTGCACCTTACTCACCTCATCAAAACGGCACTGCAGAGAGGAGTTGGAGAACTCTATATGAGATGAGTAGATGCTTACTGATAGAGAGTGGATCACCCAATAAGTTATGGAACTATGCCATGCAAACGTCAGCGTACGTGAGGAACAGGTGCTACAATAGGTACACAAAGAAAACAGCATACGAGTTGTTCACAGGCAAGAAGCCAAATTTATCCAAGATGCAAAAATTTGGATCTATATGTTTTGCTTACAAGCAAGAGAGTGGAAAATTAGACTCCAGATGTGATCAGGGTATTTTCATTGGCTATGATAAAAACAGCCCGGCTTACTTAGTGTACTACCCAGACACAGAAAAGATTCAGAAGCACAGGTTGGTGAAATTTACATCTAAATCGACCGAAGAGAAGGAAACACAAACTTCTGAATCGCACACAGGGTATGAGAATGTGTATCCTGTGGTTCAAAACCAAGACAGAAATGATGTAATGGTGGAAAAAGATGGAAAGGATGTTCATGAAGTTTTACCTGAACAAAGTGAGCCTACATGCCCAGATAAACACACAGAAATGATCAGAAGAAACCCACCAAGAACTAGGAGGAAACCAACACATCCATTGGAATTTGAGACCGAGTACTCAGGGGACAATCTTAAAATGTGTGTTGACTTTTGTTACAAAATGATATGTAACATACCCCAGAACTATGAGGAGGCCATATCATCAACCGACTCACAGCAGTGGAAAAGAGCTATGGACGAGGAGATGAGTTCGTTGGAAGAGAACAAAACCTTCACACTCACACAGCTACTACCAGGGAAAAGGACAGTGGGAGGTAGATGGGTCTACGCAATAACAACGGACATTGATGGACGTGAAAAGTACAAGGCAAGGTTCGTAGCGAAAGGCTACAGTCAGAAACCAGGAACTGACTATGGGGAGACAATTTCACCCACAGCTGATATGACAAGTGTAAGAGTGGTCATGCAGAAGGCAGTTCAAGAAAACTTAGTTTTACACCAGATGGATGTTAAAACTGCCTACCTACATGCACCAATTGACTGTGAAATATACATTGAACAACCAGAAGGCTACGAAAAAAGGTCAAAAACAGGTGACAAACTTGTATGTAAATTACAGAAATCGCTTTATGGTCTCAAACAATCAGGGAGAAATTGGAATGTTATGTTACACACTTGCTTAGTGGAAAACAACTTTAGACAGAATCCAGCTGACAACTGTGTATACACAAGGGAGAACAATAATGGGAAGGTGATCTTAATAATATGGGTAGATGATCTGATCATAGCAGCAGACAGTAAAAGCATACTGAAAGATGTAAAGAAGATGCTCACTGAAAAATTCAAAATGAAAGACATGGGAAAGCGGAAACACTTCTTAGGGATCGATTTTGAACAGACAGAAGGAAGAGTAAAGATGTCACAAGAAAAATATGTGTCAAACATACTGAACAGGTTTAACATGCAAGACTGTAAACCTAGGGGAACTCCATGTGAACTAAAACTAGACTTCACAGAAAATGCAAAGAAAATGAATAACCCAAGAATGTACAGGGAGGCAGTGGGAAGCTTAATCTACCTGTCCACTTGCAGCCGACTAGATCTGAGTTTTGTGGTCAGTAAACTGTCACAACATTTTGCTGAACCAACAGAAGCCCACTGGAACACAGTGAAGCATGTGTTCAGATATCTTAAGGGTACAGAAAAACAAGGTTTGTACTTTAAGAGAAAGACGGGAAAATTGGGTCTAATAGTGTACAGTGTTGCTGACTGGGCATCAGACACTACGGACAGACGCAGTACATCAGGTTATTGTATCAGTCTAAGCAAAAACAGTGGTCTGATTGCATGGAAAACAAGGAAACAACCAACAGTAGCACTGTCTACTTGTGAGGCAGAACATGTGTCCTTAGCATCAGCTATACAGGAAAGCATCTATCTGGAACAACTACTCACAGGGATTGATTCGTATGAATATACAAGCACCATAGTGTACGAAGACAACCAAGGTACTATAGCACTAGCCAGAAACCCAGTTAACAGGCAGAGGTGTAAACACATTGACATCAAGTACCACTTTATGAGGGAAACTGTCAACAGTGGCAGAGTCAATCTAGAATATTGCCCAAGTGAAAAGATGGTTGCTGACATAATGACAAAACCAGCCACTAAACTGAAGTTGTCTATGTTTACTGAAGACATGTTTGTTACTTAAGAATGTCTATAATGTACCATTTGATCAAGACAATATAATAGTCTTGAGATGTTTGTGCATAAGTGTTAAGTTGATGAGCTAAGAGCGAGTGGGGGTGTTGAGGTCTGTACATCATATGCGCTCTTTACTCATTGTATACGGTAGTGTTACACCCAAAATGTTCTGTACCTTCTCATTACCTGTATTACGGTAAACACCTTTTAGGGATGAGAAGAAGAAAACTGTTGTCACGTTATGACTGACCGTGTCGGATGGACAGAGCCGACAAAGCTGTTCTTTTGCTAAATAAACGTTTCATCGTGTGACCAAAAAGACCAGAATGATTTTTACTTTATCTCCACACGCAGCATGAACGAAGTGTTCCTGCTCTCAACATTTCCTCACAACTCTCTTCTGTCTGACCATTTTTTCATAACATTTGAATTTACAATAACGGACTATATAGCAGTTAGAGAAAATTCCACTATAGCAGATGCTTAAGTGAAAAAGCTGTCAACAAATTTAAAGAAATTATTTCTTCATCATTTGCTTCACCATATGTTAATATAATGGAAAGTAGTCTCCTTAATGTTACTCCTGCACAACTAGATTATCTTGTTGACAATTCTGCAGCCTCACTACGTACAATACTCGATAGTGTTGCCCCTCTGAAAAAAAAGGCAGTAAACCAGCAGAGGCAATCTCCATGGTATAGTTCACAAACACGCAACTTAAAACAGGAAACACGAAAGTTAGAAAGGAAGTGGCGTTCCAGAAAGTTAGAAGAATCTCATTTAGCCTGGAAAAATAGTTTAAAAATGTACAAAAAAGCTCTCAGTGATGCCAGAACAGCATATTATTCATCATTAATAGAAGAAAACAAGAACAACCCCCAGTTTCTGTTCAGCACTGTAGCCAGGCTGACTAAGAGCCATAGTTCTGTTGAGCCTACTATTCCCTTAACTTTGAGCAGCAATGACTTCATGACCTTCTTTATGAATAAAATTGTAGCTATTAGAGAACGAATTCACCAGATCCTCCCCCCAAAAATTACAGATAGATCTTCATGTTCAACAGTGCTAGAGTCATCGATAAGGCCCCACTCCCTGTTAGACTGCTTTTTACCCATAGATCTCACTGAGCTAACTTCAATTATTACCTCATCTAAACCAACAACCTGTCTGCTAGACCCTATTCCAACTAAGCTGCTCAAGGAAGCTTTACCCTTAATAGATACGTTCATATTAAATATCATCAATCTATCTTTAGAAACAAGCTATGTACCACAGGCCTATAAGGTAGCTGTAATTAAACCATTACTTAAAAAACCCTGTCTTGACCCAGGTGTTTTAGCCAATTACAGACCAATATCTAATCTCCCCTTTATTTCTAAAATAATTGAAAAAGTAGTCGCAAAACAATTAGCTGATCACCTTCATAGGAATAATTTGTATGAAGACTTTCAGTCAGGATTTAGAGTTCATCATAGTACAGAAACAGCACTGGTAAAAGTCACCAACGATCTTCTCATGGCCTCAGATAATGGACTCATCTCTATACTTGTTCTGTTAGATCTTAGTGCTGCATTTGATACCATTGATCATAACATTTTATTACAGAGACTGGAACATGAAATTGGAATTACAGGAACTGCACTAGGTTGGTTTAAATCTTATCTATCTGATAGATTTTAATTTGTTCATGTTAATGATGAATCCTCCATGCACACAAAGGTTAGCTATGGAGTTTCACAAGGCTCTGTTTTAGGACCAATACTTTACTTTATATGTGTCTCCTTTAGGCAACATTATTAGAAAACACTCCATAAATTTCCACTGTTATGCTGATGATACCCAGCTATATTTATCTATGGAACCAGATGAAAATAATCAGTTAATAAAGCTTCAAGCCTACAAGACATAAAGGCCTGGATGTCCCACAATTTTTTATTTTTAAACTCAGACAAAACTGAAGTCATAGTATTTGGGCCCAAAAATCTCAGAGATATAATGTCCAACCATATTGTTACACTAGATGGCATAAGTCTGGCCTCCAGTACTACTGCAAGGAACCTTGGAGTTATTTTTGATCAGGATCTGTCCTTTAACTCACATATAAAACAAATCTCTAGAACAGCCTTCTTCCACCTACGGAACATTGCCAAAATTAGGAGCATCCTGTCTCAAAGTGATGCCGAAAAACTGGTCCATGCATGTGTTACCTCTAGGTTGGACTACTGTAATTCCCTACTTTCAGGATGCCCCACTAACTCCCTAAAGAGCCTGCAGCAATGCTGCAGCAAGAGTGCTGACTGGAACTAGCAAGAGAGATCATATTTCACCTTCACTAGCTTCTCTCCATTGGCTTCCCATTAAATCTAGAATAGAATTTAAAACCCTGCTTCTTACATATAAAGCTCTGACTGGTCAGGCTCCATCATATATAGAAGACCTCATAGCACCATATCATCCCAGTAGACCACTTTGCTCTCAGAATGCAGGCCTACTTGTGGTTCCCAGAATTTGCAAAGGTAGAATGGGAGGTAGAGCCTTTAGGTATCAAGCTCCTCTCCTGTGGAACCAGCTCCCAGTTCAGATTCGGGAAGCAGACACCCTCTCTACTTTTAAGTCTAGGCTTAAAACCTTCCGCTTTAATAAAGCATATAGTTAGTTATAGTTATGCTGCCGTAGGCTTAGACTGCTGGGGGACCCACCCCCCAATGCACTGAGCTCCTTTCCTCCTCTTGACCATCTCTCCTCTCCTCTCATCCAGCAATTGTCACCACTGTATGTCATTAACTCTGTCCTCAGTCCTCCTCTGTCCCCCTCTCTCTGTCCCTTTCTGCAGGTGTCCCCCGGCTTTGAAGCTGTGTGTCTTCCAGCGTGCAGCTACTGGTCCTACCAATCTGCCCGATGTTTTGTTGTTGCTTTTTGTTGCTCTGTTCTTTTCTCTTTCCCCTTTCCACTCACCCCAACCGGTCGAGGCAGATGGCCGTCCACCCTGAGCCTGGTTCTGCTGGAGGTTTCTTCCGTTAAAGGGAGTTTTTCCTCTCCACTGTTGCCTATGGCTTGCTCCAGGGGGAATTGTTGGGTTCTCTTTATATATCTTTATAATCTTGACTTTATTCTGTAAAGTGCCCTGAGATGACTTTGTTGTGAATTGGCGCTGTATAAATAAAGTTGAATTGAAAAGTTGAATTGATTTAGTATTAACTCTTCCATGTAGTGTTTCCATTACATTATCTGTTGTCCCCGTTATTCTCATTTTTTCTGACTCTTCGTAGACTCGTAATCTTCTCTTAAAGTCTGCAAAAGTGACATTGTCCTCATTTTTGTGTCACATGGACAGCTAGTGGTTTGAAGGAGTCTGGGAGCCCGCCTAGGATCATGGCTACAATTAGACCGTCACTCAATGGCTCGCCAGCATTTCTCAGAGCTGTAATAATGTTCTCTGCCCTTATAATATAGTCTGTAACACTGTCGGTTTCTGCCATTCTTAAATCAGTTATAGATGTGTACATGTTTATTATCCGTGGCTTGCTTTTTCCACAATAATGTTCCTTTAATATCTTCAGGGCTCCTCTACCATCATCACTGGCTTCATGTCTTATCAGCGAGAGGCTTCTTTTGTCTATTAGCCTTATTAGCTCAGCATAGTAATCTGCATTTTTTCATGCGTCTTCGGCTAGTTCTTCAACATTAGCATTAGCAGGCACATTCAGGATAGTGTCTTTTAGCTTTAGCAAGTGCAAATATCCTAGGAATCTTGTTTCCCAAAGCTCATACTTAGCTTCTGTGCCGTCGAAGTAAAGTTGGGGAGTCGTGATCCCGGTCGCTCGACTTGCCATTTTATCAGTTTCTCTGTTCTTGCTAAATCGGCTTCTTTATCGCGCGTAATGCGTCGCACCAAAAATGTCCGTAAAAGAGACTGTTAAGACGTTCACTTATCTTCCACTCTGGGCCCATAACCTGTTGAGCGCAGGAACACTTCGTTCATGCTGCGTGTGGAGATAAAGTAAAAATGAAGTAAAAATAATGAGAAGGTACAGAACATTTTGGGTGTAACACTACCGTATACAATGAGTAAAGAGCGCATATGATGTACAGACCTCAACAGGAAATATGGTTAAATTATCCGCTTCAATTCCATACGTAAGGACAAGGTCTAACGTGTGACTAAAACAGTGAGTGGGTTTATTTACATTTTGGGATGAATTAAACACAGTGCTCAGGCAGTTACTGTCAGCATCTACATGAATGTTAAAGTCACCCACTATAATGACTTTGTCTGTACTAAGCACTAAATCAGATAGAAAATCAGAAAAGTCAATCAAAAATTCTGAATAAGGGACTGGAGGACGGTACACGATAACAAATAATAGTGGTTTTTGAGTTTTCCAGTTTGGGTGTGAAAGGCTAAGAGTAAGGCTCTCAAATGAGTTATAACTATGTTTAGGTCTAGGAATTATTGATAAGATAGAATGGAAGATTGCTGCTACTCCTCCACCTCGGCCTGTGCTTCTAGGAACATGATAATTAATATGACTTGGGGGGGTTGACTCATTTAAACTGACATATTCTTCCTGCTGCAACCAAGTTTCAGTGAGACAAAATAAATGGAATTGATGATCACTTATTAAGTCATTTACTAACAGAGATTTAGAAGAGAGAGATCTGATATTTAATAATCCACATTTAATAGTTTTGGGGTTTTGTTCTGTAAGAGGAGTAGTCTTAACTTTTATTAGGTTATTATGATTAACTCCTCTTGTTGTCATAGTTACTTTATGTAATTTAGGTCGGGGAACAGACACAGTCTCTATAGGTATGTGGGAGTTTTGGGGGGATGACGGTTGTAAGGACACTGCAGAGAGGCGTGTAGGACTGGATCTCTGCATCCTAGGCTCAACTCTGGATTGTCATACTTTTGGTTGTTTAATAAAACCAGCCATATTTCTGGATAAGAAAGCTGCATCATCTAAAGTAGGATGGATGCCATCTCTCCTAATCAGCCTAGGTTTTCCCCAAAAACGTTTCCAATTGTCTATGTAACCCACATCGTTTGCTGGACACCACCTAGACAGCCAGCAGTTGAATGACGACATGCGGGTGTACATGTCGTCACTGGTCAGATTTGGCAGGGGGCCAGAGAAAATTACGGAGTCTGACATTGTTTTGGCAAAGTTACACACCGATTCAACATTCATTTTAGTGACCTCCGATTTGCGTAATCGGGCGTCATTAACTCCCACGTGAATAATAATATTACTGTATTTACGTTTATCCTTAGCCAGGAGTTTCAAATATGATTCAACGTCGCCCGCTCTGGCCCCAGGAAGACATTTTACTACGGCCGCTGGAGTCTCTAACTTCACGTTTCTGACTATGGAGCTGCCAATTACCAGAGTTGGTTTCTCAGCGGGTGTGTCGCTGAGTGGGGAAAATCGGTTAGAAACGTGAACCGACTGGTGGTGAACCTCGGGCGTCTGTTTAGCATTAGATCTCTTACGAACCGTCACCCAGCCGGACTGGCTTCCCGGCTGCTCGGGAACTGCCGGGGGACAGCTAGCAGGGGCTACGCTAGGTCGGCCCGCATCAGCTACCGGGGCCTGACTAGCTGAGTTGTTTTCCATGGTGCGGAGCTGTGCTTCCAATTACGTGAGCCTCGACTCCAATGCTGCAAAAACCTTACACTTATTACATAAACCATTATCACTAAAGGAGGCAGAGGAAAAACTGAACATGAGACACACCGAGCAAGTGAGAGAAGGAGAGACAGAGGGAGACAGAGAAGCCATTGCTAATGGATAACTGCTAAGCTAACGAAGCTAATATAAGTGAAATGTGGAATTTGTAAACTTTAGCTGGTTATGTTTTGCAAAAGCAGGTGCTTGTGTAATACAAGCGTATGTTACGACTAAGTATTAATTCTTGTGTGAAGAAATCAATTATTTAAGTAAAAATAACAGCTACAATTAATCAGTAAACAGTCCTTCGGTAGAAACCCAAGAGTGTGCAGAAACAGGAAGTGACGCAATACGCTTACCGCACGAGCAGCCGATCCCGAGTCCTGTTGGTCATTTACTGTAGGGATGGTATTGGCCAGGTGGTGAGCAGTGCCTGGTTTCCCGTAGACATGACACTTGGCATTCAGGCCAAAGAGTTCAATCTTTGTTTCATCAGACCAGAGAGTCTGAGAGTCCTTCAGGTGACTGTCATGTGCCTTTTACTGAGGAGTGGTTTCTATCTGGCCACTCTACCATACAGGCCTGACTGGTGGATTGCTGCAGAGATGGTTGTTCTTGTGGAAGGTCCTTCTCTCTCGTCAGAGAAGCACTGAAGCTCTTTCAGAGTGATCATCGGGTTCTTGGTAACCTCCTTCACTAAGGCCCTTCTGTCTGTATCGCTCAGTGTGGCCAGTCGACCTGCTCTAGAAGTGTGTGAATGTTATTTCAGGATAAAAAAAAATATCAGCAAACATATTTGTTTCCCTTTTTCTTCTTGTTAATGAGTGTACTGTTTAATTTAAAGTAAACTTTAAAGTTAACTGCAAAGAGTACCTTTCATTTTTTTGCAACTGTTTGCACACTGCCACTACCACTTCACAAACTGGGCAGGTAGATGTTGCTAAGTAACAGTTGTGTAGTTTTGTGTTATTGTGTTGTTTTTATACAGTGGATATAATCAGCCCTTGATGCAAGACCTTCATTGTCACCATCTATTGCTGAATTGTCCATGTTATTAGCTGTATCCATGCAAAACAGAGCTGTACTGAATTGCATGTATAGAGTTTCTCTTCCATAGTTTGTAAGCAGTTCCAGAATCCCTCTGTATGGATAAGTGTTGGAGGACTGTGTTATGAGCCTGTCCCCCAGTGTTATATCCACCGATTCCACATTTGCAATATTTGACCTGTTAATGATTTTGAGACGGATGTACAGATATGTATTATTTAGGTCTAGATAATCTTCTCCACTTGATCAGTTCGGATCAGTGAGAAGTGGGATTTCAACATATGGGGATTTTACAATACTTGTCATCGTATAGAGATGAGAAAAATGTCTAGTTCGCTCTTTAGACACTCATGTGACTGGCTGTAACTCAACACCATTGTTTATTTCAGAAGATGTTGGTGCTTTTCAGGCCTGCTCTACTTGTGGTCCTGCCTCTTTTGTCGGCAGGTTTCTTCTTAGCAATCCTTGCTGTTTTACCCAATTTCTACTGGTTTTGGGCTCTTTGACATCACGCCTATATCCCACAGGAGGCCTTTTTATTGGTCTACAGTACACCGCTAGCCCATTTCCCTCCTGCATCTGCGTGCTTCTCCCAACATTAGACACCACTTCGCCCACAATACCCGACACTGCTTTTTTGTAGATGAGGAGCAGCAAGACTGAATCCGTCTGAGTAACCCAAGCCCCACCTTGGGAGGGTCCTTAAGAACTATGGGTCTCGCGAGCTTTGTTCTGTAATTCCATATTTTATTGTTTATTGTTTTTTATGTATATATGTGATGATGAGTTGCTTATGTAAAAAAAACCTTTTTATCCATGATGGTTAAACAAGATCTGCTCCTCACAGCTACACGCGATGTAATGCTCGTGTGGAATAGTGTGTTCTTGTGTTAACCACTTCAATGCAGATCAATTATATCCTTTTCAGGTATTAAAGAGTTAAAATTTTCAGGTCATCCTAACCACCACCACCATCCTAACTATATTTTTATGTCTTTTTTTCTATCCAAATTCTTTTCAATTTTATAAACATTATCTTTATCAACAATCACCCGCTATAACTCCTTTTCATAAAATATACAAATATTTCACCAGCACAGTCCACTAATCTGTCCACTGGTGGCTGAATGTCTATTTATATCCTTTCCTAAAAACACTGCACAGTTTTGATGTCCTCACAGTGTCTCCCAAATTGTACTTAAAAACGGACAATGCTCCGGGACCAACAAAGTCCTGTATGATTTCTACGTATCACCGTGAATTAACAGAAGAGAAATGGCGCCACATTCTGGTGCGTAAAGTTCTATTAAACCGCTGTGCAACACATGCCTTGGTCTTATTTTCAGTTAAAAAATGCAGAATATTAAAAGACTTTAACATTCTCTGGAAAGTTTTATTAAAGATTTCTGTACCAGAATCTGTCATCAGAGTTTGAGAGACCCCCAATTTATCTTTAAGACACCTCACCCACGCATACTTGGAAAAAACATTGATACATGTCAGCAGGTACCTCACGTTGTAATTTTTCTCAGAATAAGCAGACTGTCCACCAAATCAGCTTGAAACTGTTTGTCTATGCTGCTAACCAGGTTCCTGTTTCTGGGAAAATGTTTAACTGCCTGGACCTGAAGTAATATATACATCCTGTTTTAGCAAATACTGTTTAACTTCTGAGAGCGATGGCTTGACCCCTGTGTTTGCTCTCGCAGCATTATACAATTTCTGAATACTGCCAAGGCCTCAGGGTTGGGACGGATCATAATATTCTTTATGCAGCATGCTTTCTATGTTCGCTTCAGAAAACAGAAATGAACCAATACTTCTTTTAACTTAGGTGCTTAGGAAGCTGTTGTCATACCTATAGTCATCAGTTATTTCAAAATAAACACGTTCTAATACCTGGTCAAAAGAATCTCTGAAGGAACGCTTGAAGATTTCCCAGAGAGCCTTGTCATAGTTACTGTTGTTAGAATCATCACGGCATGTGTGGCAAACCTGTTTGTTCATCTTCAGCCATGCATCCGTGACACATTTTTCTTTTGGATGTCCATATCATCTCATAGATGCACCGGCTAAAAACAGCTCTCATAACGTCCACAACTTCTGCAGTAATTGTCGTACGGCCGTATGGTGTGGGCGTGTTACTGAGTCTATCGATTGATTCATGCATGAGTAGATTAACATATAAACTGTAGGGGAGTTCTTCTTCCACAAACCCCTGTCTGTGGCCTGAATAGACCTCCTGCTGATCAACCTGCTGGTGGTCAACAAATACATTATACACAGGTGCTGTGTAGACCATGTCTTTTTGGATCGTCTTATCAATGTCGCCGAACAGTTTTCGCAGGGATCGCCAGTCGCACCACTGAATAAAAAACAGTTTCAAACCATGCGTCAGATTCCTCCATGGTGAGGGGGTAGGGGTGTCGCAACCATTCTGAACGGCCTCTGGCAGTCATTATCCCATCCATATCCTCACATTTACGTGTATGTGTGTCACAACTAGTGTCCAGTCAAAACCACATGGCCAAGATGGCAGCAAACAAAAGAAACCCCACAGCCCAAACCTGTAACGTTTCCAGCTGGCTTTAAAAAATGATGGCTGTGAATGCAGGTCTATCATCTTCACAAAGCCGCCAAAATGAAGAGAGAAAAAGAGCTCTTCCCACCAGTCTCTCAACCTTTTATAAACTGCTCTGGCTGATCATTGGCTCCCATCAATTTAAACAAGCTCACTGCCCCCTATCTAGCACCTGCATATCCACCCCAATTATACAGCTGACAAGCCCTTTTAGTTTTTTGATTTTCTATCCAGTTTGATATACAGACAGACCATGTTCTTTTTTGTTCCTTCCTATATTTGGCACAGCTCTCCGGTCCAGTCCTCTTACTCTGTGATGTGGTTGTTCATGTATTTTCTAGGGAACAATACACAACAGTATCCAGCGACAACTTTTGACTCGTTGATGACTTTGGTTGTCTTTGCATGTAGTGTATTGCCTCCCCCTTCCTCTAGGCAGAGTTTGACTGAGGAGGGCCTAACACAATTTTCACCTGCTTTAGCAAGACATTACTTGATCACTTACAAGTTATTCAAAATGCTGCAGCTAGGCTCTAAAGAAAGTGTTCTAAATGGTTTTCAATTGTTCTTACTGTTATGACCTGAATCATTATGTGTTTTATTATTTGTATGTTGGGGGGTTGAGCGACAGGTGGTCGGCACGGATTGGGCCATTCGAACTCGTTGTCGACACCTGATTGGACAGGATGGAGCGTCTGCCTCCATATATAACAAGATGTCAGCAGCCCCAGCTGGTCTTCCTCTGGCACTCCCAACCAACCCAGCATTCAGTTGTACGGGATTTTCGACTGGACTGACAGAGTTTCTTGGTTTTGATATTTCTGTAAATAACTGTACATATTGAGCATCAGGTAGCCACAGTAGGAGTGAGAATCGCTTTTTTTTGTTACTACCTTTTCTCCTGTTTTGAGTTAGGATTTCAGGTTAGGCACCCTGTCATTTAGTTTGTATTTATTTGGGTGCTTAGGTAAGACAGAGATGGTGTTAGAGTTTTTGGTTGTTGTTTTGGGCACTGCTCACGTCCGAAGTAAATAAAATAGCTACCGTTTAGAACACTTGGTCTGGTTTTGCTTGGGAATGGAAGCAGTGGTGGAGCACATCATGTTATGTCTAGGTTCCCCTAGACCAGGAGCATAACATTACAAATAAACATCTGGAAAGTGTGATATGGATTTGTATTCAGCCCCCTTACACCACTAACTAAAATCCAGTAAACACAGCTTTTCTGTGAGGCCCTCAGGGTTTTGTTAAAGAGAATATTAGTGAAGAAGCAGCGTCATGCAGGACAATCTTAGAAAAAAACTTGTGAATCTGCAAAATACTTGAGACTGGGGAAGAAGTTCACCTTCCAGCAGGTCAATGGCCCTAAACACACAGCCAGAGCTACAATGGAATGTTTTAGATCAAAGCATATTCATGTGTTAGAATGACCCAGTCATAGTGCAGACCTACATCCTATTGAGAATCTGTGGCAAGACTTGAAAATGTCTTTTCAGACGCTCTCCATCCAATCAGATTGAGCTTGAGCTATTTTGCAAAGCAGTATGGGCTGCTAGAGACACAGTCCACAAGACGTGCAGCTGTAATTGCAGTGAAAGGTGGTTCTACAAAGTATTGACTCATGGGGGCGGAATACAGTTTTTAATTTTATAATATTCCCAATAAAACACATTTATGTTTGTGGTTGTAATGTGACAAAACGTGGAAATTTTCAAAGAAATACTTTTGCAAGGTTCTGTTCATATAAGAGGTGAAGCACTCAAAATTACTCTATAGCCACTAAAATAAGTGTCTCTGCATTAAAAAAAGAACAGTGTGTAGCAGAACATCGTTTTGGTATTAGGTATTTTAGGTATTAAATACACTGTGATAAAAACTACTATGTTGTATTTTCTTAGTGATGAATTTGATGCAATTAGCCAGAGAGAGAGAGAAAAAGAAGGAAAGAGAGAGAGAGAGAGAGAGAGAGAGATATGAAGGTTATGTTAGAAACAATATATCAGTTGTCTCACAGAGAGAGGAGGAGGAGAAGCTGCAGTTTCTGACTACAACTCTGAGGATGGAGGACCTCTGCTTTCCACAACTCCTCAATGCCTCCTGCAGGAAACGAAAGGCCACTCAGTTTAAGGCTACGCTGATCTATGTGCTGTACTTCTTCTCTGTGTTCAGTGTGATCCTCAACCTGCTCGTCATCATTTCAGTCTCCCACTTCAGGTAAAGATAAACTCAGCAAAACTTACAATTGATTCTTTTTATAAGTGAAAATGTTACTTAGAGTTAGTGTGTTAATAACTTCACATCTTGACACCAGATGTATTTTGTGGTTTGCTGACATTGTTTTTGAATGTTAAATGTCCAGATGTGCCACATGTAAGACATATCACTTTACATTAATGTCTGATATTACATTACATGTCTTTGTCTCCCTGCAGGCAGCTGCACACACCCACCAACCTCCTCCTCATCTCTCTGGCTGTGTCAGACTTTCTCTCTGGGCTTGTGTTAGCACCTCTGCAGGCACATGAATTAACCCCCTGTTGGTTACTTGGTGACCTCGTATGTTCTCTGTATTATTTTGGATGCTCGTTATTTACCAATGCCTCAATAGGAGATATGTTACTTATATCAGTCGACCGCTATGTGGCTATTTGTGACCCTCTGCATTACTCCACCAGAGTCACTGTGACAAGAGTTAAAATGTGGATTTGCATGTGTTGGACCTGTTGTCTTCTCTACAGTGGTCTGAGTTACAAAGATGATCTGGCTCAGCCAGGTAGGTTTAAGTCCTGCTACGGAGGATGTTCTATTAATTTTGGCAACACTGAAATAACTATTGACATTGTTTTGTCATTTATTGCTCCAATCACTGTGATGATAATTCTGTATATGAGAGTGTTTGTGACAGCTGTGTCTCAGGCTCGTGCCATGCGCTCTCATGTTGCAGCCGTCACACTCCAGCATTCAGGGACTGTAATGACTAAGAAATCTGAGCTGAAAGCAGCGAGGACTCTGGGTGTTGTTCTACTTGTGTTCTTAATATGTTTTTGTCCATATTACTTTTTATTTTTCTTGTTTCTGCAGAATATACCTGTTACTGCATCTGTTGCAACCTTAATAACTGTTCTGATGTATATTAACCCCTGTCTGAACCCTGTGATCTACGCCTTGTTCTACCCCTGGTTTAGAAAAGCCATCAGACTCATTTTCTCTCTTCAGATACTGCAGCCTGGCTCCTGTGAGACCAACATGCTGTAAACAGAGACTGTGCAGTGACTGAAATGTGATCTGCTCTATGGACAAAGAAATTCATTTGTTCATGTTCTGCAGTGAGTAAATTCACAAATCCAAACAGTGAAAATGTGCAGTTCTTAAAGTTGTTACTGTCAGATAATCTGTTGGATTTTCTCCTGATTGAAGTGATGCTTCATTATTGCCAGTGATGGTGCTTATTATCAGTAACCTGTCACACACTTCCTGCTGCAGATTTCTGAACTGTGTATTTCCAGTCTGAGTCTGTCCTGTTTCTCATTCAGCTTCTAGTTACAAACCGTTTTTTCCTCTGTGTCTGTTTTCACAAGCACCACATAGTGACTTTTATTAGACAGAACTAAATAAGAAGTAAACTTTGAAAATGACAACAATGATGAATACATTCATGTTGTACTTTTTCTTGCCACTGTATGTTAGCACACTGAGATGGACTGCTGTTTGCTACCACGTCACACACTGGCAAGGCCAAGGTTGCTAAGCAACAGCTGTGCAGCATTGTGTTATTGTGTTGTATTTGTACAGTCGATATAAAAAGTTTACACACCCCTGTTAAAGTTTATTTGGCTTAGAATATTGGCCACATTGTAGGTAGAAAAAAGTCTGAAGTGATTCATCTTCGTCAGTTTTATTTACATCTAAAAATCCTGGCATTTTAACAGAGATGTGTACACTTTATATCCACTGTTGATCCAGCAACTCCTTGCTGCCGTCTGTGTTTTTTGTTTCAGTTCATAACAAAAGACTTATGTTCCATGAATGTTTCAAACAATGTGAGTCTATGCAGATCAAGATCAAACCTGAATATGTCTGGGATGACCAGCACCAACAACACTTAGGAACAGATACAGTTCTCAGTTCTGTCAAATTGTTTTACATTTATATGTAAACAGTGAATATTTTTCAATAAAAAATATTAAACTAAAATGGGCCCTTGGAGATATTTTGTAGATTTTTAGTGATGTCTGTAAATAATGATAATTTAAAGGAAATTTAAATTACTGCTTTCAGTCTCAGGAATGACGTTTTTTTGGAACAAAGTTCATTTGTAAAAGAAAATGTTCAAAATGCTAGTACAACTTTTCAAATGTTAGGGCCAATAAACTGTTGTGAAAATGTCACGTCAGAGCACGAGAGCAGAAAGACTCGTTTCATACAAAAAAGATAGACTTGTTCAAAAAGGGCAACAAGTGCAATCACTTGTTTGTCAGTGGCATAATTCAGATTGAGTGGGATAGAATTAGAGGCACAGAAAGGACAAAAATTCCAAAATTAAAGACACAGGTTTTTAGATGGAACAGGAAAGACAGAAAAGACCCAAACTACAAGAGACAACAAGACACCAGTAAGACGAAATGAAAAGTTCATGATGCTGCTTCAACAGAAGAAATTCAATTCACTTCCTACTTCAAATGCAGATGAAAGTCTACTGGTGGTCTTAATAATGTAATTGAGAAAAACAATCAGTATGTCCACTCTGAGGAGTCTGCGGCTACACAGTTGCAGACACAGCAAAATGCGATACACTGTGAAAAGAGGTGGTAGAAGTACACAAACTCTGTAATCAAATAGAAGATGAAGTTTTGGTTACATAAAATACTTCACTACTATGTCACTTGAAATCTTTTACTCAAATTAAAGTACTCCACTAAGAAAACACCATATTTTTAACAGTGCACGTCATGTTGATTATGGCAAACCATGTACAATGATTTATTTATAAAAGGGTCAAAGTAAATTAAAACCAGCAGGTGCTATTAATATTGTGGCTGATCAGGTTATTAATACTGCATTTCCTGCTGTGGTCGGATTTGTGTGTGGAAAAACTGGTGAAACGTATCTACTGAGAGGGTTTAAGTGTTTGACTATCACTTCAGTAAGTGTGGAAACATGAACTTAGCGTGAAGTCACCACAGTGACACCAACACTGGAGGACTACAGCTAGAGACACGAGGGAGGAGGTCAGGACGAACCAGAAGACAGAAGGACAAACTGCTCAGTGTTTTCAGAAAATTAACACAGCTTATTATAATAACAAATGTTTTTTAGGGTTAATACTGTGTTATATATAATGATATTTTGAAGTTATACAACAGTTACTTTCAACCAAGTAGTTTGATTGGACAAACATCATTCAGTGAGTGCTGATATATGTACAACAGCACTGGGATGTTTAATTATGTGCATCACTGCACCTCACAGGTGTTATATTTATTTAGTATCCGTTACTTAAAAACAGACAACACAGAAAAAAATCGAGGCAGTTTAACACAAAGGTTACACTCACAGCTTGAGGCCACAGGAACAAACTGCATGTAATCAAGCAAAAATGATGGCAATGATTTATTTATTTATTTAATTTGTTATTGATTTATTATTATTATCGGAATTCTAACTAAAGGACACCAGTCCTGTCTTTCTTCTACCATATTCCACCGCAGACTTAGTGGGGACAATCACTCACTACTGTAACTGGAATGAACATTGAATATTGCTGGTGGAGGCCTCACAGGTAGTTAAAGAGCTGCTCAGCAACAAGACTTCAGGTGTATATGAGATTTGCCCTTAGATAATGAAGGCTCTGGACATTTTCGGGCTGTCTTGGTTGACATGTCTGTTCAGTGTCACGTGGAGGATGGGTACAGTGCCCGTGGACTGGGAAACTGGGTTGGTGAAAACCGTTTTATAAAAAGTGGACCTGAGAGTGCTTTTCAATTATCAGGGTATCACACTACTCAGCCTCCCCGGAAGAGGATCCAGGAGGATCCAACTGTAGAACAATCTACAATCCTTCCCGTCTGCTGCAGTCTCCCAAAAATTTACGTCTGGTGGTCCTAACAGTGCACAGAAGACACCAACCAAAACTCTTTAGCTCAGTGAGACCACGTTGGTGGAACGAGCTACGAAACTCTGCAAGGTCAGCAATATCTATACAAAAACAAACAAAACTTCCTTTCTGTTCTTTCTTGCACATGTAAACACTTTTCTGATAGGACTTTGCTATCATCTCCTTCGTCTTGTCCATGTTGAGGGTGAGGTTGTTGTCTTCGCACCATGACACCAGACTGGCCACCTCCCTCCTGAAGGGGAGGGTGGTTGGGTGGTCCAGGTGTGTGTGAGCCCCCTCTCTTCAGTGTAGCTGGGGGCCTCAAAGCGGGTGTAGAATGTGTCTAGCTCTTCCAGCAGGCTGTCTGTTGAGGTGATGGTGGTGGTCCTGTAATCTGTGATGTGCTGCAGGCCTTGCCACATCCGTCCCAAGTCAGCGGTAGAATAGAAGCTGTCCATCTTCTCTCTGTACTGCCTCTTGGCCGCTGTGATGGCTTTTCTCAGTCCATTCATCGGGAGCTTTGTACTCGGTCTCATTGCCTGATCTTAATCCAAGAGAGTGAGCACACAGCATGTGACGTACCTGAGTGTTTATCCAGGGCTTCTGCTTGGGAAACTTCCTGATTTGTATGTTGGACACGATGTTACTGACACAAGTGCTGATGTTCCCAGACACATACTCAGCATAATCCTGTACGCTGTGGAAGAGTCCTCGAGTGTAGCTTATAAATAAACCCTAGACCTAAACATAGTTATAACTCATTTGAGAGCCTTTCTCTTAGCCTTTCACACCCAAACTGGAAAACTCAAAAACCACTATTATTTGTTATCGTGTACCGTCCTCCAGCCCCTTATTCAGAGTTTTTGATTGAATTTTCTGATTTTCTATCTGATTTAGTGCTTAGTACAGATAAAGTCATTATAGTGGGTGACTTTAACATTCATGTAGATGCTGACAGTAACTGCCTGAGCACTGCGTTTAATTCATTATTAGATTCAATTGTTTTTTCCCAAAATGTAAATAAACCCACTCACTGTTTTAGTCACACGTTAGACCTTGTCCTTACGTATGGAATTGAAGCGGATAATTTAACCATATTTCCTCACGACTCTCTTCTGTCTGACCATTTTTTAATAACATTTGAATTTACAATAACGGACTATATAGCAGTTAGGGAAAAATTCCACTATAGCAGATGCTTAAGTGAAAAAGCTGTCAACAAATTTAAAGAAATTATTTCTTCATCATTTGCTTCACCATATGTTAATATAATGGAAAGTAGTCTCCTTAATGTTACTCCTGCACAAGTAGATTATCTTGTTGACAATTCTGCAGCCTCACTACGTACAATACTCGATAGTGTTGCCCCTCTAAAAAAGAAGGCAGTAAACCAGCAGAGGCGATCTCCATGGTATAGTTCACAAACACGCAACTTAAAACAGGAAACACGAAAGTTAGAAAGGAAGTGGCGTTCCAGAAAGTTAGAAGAATCTCATTTAGCCTGGAAAAATAGTTTAAAAATGTACAAAAAAGCTCTCAGTGATGCCAGAACAGCATATTATTCATCATTTATAGAAGAAAACAAGAACAACCCCCGGTTTCTGTTCAGCACTGTAGCCAGGCTGACTAAGAGCCATAGTTCTGTTGAGCCTACTATTCCCTTAACTTTGAGCAGCAATGACTTCATGAGCTTCTTTATGAATAAAATTGTAGCTATTAGAGAACGAATTCACCAGATCCTCCCCCCAAATATTACAGATAGATCTTCATGTACAGCAGTGCTAGAGTCATCGATAAGGCCCCAATCCCTGTTAGACTGCTTTTTACCCATAGATCTCTCTGAGCTAACTTCAATTATTACCTCATCTAAACCAACAACCTGTCTGCTAGACCCTATTCCAACTAAGCTGCTCAAGGAAGCTTTACCCTTAATAGATACATTCATATTAGATATCATTAATCTATCTTTAGAAACAGGCTATGTACCACAGGCCTATAAGGTAGCTGTAATTAAACCATTACTTAAAAAACCCTGTCTTGACCCAGGTGTTTTAGCCAATTACAGACCAATATCTAATCTCCCCTTTATTTTTAAAATAATTGAAAAAGTAGTCGCAAAACAATTATGTGATCACCTTCATAGGAATAATTTGTATGAAGGCTTTCAGTCAGGATTTAGAGTTCATCATAGTACAGAAACAGCACTGGTAAAAGTCACCAACGATCTTCTCATGGCCTCAGATACTGGACTCATCTCTATACTTGTTCTGTTAGATCTTAGTGCTGCATTTGATACCATTGATCATAACATTTTATTACAGAGACTGGAACATGAAATTGGAATTACAGGAACTGCACTAGGTTGGTTAAAATCTTATCTGTCTGATAGATTTCAATTTGTTCATGTTAATGATGAATCCTCCATGCACACAAAGGTTAGCTATGGAGTTCCACAAGGCTCTGTGTTAGGACCAATACTTTTTACTTTATATATGTCTCCTTTAGGCAACATTATTAGAAAACACTCCATAAATTTCCACTTTTATGCTGATGATACCCAGCTATATTTATCTATGGAACCAGATGAAAATAATCAGTTAATAAACCTTCAAGCCTACAAGACATAAACCCCACAATTTTTTACTTCTAAACTCAGATAAAACTGAAGTCATAGTATTTGGGCCAAAAAATCTCAGAGACATGATGTCCAACCATATCGTTTCTCTAGATGGCATAAGTCTGGCCTCCAGTACTACTGCAAGGAACCTTGGAGTTATTTTTGACCAGGATTTGTCCTTTAACTCACATATAAAACAAATCTCTAGAACAGCCTTCTTCCACCTACGGAACATTGCCAAAATTAGGAGGATCCTGTCTCAAAGTGATGCCGAAAAACTGGTCCATGCATTTGTTACCTCTAGGTTGGACTACTGTAATTCCCTACTTTCAGGATGCCCCACTAACTCCCTAAAGAGCCTGCAATTAATCCAAAATGCTGCAGCAAGAGTGCTGACTGGAACTAGCAAGAGAGATCATATTTCACCTTCACTAGCTTCTCTCCATTGGCTTCCCATTAAATCTAGAATAGAATTTAAAACCCTGCTTCTTACATATAAAGCTCTGACTGGTCAGGCTCCATCATATATAGAAGACCTCATAGCACCATATCATCCCAGTAGACCACTTTGCTCTCAGAATGCAGGTCTACTTGTGGTTCCCAGAATTTCCAAAAGTAGAATGGGAGGTAGAGCCTTTAGGTATCAAGCTCCTCTCCTGTGGAACCAGCTCCCAGTTCAGATTCGGGAAGCAGACACCCTCTCTACTTTTAAGTCTAGGCTTAAAACCTTCCTCTTTAATAAAGCTTATAGTTATAGTTATGCTGCTATAGGCTTAGACTGCTGGGGGACCCACCCCCGATGCACTGAGCTCCTTTCCTCCTCTTGTCCCTCTCTCCTCTCCTCTCACCCCACAATTTTCACCACTGTATGACATTAACTCTGTGTTTTCTCCCGTAGTAGTCTTTGTCCTTCTCTGTCCCCCTATCTCTGTCCCTTTCTGGAGGTGTCACTGGGCTTTGAAGCTGTGTGTTTTCCAGTGTGCAGCTACTGGTTCTACCAACCTGTTTTGTTGTTGCTGTTTTCTTATCTCTCTTCACTTTCCACTCACCCCAACTGGTCAAAGCAGATAGTCGCCCACCCTGAGCCTGGTTCTGCTGGAGGTTTCTGCCATTAAAGGGAGTTTTTCCTCTCCACTATTGCCTAGGGCTTGTTCAAGGGGGAATTGTTGGGTTTTCTCTATACATCTTTATAGTCTGCACTTCATTTGGGTTGTGAATTGGTGCTATTTAGGTCAGGAGAGCAGTAGGTGCCATATTTACGGTAGCTCATGTGTAGCTCTCAATGTCAACGCAATAGACCAGAGAAAGATTTGTTTTATATCTTACTGTAGCTAAAAAAAAAACAAAACCAGTGCCTACTTGAAGAAATGCCCTCCAACTGCCTCCTGGCTGTAGGAGATGTGCTGGTAACTTCTTTGATGAGGTTTAAGATGGTGCTCTGTTTTGTATGGCATACTATTATGCTCTACATTTTGCTATTCTGCTTTCAGTCATACAATACATACAATCCACGAGCAAGACCTCACACCATCTTATAAGTGGGACCAGGCTAATTGAAAAACTTCTTGACCAATAGCTGTAACCCACAGTTTGAATGGCCAAAAGTAGGCAATGATAGTTCCATCTGTTAGGGTCACTTTAGACATTCGGGGATCTTTATTGCCTGTTTGTGTGTTGTTGTTTGCGTGCTATTTTCTACATTCTTTCTCATCTGTTATTGCTATTATTCAGTTATTATCTTATTTTCTTTCTTCAGTGTCATATCTGTAGATGATGATGTGTAGCACGATCTTGTTTGCTACAATCCACCATTAATTCCTGATTCGAAGGCAAGGTATATTAGTCAATTTTGATCTTAAGAAGCAGTCGTTAACCAGATTTTTAGATCCAATCATTTATTTTTGCCTTACTGTAAAGCGAGACCTCTGTACACAGGAGTTGCATATTTTGTCCTGGCTATAACCTGCTATGTATTCTCCTTCTAATGTACTAGGCTGTCAAAGTTTGCTAATAAAAATAGAAATTAAACTTTTAATGAAAGGGTTGTTTTCATTTTTAGTTAAAGTAGATGATGTCCTATGTAGATTGTCAGCATTGTAGAGCTTAAAATAAGATAATATAAACTTATACTAACAAATGCAAAATGCAATATTTACAGGTCAATGAAAACTCAGTTAAGCTTAACAATAATTAAGAAACACTTTTCAATTTTATTTCAAGAAGACAGTCATAAATCTTCTTGAAATAAGATAAATAATTCAAACTCACTTAAAATAAGTTAAACGCATCCTAAATGGAGATGCTGATATTTTTAAAGAAGCCACTTTTAAGTAAAAAAAAAAAAAATTCTAATCATTTTTTTCTAATTATTATGCAAATATTTGTAAAGCATAGCTTTAAATGAGGTTTTCTGGGTAATTTTAACATTAGCTTTTTCTAATTATCACATCTCATTTAAAGAAATCTTACCAAGCGAATTTTCACATTTTACTCAGCAGTTTTTTTTCACACATTAGAAAAAAGAACATTCTTGTAATTTTTTTTTTTTCGTATTTTTTAATTTCCTTTTTTTCTAGTGCAGTGTACTAAAACATGTCCTTGATATAGAATTTTTTTCTCTTTGTATAACCACATAGGCCAGCTTCATAGCAGTGTGAGTGTGTGTATGTGTGTGTTTGATTGTGTTAATGGGTGAATGAGAAGCAGTTTCAAGCACTTTAGATACCAGCCGTTCTGTGTGGAGTTTGTATGTTCTGCCCATGCTTGTGTAGGTACTTCAGTTTCCTTCCACAGTTGTTGGGTTAATTGGTGATTGTAAAATTGCCCCTAGGTGTGAATGTAAGTTTGAATGGTTAGTTGTTTGTAAATGTCTCTCTGCTCCTCTGAGGCTCTGGTAACCTGTCCAGGGTGTACCTCACCTCTTGCCAAATGACAGCCCTGTTAATCGTTAGAATATTTTTTACTTCAAAGGAATAAAAGAGAAAAAGTACAAAAAATACATTAAAAAAATGTATATAGTCATGGCCAAAAATACTGGCACACTTCTTAATGCTCTCAGTAAATGTTTTGGCATTCACCTGCTTATTGTTTGTTTGCACTGGAACAACACAAAAAAAAAAAAAACAGAAGAAAAGATATAATTGATACAGATCTGATACAATTCCTGGGTAATAATCAGGGTAAGACACCATCAGCTTTAGTAGTTTTTATATAATATTTTAAAATAATTTTTGTGTCAGTATTTTACTATGAAGCCAATCTTTGTGCTGTACTTATGCAGAGCTTAAAAACATAAAAGCAGATTTTGCAGTATTTTGGCTATTATTGGCCTCATTAAACCACCCAGTCTGTTGTCATCATCTTTCATTTCACTTCATTTTACATCATCCGTATAGTTCACATGTAAGAATCTGCTGTAGTGTTTGTGCACATTTGAAAAAGAGAGGCAATATGTGGAAGAAGATAGAAAAACAACACAATTTATCCCTTCACCACCTTGAGGGCAAAGGCCATGAAGGAGATAAAGAAGGCACACCTGTAAGCAGGAGAAGGGAAATCATTAAGTTGAGCAGCATGGAGGAGAAGAGAATTCAGTTTCTGGACCTTGTTCCTCAAGAAAAAAAATTAGCACATAACTACACAAAATTAAAGGAAGCATTAACTGATATTGAGCCCGTCCTGAAATCCCCTATCATCTCCACTTGAGAGTGTTGACCTCCAGATGTTAATGCTGCACCACCACACCAGACGGTTCATTTCACTCCTGTAGGCCAACTCGTCTCCATCAGATATGAGGCCGATGAGGGTGGTGTCATCTGCGAAGTTCAGGAGTTTGACAGACTGGTGTCCAGATGTGCAGCTGTTGGTTTACAGGGAGAATAACACAGGAGATCCCTTGGGGGGATCCAGTGCTAATGGTCACTGAGTCAGACATGCTTCCCCAGCCTCACGATCTGCCATCTGCCGTCTGTCAGGAAATCTGTAATCGACCTGCACATGGAGTCAGGCACATGCAGCCTTGAGATTTTGTCTTGGAGCAGAGCTGGAATTATTGTATTGAAAGCAGAGCTGAAGTCCACAAACCACCCTTTTAGGGGCTGCTACAATGGCCGGTCCCCTTTTGACGTGTTAAAAATTCAATTCAATTCAATTCAACTTTATTTATATAGCGCCAATTTACAACAAAGTCATCTCAAGGCACTTTACAGAATAAAGTCCAGACTATACAAGTATGTAGAAGTAACCAAACAAATCCCCCTTGAGCAAGCCCTAGGCAACAGTGGAGAGGAAAAACTCCCTTTAATGGGAGAAACCTCCAGCAGAACCAGGCTCAGGGTGGGCGCCATCTGCCTTGACCGGTTGGGGTGAGTGGAAAGTGGAGAAAGAAAATAAAAGAGCAACGAAAAGCAACAACAAAACAACAACAAAAAGCAACAACAACAAAAAAAAGCAACAACAAAGCATTGTACAGGTTGTAGGACACAGAATTAATGGCATACAGTGGTGACAAATAAATGTATAGAGAAAAGCTAGTTAGGGTTGAGTGAGGATTATTAACTATAAGCTTTATCAAAAAGGAAAGTTTTAAGCCTAGTCTTAAAAGTAGAGAGGGTGTCTGCTCCCCGAATTTGGATTGGAAGCTGGTTCCACAGGAGAGGAGCTTGATAGCTAAAGGCTCTGCCTCCCATTCTACTTTTGCAAACTCTGGGAACCACAAGTAGGCCAGTATTTTGGGATCGAAGTGGTCTAATCGGGCGATACAGGACTATGAGATCTTTTAAATATGATGGAGCTTGACCATTAAGAGCTTTGTATGTAAGAAGCAGGGTTTTGAACTCTATTCTAAATTTCATGGGAAGCCAATGAAGAGAAGCTAGTGAAGGTGAAATATGATCTCTCTTTCCTAATCCAGTCAGCACTCTTGCTGCAGCATTTTGGATTAATTGAAGGCTTTTTAGAGAGTTATTAGGACACCCCAGAAGTATAGAATTACAGTAGTCCAACCTAGAAGTAACAAACGCATGGACCAGTTTTTCGGCATCACTTTGAGACAGGATGCTTCTAATTTTAGCAATGTTCCGTAGGTGGAAGAAGGCTGTTCTAGAGATTTGTCTTATATGTGACGTAAACGCCAAATCTTGGTCAAAGATAACTCCAAGGTTCCTCACCGTAGTACTAGAGGCCAAAGTTATGTCATCTAAAGTAAGTATATTGTTAGACAGCATATTTCTCATGTTTTTAGGCCCAAAGAGGATGATTTCAGTTTTGTCTGAATTTAGAAGTAGGAAATTGTAGGACATCCAGGTCTTTATGTCTTTTAGACATGCTTCAAGTTTGACTAATTGGTTAGAATCTTCTGGTTTCACAAATAAATAGAGCTGGGTATCATCTGCATAGCAGTGGAAGTTTATGGAATGTTTCCTAATAATTTTGCCTAAAGGTGACATGTACAGATTAAAAAGTATTGGTCCTAACACAGAGCCCTGTGGAACTCCATAGCTGACTTTGGTGCATAAAGAAGAGTCATCATTACCATGAACAAGTTGGAATCTGTCTGAGAGATAAGATTTAAACCAATGTAATGTGGTTCCTTTAATCCCAAATCCATGTTCTAGTCTCTGTAATAAAATGTTGTGGTCAATGGTGTCAAATGCGGCACTAAGGTCTAGTAAGACGAGTACAGACACAAGTCCATTATCTGAAGCCAGGAGAAGATCATTGGAGACTTTTACCAGTGCTGTTTCTGTACTGTGATGAACTCTATATCCTGACTGAAAGTCTTCATACAAATTATTCCTGTAAAGGTGATCACATAATTGTTTTGCAACTACTTTTTCAAGGATTTTAGAAATAAACGGGAGATTTGATATTGGTCTATAGTTGGCTAAATCACCTGGATCAAGACAAGGTTTTTTAAGTAATGGTTTGATTACAGCAACTTTATAGGCCTTTGGTACATAGCCAGTTTCTAAAGATAGGTTAATCAAATCTAATATGAAAGTGTCTATTAAAGGTAGAACAGCTTTAAGCAATTTGGTTGGAACAGGGTCTAAAAGACATGTTGTTAGTTTTGAGGAGGCGATAGTTGAACTTAGCTCAGTGAGATCTATGAGTGTAAAGCAGTCTAAGATGGATTGGGGCCTTATTGAGGATTCTATAGCTGTTGTACATTTAGCCGTAATATTTGTAGGGAGGATCTGGTGAATCTTTTCCCTAATGGCTACAATTTTACTAGTAAAGAAAGTCATGAAGTCATTGCTGCTCAAAGTTAAGGGAATACTAGGCTCAGCAGAACTATGGCTCTTAGTCAGCCTGGCTACAGTGCTGAACAGAAACCGGGGGTTGTTCTTGTTTTCCTCTATTAATGCGGAATAATATGCTGTTGTGGCATCACGGAGAGCTTTTTTGTATGTTTTTAAACTGTTTTTCCAGGCTAACCGGGATTCTTCTAAATTAGTGGAACGCCACTTCCTCTCTAATTTTCGTGTTGCCTGTTTTAAGCTGTGCATTTGTGAATTGTACCATGGAGGTCGGCTCCTCTGATTCACTGCCTTCTTTTTTAGAGGGGCAACTGTATCTAGTATCCTACGCAGTGAGGCGGCGGAATCGTCAACTAAATAATCAATTTGCACAGGAGTAAGATGGCTACTCACCATAGTATTGACACATGGTGGTGAAAAAGATGAAGAAATAATTTCTTTAAATGTATTCACAGCATTTTCAGATAAACATCTGCTGTAGTGGAATTTTTTCCTAACTGCTGTATAGTCGGTTATTGTAAATTCAAATGTTATTAGAAAATGGTCAGACAGAAGAGAATTATGAGGAAATACTATTAAATTATCAGTTTCAATGCCATATGTAAGTACAAGGTCCAAGGTGTGACTAAAAATGTCTGTAAACACCGGAGACCACTGATTGGCACAGGGCTTCAGGGTGGAGGGGGAGAGAGACTTCGGCCCTGTGGCTTTCTGAGGAGGTTCAGCCATTTGAACAGTCTATTCACATCTCTGTCTTTGATGGTGATAAGTGTGAGGCGCAGAGGGAAGGAGGACACTGAGGTGTAGTGTGGCAGTGGAGTGGGGGCTGCTGCTGATCAGTCTCCCATTGTCTTTCAAAGTGGCAGTAGAACTCATTCAGGCTGTTGGCCAGGTGCCAGAATGGGGGGATATAGCCCTGTAGTTTGTGATTGCGTTTAGCCCTTTCTGACCATCTGACCATGCGCTGATTTAGCTCTGCTCACCTCCTTGCAATATCTGTAACTGTCTTTCTCTCCACTTCTGAATGCTGCCTCTTCCTATGACACAGCAAGTTTGCAGAGTTTTCTGACTACCATGATATAGTCAGACTGGCTCAGTGCAGTGCAAGGAATGTCATGATAAGTACCACTGATGATGGTGTAGCAGTGGTCTAGTACATTCTTCTCTCTGGTTGGGCACCTAATAAATTGTTTGTATTTGGGGAGTTTGTGAGAGAGGCTACCTTTGTAAAAGTATCTCATCAGCCAGCATGCGGTCCGCCTCGTGCATGTTGCCTTGCAGCGGAATGTAAACACAGACGAGAATGAATGAGGAGAACTCACAGGGTGAATAAAAAGGTTTGAAATAATGATGAAGGCCGGGCACACCTGAGCGTGTAGAGCCACCAGTAGAGCTCACCAAAACACAGAGGCTGCCATCCGAGGCGCCATCTTATAATGTTCCCCTTTAAGAGTGGCGGTGGTGTATGAACTAGCTAATGGAAATCCTTGGGCTGGAAATGAGCTGATGGCTTGAGTGGGCTGCATAAATGGTTACCTGTCTACCCTGCTTTTGGTAGACAGGTTAAAAAATGTCTATAAATAAATGTAGGTTTCTATCTCCTCCCCATATGTCATATTTTTGGATTTTCTTGGTTGTACTTCTACAGCAGCTAAGGATAGACTTAATGACATTTTCCCAACTCAAGTCTTCGAAGATGGTTGACCCCATAAATCTGAAGGGGTTCTACAGTTGTCACAGGACTATATAATATAGCCCTGATATGTTAGGATGACGCAGTGTGGAAGGGCACCTCCTGAAATCCACTGTCTGTGAGGGTTTCTCATTCATGACCCAAAGGCATAAACAGAAATTTATTTGAAAGTTTAATATAAATAACTCCAAAAGTGGGTACAAGGATGTTGGACAAAAGAGCATGAAAACTATGCCTAGAGAGACGCATGAACACAACTATGGGTAAAATATTGTAACAGAACTCCACCATGGCTGAAAGTTATGTAAAAAAGAAGTTTGGCATATAAAACCTGAAAAAAACAAAGTAACTGAGATAGCAAAAGGAATCCAGGAAATCCTCCCAAATACAAAGCAATCTAGTCTAATCTAGTCTCCGTAATCCGTAAAATGATGATGTCCCCATGTATATTGTATGTGATCTCTTCCTTATGGCTGGTCACATACTATTGTTCTATGTCACTGTTTAGCCTTTATTCATATATCCTTATGTGCTGGATAAGATTTAAAATTTCTTTGGACCATGAAATTTGGTCTCATATTACCGGGGAAATTATTAAAACTCTGTTGTCCAGTGTCAAGGAAACAAGATCACAGGACAGGTAGTCTAACAAGATGCACATCTGGATGAGTGAAACAAGGTCTAAGATCACAACCTATGATTTTTTTTGGTGTGAATCCAGTGCAGCTGGGTTCTAATTTGGACTGCCAGTCCGGTCAACAGCAGCACTTGAGTTGGCGATCTATATCTTGGTTCTCAAGTTACCGATTTTAAAGTGCAGAGCAAAACATGGTCACCAGGCTGCACAATATGTATTGGCTCTTCAGCCAGCAACAGGAAAAAGGAAGAGACTGTATAACCTCCTGAGAATACTTAAAACAAAAGAGAACAAAAATTTAACATTTTCATGTTGCATTTGTTGTAACCGGGTACATTGGATGCTGTTTTTTTCCTTCATAACTGCTCCTGCAAAGTCTAAAGCCAATTCATCTGCCTAGATGGATATGTATTCATTTATCTTTACTTTAATTGTTTGATTCTTGCGATCTACTTGTCCCACACTTTGAGCATGATATGAAATATGAAAATTCAAATAAATACCCAGCTCAGTTGGTAAAGGCAGTCGTCCATGGACCACAGGGTCAGTGGTTTGATCCCCAGCCACGACTATATGTCGAAGTGTCTCTGGGCAAGACGCTGAACCCCTAACAGCCCATTCCCCTCCCCAGCTGTGCAGTTCCGGTCCAAGCTCGGTAGAAATTAGGGAGGGCTGCGTCAGGAAGGGCATCCGGCGTAAAAACTGTGCCAAATCAACATGCGGACAATGATCCGCTGTGGCGACCATGAACTCACGGGATAAGCCAACAGGAAAAAAAAAAACCTAAAGTAAATGCCAAAAATTTATTTTGCTGTAAAAGGAGTGACTTTGTGAGAATGAAAACCCTTGGGCATTCCAAATCTCAAGATCATATGTTCCATTAACATTTAAAAGGGTTTAGCTATTTATCTTTCTAGCAGGAAAAGCCTTAGGGCAAAATCAGTAATTGAAAGGCTAATCCTCCACCCTTTGGCATGAGTGAGAAGTAAGTCTGTAGCTAATGAAATGCCCCATTACGTGCTAGAAAATAGTCATGCTTTGGCACCTTAAATTTTGACTACATTCAGAACAGATGAGACAGCGGTTAATACCTTGTCTGACCTGATGTTCTAGTCCTATAGTGAGATATGATCTGCTACAAACTTATAATTGTATAACTGTTTCTTTTTCCATAGCTTCACTTCAGTTGATAGGTCCTGGTCTTGAAACAAAATAAGTTTGTTAGTAGTGAAAAAGGACTAGGGACTAGGAACAGACAGCAAAGCAACATTCCACCCAGATGCAAAAGAAGTATGCAGTGCAGCATTGTTACCATACTCATCAGCTAAATGATTCCCTCTTGCTACATCTGTATCTGCTTTAGAGTGAGCTGGACATTTTAACAATTGCAATTTCTGATAATAACAGAGAACTCAACAGTTCTTTAATCAGTTCGATGTCTTGTATTGGCTTTGATAATACCATACTTTTGAAATGACATGTGCAGTACAAAATGCTAATTTAGAATCACCATAAATTGTCGCTGCTTTTTAGCAATTTGACAAGCTTAAGTTGTCATGGAAAAAATACAAGGCAAGTTAATTGGCAAAGGCAGTTTACAAATAATATTTTAGTTAAGGTTTATTTGACAAAAGAGAAACAGCCGAGCAGATCATTCGAGTGGGTCAATCAGATTGACAAGGCTTACTGGTTGTGTTTGGCCTTTTACGTTCAATACGGTCAATACAAAGGAACCTTACAGAACATACATCCAGATGAATACATAGTGCTCAAGAGTCTAATTAGCAGGTACTTCTGTCTTAGGTCAGAAGGTGGAGACTTCTTACGTCTAAGGTGGAGACTTCTTACGTCTTTCCTGGTGGAACAGTATGTCTGTCAGCCCCCTGAGGAAGCAATGGTCTAAAGACAATGCAGACAGAAGGTCTACCCGAGGTGTAAAAGCAGAGTTCAAAAGATGCATTTGATCATCATAAACAGGCTTGTTGTATTTGTAGGAAATTTTTCTCACTCTAGTGAAGGCTATAAGCTCAGCAGCTTGAGCTGAAGTTAGTGGGACATTATATACATTATATAATATATATGCGCACAGCCATCGCAATACAAAACAAAATAACTCTTATCAAGTTGAGTTAGTTTGTTTGTTGCAAATTAGCTCTAAAACTACCTGTTGAGTTCGGTAAATCTAGACAATCATGCTCAATGTTCATATCTTTCTGATCCCCATGCAATACAGTTTTAGGTGTATAATAGGATTAATATGTGTTGCTGTAGAAATGGTAAAATTTTGGGTCATGCCTTGTACTTGTCATATATTGTGTGATAATATTATGCAAATATATTATTTACATGATATGTATGAAAAACCCATAAATGTGCTAAAATTGTAGTTTGTGCTTTTTCACAGACTGTGTGTGTGGGAGGGGTATTAAGGAGCCTGACGGCTTGTGGATAGATGCTGACTGAGGTGTCTTGTTTGTGCTTTCACCCTCCCTGAAAGCAGGAGTGTGAAGAGACCATGTTGTGGGTGTGTATTGTCTTTAATGATGTTGTGGGCCCTCCTTATGACCCTGGTGGTGTAAATGTCTCGTGGTGGTAGGAAGACTGCTCCACAGATGTGCAGTTTTAAAACACGTTTGAATACCTTCTTGTCCCTAGCAGTGTAGTCTCCATACCACACTATGATGGAGCAGATGTACAGTGGAGCAGTCTCCACTGTACATCCGTAAAAGCTGCCAGGGATTTTGGTTGACATCCCAGTCAAAGTAGTACAGAGTCTGCTGGGCTTTCTTTAGGATCTTGTGGCCGTTCTGAGACCAGGTGAGATCTTAGCAGATGTGGGTTCCAAGGAATTGAAAGGTTTTCACCTTCTCCACCTCTGTCTCTCTCACCGATGTGTAGTGGTGCTGGCTATTCCTTACTCCTCCTCCCCGGATCACTGATCATCTCCTTGGTCTTGTCAGCATTTAAGGAGAGGTTGTTCTCCAGACACCAAGACACCAGTTCTGCCACCTGCTGTCAGTATGCAGCTTCTGCTCAACCATGGATCGACCCAATGACTGTGGTGTCATCCACAAACTTTATATTGGTGGTGTCAGTCTGGGCAGATACACAGTCATGGGTGAAGAGGATGTACAGCACACATCTCTATGGGTTCCCTGTAGTGAACAAATAGCATTCTCACATATGTATCCTTGTTTTCAAGATGAGTGAGGGCTGTGTGGATGACAGAATTGACAGCATCGTCAGTGGAACGGTTCTAATGTTAAACAAATTGCAGTTGTTCAGGGGTGTCTAGGATCGACTTTTTGATATAGGACCATAAAAACACTTCATCACAACTTGGGTTGAGTGCAACAGGCTGATGGTCATTTATACAGGTAACAGTCTTTTTGTTTGGTACGGTAGTGGATTTGAAACAGGTGGGCACAGAGGACTTAGGGAGAGACAAACTGAAGATGTCTGTAAGTAAGTCGGCAGACGACCAAACCCTGAGTACATGCCCAGGGATTTTGTCAGGCCCAGCTGCTTTTGGTGGCTTTACTCTCCTCAGAGCAGTGCGAACCTCCAGTAATGTCACACCACTCACTGTATCTTCTATGCCCTCCATGGTCAAAGCCCCTCTCTGATGGTTGTTGTTGAAGGCTTCAAACAGGGCATAGATTTTTTTAATTTATCTGGAAGTGTGGTTTGGCTAGGTGTTGTTTCCAAGCTCCTCTGCCGTTGGTCTGTGATGTGAAAAACAGACATGAATTCCCTTGGGTCTGCATTGCAGCAATAATAGTTCCACATCAGCTGAACAGTGCTTTCCAGCAGCCTTCCCTGAGACCACTGTAAGGTCTCCGCAATAAATAGAGTGTGGGTTGAGCAGGAATGCTGAATCTGGTGTTCTGTCCAAAAGCAATGTTTGCGTAAAAGTAAATGCACAACATTGCATTGTCTCACGCTAAGTTGTTGCTCTGGTTCTCAGCTAATCCATCTTGTTCTTAACGCAGGAGAAAATCTGTGTACAAGATAATGACAAACTTTGCCGAGGTTGAGACCTTCCCCCTTACTGTATCTTATAGTTAATGCATGAACTGGATATTTAAAATAAACTCTGGTAGTAGTTTATACATAAAATCAGGTTGATGTCGGAAGAGCTAAACAAACACAGACACGGTGGGTGCCATCTTTAAACTTAATATTTAGATTTAACAACAAATGGCTAAGGGATGGCTTAAAGGTTGTCATCAAATTTTCATCTTTTTTTTTTTAACTCTATTTGCTCAGTATTGTCTAACTTATGTGTTTTTGGCATCAATGGAAATTTTCTATCTTAATGAACCTAACATATCATAGACCAATGCATTAATATTGAAGTCCACCAATTTATAATCCCATTGGATTTTTCAAAGGTGGATGCACATCTTGTCTGCTGGGTGGGATTTCAGTCAGTGCTAAATGTTTATCCATAACTTTATCATTAATTCAAAATTACTTTTTGTATTTTTATGTGCAAACATAGTTTTTTTGTTATAACTGACATGCCATAAGATTATCTGATAGTTTCATTGAGTTTCATTGTCAAGTGTCTTTTCTGCATTTAAGTCCACAATGAGGTCTTTCACTCCTGACATCATGAGAGCTGAGAGGGCAGGTGTAGTGTCAGCTGCCCTATAGTGTTCTATCTGGGCAAGGTGTGGTGACAGGTGAGTGTACAGGGACGATCACATTAGCTGCTTTCTCCTCTGTAGTGTAGCATGTTTCTTCTCCTTAAGTCTCTTTAGTGGAGACCTTATGGAGAAGAGATTTAGTACTTCACCTGGACTTCAACTTCATGGTCATAATGTGGTCTCTCATCACTCTACTACTCAAGGTGCCACACTTTTCTTGATAGCTGGCAAAGCTGTAATATGGACCCTAGTGGTAATGACTTTCTTAAAAGAGACTGTAGAAGGCCAATTGCAAAATATATAACTAAAAAGAACAAGTGGGTGACAATGTTTTATATACCTTTAGTTAAGTACACAAGAAAAACCCATTAGTTTGAACATATTTTGCATAATGCAGCCCCTTGCAGTGTTTCACGTGCTGAAAAATAATTTATAAAATAATTTATAAAACGTACAGTTGTAAATCAGTACAAATCTTCCTTTTTTAGGCTGAGGTACCTATTCCTGCTTTAAGTCACATTACAAAGCTGTTGCTGCCATCTACTGGTGAAAACACTTACTGCGAAAACTGTTGCTGCCGTTTTTTACAGTTTTAAACTCTAAGCAACTAAGATAATAAATCCTGAACAAACAAAGTAAATTAATAATCATTGTGGCCAAAGAGTGAAGAATTTCCACACTTCTACAACAGCACTACAACACAGTGGTCGTGTGAAGTCAACACAGTTTCATCTTAAATAAAAAGAAATAATCTTAAATCGAATACATGGAGATTATTAATGCAATAATTTACACTGTCCTTAATAATTACACTGCAAATGTATGTATGGATATACCTAAAAGAATAGTATAAGAAACACATTGTAGGATAAACCCAAAATAATTACTGAAAAAAATGTATCTAGCTTACCTTTGCTGAGTTGACTGATATGTAGGCAGCGTGCTGATTTGCACATCTTTTAACCTGCATATGGAAAACTGTCCCTGGGCATCCAGTGGTTTACAGTATAATATTAAACTCACACACTGAAAAAGTTATGTACAGAAGAGCAGGTCAGTGACCTGGGTGAATCATTATTAGTAAAGCTAGTTGCTGGCATTTGAATGCTAGAATTTAGTTGCATATCCATTGCATTGCTGAGTTGGCGGCCTCAGAGTATCCACCACTGTGCTCTCTCAGGGACTAAATCAGGGACTGTTTACATCCTTCCTGATGCTAATGTTAGCATTACTCTGGACCTCTTGCTAGCCACTGTAAACAAACTGCACAGAGCCAATCGTGATTGCACATATTCCACCTCTTTGAACTATTATCATCAGGCAGACAATTCAGGGCTGACCAAATTTGCACCACCAGGCTCAGAAACTTTCTATCCCACAGCTATTGCCACATTAAACAAATATTTGTGTAATGCTGGTCGCGTGTCTTATATGTTTCTTTTTATTGTCCAAATGTGCCAACTGAGTACCTCCACTAATTTTGTTGTATGGCATCATACAATGAATATAAAAGATTCTGATTCTGCCAAAAACTGACTACAGCTATGAACAGTGAACTTGATATAGATGTCTGATGAGCGGATGTTTGGTTAAAACACAATAAATAAAACTCACAATAACAGATTCATTCATGACCATGCACTTACTGCAGTATATTTGTTTTTCTATTCTTCTTGTTATTGAATGCACTGCAATAAAAACAACCATGTTGTTCCTTCTAATACATATTGAAATGTTTATGGTTCACAATATTCCAAAAATGATTTTGTTAAATAACACTAAACCAAACTGAGCAAACAACCACTGTGTTGTGTCAACAAAAACAAAGCAGACAGCAAATTATAATACTATCAAAACTGTGAGTAAAAAGGTAGAAAGTAAAACGGTAGAAATTGAGTGAAAAAAAGAGAAAGTGATCAATATGAGGATGTGATGTAATTAGCAAGAGACAGAAAGAGAGAGAGATGAAGGTAAAACAGAAACTGATAAATCAGTTGTCTGACAGAGTTTTAGTCAGTAGCTGTCAGGGCTGCAGCTTCTCCTCCTCCTCTCTCTTAGGATGGAGGATCAGAACAGAGCAGAGCTCTGCTTTCCACAACTCCTCAATGCCTCCTGCAGGAAACCAAATATCACCCACTCTAAAGCTGCCGTCCTGTATTTTCTGTTGTTGTTAATCTTCTCTGTGTTCACTGTGACTCTCAACCTGCTCGTCATCATCTCAGTCTCCCACTTCAGGCAAAGAAACTCAGCAAAATTTACAATTGATTCTTTTTATAAGTGTGAACATTCTGATTTACAAGAAAATGTTACTTAGAGTTAATAATATAATTTGGGAAAACAGATCATTAGATATAATAATAGTAAATAACTTCACATCTTGACACCAGACGTATTTTCTGCTTTGCTGACAATGTTTTTGAATGTTAAATGTCCAGATGTGCCACATGTAAGACATATCACTTTACATTAATGTCTGATATTACATTACGTGTCTTTGTCTCCCTGCAGGCAGCTGCAAACATCCACCAACCTCCTCATCCTCTCTCTGGCTGTGTCAGACTTTCTCCAGGGGCTTGTGACACTGGTAGAAGTTCATCGACAAACAGCTTGTTGGTTTCTTGGTGACATCATGTGTTCTCTATACGTTTCTGTGAACTCAATCATTTGTGGTGCCTCAATAGGAAACATGATTCTTATATCAGTCGACCGCTATGTGGCTATTTGTGACCCTCTGCATTATTCCACCAGACTCACTGTTAAAAGAGTTAAATTCTGTGTTTGTATGTGTTGGATCTGTTCTGTTCTCTACAATGTTCTCATTTTAAAGGACTTCTTGACTCAACCTGGCAACTATCGGCCCTGCTTTGGAAAGTGTGGGGGGGGCACTGACAACATTTCAGGAATAGTTGATAATGTTTTATCATCTATTGCTCCAGTTACTGTGATGATAATTCTGTATATGAGAGTGTTTGTGACGGCTGTGTCTCAGGCTCGTGCCATGCGCTCTCATGTTGCAGCCGTCACACTCCAGCATTCAGGGACTGTAATGACTAAGAAATCTGAGCTGAAAGCAGCCAGGACTCTGGGTGTTGTTGTACTTGTGTTCTTACTGTGTTTCTGCCCATATTTCTCTTGCACTTTTGTACCAGCTCACTCTGTTGGTGGTTTACTTACACGTGTTGGCTTCTTTATGTTACATATCAACCCTTGTCTGAACCCTGTGATCTACGCCTTGTTCTATCCCTGGTTTAGAAAAGCTATCAGACTCATTTTCTCTCTTCAGATACTGCAGCCTGGCTCCCGTGAGACCAACATGCTGTAAACAGAGACTGTGCAGTGACTGAAATGTGATCTGTTCTATGGACAAAGAAATTCATTTGTTCATGTTCGTCAGTGAGTGAATTCAAAAATCCAAACAGTGAAAATGTGCAGTTCATAAAGTTGTTACTGTCAGATAGTCAGATTTTCTCCTGATTGAAGTGATGCTTCTTTATTTCCAGTGATGGTGCTTATTATCTGTAACCAGTTATACACACTCCCTGCTGCAGATATCTAACCTGTGTATTTCCAGTCTGAGTCTGTCTTGTTTCTCATTCAGCTTCTGGTTACACAGAGTAAAACAGTTTTTTCCTCCGTGTCTGTTTTCGCAAGCACCACACAGTGACTTCTGTTACACAGAACTAAATAAGGAGTAAACTTTGATAAATGTGGTACAATTTACATTCTGTCTCTCTTCCTTAAATGTGCACAAACACTCCAGATCCTTACATCTGAATTATATTGAAGATATAATGAAGTGAAGTGGAAGCAGATGGTCACAGACTAGGTGGATAAATTTTGTTCAATAATAGTCCCAACAGGGACAGGAATTCAAAAGACAGATGAAATAGAGGAGGAGACTGAGAATTAGTTAGGTAGTTTGTTGGTCAGTCAATTCATTCACAGATTTTGGTTGGTTTGTTAATACAAGATCAAGTGTGTATCTTGTGTTCACTTGTATTACATTACTACAGTGTCTAAAATGCATGTTCGAGTCTCCAGTCTCTCTAGGATTGATTGGACCTTTTTTCTAAAGACAGCATATAATGCCATACATAACAGCTTTTGTAATGTATGTTGCATGTTTTGATGATGTGTTAAATTTCAAAGACAGACAAATCCTCCCGCCTATGATTCTCATGTTTTGAATAACTGTACTAGCAGCAGACAAGAAAAGACTAAATGCTCTATGGATTTGCTGTGTTTAAAGAAAGCACATCCTGCCCCCGTGCTTTGGTTAAGATGAGCTCTGTGTCTTGTTGTGGCTGTTGATGCATATAATATGGAATTTAAGTTTCTTTTTTAACAGGACACACCACCTGCCTTAGATGAACAGTCTATAGCAAACTTATCAGTCTACATCAGGTCTTTGACTCCTGATAAAGAGCAAAGCTTCATAACCTTGGCACAGCTGTGATAAAGCTCCTTATTTCCACAAGAGCTGAAGCTACCTAGCTCTGGTGTTTGCAGGGAAAGAAACAGTCTACTCCCCTCTTGCCAATCATCAAAAGCAGGAAGTTCAAAGAATCAAAAACAATATCATCATTCCATTTGTCAAATGCTCTGAGTAGCACAAACATGACAAATGTCTTCCACAATGCTCTTTAGCAGTCTTGAAGTCTGCTTTCATTGCTTGTTCACTTCCTGTTTCTTTATGCTGTACTGCGCCGTCGCTTCAAGGCACTAATTTTGCCTAAATATATAATTAATTTGAACAAGGATGTTCTTCCAAAACATCTAGCTAATGTTATTGTCATTTGCACTACTGGACTATTTACACATAACTTTTATGTTATGTTACCACAAAACTGCTCATTTGCACTGCCAACTATTTATTTACAGTCACTACTGCAGCTTACAAAACATGCAATAACTTACACTGCACTACTATCACTTTAAAGCCTCTGTTCATAATTTACTTGCACTATATCCATTGCACTACTGCCCACCATAACCTTATTTATTTATTATTGTTATATTCTTACTTCTGTTTATAGCTCATCACAGCCATGCATATCATTGTATTTATCCATTTTCCTTACATTTCTATTTATGTACATATCCATTTACAAAATACTGTACAATACTAACTTATTTATTTATGCAATAACTAGATATCCTGCTTTTGCTGCTATTGCACTTCTGGTTACACCTAAACTGCATTTCGTTGCATTGTTCTTATACATGTGTAATGACA
The DNA here is from genome assembly GCF_033026475.1 of Channa argus. Lineage (NCBI taxonomy): Eukaryota > Metazoa > Chordata > Actinopteri > Anabantiformes > Channidae > Channa > Channa argus. The sequence goes on from NC_090205.1 coordinate 1,687,464, forward strand.
ATAAAGTTGAATCTAATCTATCTAATCTACTTCCAGAGTTAACCTCGTGACTTCGGTCTGCTGGCTTAGCGGTTAGCTGTTAGCATTGGCTTCACTGTCTCATGTTTAGTTTTTCCTTGGCCTCCTTCAGCAACAGTGTACAACTGGGAAACAAGGCCCAAGGTTCATCACCAGCCAGTTCATGTTTCTAATTGATTTTCCCTACTCAGTGATGCACCTGCTGAGGAATGATGCGTTCGTGTCTCTTTCACATTGGTCGGGCTGCAAACCCCCAAATCATCAACATATTGTAAGAGAGCTGTACCTTTAGTAAGCTGTACAGGTTCGAAGCTTTTTCTGAGGGCTCTATTAAAGATTGTTGGAGCTTCATATAAACCTTGACAGAAACGAGTTAACGTATAATTTCTTCATTTAGACTGAAATTTGGCCATCAGGATGAATAGGCAGACTGAAATATGCATTTGTCCAGTCTACAACAGAAAACCACCATGGCGCTCTGAGTTGTCTAGCAGCATCCACTGGTCGTAAATTCTGTACAGCGCCACTCATTTTTGTCAGCTTTTTAAATTGGAAAAACAGATGTTCTTACAGGTGAATTGACATAATTCCCTAACTAACCTTCAAAAATGTTGGGAATTCTTCACTTTTTATTACTGAACGTGTAGCACCAGAATCTACAAGAAATGTAATCAATTTGCCCGTGCTATCAAATCATCTTGAGGCATTTTCTGAAAGGCTTGTGAATCATATTTTACATAAATGCAAACAAGATAACTGAATTAATGCAACCGCAAGGGGGCACAAGCCAGTGTCTTCTTTTGACAGTCCCAAGTCTGGATAAATGCAGAGGGTTGTGGCAGGAAGGGCATTCGACATAAAACACATGCCAAAGCAAACATGCAAATCTTGACAATGACTCCCATACCGGATCGGTCGGGGCCCAGGTTAACAACGACCGCCACCAGTGCTGTTGACCTACAGTGTACCGGTTGAAATTGGACTACTGTTGGTCAAAGACGAAGAAGAAGAGGAGGAAGGTGTGTTTGTACACACAGAGAGAAAAGGAAAGCTAAGAATGTAGCACTGACAGTAGGGACATTGAATGTTGGGACTATGACAGCGAAGGCTAGAGAGTTGATTGACATGATGCACAGAAGGAAGGTGGACATACAGTGGGTCCAGGAGACGAGGTGGAAAGGTAGCAAGGCTAGAAGCTTAGGAGCAGGGCTCAAGTTGTTCTACCATGGATCAGATAGAAGGAGTAGGAGCTATCCTGAAAGTGGAGTTTGTGAGGAACGTTCTAAAGGTGAATAGAGTATCAGACACGTTGATGAGTCTGAAGCTGGACATTGAAGGGATGATGTTCAATGTTGTTAGTGGTTATGCCCCACAAGTAGGATGTGAGTTAGAAGAGAAGGAGAAATTCTGGAGAAATGTGGATATTAAATATCAGATCTCTCTATTCTAAATCTCTGTTAGTAAACGACTTAATAAACGATCATCAAATTGATTTATTTTGTCTCACTGAAACTTGGTTGCAGCAGGAAGAATATGTCAGTTTAAATGAGTCATATTAATTATCATGTTCCTAGAGGCACAGGCCGAGGTGGAGGAGTAGCAGCAATCTTCCATTCTATAATAAAATATAATACGTATGGAATTGAAGTGGATATTTCAACAATATTTCCTCACAACTCTCTTCTGCCTGACCATTTTTTAAATAATATTTAATTTTACAATAACAAACTATATAGCAGTTAGGGAAAAATTCCACTATAGCAGATGCTTAAGTGAAAAAGCTGTAAACAAATTTAAAGAAATTATTTCTTCATCATTTGCTTCACCATATGTTAATACAATGGAAAGTAGTCTCCTTAATGTTACTCCTGCACAAGTAGATTATCTTGTTGACAATTCTGCAGCCTCACTACGTACAATACTCGATAGTGTTGCCCCTCTAAAAAAGAAGGCAGAAAACCAGCAGAGGCGATCTCCATGGTATAGTTCACAAACACGCAACTTAAAACAGGAAACACGAAAGTTAGAAAGGAAGTGGCGTTCCAGAAAGTTAGAAGAATCTCATTTAGCCTGGAAAAATAGTTTAAAAATGTACAAAAAAGCCCTGTGATGCCAGAACAGCATATTATTCATCATTAATAGAACTGTAGCACTGTAGCCAGGCTGACTAAGAGCCATAGTTCTGTTGAGCCTACTATTCCCTTAACTCTGATCAGCAATGACTTCATGACTTTCTTTATGAATAAAATTGTAGCTATTAGAGAAAGAATTCACCAGATCCTCCCCCCAAATATTACAGATCGTCATGTACAACAGTGCTAGAATCATCAATAAGGCCCCAATCCCTGTTAGACTGCTTTTTATCCATAGATCTCTGAGCTAACTTCAATTATTACATCATCTAAAGCAACTACCTGTCTGCTAGACCCTATTCCAACTAAGCTGCTCAAGGAAGCTTTACCCTTAATAGATACGTTCGTATTAGACATCATGAATCTATCTTTAGAAACAGGCTATGTACCACAGGCCTATAAGGTAGCTGTAATTAAACCACTACTTAAAAAACCCTGTATTGACCCAGGTGTTTTAGCCAATTACAGACCAATATCTAATCTCCCCTTTATTTCTAAAATAATTGAAAAAGTAGTCGCAAAACAATTATGTGATCACCTTCATAGGAATAATTTGTATGAAGACTTTCAGTCAGGTTATCATCATAGTACAGAAACAGCACTGGTAAAAGTCACCAACAATCTTCTCATGGCCTCAGATAATGGACTCATCTCTATACTTGTTCTGTTAGATCTTAGTGCTGCATTCGATACCATTGATCATAACATTTTATTACAGAGACTAGAACATGAAATTGGAATTACAGGAACTGCACTAGGTTGGTTTAAATCTTATCTATCTGATAGATTTCAATTTGTTCATGTTAATGATGAATCCTCCATGCACACAAAGGTTAGCTATGGAGTTCCACAAGGCTCTGTGTTAGGACCAATACTTTTTACTTTATATATGTCTCCTTTAGGCAACATTATTAGAAAACACTCCATAAATTTCCACTTTTATGCTGATGATACCCAGCTATATTTATCTATGGAACCAGATGAAAATAATCAGTTAATAAACCTTCAAGCCTACAAGACATAAACCCCACAATTTTTTACTTCTAAACTCAGATAAAACTGAAGTCATAGTATTTGGGCCAAAAAATCTCAGAGACATGATGTCCAACCATATCGTTTCTCTAGATGGCATAAGTCTGGCCTCCAGTACTACTGCAATGAACCTTGGAGTTATTTTTGACCAGGATTTGTCTTTAATTCAATTCAATTCAATTCAATTCAATTCAATTTTATTTATATAGCGCCAATTTCAAACAAAGTCATCTCAAGGCACTTTACAGAAAAAAGTCCAGACTACACAAGTATGTAGAAGCAACCCAACAAATCCCCCTTGAGCAAGCCATAGGCAACAGTGGAGAGGAAAAACTCCCTTTAACGGGAGAAACCTCCAGCAGAACCAGGCTCAGGGTGGGCGGCCATCTGCCTTGACCCGTTCGGGTGAGTGGAAAGTGGAGAGAGAAAAGAACAGAGCAACGAAAAGCAACAACAAAACAACAACAAAAAGCAACAATAAAGCATTGTACAGGTTGGTAGGACACAAAATTAATGGCATACAGTGGTGACAAATAAATGTATTAAGAAAAGCTAGTTCAGGTTGAGTGAGCAGTTTTAACTATAAGCTTTATCAAAAAGGAAGGTTTTAAGCCTAGTCTTAAAAGTAGAGAGGGTGTCTGCTCCCCGAATTTGGATTGGAAGCTGGTTCCACAGGAGAGGAGCTTGATAGCTAAAGGCTCTGCCTCCCATTCTACTTTTGCAAACTCTGGGAACCACAAGTAGGCCTGTATTTTGGGATCAAATTGGTCTAATCGGGCGATACAGAACTATGAGATCTTTTAAATATGATGGAGCTTGACCATTAAGAGCTTTATATGTAAGAAGCAGGGTTTTAAATTCTATTCTAGATTTTATGGGAAGCCAATGGAGAGAAGCTAGTGAAGAGGAAATATGATCTCTCTTGCTAGTTCCAGTCAGCACTCTTGCTGCAGCATTTTGGATTAATTGAAGGCTTTTTAGAGAGTTATTAGGACACCCCAGAAGTAGGGAATTACAGTAGTCCAACCTAGAAGTAACAAAGGCATGGACCAGTTTTTCGCCATCACTTTGAGGCAGGATGCTTCTAATTTTAGCAATGTTCCGTAGGTGGAAGAAGGATGTTCTAGAGATTTCTCTTATATGAAATGTAAAGACAATATCAAAAATATCTCCAAGGTTCCTCACCGCAGTACTGGAGGCCAAAGTTCTACAGTCATCTAAAGTAATTATATTGTTAGACAGCATATTTCTCATGTTTTTAGGCCCAAAGAGGATGATTTCAGTTTTGTGTGAATTTAGAAGTAGGAAATTGTAGGACATCCAGGTCTTTATGTCTTTTAGACATGCTTCAAGTTTGACTAATTGGTTAGTATCTTCTGGTTTCACAGATAAATAGAGCTGGATATCATCTGCATAGCAGAGGAAGTTTATGGAATGTTACCTAATAATTTTGCCTGAAGGTGACATATACAGATTAAAAAGTATTGGTATAACACAGAGCCCTGTGGAACTCCATAGCTAACTTTGGTGCATAAAGAAGAGTCATCATTAACATAAACAAGTTGGAATCTGTCTGACAGATAAGATTTAAACCAATGTAATGTGGTTCCTTTAATCCCAAATCCTTGTTCCAGTCTCTGTAATAAAATGTTGTCGTCAAATATGGCACTAAGGCCTAGTAGGACGAGCATGGACACAAGTCTATTATCTGATGCCATGAGAAGATCGTTGGTGGCTTTTACCAGTGCTGTTTCTGTACTATGATGAACTCTAAATCCTGACTGAAAGTCTTCATACAAATTATTTCTGTACAGGTGGTCACATAACTGTTTTGCAACTACTTTTTCAAAGATTTTCGAAATAAATAGGAGATTTGATATTGGTCTATAGTAGGCTAAATCACCTGGATAGCTGAATAGCTACAATTCTATTCATAAAGAAAGTCATGAAGTCATTGCTGCTCAGAGTTAAGGGAAAACTAGGCTCAACAGAACTATGGCTCTTAGTCAGCCTGGCTACAGTGCTGAACAAAAACTGGGGGTTGTTCTTGTTTTCCTCTATTAGTGTGGAACAATATGCTGTTCTGGCATCACGGAGAGCTTTTTTGTACATTTTTAAACTCTTTTTCCAGGCTAACCGGGATTATTCTAAATTAGTTGAACGCCACTTCCTCTCTAACTTTCGTGACGCCTGCTTTAAGCTGTGCATTTGTGAATTGTACCATGGAGGTCATCTCCTCTGATTCACTGCCTTCTTTTTCAGAGGGGCAACTGTATCTAGTATCATACACAGTGAGGCTGCAGAATCGTCAACTAAATAATCAATTTGTATAGGAGTAAGATGGCTACTCACCATAGTATTGACACATGGTGGTGAAAAGGATGAAGAAATAATTTCTTTAAATGTATTCACAGCATTTTCAGATAAAAATCTGCTGTAGTGGAATTTTTTCCTAACTGCTGTATAGTCCGTTATTCTAAATTCAAATGTTATTAGAAAATGGTCAGACAGAAGAGAATTATGAGGAAATACTATTAAATTATCAGTTTCAATTCCATACGTAAGGACAAGGTCTAACGTGTGACTAAAACAATGAGTGGGTTTATTTACATTTTGGGAAAAACCAATTGAATCTAATAATGAATTAAACGCAGTGCCAACACCGCGACCCAGCGTGGGAATTGGGCCGGAAATGAAGAACCGTCTGTCGTGGAAACTCTACAGTGAGTTGAAAAATGACACGAAGCCACGTTTCAGCAACTCAGACTGTTGGCGTTTGGTGTCATTTGTGCCAACGTGTATCACTACTTTTGTTGCTGTAGGATGTTTTTCAATCAGGTTTGGAATTTTCTCCGCTATGTCAGTGACTGTGGCTCCAGGAAAGCAAAACGTTTTAGCTGATTTTAAGAGGACTTCTCTAACGATGGAGTCGCCAATAATTAGCATGGTCGGACCGGGAGGACGGTGCGGTGCGCCGAGGAGGAGCATGTGGATATCTCTCTGGAGGCATGGTGTTGGTGGCACATCTGGTCTGGCTAGGCCCCGGCAGTCGGCCCCGACCGCGCTGCCCGCGGGAGGTGGAGCCGTGTGGTATGTCACGGGGCAAGGAGTCACAGGGAACCGCCGCCGGGGAGGTCGGCCTTTCCAGCTCCTCAAAAACAGTGAAACGGTTATCCATCTGGAACTGGGAAGATGGTCCAATGGATTGGTTGACAAGATTAGCTGCAGCAGGTGTCGTCCGATGTCTCCTTTTAGCCGGGATCCAGGCCTCCTGTGTCAGCGGCAAGGAGCAGGCCCATGTCGGAACAGGCCATTGGTCGTCCGACAGGGCCAGAAGGCCGCGGGTTGGCATCGCGTTTCCAGCGGAGGCAACAGGGCCAGACCACGGCAGCGTGTCATTGGTGTCCTGGGTCACTGAACAAACAGCTGGGTGGATAGAAACTGTTTGTTCCATGTAGCTCGAGGTATTAAGAACTGCAAGGTGCTTTGCTTGTGTGGTGGCAACGTTGGAAAACCCCAAGATAAGTTCATTTTTTTTGCTTAGTTCGTTTTCCAAAAGTTTGATGGTTTCTTGCAACTGCGTGAAAATGTGTACACAGTTTGAACAGACCGCCATTTCGAAACTACGGAAGTGACTTTGGTTGGTTTACTTCACATATAAAACAAATCTCTAGAACAGCCTTCTTCAAGCTACGGAACATTGCCAAAATTAAAAGCATCCTGTCTCAAAGTGATGCCGAAAAACTAGTCCATGCATTTGTTACCTCTAGGTTGGACCACTGTAATTCCCTACTTTCAGGATGCCCCAGTAACTCCCTAAAGAGCCTGCAATTAATCCAAAATGCTGCAGCAAGAGTGCTGACTGGAACTAGAAAGAGAGATCATATTTCACCTTCACTAGCTTCTCTCCATTGGCTTCCCATTAAATCTAGAATAGAATTTAAAACCTTGCATCTTACATATAAAGCTCTGAATGGTCAGGCTCCATCATATATAGAAGACCTCATAGCACCATATCATCCCAGTAGACAACTTCGATCTCAGAATGCAGGCCTACTTGTCGTTCCCAGAATTTCCAAAAGTAGAATGGGAGATAGAGCCTTTAGCTATCAAGCTCCTCTCCAGTGGAACCAGCCCCCAGTTCAGATTCGGGAAGCAGACACCCTCTCTACTTTTAAGTCTAGGCTTAAAACCTTCCTCTTTAATAAAGCATATAGTTAGTTATAGTTATGCTGCTATAGGCTTAGACTGCTGGGGGACCCACCCCCCGATGCACTGAGCTCCTTTCCTCCTCTTGACCATCTCTCCTCTCCTCTCATCCCGCAATTGTCACCACTCTATGTCATTAACTCTGTGTGTTCTCTCCCGTAGTTGTCTTTGTCCTTCTCTGTCTGCCTTTCTCTGTCCCTTTCTGCAGGTGTCCCCGGCTTTGAAGCTGTGTGTCTTCCAGCATGCAGCTACTGGTCCTACCAGTCTGCCCGATGTTTTGTTGTTGCTTTTTGTTGCTCTGTTCTTTTCCCTCTCCCCTTTCCACTCATCCCAACCGGTCGAGGCAGATGGCCGTCCATCCTGAGTCTGGTTCTGCTGGAGGTTTCTTCCGTTAAAGGGAGTTTTTCCTCTCCACTGTTGCCTATGGCTTACTCCAGGGGGAATTGTTGGGTTCTTTCTATACATCTTTATAATCTTAACTTTATTCTGTAAAGTGCCCTGAGAAGACTTTGTTGTGAATTGGCCCTATATAAATAAAGTTTAATTGAATTGAATTGATGGAAATGGCTATAGTGAACACTTTCTTCCAGAAGAGGCAGGAACATAGGGTAACGTACAAGAGCGGAGGTAGAAGAACTCAGGTGGACTACATCTTGTGTAGACGTATTACACACCACAGGATGGTGGTTTGTAAAATAATGCTGGTGGTGATGAAACTGAAGAGGACAAAGGCAGAGCAGAGGACGAAGTGGTGGAAGTTGAAAAAGAAAGAATGTCGTGTAGTTTTCAGGGAGGAGCTGAGAAAGACTCTGGTTGGTTTGGAGGTGCTTCCAGATGACTGGACCACTACAGCTAATTTGATCAGGGACACAGGTAGGAGGGTACTCGGTGTGTCATCTGGAAAGAGGAAAGTGGACAAGGAGACTTGGTGGTGGAACGAGGAAGGTCAGGAGTGTATACAGAGAAAGAGGTTAGCTAAGAAGAAGTGGGACACTGAGAGGACTGAAGAGAGTAGACAGGAGTACAGGGAGATGCAGCGTAAGATGAAGGTAGAGGTGGCAAAGGCCAAACAAACAGTATATGAGGACTTGTGTACTAGGTTGGACACTAAAGAGGGAGAGGTGGATTTGTACAGGTTGGCCAGACAAAGAGATAGAGATAGAAAGGATGTGCAGCAGGTTAGGGTGATTAAAGATAAGGATGGAAATGTATTGACAGGTGCCAGGAGTGTGATGGGAAGATGGAAGGAGTACTTTGAAGAGTTGATGAACGAGGAAAATGAAAGGGAACGAAGAGTAGAAGAGGTGACTGGTGAGGAGCAGGAAGTATTTGCTTTGAGGATGCTGATGGAGAAGTACAGAGAGGGTCATAGGATGTTGCATTGTGTCTTCGTAGATTTAGAGAAAGCGTATGACAGGGTGCCGAGAGAGGAACTGTGGTATTGTATGAGGACGTCTGGAGTGGCAGAGAAGTATGTTAGAGTGGTGCAGGACGTGTAAGAGAGCTGTAAGACCGTGGTGAGGTGCTGTAGGTGTGACAGAGGAGTTCAAGGTGGAGGTGGGTCTGCATCAAGGATCAGCTCTGAGCCCCTTCTTGTTTGCTCTGGTGATGGACAGACTGACAGATGAGGTTAGACAGGAATCTCCATGGACTATGATGTTTGCAGATGACATTGTGATTTGTAGTGAGAGCAGAGAGCAGGTGGAGGAAAATCTAGAGAGGTGGAGGTCTGCTCTGGAAAACAGAGGAACGAAGCTTACCCGCAGCAAGACAGAATACATGTGTGTCAATGAGATGGACCCAGGTGGAATGGTGAGGTTACAGGGAGCTTAGGTGAATAAAATGCAGGACTTTAAGTACTTAGGGTCAACGGTTCAGAGCAACGGTGAGTGTGGAAAAGAGGTGAAGAGGCGAGTGCAGGCAGGTTGGAACGGGTGGAGAAAAGTGTCAGGTGTGTTGTGTGATGAAAGAGTATCAGCAAGAATGAAAGGAAAGGTGTTCAAGACGGTGGTGAGACCAGAGATGTTGTTCATCTTAGAGACAGTGGCACTGAAGAAAAGACAGGAGGCAGAGCTGGAGGTAGCAGAGCTTAAGATGTTGAGGTTCTCTTTGGGAGTGACGAGGATGGACAGGATCAGGAATGAGTACATCAGAGGGACAGCTCATGTTAGATGTTTTGGAGATAAAGTAAGAGAGGCCAGATTGAGGTGGTTTGGACATGTTCAGAGAAGACGTAGTGAATATATCGGTAGAAGGATGCTGAGGTTGGAGCTGCCAGGCAGGAGGTCTAGAGGAAGACCAAAGAGGAGATTTATGGATGTAGTGAGGGAGGACATGAAGTTAGTTGGTGTGAGTGAAGAGTATGCAGAGGATAGAGTTAGATGGAGGCACATGATTCGCTGTGGCGACTCCTGAAAGCGAACAGCCGAAAGGAAACGAAGAAGAAGCGGTTGCATAAATACACACAACAATAAAATAAAATACTTTGGTGAAGCACTTTTTGACTTGATGACAGCAGTCAGTCTTTAGGGGGTAGCAGTTTATCGGTGTGCCACATCTTGCCTTGGGAATTTTTGCCGACTGCAAAAGTGTTACAAATCTGTAAGACTGTGAGAGCATCTCCTGTGCACAACCAACAGATTTTCAGTTGGATTCAGGTCCAGGCTGGGCCATTTTAAAACTTTGATCCTCTTCTAATGTAGACATTCTTTTGTTGATTTGGAGGTATGTTGCTCTTATCATGCTGAAAGGTGAAATTCTTCTTCATCCACAGCTTTTTAGCAGAGGCCTGTGGGTTTTGTGATAAAAATGACTGATATTTTCAACTCTTCATAATTCCTTTCATCTTGACTAAAGCCCAAGTTCCAGGTGAACAAAAATGGCCCCAAAGCATAAAACTGCCACCACCATGCGTCACTGTGTGTATCATGTTGTCAGACTTAATGTAGAAGCCAGGCTTAGATGTTTTTCTTTGTAAGAAAAGTCTTCTGTCTGGCCACCCAACCCCACAGCCCAGTCATATAAAAAAACTATTGTCACATTTATGTAGTACACAACCGGCACTTGATAGGAATTCCTGCATTTGCTTTATTGTTGCTGTAGGCCTCTTGGTTTTCTTTTTTTCTTCATCAACCTTCAACAACCTCAAGGCCTCTGACTGTGTAATATTGACATCGACTTTATTTATTAATATCACACAAGTATTGTATTGAACGCTTTAATCTTAAAACAATGAATAACTCTGGACAGGACTGCATCAAGTTTAGCAGTTGAGCAATTGATTGAAAAATACTTAAATGCATCAGTATCTCACGCTGATCGATGACCATCTTTGTGCTGTACTCATGCGCAAGTTTATGTACACAAAAGTTAATTTTGTAGTACTTCGAGTTGAGTGAAAGATGTAAAACTTGTACTTCTATTGGAGTATTGTTTTTAGGCAGGTGTTTACACTGTTACTTGAGTATTGACATTGTGTATTTCTTTCAACTGAAAGTGTCCAAACCTGCATCAACACTTTCCTGTTCTGTTCTCTAGTCTAAGGCCGTTTAACAATATGGTTACACTGACATCTGGAGGCCACAGGAACAAATTGCATCTCATCAAACAAAAAATATTATTAGTCAGAATTCTAAAGTAAAGGAAAGCAGTCCTGCTTCTCTTCAGTCGATTTAACCACTAATTCTCAGTCTCCTCCTCTATTTCATACGTCTTTTAAATTCTTCTCCCTGTTGGGACTAATTTCAGCCAACATTTAACCACCCAGTCTGTGACCATCTGCTTTCACTATACTTCATTTTATTTTTTCAGTATACTTCACACGTAAGGGTCTGCTGGAGTGTTTGTGCACATTTGAGGAAGAGAGACAGAATGTAAATTGTACCACATTCATCAAAGTTTACTAATTATTTAGTTCTGTGTAAGGACAGACTCAGACTGGAAATACACAGGTTAGATACAGTATCTGCAGCAGGGAGTGTGTATGACTGGTTACTGATAGTATGCAGCATCACTTGCAGGGAAGAATTACAACAGATTATCTGACAGTAACAACTTTAAGAACTGCAAATTTTCACTGTTTGGATTTGTGAATTCACTCACTGAAGAACATGAACAAATGAATTTCTTTGTCCACAGAGCAGATGACATTTCAGTCAGTGCACAGTCTCTGTTTACAGCATGTTGGTCTCACGGGAGCCAGGCTGCAGTATCTGAAGAGAGAAAATGAGTCTGATAGCTTTTCTAAACCAGGGGTAGAACAAGGTGTAGATCACAGGGTTCAGACAGGGGTTAACTTGCAACAGGAAGACACCAATGGTTGAACGTAACATATCAGCAGAGGAATCTGGTGCAAAAACGACTGAGAAATATGTGCAGAAAATGATTAAGAACACAAGTACAACAATACCCAGAGTCCTGGCTGCTTTCAGCTCAGATTTCTTACTCATTACAGTCCCTGAATGCTGGAGTGTGACGGCTGCAACATGAGAGCGCATGGCACGAGCCTGAGACACAGCCGTCACAAACACTCTCAGATACAGAATAATGATCACTGTGACTGGAACAAAAGATGAAAAAATTCCATCAAACATTCCTGAAATGCTGTCAGTGACCACCTGACACCGTCCATCGCAGAACTTATACACACCTGGTTTAGTCAAGAAATCCCTTAAAACCAGACTATTATAAATAACAGAAAAGGTCCAACACATCCAAACACACAATTTAACTCTTTTAACAGTGACTCTGGTGGAGTAATGCAGAGGGTGACAAATAGCCACATAGCGGTCGACTGATATAAGAATCATGTTTCCTATTGAGGCACCAGTAATGAATGAGCTCACATAGATGAATAGAGAACACATGATGTCACCAAAAAACCAACAGGTTGTTAGTCGAATAACTTGTACCACTGAGTCAAACCCCAAGAGAAAGTCAGACACAGCCAGAGAGAGGAGGAGGAGGTTGGTGGGTGTGTGCAGCTGCCTGCAGGGAGACAAAGACATGTAATGTAATATCAGACATTCATGTAAATAGATATGTCTTACATGTGGCACATCTGGATATTTAACATTCAAAAACATTGTCAGCAAAGCAGAAAATACGTCTGGTGTCAAGATGTGAAGTTATTTACACATTAATTCTAAGTAACATTTTCACTTATAAAAAGAATCAATTGTACGTTTTGCTGAGTTTATCTTTACCTGAAGTGGGAGACTGAGATGATGACGAGCAGGTTGAGAATCACAGTGAACAGAGAGATGAAGTACAGCGAATACATGAGGGCAAATTTAAACTGACCGAGCTTTGGTTTCCTGCAGGAGGTATTGAGGAGTTGTGGAAAGCAGAGCTCTGCTCTGTTCTGATCCTCCATCCTCAGAGAGAGGAGGAGGAGAAGCTGCAGCCCTGACAGCTACTGACTAAAACTCTGTCAGACAACTGATTTATTATTTTCTGTCTTAACCTTCATCCCTCTCTCTCTCGCTAATTACATCACGTCCTCATATTCATCACTTTGTGTTTTTTCTCTCTCTACTTCCATTGTTCTACTTTCTCTCCTTTCATTTACAGTTTTGGTTGTATTATAAGTTGCTCTCTACATGTTTTTTGTGGCCATAAAACAGTTGTTGTTTGCTCAGTTTTTCACTGTGAACCAAAATCTTTTTTAATATACATTATATTTTTGCATTATACATTATATACATTTATTGGAAAAGACCACATGATTGTTTTTAATATAGTATCTCATGCTGCTCTTACTCCTCCTGCTACCACACCTAAGGGTTGGGGTTAGATCCTCTCACCTGCAATTTATCTGGACTTCAATGAGGTCTATAACAAAAACAAGGCCTCTCTGCCACCACATCACCCCTATGATTGTGCCATAGACACCAGTGTCATACCCACACAGTCAACTCTACTTCGTCCTGGTACCTGAACAACTTACAGTGGAGAAGTACATTAATTAAGTTTTGTCAGCCGGACTAATCAGACTCACCTTCACCAGCAGGTGCAGGATTTCTATTTCTGGGCAAGTGAGACGAAGTCATCGCCCATGCATTGATTGCCATTGGTTAAATCAGATAACTATCAAAAACAGATTTCCACTTACAATCATCTCCTCTGGTTTCAAGCTCCTACAGGGATCTTTACCAAGCTGAGGAATTCTCGGGAATTTCACATTTTGCATTTCAGTCAGTCCGCAGTCTGTGTTTACAGCATGTTAGTCTCACAGGAGCCAAGTTGCTGTATCTGAAGAGAGAAATCAGTCTGATAGCTTTTCTAAATTAGGGGTAGGATGAGGCATAGGTCACAGACAGGGGCTGATAGACAATAAAAGGGCTGCAGTAAAAGCATTAACAGAAACATAACAGAAACATAACTGAAAAAACAGACAGTAATATGGGCAGTAAAACCCATTAAGAAAACAACTGCAACAACACCCAGAGACCTGGCTGGTTTCAGCTCAGTTATCATAGTTGTCATCATCAATCTCAAGGACTTAAAAGACAATGAAGACAAAAGGACAAAGTGACAAGAACTTGCTAAATAAGACTTCTGACCACATTGAATGAAGGTTGATTTGCATTGACTCATCCCTTTGTTCTTTGTGTGAACCCAGCTGTTGAGTTGTATGTATAAAAGGCTGAACAACCTACACATCTGGGTCAATCAGATTGACCCGCTCATGAGTGTAGTTCTGTTCTGCTCTGCATGTTTCTCCATTTTGCTGATTAAATTCACCATTATCTTTCACTTGTAAGTTGCCTTTTGCCTCCTAACTTGCCTTACAGGCTTTACTGTAGGGATGGTATTGGCCAGGTGGTGAGCAGTGCCTGGTTTCCCGTAGACATGACACTTGGCATTCAGGCCAAAGAGTTCAATCTTTGTTTCATCAGACCAGAGAGTCTGAGAGTCCTTCAGGTGACTGTCATGTGCCTCTTACTGAGGAGTGGTTTCTATCTGGCCACTCTACCATACAGGCCTGACTGGTGGATTGCTGCAAAGATGGTTGTTCTTGTGGAAGGTCCTTCTCTCTCATCAGAGACGCAATGGAGCTCTTTCAGAGTGACCATCGGGTTCTTGGTAACCTTGCACAGTTTCATCACAGCTTTTTAGCAGAGGCCTGTGGGTTTTGTGATAAAAATGACTGATATTTTCAACTGTTCATAATTCCTTTCATCTTGACTAAAGCCCAAGTTCCAGGTGAACAAAAATTGCCCCAAAGCATAAAACTGCCACCACCATGTGTCACTGTGTGTATCATGTTGTCAGACTTAATGTAGGAGCCAGGCTTAGATGTTTTTCTTTGTAAGAAAAGTCTTCTGTCTGGCCACCCAACCCCACAGCCCAGTCATATAAAAAAACTATTGTCACATTTATGTAGTACACAACCGGCACTTGATAGGAATTCCTGCATTTGCTTTATTGTTGCTGTAGGCCTCTTGGTTTTCTTTTTTTCTTCATCAACCTTCAACAACCTCAAGGCCTCTGACTGTGTAATATTGACATCGACTTTATTTTCTACTATCACACAAGTATTGTATTGAACGCTTTCATCTTAAAACAATGAATAAAGTGCAGTTGAACTAAAGAAACTTTGATCCATTTTTCTTTACAGCTGTGTGATGGGGATGCATAATGTAGAGTATTCTTAATAATTTTCTAAATTAAATTGTAAAAAATCAGGTTTTTGAAGTTATTCTCACTTTAAATCTGTACATGAATTAACAAGGCCTGAACATTTTAGACTTCCACAGAAACTTTATTCATGAGGCACATGTCGAACAACTCTGGACAGGACTGCATCAAGTTTAGCAGTTGAGTAATTGATTTAAAAATACTTAAATGCATCAGTATCTCACGCTGATCGATGACCATCTTTGTGCTGTACTCATGCGCAAGTTTATGTACACAAAAGTTAATTTTGTAGTACTTCGAGTTGAGTGAAAGATGATAAACTTGTACTTCTATTGGAGTATTGTTTTTAGGCAGGTGTTTACACTGTTACTTGAGTATTGACATTGTGTATTTCTTTCAACTGAAAGTGTCCAAACCTGCATCAACACTTTCCTGTTCTGTTCTCTAGTCTAAGGCCGTTTAACAATATGGTTACACTGACATCTGGAGGCCACAGGAACAAATTGCATCTCATCAAACAAAAAATATTATTAGTCAGAATTCTAAAGTAAAGGAAAGCAGTCCTGCTTCTCTTCAGTCGATTTAACCACTAATTCTCAGTCTCCTCCTCTATTTCATACGTCTTTTAAATTCTTCTCCCTGTTGGGACTAATTTCAGCCAACATTTAACCACCCAGTCTGTGACCATCTGCTTTCACTATACTTCATTTTATTTTTTCAGTATACTTCACACGTAAGGGTCTGCTGGAGTGTTTGTGCACATTTGAGGAAGAGAGACAGAATGTAAATTGTACCACATTCATCAAAGTTTACTAATTATTTAGTTCTGTGTAACAGAAGTCACTGTGTGGTGCTTGTGAAAACAGACACAGAGGAAAAAACTGTTTGTAAGCAGAAGCTGTATGAGAAACAGGACAGACTCAGACTGGAAATACACAGGTTAGATACAGTATCTGCAGCAGGGAGTGTGTATGACAGGTTACTGATAGTATGCAGCATCACTTGCAGGGAAAAATTACAACAGATTATGTGACAGTAACAACTTTAAGAACTGCAAATTTTCACAGTTTGGATTTGTGAATTCACTAACTAAAGAACATGAACAAATGAATTTCTTTGTTCATAGAGCAGATCACATTTCAGTCACTGCACAGTCTCTGTTTACAGCATGTTGGTCTCACGGGAGCCAGGCTGCAGTATCTGAAGAGAGAAAATGAGTCTGATAGCTTTTCTAAACCAGGGGTAGAACAAGGCGTAGATCACAGGATTCAGACAGGGGTTAACTTGCAACAGGAAGACACCAATGGTTGAACGTAACTTATCAGCAGAGGAATCTGGTGCAAAAACGACCGAGAAATATGTGCAGAAAATGATTAAGAACACAAGTACAACAACACCCAGAGTCCTGGCTGCTTTCAGCTCAGATTTCTTAGTCATTACAGTCCCTGAATGCTGGAGTGTGACGGCTGCAACATGAGAGCGCATGGCACGAGCCTGAGACACAGCCGTCACAAACACTCTCAGATACAGAATAATGATCACTGTGACTGGAACAAAAGATGAAAAAATTCCATCAAACATTCCTGAAATGCTGTCAGTGACCACCTGACACCGTCCATCGCAGAACTTATACACACCTGGTTTAGTCAAGAAATCCCTTAAAACCAGACTATTATAAACAACAGAAAAGGTCCAACACATCCAAACACACAATTTAACTCTTTTAACAGTGACTCTGGTGGAGTAATGCAGAGGGTCACAAATAGCCACATAGCGGTCGACTGATATAAGAATCATGTTTCCTATTGAGGCACCAATAATGAATGAACTCACATAGACATATAGAGAACACATGATGTCACCAAAAAACCAACAGGTTGTTAGTCGAATAACTTCTACCACTGACTCAAAACCCATGAGAAAGTCTGACACAGCCAGAGAGAGGAGGAGGAGGTTGGTGGGTGTGTGCAGCTGCCTGCAGGGAGACAAAGACATGTAATGTAATATCAGACATTCATGTAAATAGATATGTCTTACATGTGGCACATCTGGATATTTAACATTCAAAAACATTGTCAGCAAAGCAGAAAATACGTCTGGTGTCAAGATGTGAAGTTATTTACACATTAATTCTAAGTAACATTTTCACTTATAAAAAGAATCAATTGTACGTTTTGCTGAGTTTATCTTTACCTGAAGTGGGAGACTGAGATGATGACGAGCAGGTTGAGAATCACAGTGAACAGAGAGATGAAGTACAGCGAATACATGAGGGCAAATTTAAACTGACCGAGCTTTGGTTTCCTGCAGGAGGTATTGAGGAGTTGTGGAAAGCAGAGCTCTGCTCTGTTCTGATCCTCCATCCTCAGAGAGAGGAGGAGGAGAAGCTGCAGCCCTGACAGCTACTGACTAAAACTCTGTCAGACAACTGATTTATTATTTTCTGTCTTAACCTTCATCCCTCTCTCTCTCGCTAATTACATCACATCCTCATATTCGTCACTTTGTGTTTTTTCTCTCTCTACTTCCATTGTTCTACTTTCTCCCCTTTCATTTACAGTTTTGGTGGTATTATAAGTTGCTCTCTGCCATAAAACAGTTGTTGTTTGCTCAGTTTTTCACTGGGAACCAAAATCTTTTTTAATATACATTATATTTTTGCATTATACATTATACATTATATACACTTATTGGAAAAGACCACATGATTGTTTTTAATATAGTATCTCATGCTGCTCTTACTCCTCCTGCTACCACACCTAAGGGTTGGGGTTAGATCGTCTCACCTGCAATTTATCTGGACTTCAATGAGGTCTATAACAAAAACAAGGCCTCTCTGCCACCACATCACCCCTATGATTGTGCCATAGACGCCAGTGTCATAACCACACACAGTCAACTCTACTTCGTCCTGGTACCTGAACAACTTACAGTGGAGAAGTACATTAATTAAGTTTTGTCAGCCGGACTAATCAGACTCACCTTCACCAGCAGGACAACAACACGCAGAGACCTTGCTGCTTTCAGCTCAGTTATCTTAGTAGTTACACACCCTGAATGCTGGAGTGAATGAGCCTGAGACACAGCAGTCATTGCATCACAAGTATTTTATATCAGGACCTCATTTTCATTCACTGCAATGAAAATTCTTCTTTTTAAATGAAAACAATTTGCCAATAGAACAAGTGAAACTTTGCTTACTAAGATTGTTTAAATTAAGATGTTAGATTTAGGAAAAGCTAATCCTAATATTACCTGGGAAAACTGACTTAAATTATGTTTTACCAGTAGTTAGAAGTGTTGAGATACAGATAATGAGAAAAACAAAGCTGAACAGTCCTGTATTGTTTGGCCATCGTTGCTGGACTGTCAATGTCTGGAGTATCAGTGTCTGCAAACTTGTTAACTTCAGGACAGAAAAACATTAAGTGTTTCTCTCACTGAGAGACTGCAGACCTCCATTAAGGCCAATATTTTATTTGGCCGTAATTTACAAAACTAAGATGGTAAAAATGTAAACGGTTTTAAGCTGATTATACACCCTTCCACTTAGATCATTTGCTGATAGCTGACCTTGGGAGCCAACGCTAATTAGCGTAACTCAGCTAGCTAGCTAACATTGAAAAGCTTCTGTTATCTTTTTAAATTCTTCAAATTTCACACATTAAACAATGTTATACGACGGAACATAGAAAACATTCAACATTTATGTCTATTGCAAAACAAGTAATGAAATTACTTACTTAAAATGCAGGGCGGCTTAAAACTAGCTCAGGCAGTGGCGCTTGTTCTTCCGCTTACTTAACGTACGTATGAACCTTGAGAGAAAATAGCACCTGAAGGTGGCAGTAATGCAACACTGTGAATGTCAAACACCATAAAAAATGTCACAGAAGAAGAACACGGAACACTTTTGGTTAAAAAAAGCTCAAAGTGGTCTCTACATTAGCTGCCTTCATCAACACTGATTTGTCTACTTTTCACTACATTATTAAAAGAAATGTGTGTCTTGTCAACATGTCATGGACAAGAAATGTTGAAGATCGCACATAGAAAAGATGTTGAAACGTGATTGTTATCATTATGGGGAATAATATCCACCTTAGAATATGGTTTTTTAATCATTCCCAACAGAATCTTCCTATATCCCAGCTAACTGACAGCGGCTGTCCACACCTGAAAGATGATTTGATGCTCTTTTATATGTTACATTTTTGTATCATTGACTCTGAACTAAATAGTGGGTCACATTAACTTTATGCATAGTCCCAGCCATGATTTTGTGTGGTGTGTGACATTGATGGCTGTACTAGTGAGTACTGGTTGTATAACCCCTATAACGACCACATAGCACACACATCACCTATAAGTTGAAGGGGCAGAAGAGCAACCATCGCTTCTGTTTGGCTCACCTGAAACATATCAAACAACAGCTACCAACTATCAGTGCAGGAGATTCCACATGGAGTTAATCCTATTTTACAAAACTCCTATACAGACTTTAAGAGATGTGTGTGACAACAGCTAGTTGAAGAAAGACAACAGTGTCCCTTATCCCCACTTTTCATTCTTTGCAAGTCTTAAGCTCCTCACATCTGAAGCTGACAATGATCCCAGCCTCACATGTGTCATTAGCCCTGTTTCAACTATGTCTAGAACATAAAATTGATGTTTCTCCAGCTGCAAGAGCTTATCAGAAAACCTCTGAAGAAAAGGGCCTAATTGATACTAATAAACAATGCCCTTCACCTTTAGCCTCACCCTCAGAGAAAATGCTGTCTGTCCAGGAGTAAGATCATAGGTGAGAGCAAATCTTACAGTGCATCCAGAAACTAATCACAGTAAGTTTTTCAAAACAGATTCAATTCATTTCAATTCAATTTCATCCACATTCTACAAACAATACCCCATAATGACAACATGAAAGGGGTTTATTTGAAATATTGGCAAATGTATAAAAAAACAAACAAACAAAAAAAAAAAACAAATCACATGCACATAAGTATTCACCTTTGCTTAATACTTCGATGAAGAACCTTTAGCACTAGTTACAGCCTTTTGGAGTCTTTTTGTGTATGATGCTACAAGCTTGGCTCACACCTTTCTGGGCAGTTTTTCCACATTCTTCTTTGCAGTACCTGTCAAACTCCATCAGTTTGGACAGTGCACAGCCATTTTCAGATCTCCTCAGAGATGTTCAATCTGGTTCAAGTATGGGCTCTGGCTGGGCCACTGAAGGACATTAATAGAGTTGTCCCATAGTTATCTTGGCTGTGTGCTCAGGGTTGTTGTCCTGTTGAAAGATCTGTGGCCCCAGTCTGAGGTCCAGATACTCTGGAACAGGTTTTCATCAAGGATGTCTCTGTACATTGCTGCATTCATCTTTCCCTCCATCCTGCTAAATAAGACTCCTGACCACATTGTATGAAGGTAGATTTGCATTGACTCATCCCTTTGTTCTTTGTGTGAACCCAGCTGTTGAGTTGTATGTATAAAAGGCTGAACAACCTACACATCTGGGTCAATCAGATTGACCCGCTCATGAGTGTAGTTTTGTTCTGCTCTGCATGTTTCTCCATTTTGCTGATTAAATTCACCATTATCATTCACTTGTAAGTTGCCTTTTGCCTCCTAACTTGCCTTACAGTTTTTGCCATGACAGAATTGGTGTCAGAAAAGTGGACTTGGACGCGTGGTCTGGACTCTGATGGATGAACAGTAGCAGTGTACACAAGTAACAGTTGATTCCTCTATATGGTTGAGAAGCTCTTCTCCTGAGGAGCCCACCCGCCGATCCAATCCAGGAGCGAAACG
The DNA here is from genome assembly GCF_033026475.1 of Channa argus. Lineage (NCBI taxonomy): Eukaryota > Metazoa > Chordata > Actinopteri > Anabantiformes > Channidae > Channa > Channa argus. Next base: position 1,708,310 of record NC_090205.1, read on the forward strand.
GACCGCAATACGGCGGTGAAACAGCAACGGAGAAAAACGCGAGCAGACCAGAACTTGGTAAGAGAGCTCTATAAAACTCACTACTAGTTGGGTAGTTGACAACACGTTGTCTTAGTTGAACCATTGTGCTATTGACTACTGTTGTATGCAGCGCAGTAAACTCTGAGTCGCACGAGGAAAGGTAGCGCTAAGGAAAGGCAACTAGAAATGGGTTTAGTACTGGGTACTAGAAGAGAAATAAGCGTCTGGCCTGGGCACAGTCTACCAACTGATTTGTCACCATTATGTAAAGAAATGTCAAAAAAGTATAAGGGTAATTGTAACAAATGGACTGAATGTACAAATGTACATGAAAGGCTCAAACAGATAGAACCAGAACATGTAGTTTATAGACCAAAAGACTGTTCTGACACTGAACCTCTGTATTCTGTATTGTCTGAGTTTCACAAGGTCAGACACTTGTTTAACAACTCTAATCTCAGGCTTCGTCTGAAGCAGCAAGACTGGGAACACGAGGACAATGCTTTATACAGTAACGCTATAACACTACTGATGCAGGGTGTAAAAGCAAAGTTTCCACTTAAGCAAGACATGAGTGTGATCAGTGCCATACAGCAGGAGCCAAACGAGTTTTTGGGAGCATTTTTCGCACTGGTAACTGAGGCATATGACATACACAGTGGTCATGTTCCACCAGAAGATGGACTGGGAAGGAACCCCATGAGTTCCAATGAGGCCCATCTTAAGGATGCTTTTCTAAACAGGATGAAACCAGAAATTGGCTGACGGAGTGGGAGAGCAGGGGGAGCAGATGCTGGATCAGGTGACACCCATACAGGAGCAGAAATCAGATCAGGTGACCCTCACCTACACATTTACACACACAAAGACAAAAACCAGATATGATGCATATAAATGGCAACTTGTTGACAACACACCTGTTACACAGCAGCTTGCAGATTTTGCACACACACACACACACACACACAGACACACACACACACAAGCAGAAACATTCCAACATCATAAGTCACTACACTACACTGCACAGCACACGTAAATGTAGGACTAGAAGGTGAATATGAAGGTCAATGGTATGTCGAATATGAAAGTCAGTGGTATGTTGAAAATGGGGAATCGGAGGTGATATGTTTGAGAAATGTGTATTGGACAAGGACGGCTGCGGTTGCCTCTGTCTCAATCTCCTCTAAACAGGAAGTACTTTTTAAGGGGGACACTCCACATATCCCATTTGCTAAACCTTCTGACTGGAGTTGGCAAGAACTGGGCCCATGGTTGCAAAGCAGGCTGCTCCTCGAGGATTTCCAACCAACAGCATCAGGTCCTAGGACAGAATACAGCAGGAAGGGTGATGTACGTCATACACAATTATCAGTTGTACCAGCTGATAGAACAGTTGAGCTCATTGATGGTCATGACACCACACAGGTTGGAGCCTTTACCATCACAGAAACTAGTTTACCACCAGAGCTCGAGCAAATTCCAACATCTCTCTGGGCAGCCCATAAATATGATGTAAGTCTTATGAGAGATGCAGAACCTCTGACAGTACATCCAAAATCAGAGTACAGGCCATGTCAGAAACAACATCCTTTAAAGCAGGAAGCCATCGATGGCATAAGGCCTGTGTTCAATTCTCTGCTAAAAGCAGTTGTAATAATTTCATGTAACAATTCCCCAGTGTGCACTCCCATATTCCCTGTTAAAAAAAAAAAAAAAAGATCTTCATTTGCCGGCCGGCTCAGTGCTCTTACAATACGTTGATGATCTGTTGATTTGTAGCCAAACTGAAGACGCATGCAAAATGGATACGGTGCACCTTTTAAAACAGTTTGCAGGTCATGGCCATAAAATAAGTTTTACAAAAATGCTATTTTTTGCAGCAAAAAGTGACATGTCTGGGCCATGTGATCACCCCAGAGGGCAAAAGACTGTCACCAAAATGATTTCTTAAAATTCAAAATATTCCTAAGCCTGTTACAAAAAAAAAACAAACAAAAAAAAAGATAATGAGTTTCCTTAGCATGACATCATTCTGTAGACAGTGGATCCCAAATTACTCTTTGCGCGAAGCTTCCCTGTCTGCTATGGTGCATGGTAAACAACTTCCAGTACATGATAAAATTAAGTGGACTATTGAAGGAAAAGAAGCATTTAGTGATCTTAAGGCAAGTCAAGCTTTATTGTCAGTTCTTCCACATGTACAGTACATACATACAGGGAACTGAAATTGCATTTCTCTCGTATCCATGGTCCTTACAGGTAGTTCTAACAGTGGAGCCTAAGATCTAGATCATATAAATATAAAAATATAAAATACACTATACAATTCAACTATACGATAAGGGCATTTGTGAGTATGCTAATAAAAATACAATACAAAGTACAATAAAGTAAAAGCAGTGCAAGGCACATGGCAGATGGAGTGCAAACCAGTAAAGTGTACATCAGTGCAGGTAACAGAATTAGTTCAAAAATGGCTTATTCAGACTGGTAAAAGTGGCAGAGTGCAGAGGGCTCAAGAGCAGTTCTTTAAATTAAGTTTACATGTGAGGTAGTAGGGGGGTTATAGTTCTGTGCCTGTACAGTACAGTACTTAGGCCGAAGAGGGAAGGGGGGGCAAGGTCGGGAGCGAGTTCAGCTTCCTGACAGCGTGATGGATGAAGCTGTCCTTCAACCTGCTGGTCCTGGCTTGTAGGCTCTGCAGTCTCCTCCCTTATGGCAGCAGGCTGAAGAAGCTGTGTGACGGGTGAGTGGGATCACCTGCAAGCAGAGGGCTTTGCGGGTGAGACAGGTTCCATAAATGTCCTGGAGGGAGGGGAGAGAAACACCAATGATCTTCTCAGCTGCTCTCAATATGCGTCTTTAGTCTTTCGGCAGGAGGCGTTGCAGGCCCCATACCACACAGTGATGCAGCTCGTTAGAATGCTCTCGATGGTGCCTCTGTAGAAGGTGTACATGATGGGGGGCGGGGCTCTGGCTCTTCTCAGTTTGCGGAGGAAGTAGAGACGCTGCTGTGATTTTTTGGCTAGTGCTGCAGTGTTGTCGATCCAGGAGAGGTCCTCTGTGATGTGCACACCCAGGAACTTGTTGCTGCTCACCCTCTCCACATTAGCACCATTGATGGTTAGAGGAGTGTGCTGGGTGAGCTCTCTCCTGAAGTCAACAACAATCTCTTTCATCTTCTCCACATTCAGAGAGAGATTGTTGTCACTGCACCACCCGGCCAGGCGTCTCACCTCGCTCCTGTAGTTTGTCTCATCGTTGTTGCTAATGAGACCCACTACAGTCGTATCATCTGCAAACTTAATGAAGAGGTTGGAGTTGTGTGATGGTGTGCAGTCATGGGTCAGCAGGGTGAAGAGAAGGGGGCTCAGCACACATCCTTGGGGGGCCCCAGTGTTCAGTGTGATGGTGCTGGATGTGTTACTGCCGACCCGTACTGCCTGAGGTCTTCCAGTTAGAAAGTCCAACAGCCAGTTGCACAGCGAAATGTTGAGCCCCAGCTGGACCAGTTTGTGAATGAGCTGTTGAGGGATGATAGTGTTGAATGCTGAACTGAAGTCTATGAACAGCATTCTGACGTATGAGTCCTTTTTATCTAGATGTGTGAGTGCTGAGTGGACAGCCGTTGCGACAGCATCATCGGTCGAGCGGTTGGACCGATATGCAAACTGGAAGGGGTCCAGGGAGGGGGGGAGGGCAGACTTGATGTGGTGCATGACTAGACGTTCAAAGCACTTCATGATAATCGGAGTAAGGGCAAATGGATGGTAGTCATTGAAGCAGGATGTAGACGGCTTCTTCTGGACTGGAATGATGGTGGTGGCTTTGAAGCATGTGGGTACAACAGCCTGATGTACAGAGATGTTGAAAATGTTTGTGAAGACTTTGGTGAGTTCTGCTGCACAGTCTCTCAGTACACGCCCAGGAATGTTGTCAGGACCCGGAGCTTTCCGTGCATTGATCCGGCTGAAGGATCTCCTCACGCTGTCTGGGGTCAGCATCAACACCTGGTCGCCGGGAGGAGGTGGAGTCTTCTCTGCAGTGGAGCAGTTTTGCTTTTCGAAGCGAGCGAAGAAGGCGTTCACCTCGTTCAGCAGAGAGATGTTACTGTCACACATCCGCGGTGGGAGCCTGTAGTCCGTAATGGTCTGTATTCCCTGCCAAGGCTCCGATTGTCTCTGCTATTGCTGAATTGATGGGCTATCCTCCTGGAGTACTGTCTGTTAGCCTCTCTGATGCCACGGGACAGGTTGGCCCCGGTTGTTCTCAGGCCCACCTCATCTCCAGCTCTGAAGGCAGCTTTCCGTGTCTTCAGGAGTCTGTAGACGTCCCCTGTCATCCATGGCTTCTGGTTGGCCCATACAGTGATGGTCTTTTTGACAGTTACATGACCTCTGTATTACACCAACCTCACGGGGGGTAAACTGTGGCCTGTTGCTTATTTTTCATCAAAGCTGGATCCAGTAGCAGCAGGTCTCCCCCTCTGTCTGAAAGCAGTTGCTGCAGCAGAAAAAGCTGTTTTAGCATCACGTGATTTGGTTGGCTATTCTGATTTGATACTTATGGTTCCGCACGCTGTTACACACATATTACACACACAAAAAATTACACATCTATCAACTCAGCATTGGTTGAAATACCACACTGTATTGAAGGAAATGCCTAACATTGCTGTGAAAAGATGTAATGTGTTGAATCCTGCTACTCTTCTACCTACAGTGGATGATGGAGATCCTCATAACTGCACAGAGGTGCTGGAAACCAAATGTGCTCCCAGACCTGATGAGCTGATAGCCCTTATGGAAGCCTGTAAATTGGCTGAAGAAAAAACTGTCAATGTTTACACTGACTCATATTATGCATTTGGTGTCATCCATGATTTTTGTTGTCTCTTGAGACAAAGGGGTTTTATGACATCAGCAGGAACACCCATTGCACCCCACACTCTGGTTGCAGCACTCTTAAACACAATCCTGTTGCCTAAACATATATCAGTAATAAAATGTGATGGTCATACTAACAAAACAGATCCCATTTCTACAGGAAATTCAGCAGCAGATGCCGCAGCAAAAGCAGCAGCCAGGACGGGACAAATGTTTCACCTAAGTCTGTTTTCTCTTCCACAGGAACTCAACCCACAGGCTGACCTGTCAACCATGCAGTCATTGGCAAGCATATCTGAAAAAAATCTATGGAGAAAATCAGGTGCAACACTACAAAATGAGGTTTTGCTTGGCCCAGATGATAAACCTTGCTTACCTAAGGTAAACAGGATGCATCCACAGTGGAAAAAGCTTAATAAAAGACATCATTGTTCGCTGGGGTATTCCAAAAAAACATCAGGACAATGGTCCTGGGTTTGCGAACAAAGTGTTGAAGGATTTGTCAAATTATTTTGGATTTGAATTCAAATATCATTGTTCTTATCACCCTCAGAGTGCAGGTGCAATAGAGCAAGTTTGAAGAAACAGGTTTGACATGGGTTGAAGCATTACCATTGGTACTGTTCTATATGCGTACGAGAGTAAGAACAACACATGGGTCCATTTGAGATTATATTTGGAAAACCTCCTAGTATAGGGCTTAATCCCATCAAACAAAGTCTGATGACTGGGCGTCATGAAGATTTGATGCTGGATTATTGTGTAAAACTTTCTGCCTCTGTCTAAGTCCTTTGTCCCCAGGTGAAAGCAGCCCTGCCTACCACTGCAGACACCAGCCTGCACAATCTCAAACCGGGTGACTGGGTGCTCATCAAAGACCATCGGAGGAAACACTGGTGGCAGAGACGTTTCACAGGACCACATCAAATACTGCTGACTTCCAGTACAGCTGTGAAGGTGGAGGGACGCGCTACGTGGGTCAACGCCAGCCACTGTAAGAAGATCCCCACCCCTGAATCAGAAAAGGAATTACACCCAGAAGAAAACCGACTAGACAAGGAAACAACCGCCGAGGAAAACGACCAGCAAGGTACAGACTGTCAAATTTGTCCCCTGAATTGTTCACCCCGGTGAGGGGGGAGAAGTGCAGATTGGGCTCAGCCCGCACTTCAAGCTCCAATAAACGTCAAGAGGGGTGAATACAGGAAGGTGACAAAGGCGACATCTGGTGCCAAACGATGGAGAAATCTGGCTATGATGACACCAGCCGCTGGGACTGGTTTAACATCGTGTTTGGAAAATGGAAGACGTTCATCTTGTCCCTTTTCACAGGTGTTGTTATAGGCATTACCGCCCTAACCCTGTGTGGGTGTTGCCTTATTCCGTGTGCACGTGGACTAATGATGCGTGCAATTGACCATTTCATCTAACACCCAATGAATATTCAAAGTATGTCTTTACTTAGAGACAGTGCTTCCCCTGAGTCCTTTCCCATCCCCAACAGGGAACCTCCATATAATGAAATTGATAGCATAGAGTTAAATTGATTTGGGCCTAATCTAGGAACATAATGAAGGAATGTTTTGAAAATTTTTGTGAATTAACATTTCTGATGAACTGTCCCTACTGTTACTCAGCCTTAATGAATCCTGATCATGTAATTATCATAAAATGAGAAAAGGGGACTTAAAAGACAATGAAGACAAAAGGACAAAGTGACAAGAACTTGCTAAATAAGACTCATAACCACATTGTATGAAGGAAGATTTGCATTGACTCATCCCTTTGTTCTTTGTGTGAACCCAGCTGTTGAGTTGTATGTATAAACGGCTGAACAACCTGCACATCTGGGTCAATCAGATTGACCCGCTCATGAGTGTAGTTCTATTCTACTCTGCATGTTTCTCCATTTTGCTAATTAAATTCACCATTATCATTCACTTGTAAGTTGCCTTTTGCCTCCTAACTTGCCTTACAGGCTTTACTGTAGGGATGGTATTGGCCAGGTGGTGAGCAGTGCCTGGTTTCCCGTAGACATGACACTTGGCATTCAGGCCAAAGAGTTCAATCTTTGTTTCATCAGACCAGAGAGTCTGAGAGTCCTTCAGGTGACTGTCATGTGCCTCTTACTGAGGAGTGGTTTCTATCTGGCCACTCTACCATACAGGCCTGACTGGTGGATTGCTGCAAAGATGGTTGTTCTTGTGGAAGGTCCTTCTCTCTCGTCAGAGACGCAATGGAGCTCTTTCAGAGTGACCATCGGGTTCTTGGTAACCTTGCACAGTTTCATCACAGCTTTTTAGCAGAGGCCTGTGGGTTTTGCCCCAAAGCATAAAACTGCCACCACCATGTGTCACTGTGTGTATCATGTTGTCAGACTTAATGTAGGAGCCAGGCTTAGATGTTTTTCTTTTTAAGAAAAGTCTTCTGTCTGGCCACCCAACCCCACAGCCCAGTCATATAAAAAAACTATTGTCACATTTATGTAGTACACAACCGGCACTTGATAGGAATTCCTGCATTTGCTTTATTGTTGCTGTAGGCCTCTTGGTTTTCATTTTTTCTTCATCAACCTTCAACAACCTCAAGGCCTCTGACTGTGTAATATTGACATCGACTTTATTTTCTACTATCACACAAGTATTGTATTGAACGCTTTCATCTTAAAACAATGAATAAAGTGCAGTTGAACTAAAGAAACTTTGATCCATTTTTCTTTACAGCTGTGTGATGGGGATGCATAATGTAGAGTATTCTTAATAATTTTCTAAATTAAATTGTAAAAAATCAGGTTTTTGAAGTTATTCTCACTTTAAATCTGTACATGAATTAACAAGGCCTGAACATTTTAGACTTCCACAGAAACTTTATTCATGAGGCACATGTCGAACAACTCTGGACAGGACTGCATCAAGTTTAGCAGTTGAGTAATTGATTTAAAAATACTTAAATGCATCAGTATCTCACGCTGATCGATGACCATCTTTGTGCTGTACTCATGCGCAAGTTTATGTACACAAAAGTTAATTTTGTAGTACTTCGAGTTGAGTGAAAGATGATAAACTTGTACTTCTATTGGAGTATTGTTTTTAGGCAGGTGTTTACACTGTTACTTGAGTATTGACATTGTGTATTTCTTTCAACTGAAAGTGTCCAAACCTGCATCAACACTTTCCTGTTCTGTTCTCTAGTCTAAGGCCGTTTAACAATATGGTTACACTGACATCTGGAGGCCACAGGAACAAATTGCATCTCATCAAACAAAAAATATTATTAGTCAGAATTCTAAAGTAAAGGAAAGCAGTCCTGCTTCTCTTCAGTCGATTTAACCACTAATTCTCAGTCTCCTCCTCTATTTCATACATCTTTTAAATTCTTCTCCCTGTTGGGACTAATTTCAGCCAACATTTAACCACCCAGTCTGTGACCATCTGCTTTCACTATACTTCATTTTATTTTTTCAGTATACTTCACACGTAAGGGTCTGCTGGAGTGTTTGTGCACATTTGAGGAAGAGAGACAGAATGTAAATTGTACCACATTCATCAAAGTTTACTAATTATTTAGTTCTGTGTAACACAAGTCACTGGGTGGTGTTGTGAAAACAGACACAGAGGAAAAAACTGTTTGTAAGCAGAAGCTGTATGAGAAACAGGACAGACTCAGACTGGAAATACACAGGTTAGATACAGTATCTGCAGCAGGGAGTGTGTATGACTGGTTACTGATAGTATGCAGCATCACTTGCAGGGAGAAAATACAACAGATTATCTGACAGTAACAACTTTAAGAACTGCACATTTTCGCTGTTTGAATTTGTGAATTAACTCACTGAAGAACATGAACAAATGAATTTCTTTGTTCATAGAGCAGATCACATTTCAGTCACTGCACAGTCTCTGTTTACAGCATGTTGGTCTCACGGGAGCCAGGCTGCAGTATCTGAAGAGAGAAAATGAGTCTGATAGCTTTTCTAAACCAGGGGTAGAACAAGGCGTAGATCACAGGGTTCAGACAGGGGTTAACTTGCAACAAGAAGGCACCAAAGGTTGAACGCAACTTATCAGCAGAGGAATCTGGTGCAAAAAGGACTGAGAAATATGTGCAGAAACAGATTAAGAACACAAGTACAACAACACCCAGAGTCCTGGCTGCTTTCAGCTCAGATTTCTTAGTCATTACAGTCCCTGAATGCTGGAGTGTGACGGCTGCAACATGAGAGCGCATGGCACGAGCCTGAGACACAGCCGTCACAAACACTCTCATATACAGAATTATGATCACAGTGACTGGAGCAATAGATGAAAAAATTCCATCAAACATTCCTGAAATGCTGTCAATGAACACCACACACCGTCCATGGCAGAACTTATACACACCTGGTTTAGTCAAGAAATCCCTTAAAACCAGACTATTATAAACAACAGAAAAGGTCCAACACATCCAAACACACAATTTAACTCTTTTAACAGTGACTCTGGTGGAGTAATGCAGAGGGTGACAAATAGCCACATAGCGGTCGATTGATATAAGAATCATGTTTCCTATTGAGGCACCAAAAATGAATGAGCTCACATAGATGAATAGAGAACACATGATGTCACCAAGAAACCAACAGGTTGTTAGTCGAATAACTTCTACCACTGACTCAAACCCCAAGAGAAAGTCAGACACAGCCAGAGAGAGGAGGAGGAGGTTGGTGGGTGTGTGCAGCTGCCTGCAGGGAGACATAGACATGTAATGTAATATCAGACATTAATGTAAAGTGATATGTTTTACATGTGGCACATCTGGACATTTAACATTCAAAAACATTGTCAGCAAAGCAGAAAATACGTCTGGTGTCAATATGTGAAGTTATTTACACACTAACTCTAAGTAACATTTTCACTTGTAAAAAGAATCAATTGTACGTTTTGCTGAGTTTATCTTTACCTGAAGTGGGAGACTGAGATGATGACGAGCAGGTTGAGAATCACAGTGAACAGAGAGATGAAGTACAGCGAATACATGAGGGCAAATGTAAACTGACTGAGCTTTGGTTTCCTGCAGGAGGCATTGAGGAGTTGTGGAAAGCAGAGCTCTGCTCTGTTCTGATTGTCCATCCTCAGAGAGAGGAGGAGGAGAAGCTGTAGCCCTGACAGCTTCTGACTAAAACTCTGTCAGACAACTGATTTATTATTTTCTGTCTTAACCTTCATCCCTCTCTCTCTCGCTAATTACATCACATCCTCATATTCATCACTTTGTGTTTTTTCTCTCTCTACTTCCATTGTTCTACTTTCTCCCCTTTCATTTACAGTTTTGGTTGTATTATAAGTTGCTCTCTACATGTTTTTTGTGGCCATAAAACAGTTGTTGTTTACTCAGTTTTTCACTGGGAACCAAAATCTTTTTTAATATACATTATATTTTTGCATTATACATTATACATTATATACATTTATTGGAAAAGACCACATGATTGTTTTTAATATAGTATCTCATGCTGCTCTTACTCCTCCTGCTACCACACCTAAGGGTTGGGGTTAGATCCTCTCACCTGCAATTTATCTGGACTTCAATGAGGTCTATAACAAAAACAAGGCCTCTCTGCCACCACATCACTCCTATGATTGTGCCATAGACACCAGTGTCATACCCACACAGTCAACTCTACTTCGTCCTGGTACCTGAACAACTTACAGTGGAGAAGTACATTAATTAAGTTTTGTCAGCCGGACTAATCAGACTCACCTTCACCAGCAGGTGCAGGATTTCTATTTCTGGGCAAGTGAGACGAAGTCATCGCCCATGCATTGATTGCCATGGGTTAAATCAGATAACTATCAAAAACAGATTTCCACTTACAATCATCTCCTCTGGTTTCAAGCTCCTACAGGGATGTAGTTGCTGTATCTGAAGAGAGAAATCAGTCTGATAGCTTTTCTAAATTACACAGACAGTCACAGACAGGGGCTGATAGACAATAAAAGGGCTGCAGTAAAAGCATTAACAGGGACATTCTGAAAAAACAGAAAGTAATATGGGCAGTAAAACACATTAAGAAAACAACTGCAACAACACGCAGAGACCTGGCTGCTTTCAGCTCAGTTATCTTAGTTGTTACACACCCTGAATGCTGGAGTGGATGAGCCAGAGAAACAGCAGTCGTTGCATCACAAGCATTTTATATCAAGACCTCATTTTCATTCACTGCAATGAAAATTCTTCTTTTTAAAAGAAAACAATTTGCCAATAGAAGAAGTGAAACTTTGCTTATTAAGATTGTTTGAATTAAGATGTTAGATTTAGGAAAAGGTAATCCTAATATTACCTGGGAAAACTGACTTAAATATATGTTTTACCAGTAGTTAGAAGTGTTGAGATACAGATAATGAGAAAAACAAAGCTGAACAGTCCTGTAGTGTTTGGCCATCGTTGCTGGACTGTCACTGTCTCGAGTATCAGTGTCTGCAAACTTGTTAACTTCAGGACAGAAAAACATTAAGTGTTTCTCTCACTGAGAGACTGCAGACCTCCATTAAGGCCAATATTTTATTTGGTCGTAATTTACAAAACTAAGATGGTAAAAATGTAAACGGTTTTAAGCTGATTATACACCCTCCCACTTAGATCATTTGCTGATAGCTGACCTTGGGAGCCAACGCTAATTAGCGTAACTCAGCTAGCTAGCTAACATTGAAAAGCTTCTGTTATCTTTTTAAATTCTTCAAATTTCACACATTAAACAATGTTATACGACGGAACATAGAAAACATTCAACATTTATGTCTATTGCAAAACAAGTAATGAAATTACGTACTTACAATGCAGGGTGGCTTAAAACTAGCTCAGGCAGTGGCGCTTGTTCTTCCGCTTACTTAACGTACGTATGAACCTTGAGAGAAAATAGCACCTGAAGGTGGCAGTAATGCAACACTGTGAATGTATAACACCATAAAAAATGTCACAGTAGAAGAACACGGAACACTTTTTGTTAAAAAAAACTCACAGTAGCTCAGAGTGGTCTCTACATTAGCTGCCTTCATCAACACTGATTTGTCTACTTTTCACTACATTATTAAAAGAAATGTGTGTCTTGTCAACATGTCATGGACAAGAAATGTTGAAGATCGCACATAGAAAAGATGTTGAAACGTGATTGTTATCATTATGGGGAATAATATCCACCTTAGAATATTGTTTTTTTTAATCATTCCCAACAGAATCTTCCTATATCCCAGCTACCTGACAGTGGCTGTCCACACCTGAAAGATGATTTGATGCTCTTTTATATGTTACATTTTTGTATCATTGACTCTGAACTAAATAGTGGGTCACATTAACTTTATGCATAGTCCCAGCCATGATTTTGTGTGGTGTGTGACATTGATGGCTGTACTAGTGAGTACTGGTTGTATAACTCCTATTACGACCACATAGCACACACATCACCTATAAGTTGAAGGGGCAGAAGAGCAACCATCGCTTCTGTTTGGCTCACCTGAAACATATCAAACAACAGCTACCAACTATCAGTGCAGGAGATTCCACATGGAGTTAATCCTTCCATCTTACAGTGCATCCAGAAACTAATCACAGTAACTTTTTCAAAACAGATTCAATTCATTTCAATTCAATTTCATCCACATTCTGCAAACAATACCCCATAATGACAACATGAAAGGAATTTGAAATATTGGCAAATGTATAAAAAAAAAACAAACAAAAAAAAACAAATCACATGCACATAAGTATTCACCTTTGCTTAATACTTTGATGAAGAACCTTTAGCACTAGTTACAGCCTTTTGGAGTCTTTTTGAGTATGATGCTACAAACTTGGCTCACACCTTTCTGGGCAGTTTTTCCACATTCTTCTTTGCAGTACCTGTCAAACTCCATCAGTTTGGACAGTGCACAGCCATTTTCAGATCTCCTCAGAGATGTTCAATCTGGTTCAAGTATGGGCTCTGGCTGGGCCACTGAAGGACATTAATAGAGTTGTCCCATAGTTATCTTGGCTGTGTGCTCAGGGTTGTTGTCCTGTTGAAAGATCTGTGGCCCCAGTCTGAGGTCCAGATACTCTGGAACAGGTTTTCATCAAGGATGTCTCTGTACATTGCTGCATTCATCTTTCCGTCCATTCTGCTAAATAAGACTCCTGACCACATTGTATGAAGGTAGATTTGCATTGACTCATCCCTTTGTTCTTTGTGTGAACCCAGCTGTTGAGTTGTATGTATAAAAGGCTGAACAACCTACATATCTGGGTCAATCAGATTGACCTGCTCACGAGTGTAGTTCTGTTCTGCTCTGCATGTTTCTCCATTTTGCTGATTAAATTCACCATTATCATTCACTTGTAAGTTGCCTTTTTGCCTCCTAACTTGCCTTACAGTTTTTGCCACGACAGAATTGGTGTCAGAAAAGTGGGCTTGGACGTGTGGTCTGGACTGTGATGGATGAACAGTAGCAGTGTACACAAGTAACAGTTGATTCCTCCCTATGGTTGAGAAGCTCTTCTCCTGAGGAGCCCACCCGCCGATCTAATCCAGGAGCGACACAAACCGTAATACGGCGGTGAAACAGCAACGGAGAAAAACACAAGCAGACCAGAACTTAGTAAGAGAGCTCTATAAAACTCACTACTAGTTGGGTAGTTGACAACACTTTGTCTTAGTTGAACCATTGTGCTATTGACTACTCTTGTATGCAGCGCAGTAAACTCTGAATTGCACGAGGAAAGGTAGCGCTAAGGAAAGGCAACTAGAAATGGGTTTAGTACTGGGTACTAGAAGAGAAATAAGCGTCTGGCCTGGGCACAGTCTACCAACTGATTTGTCACCATTATGTAAGGAAATGTCAAAAAAGTATAAGGGTAATTGTAACCAATGGACTGAATGGTGGGAATTGGGGTTTCCTAAAGAGGGTAGTCTGAGTAGCAGACAGTTAGCCCAGTTAAAAGATAAACTGAAAAGGAAAGAAAGGGAGAGCGCAGAGCATCACAAGTCCTTGTCCAAACAAAGTAAAAGAAAGCACAAGGTGTTACAACCTGACTAGAAGGTATTTAGCATGTGGAAGGATGAATATCACGTGAGGGAGAGTAGAATGTTGATGTCAAATGTACATGAAAGGTTCAAACAGGAAGAACCAGAACATGTAGTTTATAGACCAAAAGATTGTTCTGACACTGAACCTCTGTATCCTGTAATGTCTGAGTTTGACAAGGTGGATCCAGATCTGGACTCTGCTCCTCCACTGCCTCCCCCACCATACCAGAGCCAAGAAGCACAGTAGGGGGAAATCCAAGCCAGCCCTCCCCCATCAGAAAATGAAGCAGCCACACAAAGAGCACAATGGGGCTATGCTTCTGAGGAATCACTCCTGGAGCCCAGCCCTGGAAGTGTGAAAGAACACTCCATGCACACCAGATCAAAGGGACAGTACTTCCCCCCAATCTTGAAGAACAGAAAAGAGATGGTATACATGTCCTAACTTTTCCTATGATTGAGGTGGGAGGAGTTCATGGCCCCCAACTTGTTTTCTCCCCCTGGACAGAATTGGACATTAAAGAAGCAATTGAGAAAGTCACTCACCCAAAAAGAAATGCTAACAAGTGGGGAGAGGACTTCCAGAACATGGTGCAGGACTACAAACCAACTTTTTAGGAACTGGAACGCCTGTTGAAACGACAGCTGCGATGTGATTTTCACAAGGTCAGACACTTGTTTAACAACTCTAATCTCAGGCTTCGTCTGAAGCAGCAAGACTGGGAACACGAGGACAATGCTTTATACAGTAACGCTATAACACTACTGATGCAGGGTGTAAAAGCAAAGTTTCCACTTAAGCAAGACATGAGTGTGATCAGTGCCATACAGCAGGAGCCAAACGAGTTTGTGGGAGCATTTCTCGCACTGGTAACTGAGGCATATGACATACACAGTGGTCATGTTCCACCAGAAGATGGACTGGGAAGGAACCCCATGAGTTCCAATGAGGCCCATCTTAAGGATGCTTTTCTAAACAGGACGAAACCAGAAATTGGCTGACTGAGTGGGAGAGCAGGGGGAGCAGACGCTGGATCAGGTGACACCCATACAGGAGCAGATATCAGATCAGGTGACCCGCATCAGAAGCAACATCCTTTAAAGCAGGAAGCCATCGATGGCATAAGGCCTGTGTTCAATACTCTGCTAAAAGCAGTTGTTATAATTTCATGTAACAATTCCCCAGGGCGCACTCCCATATTCCCTGTTAAAAAAGATCTTCATTTGCCGGCCGGTTCAGTCCTCTTACAATTTGTAGATGATCTGTTGATTTGTGGCCAAACTGAAGACGCATGCAAAATTGATACGGTGCACCTTTTAAAACATCTTGCAGATAATGGCCATAAAATAAGTTTTACAAAAATGCTATTTTTTGCAGCAAAAAGTGACTTTCACCAAAATGATTTCTTAAAATTCAAAATATTCCTAAGTATGTTAAAAAAAAAAACAGATGATGAGTTTCCTTAGCATGACATCATTCTGTAGACAGTGGATCCCAAATTACTCTTTGCGCGAAGCTTCCCTGTCTGCTATGGTGCATGGTAAACAACTTCCAGTACATGATAAAATTAAGTGGACTATTGAAGGAAAAGAAGCATTTAGTGATCTTAAGGCAAGTCAAGCTTTATTGTCAGTTCTTCCACATGTACAGTACATACATACAGGGAACTGAAATTGCATTTCTCTCGTATCCATGGTCCTTACAGGTAGTTCTAACAGTGGAGCCTAAGATCTAGATCATATAAATATAAAAATATAAAATACACTATACAATTCAACTATACGATAAGGGCATTGGTGAGTATGCTAATAAAAATACAATACAAAGTACAATAAAGTAAAAGCAGTGCACGGCACATGGCAGATGGAGTGCAAACCAGTAAAGTGTACATCAGTGCAGGTAACAGAATTAGTGCAAAAATGGCTTATTCAGACTGGTAAAAGTGGCAGAGTGCAGAGGGCTCAAGAGCAGTTCTTTAAATTAAGTTTACATGTGAGGTAGTAGGGGGGTTATAGTTCTGTGCCTGTACAGTACAGTACTTAGGCCGAAGAGGGAAGGGGGGGCAAGGTGGGGAGCGAGTTCAGCTTCCTGACAGCGTGATGGATGAAGCTGTCCTTCAACCTGCTGGTCCTGGCCTGTAGGCTCTGCAGTCTCCTCCCTTATGGCAGCAGGCTGAAGAAGCTGTGTGACGGGTGAGTGGGATCACCTGCAAGCAGAGGGCTTTGCGGGTGAGACAGGTTCCATAAATGTCCTGGAGGGAGGGGAGAGAGACACCAATGATCTTCTCAGCTGCTCTCAATATGCGTCTTTAGTCTTTCGGCAGGAGGCGTTGCAGGCCCCATACCACACAGTGATGCAGCTCGTTAGAATGCTCTCGATGGTGCCTCTGTAGAAGGTGTACATGATGGGGGGCGGAGCTCTGGCTCTTCTCAGTTTGCGGAGGAAGTAGAGACGCTGCTGTGATTTTTTTGGCTAGTGCTGCAGTGTTGTCGGTCCAGGAGAGGTCCTCTGTGATGTGCACACCCAGGAACTTGTTGCTGCTCACCCTCTCCACATTAGCACCGTTAATGGTTAGAGGAGCATGCTGAGTATGCACTCTCCTGAAGTCAACAACAATCTCTTTCATCTTCTCCACATTCAGAGAGAGATTGTTGTCACTGCACCACCCGGCCAGGCATCTCACCTCGATCCTGTAGTTTGTCTCATCGTTGTTGCTAATGAGACCCACCACAGTCGTGTCATCCGCAAACTTAATGAAGAGGTTGGAGTTGTGTGATGGTGTGCAGTCATGGGTCAGCAGGGTGAAGAGAAGGGGGCTAAGCACACATCCTTGGGGGGCCCCAGTGTTCAGTGTGATGGTGCTGGATGTGTTACTGCCGACCCGTACTGTCTGAGGTCTTACAGTTAGAAAGTCCAACAGCCAGTTGCACAGCGAAGTGTTGAGCCCCAGCTGGACCAGTTTGTGAATGAGCTGTTGAGGGATGATAGTGTTGAATGCTGAAATTAAGTCTATGAACAGCATTCTGACGTATGAGTCCTTTTTATCTAGATGTGTGAGTGCTGAGTGGACAGCCGTTGCGACAGCATCATCGGTCGAGCGGTTGGACCGATATGCAAACTGGAAGGGGTCCAGGGAGGGGGGGAGGGCAGACTTGATGTGGTGCATGACTAGATGTTCAAAGCACTTCATGATAATCGGAGTAAGTGCAACTGGATGGTAGTCATTGAAGCAGGATGGAGACGGCTTCTTCTGGACTGGAATGATGGTGGTGGCTTTGAAGCATGTGGGTACAACAGCCTGACGTACAGAGATGTTGAAAATGTTTGTGAAGACACTGGTGAGTTCTGCTGCACAGTCTCTCAGTACACGCCCAGGAATGTTGTCAGGACCCGGAGCTTTCCGTGCATTGATCCTGCTGAAGGATCTCCTCACGCTGTCTGGGGTCAGAATCAACACCTGGTCGCTGGGAGGAGGTGGAGTCTTCTCTGCAGTGGAGCAGTTTTGCTTTTCGAATCGAGCGAAGAAGGCGTTCACCTCTTTCAGCAGAGAGATGTTGCTGTCACACGTCTGCAGTGGGAGCCTGTAGTCCGTAATGGTCTGTATTCCCTGCCAAGGCTCCGAGTGTCTCTGCTGTTGCTGAATTGATGGACTATCCTCCTGGAGTACTGTCTCTTACCCTCTCTGATGCCACGGGACAGGTTGGCCCTGGATGTTCTCAGGCCCACCTCATCTCCAGCTCTGAAGGCAGCGTTCCGCGTCTTCAGGAGTCTGTAGACGTCCCCTGTCATCCATGGCTTCTGGTTGGCCCATACAGTGATGGTCTTTTTGACAGTTACATGACCTCTGTATTACACCAACCTCACGGGGGTAAACTGTGGCCTGTTGCTTATTTTTCATCAAAGCTGGATCCAGTAGCAGCAGGTCTCCCCCTCTGTCTAAAAGCAGTTTCTGCAGCAGAAAAAGCTGTTTTACCATCACGTGATTTGGTTGGCTATTCAGATTTGATACTTATGGTTCCGCACGCTGTTACACACATATTACACACACAAAAAAATTACACATCTGTCAACTCAGCATTGGTTAAAATACCACACTGTATTGAAGGAAATGCCTAACATTGCTGTGAAAAGATGTAATGTGTTGAATCCTGCTACCTCTTCTACCTACAGTGGATGATGGAGATCAGAGGTGCTGGAAACCAAATGTGCTCCCAGACCTGATGAGCTGATAGCCCTTATGGAAGCCTGTAAATTGGCTGAAGAAAAAACTGTCAATGTTTACACTGACTCATTTTATGCATTTGGTGTCATCCATGATTTTTGTTGTCTCTTGTGACAAAGGGGTTTTATGACATCAGCAGGAACACCCATTGCACCCCACACTCTGGTTGCAGCACTCTTAAACACAATCCTGTTTCCTAAACATATATCAGTAATAAAATGTGATGCTCATACTAACAAAACAGATCCCATTTCTACAGGAAATTCAGCAGCAGATGCCGCAGCAAAAGCAGCAGCCAGGACGGGACAAATGTTTCACCTAAGTCTGTTTTCTCTTCCACAGGAACTCAACCCACAGGCTGACCTGTCAACCATGCAGTCATTGGCAAGCATATCTGAAAAAAATCTATGGAGAAAATCAGGTGCAACACTACAAAATGAGGTTTTGCTTGGCCCAGATGATAAACCTTGCTTACCTAAGGCTTAGTTCCATTTGTATGCAAAATTAGCTCATGGTAAAGATCATGCCTCCAAGGGGGGGATGTGTGCAAATGTCAACATTCACTGGTACACTTGTTTTTCAACATATGCAGCTGAATACTGTAGAAATTGTTTAATCTGTGCCGCAAACAATCCCTCTGGTGCCATTAAAATGCCATTGCAAGGTCACCCCCCACCTGATGGGCCTTTTGAACATTGGATGATTGACTTCATTGAATTGGCACCAGGCCAAAACACAAGATATTGCTTGACCATGGTTTGCATGTTTAGTAAGTGGGTAGAGGTTTTCCCTTCTTCCAAACAGGATGCATCCACAGTGGAAAAAGCCCTAATAAAAGACATCATTGTTCGCTGGGGTATTCCAAAAAAACATCAGGACAATGGTCCTGGGTTTGCCAACAAAGTGTTGAAGGATTTGTCAAATTATTTTGGATTTGAATTCAAATATCATTGTTCTTATCACCCTCAGAGTGCAGGTGCAATAGAGCAACAAAATGCTGTGAAGAAACAGGTTTGACATGGGTTGAAGCATTACCATTGGTACTGTTCTATATGCGTACGAGAGTAAGAACAACACATGGGTCCATTTGAGATTATATTTGGAAAACCTCCTAGTATAGGGCTTAATCCCATCAAACAAAGTCTGATGACTGGGCATCACGAAGATATGATGCTGGATTATTGTGCAAAACTTTCTGCCTCTCTCTAAGTCCTTTGTCCCCAGGTGAAAGCAGCCCTGCCTACCACTGCAGACACCAGCCTGCACAATCTCAAACCGGGTGACTGGGTGCTCATCAAAGACCACCGGAGGAAACACTGGTGGCATAGACGTTTCACAGGACCACATCAAATACTGCTGACTTCCAGTACAGCTGTGAAGGTGGAGGGACGCGCTACGTGGGTCCACGCCAGCCACTGTAAGAAGATCCCCACACCTGAATCAGAAAAGGAATTACACCCAGAAGAAAACCGACTAGACAAGGAAACAACCGCCGAGGAAAACGACCAGCAAGGTACAGACTGTCAAATTTGTCCCCTGAATTGTTCACCCCGGTGAGGGGGGAGAAGTGCAGATTGGGCTCAGCCCGCACTTCAAGCTCCAATAAACGTCAAGAGGGATAAATACAGGAAGGTGACAAAGGCGACATCTGGTGCCAAACGATGGAGAAATCTGGCTATGATGACACCAGCCGCTGGGACTGGTTTAACATCGTGTTTGGAAAATGGAAGACGTTCATCTTGTCCCTTTTCACAGGTGTTGTTATAGGCATTACTGCCCTAACCCTGTGTGGGTGTTGCCTTATTCCGTGTGCACGTGGACTAATGATGCGTGCAATTGACCCTTTCATCTAACACCCAATGAATATTCAAAGTATGTCTTTACTTAGAGACGGTGCTTCCCCTGAGTCCTTTCACATCCCCAACTGGGAACATCCATATAATGAAATTGATAGCATAGAGTTAAATTGATTTGGGCCTAATCTAGGAACATAATGAAGGAATGTTTTGAAAATTTTTGTGAATTAACATTTCTGCTGAACTGTCCCTACTGTTGCTCAGCCTTAATGAATCCTGATCATGTAATTATCATAAAATGATGAAAGGGGACATAAAAGACAATGAAGACAAAAGGACAAAGTGACAAGAACTTGCTAAATAAGACTCATAACCACATTGTATGAAGGTAGATTTGCATTGACTCATCCCTTTGTTCTTTGTGTGAACCCAGCTGTTGAGTTGTATGTATAAACGGCTGAACAACCTACACATCTGGGTCAATCAGATTGACCCGCTCATGAGTGTAGTTCTATTCTACTCTGCATGTTTCTCCATTTTGCTAATTAAATTCAC
This sequence comes from Channa argus, assembly GCF_033026475.1. NCBI lineage: Eukaryota > Metazoa > Chordata > Actinopteri > Anabantiformes > Channidae > Channa > Channa argus. The sequence goes on from NC_090205.1 coordinate 1,728,828, forward strand.
CATTATCATTCACTTGTAAGTTGCCTTTTGCCTCCTAACTTGCCTTACAGGCTTTACTGTAGGGATGGTATTGGCCAGGTGGTGAGCAGTGCCTGGTTTCCTGTAGACATGACACTTGGCATTCAGGCCAAAGAGTTCAATCTTTGTTTCATCAGACCAGAGAGTCTGAGAGTCCTTCAGGTGACTGTCATGTGCCTCTTACTGAGGAGTGGTTTCTATCTGGCCACTCTACCATACAGGCCTGACTGGTGGATTGCTGCAGAGATGGTTGTTCTTGTGGAAGGTCCTTCTCTCTCATCAGAGAAGCACTGGAGCTCTTTCAGAGTGTCCATCGGGTTCTTGGAACCTCCTTCACTAAGGCCTTTCTGTCTGTATCGCTCAGTGTGGCCAGTCGACCCGCTCTAGGAAGAATGTGAAGAGTTATTTCAGGATGAAAAAAAATATCAGCAAACATATTTGTTTCCCTTTTTCTTCTTGTTAATGAGTGTACTGTTTAATTTAAAGTAAACTTTAAAGGTAACTGCAAACAGTACCATTCATTTTTTTGCATCTGTATTTGTGCCAGTGAAGATCAAATCACATTTAATGACCACTTCATGCAGAAAATCAGAACACTGCACATAGTTAATTTACTTTTTTTGCCACTGTATGTTTGCACACTGAGATGTACTGCTGCTTTCTACCACTTCACAAACTGGCCAGGCAGATGTTGCTAAGTAACAGTTGTGTAGTTTTGTGTTATTGTGTTGTTTTTATACAGTGGATATAAAAAGTTTACACAACCCTGTTAAAATGCCAGGTTGTCGAAATGTAAATATATCAGATCATGAAAAATCACTTCAGAATTTGGGAAACAATGGGATCTATAATCTTTTCATCTGAAAAATAAAAACTAAAATTCTGTTGCATAAATACACACCATTAAACTAAAATACTTTGGTGAAGCACTTTTTGACTTCATGACAGCAGTCAGTCTTTAGGGGGTAGCTGTCACAGCATCCGCCCTTCTATCCTTCCCTTCCCTCCTGCTCTCTCTCTCTCTCCCTGTTTGTTTTTTTTCTCCCAGAGCACCTGGACTGCAGTGGCGGGCACACCTGCAAGCAATCACTCATCCTGATGACAGCAGTTCATATACCGGTCTCCTCCACGCCACAAGTTGCCAAATCGTCGCAGTAACCTCCTTGGTACTCGTGTACATTAGGCTCTTGGTAAAACCCGTTAGTTTGTAACAGCTAACCTGATCTTTGTCTCCCTGCCCTCAGATCCTCCGGCCGCCCTGCTGTGTTCAGCGACCCCCTCGGCTCCCCGTCTCCACGGCTCCTTCTCCCGCGGTCACCATTCATCTTCCACCTGTGACTCGCCGCCCAATCGCTCCCCCCCGCACAAGGCATCGAGCTGCTCGGACCAGCCTCTCCGTTCTCCGGACATCGCCTCCCGGCAGCGCTCCCCTTTTCCCCCAACCCAATCCACTGTACCTTCCCCTAAATAAACATTCACGCCCTCCTAACCGCCCGGTTCCGTCTCTCTTTCTGGGTCCGCAAAACATTAAATACACATCAGAGTGTGACAGTAGCAGTTTATCGGTGTGCCACATCTTGCTTTGGGAATCTTTGTCGACTGCAAAAGTGTTACAAATCTGTAAGACTGTGAGAGCATCTATTGTGCACAACAACAGATTTTCAGTTGGATTCAGGTCCAGGCTGGGCCATTTTAAAACTTTGATCCTCTTCTAATGTAGACATTCTTTTGTTGATTTGGAGGTATGTTGCTCTTATCATGCTGAAAGGTGAAATTCTTCTTCATCCACAGCTTTTTAGCAGAGGCCTGTGGGTTTTGTGATAAAAATGACTGATATTTTAAACTGTTCATAATTCCTTTCATCTTGACTAGAGCCCAAATTCCAGGTGAACAAAAATGGCCCCAAAGCATAAAACTGCCACCACCATGTGTCACTGTGTGTATCATGTTGTCACACTTAATGTAGGAGCCAGGCTTAGATGTTTTTCTTTGTAAGAAAAGTCTTCTGTCTGGCCACCCAACCCCACAGCCCAGTCATATAAAAAAAAACTATTGTCACATTTATGTAGTACACAACCGGCACTTGATAGGAATTCCTGTATTTGCTTTATTGTTGCTGTAGGCCTCTTGGTTTTCTTTTTTCTTCATCAACCTTCAACAACCTCAAGGCCTCTGACTGTGTAATATTGACATCGACTTTATTTATTAATATCACACAAGTATTGTATTGAACGCTTTAATCTTAAAACAATGAATAAAGTGCAGTTGAACTAAAGAAACTTTGATCCATTTTTCTTTACAGCTGTGTGATGGGGATGCATAATGTAGAGTATTCTTAATAATTTTCTAAATTAAATTGTAAAAAATCAGGTTTTTGAAGTTATTCTCACTTTAAATCTGTACATGAATTAACAAGGCCTGAACATTTTAGACTTCCACAGAAACTTTATTCATGAGGCACATGTCGAACAACTCTGGACAGGACTGCATCAAGTTTAGCAGTTGAGTAATTGATTTAAAAATACTTAAATGCATCAGTATCTCACGCTGATCGATGACCATCTTTGTGCTGTACTCATGCGCAAGTTTATGTACACAAAAGTTAATTTTGTAGTACTTCGAGTTGAGTGAAAGATGATAAACTTGTACTTCTATTGGAGTATTGTTTTTAGGCAGGTGTTTGCACTTTTACTTCAGCATTGACATTGTGTAATTCTGCCAACTGAAATTGTCCAAACCTGCATCAACACTTTCCTGTTCTGTTCTCTAGTCTAAGGCAGTTTAACAATATGGTTACACTGACATCTGGAGGCCAAACGAACAAATTGCATGTTATCAAACAAAAAATATTATTATTATTATTATTATTAGTCAGAATTCTAAAGTAAAGGAAAGCAGTCCTGCTTCTCTTCAGTTGATTGAAAAACTAATTCTCAGTCTCCTCCTCTATTTCATACGTCTTTTAAATTCTTCTCCCTGTTGGGACTAATTTCAGCCAACATTTAGCCACCCAGTCTGTGACCATCTGCTTTCACTATACTTCATTTTATTTTTTTAGTACAGTTCATAAATAGGCGTCTGTTGCAGTGTTTGTGCACATTTGAGGAAGAGAGACAGAATGTAAATTGTACCACATTCATCAAAGTTTACCAATTATTTAGTTCTGTGTAACACAAGTCACTGTGTGGTGCTTGTGAAAACAGACACAGAGGAAAAAACTGTTTGTAAGCAGAAGCTGAATGAGAAACAGGACAGACTCAGACTGGAAATACACAGGTTAGATACGGTATTTGCAGCAGGGAGTGTGTATGACTGGTTACTGATAGTATGCAGCATCACTTGCAGGGAAAAAATACAATAGATTATCTGACAGTAACAACTTTAAGAACTGCACATTTTCACAGTTTGGATTTGTGAATTCACTCACTGAAGAACATGAACAAATGAATTTCTTTGTCCATAGAGCAGATCACATTTCAGTCAGTGCACAGTCTCTGTTTACAGCATGTTGGTCTCACAGGAGCCAGGCTGCAGTATCTGAAGAGAGAAAATGAGTCTGATAGCTTTTCTAAACCAGGGATAGAACAAGGCGTAGATCACAGGATTCAGACAGGGGTTAACTTGCAACAGGTAGGCACCAATAGTTGAACGTAACTTATCAGCAGAGTAATCTGGTGCAAAAAGGACTGAGAAATATGTGCAGAAACAGATTAGGAACACAAGTACAACAACACCCAGAGTCCTGGCTGCTTTCAGCTCAGATTTCTTACTCATTACAGTCCCTGAATGCTGGAGTGTGACGGCTGCAACATGAGAGCGCATGGCACGAGCCTGAGACACAGCCGTCACAAACACTCTCATATACAGAATTATGATCACAGTGACTGGAGCAATAGATGAAAAAATTCCATCAAACATTCCTGAAATGCTGTCAATGAACAACACACACCGTCCATGGCAGAACTTATACACACCTGGTTTTGTCAAGAAATCCCTTAAAAGCAGACCATTATAAACAACAGAAAAGGTCCAACACATCCAAACACACAATTTAACTCTTTTAACAGTGACTCTGGTGGAGTAATGCAGAGGGTCACAAATAGCCACATAGCGGTCGATTGATATAAGAATCATGTTTCCTATTGAGGCACCAAAAATGAATGAGCTCACATAGATGAATAGAGAACACATGATGTCACCAAGAAACCAACAGGTTGTTAGTCGAAAAACTTCTACCACTGACTCAAACCCCAAGAGAAAGTCAGACACAGCCAGAGAGAGGAGGAGGAGGTTGGTGGGTGTGTGCAGCTGCCTGCTGGAAGACAAAGACATGTAATGTAATATCAGACATTCATGTAAAGTGATATGTCTTACATGTGGCACATCTGGACATTTAACATTCAAAAACATTGTCAACAAAGCAGAAAATACGTCTGGTGTCAAGATGTGAAGTTATTTACACAATAACTCTAAGTAACATTTTCACTTATAAAAAGAATCAATTGTACGTTTTGCTGAGTTTATCTTTACCTGAAGTGGGAGACTGAGATGATGACGAGCAGGTTGAGAAACACAGTGAACAGAGAGATGAAGTACAGCGAATACAAGAGGGCAAATGTAAACTGACTGAGCTTTGGTTTCCTGCAGGAGGCATTGAGGAGTTGTGGAAAGCAGAGATCTGTTCTGTTCTGATTGTCCATCCTCAGAGAGAGGAGGAGGAGAAGCTGCAGCCCTGACAGCTTCTGACTAAAACTCTGTCAGACAACTGATTTATTATTTTCTGTCTTAACCTTCTTCCCTCTCTCTCTCGCTAATTACATCACATCCTCATATTCATCACTTTGTGTTTTTTCTCTCTCTACTTCCATTGTTCTACTTTCTCCCCTTTCATTTACAGTTTTGCTTGTATTATAAGTTGCTCTCTGCACGTTTTTTGTGGCCATAAAACAGGTATTTGCTCAGTTTTTCACCGTGAACCAGAATCTTTTTTAATATACATTATATTTTTGCATTATACATTATACATTTATTGGAAAAGACCACATGATTGTTTTTAATATAGTATCTCATGCTGCTCTTACTCCTCCTGCTACCACACCTAAGGGTTGGGGTTAGATCCTCTTACCTGCAATTTATCTGGACTTCAATGAGGTCTATAACAAAAACAAGGCCTCTCTGCCACCACATCACCCCTATGATTGTGCCATAGACGCCAGTGTCATAACCACACACAGTCAACTCTACTTCATCCTGGTACCTGAACAATTCTCACCTTCACCATTCTCGGGAATTTCACATTTTGCATTTCAGTCAGTCCGCAGTCTGTGTTTACAGCATGTTGGTCTGACAGGAGCCAAGTTGCTGTATCTGAAGAGAGAAATCAGTCTGATAGCTTTTCTAAATTAGGGGTAGGATGAGGCATAGGTCACAGACAGGGGCTGATAGACAATAAAAGGGCTGCAGTAAAAGCATTAACAGGGACATTCTGAATAAAACAGACAGTAATATGGGCAGTAAAACACAATAATAATAATAATAATTCATTTTATTTATAAAGCACTTTACATTTGCTAACAAATCTCAAAGTGCTACACAAGCAGATTAAGACCAGGAATAAAACATAAAACATGTAAAGGCTAAAAACATATAGCTGCTGAGAAGGCTCGGTCCCCCATTGTATGGAGTTTGGGTCTGGGGGGGTAGAGGCGATAGGTGTTGGTGGAACGGAGGTGTCTAGTTGTAGATTGTAGTGTGAGGAGTTTCTTTAGATACTGTGGGGCATTTCCATGGATGCACTGGTGGGTGAGTAGACAGACTTTATAATCACTGCGAAGGTGGATGGGAAGCCAGTGAAGTGTCCAGAGGACAGGAGTGATGTGTTGGTGTTTCCTCACTCTCATAAGGATCCTGGCAACGCTGTTTTGAACATATTGGTGCTTTTGAAGGCTCCTGTCTGGGATTCCAATGAGAAGTTCATTGCAGTACTCAAGCCTGGAGGAGACAAAAGTCTGTTTAGCTGTTTAGCTGAAGGAAGTTCTCTGTCATCCATGCCTGAATGTCCTCCAGGCAACAGGTGAGAGTTGACGGAAGTGTCGGTGGGGTTGGGCTCAGTCTCACATAGAGCTGAGTATCATCAGCATAGCAGTGGAAGGAGACTCCATGCTTGCCAATGACTTGGCCCAGTGGGAGCATGTAGATGTTGAAAAGGGTCGGCCCAAGAACCGACCCCTGTGGCACCCCACAGGTGACCAAGTGTAACTGAGATTTGGCGTCCCCTAGGGCCACACACTCAGCTCTATTTGTGAGATAGGAACTGAACCACCCTAAAGCAGTACCAGAGAAACCAACAGTATGCTGCAGACGATGGAGGAATTTTGTGGTCAACTATATCAAAAGCGGCAGTGAGGTCCAGAAGAATGAGAAGAGATGGGAAGCCCTGGTCAGCAGCCATTAGGAGGTCGTTAGTGACCCTGACCAAGGCTGTCTCTGTGCTATGGGAGGGATCGGAAACCGGATTAAAATGTTTCAAACAGATTGTGTCTTTTGAGCTGATCCTGGAGCTGGGCTAAGACCGCTTTTTCCAAGACCTTTGATAGGAATGGAAGATTGGAGATTGGACGATAGTTTGCCATGACTTCAGGATCCAGGGACGGTTTTTTTAGACGTGGTGTAATTATTGCGGTTTTCAGTGATGTTGGGACTGTGCCACTCTGGACGGACTAATTAATGATGCTGGTGATGAGTTGGCTAATGTTTGAGACATTAGCTTTTACCAAGGGAGTGGGGAGAGGGTCCAGAATGCACGCTGAGGGTTTCATCCTCTGTAAGATAACTTCAACTTCTTTCACAGTAGTAGCCGATAACTTAGACAGACAGCCTTCTGGCCTTGAAGTGGGGAGGTCAGGGGGTTTGGGGTTTATGACTGAAAGTGAGGAGCGGAGTTTCAACCTTAGTGGTAAAATGTGCAATGAAACTGTTGGACTGTTCCTCTGTGTGGTTGCTGCCAGTGTGGGATTGGGGTTTGGGTAAATGATTTATTATGGAAAAGAGTTGTTTTGAGTTCCCGGGGCTGTTATTGATTATATTTGAGTAATATTGTGATCTGGCAGTGGCAAATGCTTTGGAGTAGTTTTTTTGATGATCCCGGTAGGCAATTTTATGGACAGTTAACTTGGTTGAGATAAAGCGACGTTCAAGGGCCTGCCCACCTGTTTTCATCTGTCGGAGCTCCCTTGTAAACCACGGTGCAGATTTTGAAAGAGTGACCACACGTGATCTAAGAGGAGCATGGGCCTCAAGGATATTCTGGAGGCTGTTGTTATAGTAGTCCACTAGTTCTGTGACTGAGGGGAGTTCTGGGAGAATGGAGAGATTTTTGATGTCAGTATTTAGGTGAGAGAGATTTATGTTTCTCAGATTCCTGAACTAGATACAACGCTGTGGGTTTGGAGACAGTGTATATGAGGAGAAGTCCATTGAAATTATTTTGTGGTCCGAGACACCCAGGTCGTATACTTTGAGGTTAGAAATGGGGATAGAGTCAGTAATGACTAAGTCAAGGATGTGGCCTTTACTATGGGTGGGGACCTCAACTTTCTGCTTCAGGTTTAGGCAGTCCAGCAGTTCTAAGAACTCAGCAGCAGAATGGTGTGAAGGTGTGTCCACGTGGAAGTTCAGATCTCCGAGTATCAGCATGGTGACGCTGTGCAGAAGGTTGAAAGGAGTTCGTACATTTCTGTGATGAAACCCGGGTGTTGCTTTGGTGGCCGGTAAATAAGAAGTATTACTATATAGAGTGGATGTTTACATTTAATTGCCAAACATTCAAAGGTAGACAGTTTAGGAAGAGGGAGGGGTGACTGTTTCAGATCTTCACGGTGGATTATGACTAGGCACCCACCGCGGCCAGTGGTGCGAGCTTTTTCAAGGTAGGTATATCCGGGGGGGCTCATTCAAAACTGAGTAGGCCTCGGGTTTATGCCAGGTCTCAGTCAGGCAGATGATATCAGTCTCATTTTCCAGAATGTGGTTATGAATCAAACAGGATTTATTTGATAGGGACTGGACATTAAAGAGTTCAAGTTTAGTGTTTGATATAATATTCCTTTTGATCAGAGGACGAGGAACTCTGTAGTCCACTCCAGGATTCCAGAAATCCACTTCAGGAATCCCATTTCCCCTTGTCCGTGGCTTCGCAACGTTTTCAGTCTCCATGGTATCTGTGTTCGGATGACGTAATCGAGTCGTCACGGAGCGAGATTCTGGCGACAGTGAAGGAATGGAGCTCCTGCTTCCGGTATAGACGAACCCCCAGCCGGATCCTCTATGGGCGTAGCGGGATCGACGGAGGAGTCCTAGTTGTTCAATGACTCCAATGTCCGATGGGAGGCCATGGTTGTTGAGCTCCAGAAGCTGCGATGGTGAATACTGGAACAACACCCAGAGACCTGGCTGCTTTCAGCTCAGTTATCTTAGTTGTTACACACCCTGAATGCTGGAGTGAATGAGCCTGAGACACAGCAGTCATTGCATCACAAGTATTTTATATCAAGACCTCATTTTCATTCACTGCAATGAAAATTCTTCTTTTTAAAAGAAAACAATTTGCCAATAGAACAAGTGAAACTTTGCTTATTAAGATTGTTTGAATTAAGATGTTAGATTTAGGAAAAGGTAATCCTAATAGTTAGAAGTGTTGAGATACAGATACAGATAATGAGAAAAACAAAGCTGAACAGTCCTGTAGTGTTTGGCCATCGTTGCTGGACTGTCACTGTCTCGAGTATCAGTGTCTGCAAACTTGTTAACTTCAGGACAGAAAAACATTAAGTGTTTCTCTCACTGAGAGACTGCAGACCTTCATTAAGGCCAATATTTTATTTGGCCGTAATTTACAAAACTAAGATGGTAAAAATGTAAACGGTTTTAAGCTGATTATACACCCTTCCACCTAGATCATTTGCTGATAGCTGACCTTGGGAGCCAACGCCAATTAGCGTAACTCAGCTAGCTAGCTAACATTGATAAGCTTCTGTTATCTTTTTAAAGGTCTTTAAATGCAACACTATGAATGTCAAACACCATAAAAAATGTCACAGAAGAAGAACACGGAACACTTTGTTAAAAAAAGCTCAGAGTGGTCTCTACATTAGCTGCCTTCATCAACACTGACTTGTCTACTTTTCACTACATTATCAAAAGAAATGTGTGTCTTGTCAACATGTCATGGACAAGAAATGTTGAAGATCGCACATAGAAAAGATGTTGAAACGTGATTGTTATCATTATGGGGAATAATATCCACCTTAGAATATGGTTTTTTAATCATTCCCAACAGAATCTTCCTATATCCCAGCTAACTGACAGCGGCTGTCCACACCTGAAAGATGATTTGATGCTCTTTTATATGTTACATTTTTGTATCATTGACTCTGAACTAAATAGTGGGTCACATTAACTTTATGCATAGTCCCAGCCATGATTTTGTGTGGTGTGTGACATTGATGGCTGTACTAGTGAGTACTGGTTGTATAACTCCTATTACGACCACATAGCACACACATCACCTATAAGTTGAAGGGGAAGAAGAGCAACCATCGCTTCTGTTTGGCTCAACTGAAACATATCAAACAACAGCTACCAACTATCAGTGCAGGAGATTCCACATGGAGTTAATCCTATTTTACAAAACTCCTATACAGACTTTAAGAGATGTGTGTGACAACAGCTAGTTGAAGAAAGACAACAGTGTCCCTTATCCCCACTTTTCATTCTTTGCAAGTCTTAAGCTCCTCACATCTGAAGCTGACAATGATCCCAGCCTCACATGTGTCACTAGCCCTGTTTCAACTATGTCTAGAACATAAAATTGATGTTTCTCCAGCTGCAAGAGCTTATCAGAAAACCTCTGAAGAAAAGGGCCTAATTGATACTAATAAACAATGCCCTTCACCTTTAGCCTCACCCTCAGAGAAAATGCTGCCTGTCCAGGAGTAAGATCATAGGTGAGAGCAAATCTTACAGTGCATCCAGAAACTAATCACAGTAAGTTTTTCAAAACAGATTCAATTCATTTCAATTCAATTTCATCCACATTCTACAAACAATACCCCATAATGACAACATGAAAGGAGTTTGTTTGAAAAATTGGCAAATGTATAAAAAAAATAAAACAAAAACAAAAACAAATCACATGCACATAAGTATTCACCTTTGCTTAATACTTTGATGAAGAACCTTTAGCACTAGTTACAGCCTTTTGGAGTCTTTTTGAGTATGATGCTACAAACTTGGCTCACACGTTTCTGGGCAGTTTCTCCACATTCTTCTTTGCAGTACCTGTCAAACTCCATCAGTTTGAACAGTGCACAGCCATTTTCAGATCTCCTCAGAGATGTTCAATCTGGTTCAAGTATGGGCTCTGGCTGGGCCACTGAAGGACATTAATAGAGTTGTCCCATAGTTATCTTGGCTGTGTGCTCAGGGTTGTTGTGCTGTTGAAAGATCTGTGGCCCCAGATGCAGAGCATCACAAGTCCTTGTCCAAACAAAGTAAAAGAAAGCACAAGGTGTTACAACCTGACTAGAAGGTATTTAGCATGTGGAAGGATGAATATCACGTGAGGGAGAGTAGAATGTTTAGAAGACAGAATACAAATGTACATGAAAGGTTCAAACAGGAAGAACCAGAACATGTAGTTTATAGACCAAAAGATTGTTCTGACACTGAACCTCTGTATCCTGTAATGTCTGAGTTTGACAAGGTGGATCCAGATCTGGACTCTGCTCCTCCACTGCCTCCCCCACCATACCAGAGCCAAGAAGCACAGTAGGGGGAAATCCAAGCCAGCCCTCCCCCATCAGAAAATGAAGCAGCCACACAAAGAGCACAATGGGGCTATGCTTCTGAGGAATCACTCCTGGAGCCCAGCCCTGGAAGTGTGAAAGAACACTCCATGCACTCCAGATGAAAGGGACAGTACTTTCCCCCCAATCTTGAAGAACAGAAAAGAGATGGTATGCATGTCCTAACTTTTCCTATGATTGAGGTGGCCCCCAACTTGTTTTCTGCCCCTGGACAGAATTGGACATTAAAGAAGCAATTGAGAAAGTCACTCACCCAAAAAGAAATGCTAACAAGTGGGGAGAGGACTTCCAGAACATGGCTGACTGAGTGGGAGAGCAGGGGGAGCAGACGCTGGATCAGGTGACACACATACAGGAGCAGAAATCAGATCAGTTGACCCGCATCTACACATTCACACACACAAAGACAAAACCCAGATATGATGCATATAAATGGCAACTTGTTGACAACACACCTGTTGCACAGCAGCTTGCAGATTTTGCACACACACACACACACACACACACACACAAACAAACAAGCAGAAACATTCCAACATCATACGTCACTACTCTACACTCCACAGCACACGTAAATGTAGGACCAGAAGGTGAATATGAAAGTCAATAGTATGTCGAATATGAAAGTCAGTGGTATGTTGAAAATGGGGAATCGGAGGTGATATGTTTGAGAAATGTGTATTGGACAAGGACGGCTGCGGTTGCCTCTGTCTCACTCTCCTCTAAACAGGAAGTACTTTTTAAGGGGGACACTCCACATATCCCATTTGCTAAACCTTCTGACTGGAGTTGGCAAGAACTGGGCCCATGGTTGCAATGCAGGCTGCTCCTCGAGGATTTCCAACCAACAGCATCAGGTCCTAGGACAGAATACAGCAGGAAGGGTGATGTACGTCGTACACAATTATCAGTTGTACCAGCTGATAGAACAGTTGAGCTCATTGATGGTCATGACACCACACAGGCTGCAGCCTTTACCATCATAGAAACTAGTTTACCACCAGAGCTTGAGCAAATTCCAAAATCTCTCTGTGCAGCCCATAAAAATGATGTAGGTCTTATGAGAGATGCAGAACCTCTGACAGTACATCTAAAATCAGAGTACAGGCCATGTCAGAAACAACATCCTTTAAAGCAGGAAGCCATCGATGGCATAAGGCCTGTGTTCAATTCTCTGCTAAAAGCAGGTGTAATAATTTCATGTAACAATTCCCCAGTGCGCACTCCCATATTCCCTGTTACAAAAAAAAAAAAAAAAACAGATGATGAGTTTCCTTAGCATGACATCATTCTGCAGACAGTGGATCCCAAATTACTCTTTGCGCGAAGCTTCCCTGTCTGCTATGGTGCATGGTAAACAACTTTCAGTACATGATAAAATTAACTGGACTATTGAAGGAAAAGAAGCATTTAGTGATCTTAAGGCAGCACTCACTGTAGCTCCCACTCGTGCTCTGCCTAATCCTAACATGCTTTTAACTCGGTTTGTTGATCACAAGACAGTATATCTCTGTGACCTCTGTGTTACGCCAACCTCACGGGGGTAAACTGTTGCCTGTTACTTATTTTTCATCAAAGCTGGATCCAGTAGCAGCAGGTCTCCTCCTCTGTCTGAAAGCAGTTGCTGCAGCAGAAAAAGCTGTTTTAGCATCACGTGATTTGGTTGGTATGCCTTTACTTAGAGACAGTGCTTCCCCTGAGTCCTTTCCCATCGCCAACTGGGAACCTCCATATAATGAAATTGATAGCATTGAGTTAAATTGATTTGGGCCTAATCTAGGTACATAATGTTGGAATGTTTTGAAATTTTTTGTGAATTAACATTTCTGATGAACTGTCCCTACTGTTGCTCAGCCTTAATGAATCCTGATCATGTAATTATCATAAAATGATAAAAGGGGACTTAAAAGACAATTAAGACAAAAGGACAAAGTGATATAAACTTGCTAAATAAGACTCATAACCACATTGTATGAAGGAAGATTTGCATTGACTCATCCCTTTGTTCTTTGTGTGAACCCAGCTGTTGAGTTGTATGTATAAACGGCTGAACAACCTACACATCTGGGTCAATCAGATTGACCCGCTCATGAGTGTAGTTCTATTCTACTCTGCATGTTTCTCCATTTTGCTAATTAAATTCACCATTATCATTCACTTGTAAGTTGCCTTTTGCCTCCTAACTTGCCTTACAGGCTTTACTGTAGGGATGGTATTGGCCAGGTGGTGAGCAGTGCCTGGTTTCCTGTAGACATGACACTTGGCATTCAGGCCAAAGAGTTCAATCTTTGTTTCATCAGACCAGAGAGTCTGAGAGTCCTTCAGGTGACTGTCATGTGCCTCTTACTGAGGAGTGGTTTCTATCTGGCCACTCTACCATACAGGCCTGACTGGTGGATTGCTGCAGAGATGGTTGTTCTTGTGGAAGGTCCTTCTGTCTCATCAGAGAAGCACTGGAGCTCTTTCAGAGTAACCATCGGGTTCTTGGTAACCTCCTTCAATAAGGCCCTTCTGTCTGTATCGCTCAGTGTGGCCAGTCGACCCGCTCTAGGAAGAATGTGAAGAGTTATTTCAGGATGAAAAAAAATATCAGCAAACATATTTGTTTCCCTTTTTCTTCTTGTTAATGAGTGTACTGTTTAATTTAAAGTAAACTTTAAAGTTAACTGCAAACAGTACCATTCATTTTTTTGCATCTGTATTTGTGCCAGTGAAGATCAAATCACATTTAATGACCACTTCATGCAGAAAATCAGAACACTGCACATAGTTAATTTACTTTTTTTGCCACTGTATGTTTGCACACTGAGATTTACTGCTGCTTTCTACCACTTCACAAACTGGGCAGGCAGATGTTGCTAAGTAACAGTTGTGTAGTTTTGTGTTATTGTGTTGTTTTTATACAGTGGATATAAAAAGTTTACACAACCCTGTTAAAATGCCAGGTTGTCGAAATGTAAATATATTAGATCATGAAAAATCACTTCAGAATTTACAGCTTCAATGGGATCTATAATCTTTTCAGCCGAAGAATAAAAACCAAAATACACACACCATTAAACTAAAATACTTTGGTGAAGCACTTTTTGACTTCATGACAGCAGTCAGTCTTTAGGGGGTAGCAGTTTATCGGTGTGCCACATCTTGCTTTGGGAATCTTTGCCGACTGCAAAAGTGTTACAAATCTGTAAGACTGTGAGAGCATCTCCTGTGCAAACCAACAGATTTTCAGTTGGATTCAGGTCCAGGCTGGGCCATTGTAAAACTTTGATCCTCTTCTAATGAAGACATTCTTTTGTTGATTTGGAGGTATGTTGCTCTTATCATGCTGAAAGGTGAAATTCTTCTTCATTCACAGCTTTTTAGCAGAGGCCTGTGGGTTTTGTGATAAAAATTACTGATATTTTCATAATGTTTCATAATTCCTTTCATCTTGACTAAAGCCCCAGTTCCAGGTGAACAGAAATGGTCCCAAAGCATAAAACTGCCACCACCATGCGTCACTATGTGTATCATGTTGTCAGACTTAATGTAGGAGCCAGGCTTAGATGTTTACATAATGCATAATGTAGAGAATTCCTAATAATTTTCTAAATTAAATTCAATCAGGTTTTTGAAATTATTCTCTCTTTAAATCTGTACATGAAATAACAAGGCCTGAACATTTCCACAGAAACTTTATTCATGAGGCACATGTCGAACAACTCTTGACAGGACTTCATCAATTTTAGCAGTTTGTAAATTGTTCAGTATCTCAAGGTGATCGATGACCATCTTTGTGCTGTACTCATGCGCAAGTTTATGTACACAAAAGTTAATTTTGTAGTACTTCGAGTAGAGTGAAAGATGATAAACTTTTACTTCTATTGGAGTATTGTTTTTAGGCAGGTGTTTGCACTTTTACTTGAGCATTGACATTGTGTATTTCTGCCAACTGAAAGCGTCCAAACCTGCATCAACACTTTCCTGTTCTGTTCTCTAGTCTAAGGCAGTTTAACAATATGGTTACACTGACATCTGGAGGCCAAAGGAACAAATTGCATGTTGTCAAACAAAAAATATTATTATTATTATTAGTCAGAATTCTAATGTAAAGAGTTAGGGCAGTAGGTCCTTCTTCTCTTCAGTTTATTGCACAACTAATTCTTGGTCTCCTCCTCTATTTCATACATGTTTTAAATTTTTCTCCCTGTTGGGACTAATTTCAGCAAACATTTAGCCACCCAGTCTGTGACCATCTGCTTTCACTACACTTCATTTTATTTTGTTAGTACAGTTAATAAATAGGCGTCTGTTGCAGTGTTTGTGCACATTTGAGGAAGAGAGACAGAATGTAAATTGCACCACATTCATCAAAGTTTACTAATTATTTAGTTCTGTGTAACAGAAGTCACTGTGTGGTGCTTGTGAAAACAGACACAGAGGAAAAAACTGTTTGTAAGCAGAAGCTGTATGAGAAACAGGACAGACTCAGACTGAAAATACACAGGTTAGATACAGTATCTGCAGCAGGGAGTGTGTATGACTGGTTACTGATAGTATGCAGCATCACTTGCAGGGAAAAAATACAATAGATTATCTGACAGTAACAACTTTAAGAACTGCACATTTTCACAGTTTGGATTTGTGAATTCACTCACTAAAGAACATGAACAAATGAATTTCTTTGTCCATAGAGCAGATCACATTTCAGTCACTGCACAGTCTCTGTTTACAGCATGTTGGTCTCACGGGAGCCAGGCTGCAGTATCTGAAGAGAGAAAATGAGTCTGATAGCTTTTCTAAACCAGGGATAGAACAAGGTGTAGATCACAGGGTTCAGACAGGGGTTAACTTGCAACAGGAAGACACCAATGGTTGAACGTAACCTATCAGCAGAGGAATCTGGTGCAAAAAAGATTGAGTAATATGTGCAGAAAAAGATTAAGAAAACAACTACAACAATACCCAGAGTCCTGGCTGCTTTCAGCTCAGATTTCTTAGTCATTACAGTCCCTGAATGCTGGAGTGTGACGGCTGCAACATGAGAGCGCATGGCACGAGCCTGAGACACAGCCGTCACAAACACTCTCATATACAGAATAATGATCACAGTGACTGGAGCAATAGATGAAAAAATTCCATCAAACATTCCTGTAATGTTGTCAATGAACACCTGACACCGTCCATGGCAGAACTTATACACACCTGGTTTAGTCAAGAAATCCCTTAAAACCAGACTATTATAAATAACAGAAAAAGTCCAACACATCCAAACACACAATTTAACTCTTTTAACAGTGACTCTGGTGGAGTAATGCAGAGGGTGACAAATAGCCACATAGCGGTCGACTGATATAAGAATCATGTTTCCTATTGAGGCACCAATAATGAATGAGCTCACATAGATGAATAGAGAACACATGATGTCACCAAGAAACCAACAGGTTGTTAGTCGAGTAACTTCTACCACTGACTCAAAACCCATGAGAAAGTCAGACACAGCCAGAGAGAGGAGGAGGAGGTTGGTGGGTGTGTGCAGCTGCCTGCAGGGAGACAAAGACATGTAATGTAATATCAGACATTAATGTAAAGTCATATGTTTTACATGTGGCACATCTGGACATTTAACATTCAAAAACATTGTCAGCAAAGCAGAAAATACGTCTGGTGTCAAGATGTGAAGTTATTTACACACTAACTCTAAGTAACATTTTCACTTATAAAAAGAATCAATTGTACGTTTTGCTGAGTTTATCTTTACCTGAAGTGGGAGACTGAGATGATGACGAGCAGGTTGAGAATCACAGTGAACAGAGAGATGAAGTACAGCGAATACATGAGGGCAAATTTAAACTGACCGAGCTTTGGTTTCCTGCAGGAGGTATTGAGGAGTTGTGGAAAGCAGAGCTCTGCTCTGTTCTGATCCTCCATCCTCAGAGAGAGGAGGAGGAGAAGCTGCAGCCCTGACAGCTTCTGACTAAAACTCTGTCAGACAACTGATTTATTATTTTCTGTCTTAACCTTCTTCCCTCTCTCTCTCGCTAATTACATCACATCCTCATATTCATCACTTTGTGTTTTTTCTCTCTCTACTTCCATTGTTCTACTTTCTCCCCTTTCATTTACAGTTTTGCTTGTATTATAAGTTGCTCTCTGCACGTTTTTTGTGGCCATAAAACAGGTATTTGCTCAGTTTTTCACCGTGAACCAGAATCTTTTTTAATATACATTATATTTTTGCATTATACATTATACATTATATACATTTATTGGAAAAGACCACATGATTGTTTTTAATATAGTATCTCATGCTGCTCTTACTCCTCCTGCTACCACACCTAAGGGTTGGGGTTAGATCCTCTTACCTGCAATTTATCTGGACTTCAATGAGGTCTATAACAAAAACAAGGCCTCTCTGCCACCACATCACCCCTATGATTGTGCCATAGACGCCAGTGTCATAACCACACACAGTCAACTCTACTTCATCCTGGTACCTGAACAATTCTCACCTTCACCATTCTCGGGAATTTCACATTTTGCATTTCAGTCAGTCCGCAGTCTGTGTTTACAGCATGTTGGTCTGACAGGAGCCAAGTTGCTGTATCTGAAGAGAGAAATCAGTCTGATAGCTTTTCTAAATTAGGGGTAGGATGAGGCATAGGTCACAGACAGGGGCTGATAGACAATAAAAGGGCTGCAGTAAAAGCATTAACAGGGACATTCTGAATAAAACAGACAGTAATATGGGCAGTAAAACACAATAATAATAATAATAATTCATTTTATTTATAAAGCACTTTACATTTGCTAACAAATCTCAAAGTGCTACACGAGCAGATTAAGACCAGGAATAAAACATAAAACATGTAAAGCCTAAAAACATATACAACATAGAATAGCACAGCATTAAAATAAAAAGTCATGATCACTTCAAAATGCTTTTCTAAACAAAAAAGTCTTTAACTGTTTTTTGTAACAGTCCACAGTCTGTGGTGCCCTCAGGTTCTCAGGTAGAGCGTGGAGCAGCTGCTGAGAAGGCTCGGTCCCCCATTGTATGGAGTTTGGGTCTGGGGGGGTAGAGGCGATAGGTGTTGGTGGAACGGAGGTGTCTAGTTGTAGATTGTAGTGAGTTTCTTTAGATACTGTTGGGCATTTCCATGGATGCACTGGTGGGTGAGTAGACAGACTTTATAATCAATGCGAAGGTGGATGGGAAGCCAGTGAAGTGTCCAGAGGACAGGAGTGATGTGTTGGTGTTTCCTCACTCTCATAAGGATCCTGGCAACGCTGTTTTGAACATATTGGTGCTACATATTGGACCAGCCTTTCAGCGTCACAGAGGGACAGAGAGGGGAGGAGTTTGGCTATGTTTCTCAGATGAAAAAATGCAATTTTGCAGAGGTGTTGGACATGTGTTTCGAATGACAGGTGGGGGTCGAACTTGACCCCCAGGTTGCTAACAGAGTTGGAGAGGTTAATGGTGTGACCAGAAAAGGAGATACAATTAATGGGTGAGGAATGAAGCTGATGAGTGGTGCCAACTAGAAGGGCTTCGGTTTTGATGCTGTTTAGCTGAAGGAAGTTCTCTGTCATCCATGCCTGAATGTCCTCCAGGCAACAGGTGAGAGTTGACGGAAGTGTCGGTGGGGTTGGGCTCAGTCTCACATAGAGCTGAGTATCATCAGCATAGCAGTGGAAGGAGACTCCATGCTTGCCAATGACTTGGCCCAGTGGGAGCATGTAGATGTTGAAAAGGGTCGGCCCAAGAACCGACCCCTGTGGCACCCCACAGGTGACCAAGTGTAACTGAGATTTGGCGTCCCCTAGGGCCACACACTCAGCTCTATTTGTGAGATAGGAACTGAACCACCCTAAAGCAGTACCAGAGAAACCAACAGTATGCTGCAGACGATGGAGGAATTTTGTGGTCAACTATATCAAAAGCGGCAGTGAGGTCCAGAAGAATGAGAAGAGATGGGAAGCCCTGGTCAGCAGCCATTAGGAGGTCGTTAGTGACCCTGACCAAGGCTGTCTCTGTGCTATGGGAGGGATCGGAAACCGGATTAAAATGTTTCAAACAGATTGTGTCTTTTGAGCTGATCCTGGAGCTGGGCTAAGACCGCTTTTTCCAAGACCTTTGATAGGAATGGAAGATTGGAGATTGGACGATAGTTTGCCATGACTTCAGGATCCAGGGACGGTTTTTTTAGACGTGGTGTAATTATTGCGGTTTTCAGTGATGTTGGGACTGTGCCACTCTGGACGGACTAATTAATGATGCTGGTGATGAGTTGGCTAATGTTTGAGACATTAGCTTTTACCAAGGGAGTGGGGAGAGGGTCCAGAATGCACGCTGAGGGTTTCATCCTCTGTATGATAACTTCAACTTCTTTCACAGTAGTAGCCGATAACTTAGACAGACAGCCTTCTGGCCTTGAAGTGGGGAGGTCAGGGGGTTTGGGGTTTATGACTGACAGTGAGGAGCGGATAGTTTCAACCTTAGTGGTAAAATGTGCAATGAAACTGTTGGACTGTTCCTCTGTGTGGTTGCTGCCAGTGTGGGATTGGGGTTTGGGTAAATGATTTATTATGGAAAAGAGTTGTTTTGAGTTCCCGGGGCTGTTATTGATTATATTTGAGTAATATTGTGATCTGGCAGTGGCAAGTGCTTTGGAGTAGTTTTTTTGCTGATCTCGGTAGGCAATTTTATGGACAGTTAACTTGGTTGAGATAAAGCGACGTTCAAGGGCCTGCCCACCTGTTTTCATCTGTCGGAGCTCCCTTGTAAACCACAGTGCAGATTTTGAAAAAGTGACCACACGTGATCTAAGAGGAGCATGGGCCTCAAGGATATTGTGGAGGCTGTTGTTATAGTAGTCCACTAGTTCTGTGACTGAGGGGAGTTCCAGGACAATGGAGAGATTTTTGATGTCAGTATTTAGGTGAGAGAGATTTATGTTTCTCAGATTCCTGAACTAGATACAACGCTGTGGGTTTGGAGACAGTGTATATGAGGAGAAGTCCATTGAAATTATTTTGTGGTCCGAGACACCCAGGTCGTATACTTTGAGGTTAGAAATGGGGATAGAGTCAGTAATGACTAAGTCAAGGATGTGGCCTTTACTATGGGTGGGGACCTCAACTTTCTGCTTCAGGTTTAGGCAGTCCAGCAGTTCTAAGAACTCAGCAGCAGAATGGTGTGAAGGTGTGTCCACGTGGATGTTCAGATCTCCGAGTATCAGCATGTTGGGTGACGCTGTGCAGAAGGTTGAAAGGAGTTCGTACATTTCTGTGATGAAACCCGGGTGTTGCTTTGGTGGCCGGTAAATAAGAAGTATTACTATATAGAGTGGATGTTTACATTTAATTGCCAAACATTCAAAGGTAGACAGTTTAGGAAGAGGGAGGGGTGACTGTTTCAGATCTTCACGGTGGATTATGACTAGGCACCCACCGCGGCCAGTGGTGCGAGCTTTTTCAAGGTAGGTATATCCGGGGGGGCTCATTCAAAACTGAGTAGGCCTCGGGTTTATGCCAGGTCTCAGTCAGGCAGATGATATCAGTCTCATTTTCCAGAATGTGGTTATGAATCAAACAGGATTTATTTGATAGGGACTGGACATTAAAGAGTTCAAGTTTAGTGTTTGATATAATATTCCTTTTGATCAGAGGACGAGGAACTCTGTAGTCCACTCCAGGATTCCAGAAATCCACTTCAGGAATCCCATTTCCCCTTGTCCGTGGCTTCGCAACGTTTTCAGTCTCCATGGTATCTGTGTTCGGATGACGTAATCGGGTCGTCACGGAGCGA
Source organism: Channa argus (assembly GCF_033026475.1). Lineage (NCBI taxonomy): Eukaryota > Metazoa > Chordata > Actinopteri > Anabantiformes > Channidae > Channa > Channa argus. The sequence goes on from NC_090205.1 coordinate 1,749,507, forward strand.
GATTCTGGCGACAGAGAAGGAATGGAGCTCCCGGTTCCGGTATAGACGAACCCCCAGCCGGATCCTCTATGGGCGTAGCGGGATCGACGGAGGAGTCCTAGTTGTTCAATGACTCCAATGTCCAATGGGAGGCCATGGTTGTTGAGCTCCAGAAGCTGCGATGGTGAATACTGGAACAACACCCAGAGACCTGGCTGCTTTCAGCTCAGTTATCTTAGTTGTTACACACCCTGAATGCTGGAGTGAATGAGCCTGAGACACAGCAGTCATTGCATCACAAGTATTTTATATCAAGACCTCATTTTCATTCACTGCAATGAAAATTCTTCTTTTTAAAAGAAAACAATTTGCCAATAGAACAAGTGAAACTTTGCTTACTAAGATTGTTTGAATTAAGACGTTAGATTTAGGAAAAGCTAATCCTAATATTACCTGGGAAAACTGACTTAAATATATGTTTTACCAGTAGTTAGAAGTGTTGAGATGCAGATAATGAGACAAACAAAGCTGAACAGTCCTATAGTGTTTGGCCATCGTTGCTGGACTGTCAATGTCTAGAGTATTGGTGTCTGCAAACTTGTTAACTTCAGGACAGAAAAACATTAAGTGTTTCTCTCACTGAGAGACTGCAGACCTCCATTAAGGCCAATATTTTATTTGGTCGTAATTTACAAAACTAAGATGGTAAAAATGTAAACGATTTTAAGCTGATTATACACCCTTCCACCTAGATCATTTGCTGATAGCTGACCTTGGGAGCCAACGCTAATTAGCGTAACTCAGCTAGCTAGCTAACATTGATAAGCTTCTGTTATCTTTTTAAATTCTTCAAATATCACACATTAAACAATGTTATACGACGGAACATAGAAAACATTCAACATTTATGTCTATTGCAAAACAAGTAATGAAATTACTTACTTACAATGCAGGGCGGCTTAAAACTAGCTCAGGCAGTGGCGCTTGTTCTTCCGCTTACTTAACGTACGTATGAACCTTGAGAGAAAATAGCACCTGAAGGTGGCAGTAATGCAACACTGTGAATGTCAAACACCATAAAAAATGTCACAGTAGAAGAACACGGAACACTTTTTGTTAAAAAAAACTCACAGTAGCTCAGAGTGGTCTCTACATTAGCTGCCTTCATCAACACTGATTTGTCTACTTTTCACTACATTATTAAAAGAAATGTGTGTCTTGTCAACATGTCATGGACAAGAAATGTTGAAGATCGCACATAGAAAAGATGTTGAAACGTGATTGTTATCATTATGGGGAATAATATCCACCTTAGAATATGGTTTTTTAATCATTCCCAACAGAATCTTCCTATATCCCAGCTAACTGACAGCGGCTGTCCACACCTGAAAGATGATTTGATGCTCTTTTTCAATTCAATTCAATTCAACTTTATTTATATAGCGCCAATTCACAACAAAGTCATCTCAGGGCACTTTACAGAATAAAGTCAAGATTATAAAGATATATAAAGAGAACCCAACAATTCCCCCTGAAGCAAGCCATAGGCAACAGTGGAGAGGAAAAACTCCCTTTAACGGAAGAAACCTCCAGCAGAACCAGGCTCAGGGTGGACGACCATCTGCCTCGACCGGTTGGGGTGAGTGGAAAGGGGAGAGAGAAAAGAACAGAGCAACAAAAAGCAACAACAAAACATCGGGCAGATTGGTAGGACCAGTAGCTGCACGCTGGAAGACACACAGCTTTAAAGCCGGGGGACACCTGCAGAAAGGGACAGAGAGAGGGGGACAGAGGAGGACAAAGACAAGTACGGGAGAGAACACACAGAGTTAATGACATACAGTGGTGACAATTGCAGGGTGAGAGGAGAGGAGAGATGGTCAAGAGGAGGAAAGGAGCTCAGTGCATCGGGGGGTGGGTCCCCCAGCAGTCTAAGCCTATGGCAGCATAACTATAACTAACTATATGCTTTATTAAAGAGGAAGGTTTTAAGCCTAGACTTAAAAGTAGAGAGGGTGTCTGCTTCCCGAATCTGAACTGGGAGCTGGTTCCACAGGAGAGGAGCTTGATAGCTAAAGGCTCTACCTCCCATTCTACCTTTGGAAATTCTGGGAACCACAAGTAGGCCTGCATTCTGAGAGCGAAGTGGTCTACTGGGATGATATGGTGCTATGAGGTCTTCTATATATGATGGAGCCTGACCATTCAGAGCTTTATATGTAAGAAGCAGGGTTTTAAATTCTATTCTAGATTTAATGGGAAGCCAATGGAGAGAAGCTAGTGAAGGTGAAATATGATCTCTCTTGCTAGTTCCAGTCAGCACTCTTGCTGCAGCATTTTGGATTCATTGCAGGCTCTTTAGTTACTGGGGCATCCTGAAAGTAGGGAATTACAGTAGTCCAACCTAGAGGTAACACATGCATGGACCAGTTTTTCGGCATCACTTTGAGACAGGATGCTCCTAATTTTGGCAATGTTCCGTAGGTGGAAGAAGGCTGTTCTAGAGATTTGTTTTATATGTGAGTTAAAGGACAGATCCTGATCAAAAATAACTCCAAGGTTCCTTGCAGTAGTACTGGAGGCCAGACTTATGCCATCTAGTGTAACAATATGGTTAGACATCATATCTCTGAGATTTTTGGGCCCAAATACTATGACTTCAGTTTTGTCTGGGTTTAAAAATAAAAAAATGTGGGACATCCAGGCCTTTATGTCTTGTAGGCTTGAAGCTTTATTAACTGATTATTTTCATCTGGTTCCATAGATAAATATAGCTGGGTATATAGACACACTCTACGTACCCTCCTACCCACAAGATATCTTCTCAGTAGTGAAAGCAACAAATGGAGGAGCGACTATTACTTTCAAAAGGGAGGACAATCACTTGATTACCAAAGATGGCACCAGGTTTGACATTCATGAGACAGGAAATTTGTACTACTTGCCAACCATAGAAGAGAATGTTGACCAATGCAATGTATGTCATGATATTCAAACCTGGCATGAAATTCTAGGTCATTGCAATTACGATGATATACAAAAACTACAAGGTGTAGTGAGAGGAATGGGGATGAAGGGAAACATAAAGCCAGACAAGCTATGTGAAGTGTGCACTCAAGGAAAATTCAGTCAGACGAGAAATAGGGAGCCAGATATAAAGGCAAAGAAACCCTTATAGCTAGTCCACACTGATTTAACTGGCCCCATGCCAACACCAACTGTTGAAGGGTACAGATATGCTCAGTTCTTCACAGATGACTATTCAGGTACTATATTGGTGTATTTCCTAAGATCCAAAAGTTATACAGTAAAAGCCACAGAAAAATTCCTGGCAGACATAGCACCATATGGAGAAGTAAAATGCATCCGTTCGGATAATGGCACTGAGTTTACAAGCCGAGACTTCCAAACATTGCTAACAAAGAACAGGATAAGGCATGAAACATCTGCACCTTACTCACCTCATCAAAACGGCACTGCAGAGAGGAGTTGGAGAACTCTATATGAGATGAGTAGATGCTTACTGATAGAGAGTGGATCACCCAATAAGTTATGGAACTATGCCATGCAAACGTCAGCGTACGTGAGGAACAGGTGCTACAATAGGTACACAAAGAAAACAGCATACGAGTTGTTCACAGGCAAGAAGCCAAATTTATCCAAGATGCAAAAATTTGGATCTATATGTTTTGCTTACAAGCAGGAGAGTGGAAAATTAGACACCAGATGTGATCAGGGTATTTTCATTGGCTATGATAAAAACAGCCCGGCTTACTTAGTGTACTACCCAGACACAGAAAAGATTCAGAAGCACAGGTTGGTGAAATTTACAACTAAACCGACCGAAAAGAATGAAACACAAACTTCTGAATCGCACACAGGGTATGAGAATGTGTATCCTGTGGTTCAAAACCAAGACAGAAATGATGTAATGGTGGAAAAAGATGGAAAGAATGTTTATGAAGTTTTACCTGAACAAAGTGAGCCTACATGCCCAGATAAACACACAGAAATGATCAGAAGAAACCCACCAAGAACTAGGAGGAAACCAACACATCTGTTGGAATTTGAGACCAAGTACTCAGGGGACAATCTTAAAATGTGTGTTGACTTTTGTTACAAAATGATATGTAACATACCCCAGAACTATGAGGAGGCCATATCATCAACCGACTCACAGCAGTGGAAAAGAGCTATGGACGAGGAGATGAGTTCGTTGGAAGAGAACAAAACCTTCACACTCACACAGCTACTACCAGGGAAAAGGACAGTGGGAGGTAGATGGGTCTACGCAATAACAACGGACATTGATGGACGTGAAAAGTACAAGGCAAGGTTCGTAGCGAAAGGCTACAGTCAGAAACCAGGAACTGACTATGGGGAGACAATTTCACCCACAGCTGATATGACAAGTGTAAGAGTGGTCATGCAGAAGGCAGTTCAAGAAAACTTAGTTTTACACCAGATGGATGTTAAAACTGCCTACCTACATGCACCAATTGACTGTGAAATATACATTGAACAACCAGAAGGCTACGAAAAAAGGTCAAAAACAGGTGACAAACTTGTATGTAAATTACAGAAATCGCTTTATGGTCTCAAACAATCAGGGAGAAATTGGAATGTTATGTTACACACTTGCTTAGTGGAAAACAACTTTAGACAGAATCCAGCTGACAACTGTGTATACACAAGGGAGAACAATAATGGGAAGGTGATCTTAATAATATGGGTAGATGATCTGATCATAGCAGCAGACAGTGAAAGCATACTGAAAGATGTAAAGAAGATGCTCACTGAAAAATTCAAAATGAAAGACATGGGAAAGCGGAAACACTTCTTAGGGATCGATTTTGAACAGACAGAAGGAAGAGTAAAGATGTCACAAGAAAAATATGTGTCAAACATACTGAACAGGTTTAACATGCAAGACTGTAAACCTAGGGGAACTCCATGTGAACTAAAACTAGACTTCACAGAAAATGCAAAGAAAATGAATAACCCAAGAATGTACAGGGAGGCAGTGGGAAGCTTAATCTACCTGTCCACTTGCAGCCGACTAGATCTGAGTTTTGTGGTCAGTAAACTGTCACAACATTTTGCTGAACCAACAGAAGCCCACTGGAACACAGTGAAGCATGTGTTCAGATATCTTAAGGGTACAGAAAAACAAGGTTTGTACTTTAAGAGAAAGACGGGAAAATTGGGTCTAATAGTGTACAGTGTTGCTGACTGGGCATCAGACACTACGGACAGACGCAGTACATCAGGTTATTGTATCAGTCTAAGCAAAAACAGTGGTCTGATTGCATGGAAAACAAGGAAACAACCAACAGTAGCACTGTCTACTTGTGAGGCAGAACATGTGTCCTTAGCATCAGCTATACAGGAAAGCATCTATCTGGAACAACTACTCACAGGGATTGATTCGTATGAATATACAAGCACCATAGTGTACGAAGACAACCAAGGTACTATAGCACTAGCCAGAAACCCAGTTAACAGGCAGAGGTGTAAACACATTGACATCAAGTACCACTTTATGAGGGAAACTGTCAACACTGGCAGAGTCAATCTAGAATATTGCCCAAGTGAAAAGATGGTTGCTGACATAATGACAAAACCAGCCACTAAACTGAAGTTGTCTATGTTTACTGAAGACATGTTTGTTACTTAAGAATGTCTATAATGTACCATTTGATCAAGACAATATAATAGTCTTGAGATGTTTGTGCATAAGTGTTAAGTTGATGAGCTAAGAGCGAGTGGGGGTGTTGAGGTCTGTACATCATATGCGCTCTTTACTCATTGTATACGGTAGTGTTACACCCAAAATGTTCTGTACCTTCTCATTACCTGTATTACGGTAAACACCTTTTAGGGATGAGAAGAAGAAAACTGTTGTCACGTTATGACTGACCGTGTCGGATGGACAGAGCCGACAAAGCTGTTCTTTTGCTAAATAAACGTTTCATCGTGTGACCAAAAAGACCAGAATGATTTTTACTTTATCTCCACACGCAGCATGAACGAAGTGTTCCTGCTCTCAACATTTCCTCACAACTCTCTTCTGTCTGACCATTTTTTCATAACATTTGAATTTACAATAACGGACTATATAGCAGTTAGAGAAAATTCCACTATAGCAGATGCTTAAGTGAAAAAGCTGTCAACAAATTTAAAGAAATTATTTCTTCATCATTTGCTTCACCATATGTTAATATAATGGAAAGTAGTCTCCTTAATGTTACTCCTGCACAACTAGATTATCTTGTTGACAATTCTGCAGCCTCACTACGTACAATACTCGATAGTGTTGCCCCTCTGAAAAAAAAGGCAGTAAACCAGCAGAGGCGATCTCCATGGTATAGTTCACAAACACGCAACTTAAAACAGGAAACACGAAAGTTAGAAAGGAAGTGGCGTTCCAGAAAGTTAGAAGAATCTCATTTAGCCTGGAAAAATAGTTTAAAAATGTACAAAAAAGCTCTCAGTGATGCCAGAACAGCATATTATTCATCATTAATAGAAGAAAACAAGAACAACCCCAGTTTCTGTTCAGCACTGTAGCCAGGCTGACTAAGAGCCATAGTTCTGTTGAGCCTACTATTCCCTTAACTTTGAGCAGCAATGACTTCATGACCTTCTTTATGAATAAAATTGTAGCTATTAGAGAACGAATTCACCAGATCCTCCCCCCAAAAATTACAGATAGATCTTCATGTTCAACAGTGCTAGAGTCATCGATAAGGCCCCACTCCCTGTTAGACTGCTTTTTACCCATAGATCTCACTGAGCTAACTTCAATTATTACCTCATCTAAACCAACAACCTGTCTGCTAGACCCTATTCCAACTAAGCTGCTCAAGGAAGCTTTCCCCTTAATAGATACGTTCATATTAAATATCATCAATCTATCTTTAGAAACAAGCTATGTACCACAGGCCTATAAGGTAGCTGTAATTAAACCATTACTTAAAAAACCCTGTCTTGACCCAGGTGTTTTAGCCAATTACAGACCAATATCTAATCTCCCCTTTATTTCTAAAATAATTGAAAAAGTAGTCGCAAAACAATTAGCTGATCACCTTCATAGGAATAATTTGTATGAAGACTTTCAGTCAGGATTTAGAGTTCATCATAGTACAGAAACAGCACTGGTAAAAGTCACCAACGATCTTCTCATGGCCTCAGATAATGGACTCATCTCTATACTTGTTCTGTTAGATCTTAGTGCTGCATTTGATACCATTGATCATAACATTTTATTACAGAGACTGGAACATGAAATTGGAATTACAGGAACTGCACTAGGTTGGTTTAAATCTTATCTATCTGATAGATTTTAATTTGTTCATGTTAATGATGAATCCTCCATGCACACAAAGGTTAGCTATGGAGTTTCACAAGGCTCTGTTTTAGGACCAATACTTTACTTTATATGTGTCTCCTTTAGGCAACATTATTAGAAAACACTCCATAAATTTCCACTGTTATGCTGATGATACCCAGCTATATTTATCTATGGAACCAGATGAAAATAATCAGTTAATAAAGCTTCAAGCCTACAAGACATAAAGGCCTGGATGTCCCACAATTTTTTATTTTTAAACTCAGACAAAACTGAAGTCATAGTATTTGGGCCCAAAAATCTCAGAGATATAATGTCCAACCATATTGTTACACTAGATGGCATAAGTCTGGCCTCCAGTACTACTGCAAGGAACCTTGGAGTTATTTTTGATCAGGATCTGTCCTTTAACTCACATATAAAACAAATCTCTAGAACAGCCTTCTTCCACCTACGGAACATTGCCAAAATTAGGAGCATCCTGTCTCAAAGTGATGCCGAAAAACTGGTCCATGCATGTGTTACCTCTAGGTTGGACTACTGTAATTCCCTACTTTCAGGATGCCCCACTAACTCCCTAAAGAGCCTGCAGCAATGCTGCAGCAAGAGTGCTGACTGGAACTAGCAAGAGAGATCATATTTCACCTTCACTAGCTTCTCTCCATTGGCTTCCTATTAAATTTAGAATAGAATTTAAAACCCTGCTTCTTACATATAAAGCTCTGACTGGTCAGGCTCCATCATATATAGAAGACCTCATAGCACCATATCATCCCAGTAGACCACTTTGCTCTCAGAATGCAGGCCTACTTGTGGTTCCCAGAATTTGCAAAGGTAGAATGGGAGGTAGAGCCTTTAGGTATCAAGCTCCTCTCCTGTGGAACCAGCTCCCAGTTCAGATTCGGGAAGCAGACACCCTCTCTACTTTTAAGTCTAGGCTTAAAACCTTCCGCTTTAATAAAGCATATAGTTAGTTATAGTTATGCTGCCGTAGGCTTAGACTGCTGGGGGACCCACCCCCCAATGCACTGAGCTCCTTTCCTCCTCTTGACCATCTCTCCTCTCCTCTCATCCAGCAATTGTCACCACTGTATGTCATTAACTCTGTCCTCAGTCCTCCTCTGTCCCCCTCTCTCTGTCCCTTTCTGCAGGTGTCCCCCGGCTTTGAAGCTGTGTGTCTTCCAGCGTGCAGCTACTGGTCCTACCAATCTGCCCGATGTTTTGTTGTTGCTTTTTGTTGCTCTGTTCTTTTCTCTTTCCCCTTTCCACTCACCCCAACCGGTCGAGGCAGATGGCCGTCCACCCTGAGCCTGGTTCTGCTGGAGGTTTCTTCCGTTAAAGGGAGTTTTTCCTCTCCACTGTTGCCTATGGCTTGCTCCAGGGGGAATTGTTGGGTTCTCTTTATATATCTTTATAATCTTGACTTTATTCTGTAAAGTGCCCTGAGATGACTTTGTTGTGAATTGGCGCTGTATAAATAAAGTTGAATTGAAAAGTTGAATTGATTTAGTATTAACTCTTCCATGTAGTGTTTCCATTACATTATCTGTTGTCCCCGTTATTCTCATTTTTTCTGACTCTTCGTAGACTCGTAATCTTCTCTTAAAGTCTGCAAAAGTGACATTGTCCTCATTTTTGTGTCACATGGACAGCTAGTGGTTTGAAGGAGTCTGGGAGCCCGCCTAGGATCATGGCTACAATTAGACCGTCACTCAATGGCTCGCCAGCATTTCTCAGAGCTGTAATAATGTTCTCTGCCCTTATAATATAGTCTGTAACACTGTCGGTTTCTGCCATTCTTAAATCAGTTATAGATGTGTGAATGTTTATTATCCGTGGCTTGCTTTTTCCACAATAATGTTCCTTTAATATCTTCAGGGCTCCTCTACCATCATCACTGGCTTCATGTCTTATCAGCGAGAGGCTTCTTTTGTCTATTAGCCTTATTAGCTCAGCATAGTAATCTGCATTTTTTCATGCGTCTTCGGCTAGTTCTTCAACATTAGCATTAGCAGGCACATTCAGGATAGTGTCTTTTAGCTTTAGCAAGTGCAAATATCCTAGGAATCTTGTTTCCCAAAGCTCATACTTAGCTTCTGTGCCGTCGAAGTAAAGTTGGGGAGTCGTGATCCCGGTCGCTCGACTTGCCATTTTATCAGTTTCTCTGTTCTTGCTAAATCGGCTTCTTTATCGCGCGTAATGCGTCGCACCAAAAATGTCCGTAAAAGAGACTGTTAAGACGTTCACTTATCTTCCACTCTGGGCCCATAACCTGTTGAGCGCAGGAACACTTCGTTCATGCTGCGTGTGGAGATAAAGTAAAAATGAAGTAAAAATAATGAGAAGGTACAGAACATTTTGGGTGTAACACTACCGTATACAATGAGTAAAGAGCGCATATGATGTACAGACCTCAACAGGAAATATGGTTAAATTATCCGCTTCAATTCCATACGTAAGGACAAGGTCTAACGTGTGACTAAAACAGTGAGTGGGTTTATTTACATTTTGGGATGAATTAAACACAGTGCTCAGGCAGTTACTGTCAGCATCTACATGAATGTTAAAGTCACCCACTATAATGACTTTGTCTGTACTAAGCACTAAATCAGATAGAAAATCAGAAAAGTCAATCAAAAATTCTGAATAAGGGACTGGAGGACGGTACACGATAACAAATAATAGTGGTTTTTGAGTTTTCCAGTTTGGGTGTGAAAGGCTAAGAGTAAGGCTCTCAAATGAGTTATAACTATGTTTAGGTCTAGGAATTATTGATAAGATAGAATGGAAGATTGCTGCTACTCCTCCACCTCGGCCTGTGCTTCTAGGAACATGATAATTAATATGACTTGGGGGGGTTGACTCATTTAAACTGACATATTCTTCCTGCTGCAACCAAGTTTCAGTGAGACAAAATAAATGGAATTGATGATCACTTATTAAGTCATTTACTAACAGAGATTTAGAAGAGAGAGATCTGATATTTAATAATCCACATTTAATAGTTTTGGGGTTTTGTTCTGTAAGAGGAGTAGTCTTAACTTTTATTAGGTTATTATGATTAACTCCTCTTGTTGTCATAGTTACTTTATGTAATTTAGGTCGGGGAACAGACACAGTCTCTATAGGTATGTGGGAGTTTTGGGGGGATGACGGTTGTAAGGACACTGCAGAGAGGCGTGTAGGACTGGATCTCTGCATCCTAGGCTCAACTCTGGATTGTCATACTTTTGGTTGTTTAATAAAACCAGCCATATTTCTGGATAAGAAAGCTGCATCATCTAAAGTAGGATGGATGCCATCTCTCCTAATCAGCCTAGGTTTTCCCCAAAAACGTTTCCAATTGTCTATGTAACCCACATCGTTTGCTGGACACCACCTAGACAGCCAGCAGTTGAATGACGACATGCGGGTGTACATGTCGTCACTGGTCAGATTTGGCAGGGGGCCAGAGAAAATTACGGAGTCCGACATTGTTTTGGCAAAGTTACACACCGATTCAACATTCATTTTAGTGACCTCTGATTTGCGTAATCGGGCGTCATTAACTCCCACGTGAATAATAATATTACTGTATTTACGTTTATCCTTAGCCAGGAGTTTCAAATATGATTCAACGTCGCCCGCTCTGGCCCCAGGAAGACATTTGACTACGGCTGCTGGTTTCTCAGCGGGTGTGTCGCTGAGTGGGGAAAATCGGTTAGAAACTTGAACCGACTGGTGGTGAACCTCGGGCGTCTGTTTAGCATTAGATCTCTTACGAACCGTCACCCAGCCGGACTGGCTTCCCGACTGCTCGGGAACTGCCGGGGGACAGCTAGCAGGGGCTACGCTAGGTCGGCCCACACCAGCTACCGGGGCCTGACTAGCTGAGTTTTGTTTTCCATGGTGCGGAGCCGTGCTTCCAATTCCGTGAGCCTCAACTCCAATGCTGCAAAAACCTTACACTTATTACATAAACCATTATCACTAAAGGAGGCAGAGGAAAAACTGAACATAAGACACACCGAGCAAGTGAGAGAAGGAGAAACAGAGGGAGACAGAGAAGCCATTGCTAATGGATAACTGCTAAGCTAACGAAGCTAATATAAGTGAAATGTGGAATTTGTAAACTTTAGCTGGTTATGTTTTGCAAAAGCAGGTGCTTGTGTAATACAAGCATATGTTACGACTAAGTATTAATTCTTGTGTGAAGAAATCACTTATTTAAGTAAAAATAACAGCTACAATTAATCAGTAAACAGTCCTTCGGTAGAAACCCAAGAGTGTGCAGAAACAGGAAGTGACGCAATACGCTTACCGCACGAGCAGCCGATCCCGAGTCCTGTTGGTCATTTACTGTAGGGATGGTATTGGCCAGGTGGTGAGCAGTGCCTGGTTTCCCGTAGACATGACACTTGGCATTCAGGCCAAAGAGTTCAATCTTTGTTTCATCAGACCAGAGAGTCTGAGAGTCCTTCAGGTGACTGTCATGTGCCTCTTACTGAGGAGTGGTTTCTATCTGCCCACTCTACCATACAGGCCTGACTGGTGGATTGCTGCAGAGATGGTTGTTCTTGTGGAAGGTCCTTCTGTCTCGTCAGAGAAGCACTGGAGCTCTTTCAGAGTAACCATCGGGTTCTTGGTAACCTCCTTCACTAAGGCCCTTCTGTTTGTATCGCTCAGTGTGGCCAGTCGACCCGCTCTAGGAAGAATGTGAAGAGTTATTTCAGGATAAAAAAAAAATTATCAACAAACATATTTGTTTCCCTTTTTCTTCTTGTTAATGAGTGTACTGTTTAATTTAAAGTAAACTTTAAAGGTAACTGCAAACAGTACCATTCATTTTTTTGCATCTGTATTTGTGCCAGTGAAGATCAAATCACATTTAATGACCACTTCATGCAGAAAATCAGAACACTGCACATAGTTAATTTACTTTTTTTGCCACTGTATGTTTGCACACTGAGATTTACTGCTGCTTTCTACCACTTCACAAACTGGGCAGGCAGATGTTGCTAAGTAACAGTTGTGTAGATTTGTGTTATTGTGTTGTTTTTATACAGTGGATATAAAAAGTTTACACAACCCTGTTAAAATGCCAGGTTGTCGAAATGTAAATATATCAGATCATGAAAAATCACTTCAGAATTTACAGCTTCAATGGGATCTATAATCTTTTCAGCCGAAGAATAAAAACCAAAATACACACACCATTAAACTAAAATAATTTGGTGAAGTACTTTTTGACTTCATGACAGCAGTCAGTCTTTAGGGGGTAGCAGTTTATCGGTGTGCCACATCTTGCTTTGGGAATCTTTGCCGACTGCAAAAGTGTTACAAATCTGTAAGACTGTGAAAGCATCAACAACCTTTTTCAGGTCACGCCACAGATTTTCAGTTGGATTCAGGTCCAGGCTGGGCCATTGTAAAAATTTGTTGATTTGGAGGTATGTTGCTCTTATCATGCTGAAAGGTGAAATTCTTCTTCATCCACAGCTTTTTAGCAGAGGCCTGTGGGTTTTGTGATAAAAATGACTGATATTTTCATAATGTTTCATAATTCCTTTCATCTTGACTAAAGCCCAAGTTCCAGGTGAACAAAAATGGCCCCAAAGCATAAAACTGCCACCACCATGTGTCACTGTGTGTATCATGTTGTCACACTTAATGTAGGAGCCAGGCTTAGATGGTTTTCTTTGTAAGAAAAGTCTTCTGTCTGGCCACCCAACCCCACAGCCCAGTCATATAAAAAAACTATTGTCACATTTATGTAGTACACAACCGGCACTTGATAGGAATTCCTGCATTTGCTTTATTGATGCTGTAGGCCTCTTGGTTTTCTTTTTTCTTCATCAACCTTCAACAACCTCAAGGCCTCTGACTGTGTAATATTGACATCGACTTTATTTATTAATATCACACAAGTATTGTATTGAACGCTTTAATCTTAAAACAATGAATAAAGTGCAGTTGAACTAAAGAAACTTTGATCCATTTTTCTTTACAGCTGTGTGATGGGGATGCATAATGTAGAGTATTCTTAATAATTTTCTAAATTAAATTGTAAAAAATCAGGTTTTTGAAGTTATTCTCTCTTTAAATCTGTACATGAATTAACAAGGCCTGAACATTTTAGACTTCCACAGAAACTTTATTCATGAGGCACATGTCGAACAACTCTGGACAGGACTGCATCAAGTTTAGCAGTTGAGCAATTGATTTAAAAATACTTAAATGCATCAGTATCTCACGCTGATCGATGACCATCTTTGTGCTGTACTCATGCGCAAGTTTATGTACACAAAAGTTAATTTTGTAGTACTTCGAGTTGAGTGAAAGATGATAAACTTGTACTTCTATTGGAGTATTGTTTTTAGGCAGGTGTTTGCAGTATTGATACTGTGTATTTCTGCCAATTGAAACAATCCAAACCTGCATCAACACTTTCCTGTTCTGTTCTCTAGTCTAAGGCAGTTTAACAATATGGTTACACTGACATCTGGAGGCCAAACGAACAAATTGCATGTTATCAAACAAAAAATATTATTATTATTATTATTATTATTATTAGTCAGAATTCTAAAGTAAAGGAAAGAATCTGCAGTATCTGCAGCAGGGAGTGTGTATGACTGGTTACTGATAGTATGCAGCATCACTTATAGGGAAAAATTACAACAGATTATCTGACAGTAACAACTTTAAGAACTGCAAATTTTCACAGTTTGGATTTGTGAATTCACTCACGGAAGAACATGAACAAATGAAATTCTTTGTCCATAGAGCAGATCACATTTCAGTCAGTGCACAGTCTCTGTTTACAGCATTTTGGTCTCACGGGAGCCAGTCTGCAGTATCTGAAGAGAGAAAATGAGTCTGATAGCTTTTCTAAACCAGGGATAGAACAAGGCGTAGATCACAGGGTTCAGACAGGGGTTAACTTGCAACAGGAAGACACCAATGGTTGAACGTAACTTATCAGCAGAGGAATCTGGTGCAAAAAGGGCTGAGAAATATGTGCAGAAACAGATTAAGAACACAAGTACAACAACACCCAGAGTCCTGGCTGCTTTCAGCTCAGATTTCTTATTCATTACAGTCCCTGAATGCTGTAGTGTGACGGCTGCAACATGAGAGCGCATGGCACGAGCCTGAGACACAGCCGTCACAAACACTCTCATATACAAAATTATGATCACAGTGACTGGAGCAATAGATGAAAAAATTCCATCAAACATTCCTGAAATGCTGTCAATGAACACCACACACCGTCCATGGCAGAACTTATACACACCTGGTTTAGTCAAGAAATCCCTTAAAACCAGACTATTATAAACAACAGAAAAGGTCCAACACATCCAAACACACAATTTAACTCTTTTAACAGTGACTCTGGTGGAGTAATGCAGAGGGTCACAAATAGCCACATAGCGGTCGACTGATATAAGAATCATGTTTCCTATTGAGGCACCAAAAATGAATGAGCTCACATAGATGAATAGAGAACACATGATGTCACCAAGAAACCAACAGGTTGTTACTCGAAAAACTTCTACCACTGACTCAAACCCCAAGAGAAAGTCAGACACAGCCAGAGAGAGGAGGAGGAGGTTGGTGGGTGTGTGCAGCTGCCTGCAGGGAGACAAAGACATGTAATGTAATATCAGACATTAATGTAAAGTCATATGTCTTACATGTGGCACATCTGGACATTTAACATTCAAAAACATTGTCAGCAAAGCAGAAAATACGTCTGGTGTCAATATGTGAAGTTATTCACACACTAACTCTAAGTAACATTTTCACTTATAAAAAGAATCAATTGTACGTTTTGCTGAGTTTATCTTTACCTGAAGTGGGAGACTGAGATGATGACGAGCAGGTTGAGAATCACAGTGAACAGAGAGATGAAGTACAGCGAATACATGAGGGCAAATGTAAACTGACTGAGCTTTGGTTTCCTGCAGGAGGCATTGAGGAGTTGTGGAAAGCAGAGCTCTGCTCTGTTCTGATTGTCCATCCTCAGAGAGAGGAGGAGGAGAAGCTGTAGCCCTGACAGCTTCTGACTAAAACTCTGTCAGACAACTGATTTATTATTTTCTGTCTTAACCTTCATCCCTCTCTCTCTCGCTAATTACATCACATCCTCATATTCATCACTTTGTGTTTTTTCTCTCTCTACTTCCATTGTTCTACTTTCTCCCCTTTCATTTACAGTTTTGGTTGTATTATAAGTTGCTCTCTACATGTTTTTTGTGGCCATAAAACAGTTGTTGTTTACTCAGTTTTTCACTGTGAACCAAAATCTTTTTAATATACATTATATTTTTGCATTATACATTATACATTATATACATTTATTGGAAAAGACCACATGATTGTTTTTAATATAGTATCTCATGCTGCTCTTACTCCTCCTGCTACCACACCTAAGGGTTGGGGTTAGATCCTCTCACCTGTAATTTATCTGGACTTCAATGAGGTCTGTAACAAAAACAAGGCCTCTCTGCCACCACATCACTCCTATGATTGTGCCATAGACGCCAGTGTCATACCCACACAGTCAACTCTACTTCGTCCTGGTACCTGAACAACTTACAGTGGAGAAGTACATTAATTAAGTTTTGTCTGCCGGACTAATCAGACTCACCTTCACCAGCAGGTGCAGGATTTCTATTTCTGGGCAAGTGAGACGAAGTCATCGCCCATGCATTGATTGCCATGGGTTAAATCAGATAACTATCAAAAACAGATTTCCACTTGCAATCATCTCCTCTGGTTTCAAGCTCCTACAGGGATCTTTACCAAGCTGAGGAATTCTCAGGAATTTCACATTTTGCATTTCAGTCAGTCCGCAATCTGTGTTTACAGCATGTTAGTCTCACAGGAGCCAAGATGCTGTATTTGAAGAGAGAAATCAGTCTGATAGCTTTTCTAAATTAGGGGTAAGATGAGGCATAGGTCACAGACAGGGGCTGATAGACAATAAAAGGGCTGCAGTAAAAGCATTAACAGGGACATTCTGAAAAAACAGACAGTAATATGGGCAGTAAAACACATTAAGAAAACAACTGCAACAACACGCAGAGACCTGGCTGCTTTCAGCTCAGTTATCTTAGTTGTTACACACCCTGAATGCTGGAGTGAATGAGCCTGAGACACAGCAGTCATTGCATCACAAGTATTTTATATCAAGACCTCATTTTCATTCACTGCAATGAAAATTCTTGCAAAACAAAAAACAATTTGCCAATAGAACAAGTGAAACTTTGCTTACTAAGATTGTTTGAATTAAGACGTTAGATTTAGGAAAAGCTAATCCTAATATTAACTGGGACAACTGACTTAAATATATGTTTTACCAGTAGTTAGAAGACGTCTCTGCAAACTTGTTAGCTGCAGGACAGAAAAACATTAAGTGTTTCTCTCACTGAGAGACTGCAGACCTCCATTAAGGCCAATATTTTATTTGGCCGTAATTTACAAAACTAAGATGGTAAAAATGTAAACGGTTTTCAGCTGATTATACACCCTTCCACCTAGATCATTTGCTGATAGCTGACCTTGGGAGCCAACGCTAATTAGCGTAAAGAAGCTAGCTAGCTAACATTGAAAAGCTTCTGTTATCTTTTTAAATTCTTCAAATTTCACACTTTAAACAATGTTATACGACAGAACATAAAAAACATTCAACAATAATGTCTATTGCAAAACAAGTAATGAAATTACTTACTTACAATGCAGGGCGGCTTAAAACTAGCTCAGGCAGTGGCGCTTGTTCTTCCGCTTACTTAACGTACGTATGAACCTTGAGAGAAAATAGCACCTGAAGGTGGCAGTAATGCAACACTGTGAATGTCAAACACCATAAAAAATGTCACAGAAGAAGAACACGGAACACTTTTTGTTAAAAAAAACTCACATTAGCTCAGAGTGGTCTCTACATTAGCTGCCTTCATCAACACTGATTTGTCTACTTTTCACTACATTATTAAAAGAAATGTGTGTCTTGTCTTGTCATGGACAAGAAATGTTGAAGATCGCACATAGAAAAGATGTTGAAACGTGATTGTTATCATTATGGGGAATAATATCCACCTTAGAATATGGTTTTTTAATCATTCCCAAAAGAATCTTCCTATATCCCAGCTAACTGACAGCGGCTGTCCACACCTGAAAGATGATTTGATGCTCTTTTATATGTTACATTTTTGTATCATTGACTCTGAACTAAATAGTGGGTCACATTAACTTTATGCATAGTCGCAGCCATGATTTTGTGTGGTGTGTGACATTGATGGCTGTACTAGTGAGTACTGGTTGTATAACTCTTATTACGACCACATAGCACACACATCACCTATAAGTTGAAGGGGCAGAAGAGCAACCATCGCTTCTGTTTGGCTCAACTGAAACATATCAAACAACAGCTACCAACTATCAGTGCAGGAGATTCCACATGGAGTTAATCCTTCCATCTTACAGTGCATCCAGAAACTATTCACAGTAACTTTTTCAAAACAGATTAAATTCATTTCAATTCAATTTCATCCACATTCTGCAAACAATACCCCATAATGACAACATGAAAGGAGTTTGAAATATTGGCAAATGTATAAAAAAAAACAAAAACAAAAAAAACAAATCACATGCACATAAGTATTCACCTTTGCTTAATACTTTGATGAAGAACCTTTAGCACTAGTTACAGCCTTTTGGAGTCTTTTTGAGTATGATGCTACAAGCTTGGCTCACACCTTTCTGGGCAGTTTCTCCACTTTCTTCTTTGCAGTACCTATCAAACTCCATCAGTTTGGACAGTGCACAGCCATTTTCAGATCTCCTCAGAGATGTTCAATCTGGTTCAAGTATGGGCTCTGGCTGGGCCACTGAAGGACATTAATAGAGTTGTCCCATAGTTATCTTGGCTGTTTGCTCAGGGTTGTTGTCCTGTTGAAAGATCTGTGGCCCCAGTCTGAGGTCCAGATACTCTGGAACAGGTTTTCATCAAGGATGTCTCTGTACATTGCTGCATTCATCTTTCCGTCCATTCTGCTAAATAAGACTCCTGACCACATTGTATGAAGGTAGATTTGCATTGACTCATCCCTTTGTTCTTTGTGTGAACCCAGCTGTTGAGTTGTATGTATAAAAGGCTGAACAACCTACATATCTGGGTCAATCAGATTGACCTGCTCACGAGTGTAGTTCTGTTCTGCTCTGCATGTTTCTCCATTTTGCTGATTAAATTCACCATTATCATTCACTTGTAAGTTGCCTTTTTGCCTCCTAACTTGCCTTACAGTTTTTGCCACGACAGAATTGGTAATAGCATTAGCAGGCACATTCAGGATAGTGTCTTTTAGCTTTAGCACGTGCAAATATCCTAGGAATCTTGTTTCCCAAAGCTCATACTTAGCTTCTGTGCCGTCGAAGTAAAGTTGGGGAGTCGTGATCCCAGTCGCTCGACTTGCCATTTTATCAGTTTCTCTGTTCTTGCTAAATCGGCTTCTTTATCGCGCGTAATGCGTCGCACCAAAAATGTCCGTAAAAGAGACTGTTAAGACGTTCACTTATCTTCCACTCTGGGCCCATAACCTGTTGAGCGCAGGAACACTTCGTTCATGCTGCGTGTGGAGATAAAGTAAAAATGAAGTAAAAATAATGAGAAGGTACAGAACATTTTGGGTGTAACACTACCGTATACAATGAGTAAAGAGCGCATATGATGTACAGACCTCAACAGGAAATATGGTTAAATTATCCGCTTCAATTCCATACGTAAGGACAAGGTCTAACGTGTGACTAAAACAGTGAGTGGGTTTATTTACATTTTGGGAAAAACCAATTGAATCTAATCATGAATTAAACGCAGTGCTCAGGCAGTTACTGTCAGCATCTACATGAATGTTAAAGTCACCCACTATAATGACTTTGTCTGTACTAAGCACTAAATCAGATAGAAAATCAGAAAATTCAATCAAAAACTCTGAATAAGGGACTAGAGGACGGTACACGATAACAAATAATAGTGGTTTTTGAGTTTTCCAGTTTAGTTTTGAAAGGCTAAGAGTAAGGCTCTCAAATGAGTTATAACTATGTTTAGGTCTTGGATTTATTGATAAGCTACAATGGAAGATTGCTGCTACTCCTCCACCTCAGCCTGTGCTTCTAGGAACATGATCATTAATATGACTCATTTAAACTGACATATTCTTCCTGCTGCAACCAAGTTTCAGTGAGACAAAATAAATGGAATTGATGATCACTTATTAAGTCATTTACTAACAGAGATTTAGAAGAGAGAGATCTGATATTTAATAATCCACATTTATTAGTTTTGGGGTTTTGTTCTGTAAGAGGAGTAGTCTTAACTTTTATTAGGTTATTATGATTAACTCCTCTTGTTGTCATATTTACTTTATGTAATTTAGGTCGGGGAACAGACACAGTCTCTATAGGTATGTGGGAGTTTTGGGGGGATGACGGTTGTAAGGACACTGCAGAGAGGCGTGTAGGACTGGATCTCTGCATCCTAGGCTCAACTCTGGATTGTCATACTTTTGGTTGTTTAATAAAACCAGCCATATTTCTGGATAAGAAAGCTGCATCATCTAAAGTAGGATGGATGCCATCTCTCCTAATCAGCCTAGGTTTTCCCCAAAAACGTTTCCAATTGTCTATGTAACCCACATCGTTTGCTGGACACCACCTAGACAGCCAGCAGTTGAATGACGACATGCGGGTGTACATGTCGTCACTGGTCAGATTTGGCAGGGGGCCAGAGAAAATTACGGAGTCTGACATTGTTTTGGCAAAGTTACACACCGATTCAACATTCATTTTAGTGACCTCCGATTTGCGTAATCGGGCGTCATTAACTCCCACGTGAATAATAATATTACTGTATTTACGTTTATCCTTAGCCAGGAGTTTCAAATATGATTCAACGTCGCCCGCTCTGGCCCCAGGAAGACATTTTACTACGGCCGCTGGAGTCTCTAACTTCACGTTTCTGACTATGGAGCTGCCAATTACCAGAGTTGGTTTCTCAGCGGGTGTGTCGCTGAGTGGGGAAAATCGGTTAGAAACGTGAACCGACTGGTGGTGAACCTCGGGCGTCTGTTTAGCATTAGATCTCTTACGAACCGTCACCCAGCCGGACTGGCTTCCCGGCTGCTCGGGAACTGCCGGGGGACAGCTAGCAGGGGCTACGCTAGGTCGGCCCGCATCAGCTACCGGGGCCTGACTAGCTGAGTTGTTTTCCATGGTGCGGAGCTGTGCTTCCAATTACGTGAGCCTCGACTCCAATGCTGCAAAAACCTTACACTTATTACATAAACCATTATCACTAAAGGAGGCAGAGGAAAAACTGAACATGAGACACACCGAGCAAGTGAGAGAAGGAGAGACAGAGGGAGACAGAGAAGCCATTGCTAATGGATAACTGCTAAGCTAACGAAGCTAATATAAGTGAAATGTGGAATTTGTAAACTTTAGCTGGTTATGTTTTGCAAAAGCAGGTGCTTGTGTAATACAAGCGTATGTTACGACTAAGTATTAATTCTTGTGTGAAGAAATCAATTATTTAAGTAAAAATAACAGCTACAATTAATCAGTAAACAGTCCTTCGGTAGAAACCCAAGAGTGTGCAGAAACAGGAAGTGACGCAATACGCTTACCGCACGAGCAGCCGATCCCGAGTCCTGTTGGTCATTTACTGTAGGGATGGTATTGGCCAGGTGGTGAGCAGTGCCTGGTTTCCCGTAGACATGACACTTGGCATTCAGGCCAAAGAGTTCAATCTTTGTTTCATCAGACCAGAGAGTCTGAGAGTCCTTCAGGTGACTGTCATGTGCCTCTTACTGAGGAGTGGTTTCTATCTGGCCACTCTACCATACAGGCCTGACTGGTGGATTGCTGCAGAGATGGTTGTTCTTGTGGAAGGTCCTTCTCTCTCGTCAGAGAAGCACTGAAGCTCTTTCAGAGTGATCATCGGGTTCTTGGTAACCTCCTTCACTAAGGCCCTTCTGTCTGTATCGCTCAGTGTGGCCAGTCGACCTGCTCTAGAAGTGTGTGAATGTTATTTCAGGATAAAAAAAAATATCAGCAAACATATTTGTTTCCCTTTTTCTTCTTGTTAATGAGTGTACTGTTTAATTTAAAGTAAACTTTAAAGTTAACTGCAAAGAGTACCTTTCATTTTTTTGCAACTGTTTGCACACTGCCACTACCACTTCACAAACTGGGCAGGTAGATGTTGCTAAGTAACAGTTGTGTAGTTTTGTGTTATTGTGTTGTTTTTATACAGTGGATATAATCAGCCCTTGATGCAAGACCTTCATTGTCACCATCTATTGCTGAATTGTCCATGTTATTAGCTGTATCCATGCAAAACAGAGCTGTACTGAATTGCATGTATAGAGTTTCTCTTCCATAGTTTGTAAGCAGTTCCAGAATCCCTCTGTATGGATAAGTGTTGGAGGACTGTGTTATGAGCCTGTCCCCCAGTGTTATATCCACCGATTCCACATTTGCAATATTTGACCTGTTAATGATTTTGAGACGGATGTACAGATATGTATTATTTAGGTCTAGATAATCTTCTCCACTTGATCAGTTCGGATCAGTGAGAAGTGGGATTTCAACATATGGGGATTTTACAATACTTGTCATCGTATAGAGATGAGAAAAATGTCTAGTTCGCTCTTTAGACACTCATGTGACTGGCTGTAACTCAACACCATTGTTTATTTCAGAAGATGTTGGTGCTTTTCAGGCCTGCTCTACTTGTGGTCCTGCCTCTTTTGTCGGCAGGTTTCTTCTTAGCAATCCTTGCTGTTTTACCCAATTTCTACTGGTTTTGGGCTCTTTGACATCACGCCTATATCCCACAGGAGGCCTTTTTATTGGTCTACAGTACACCGCTAGCCCATTTCCCTCCTGCATCTGCGTGCTTCTCCCAACATTAGACACCACTTCGCCCACAATACCCGACACTGCTTTTTTGTAGATGAGGAGCAGCAAGACTGAATCCGTCTGAGTAACCCAAGCCCCACCTTGGGAGGGTCCTTAAGAACTATGGGTCTCGCGAGCTTTGTTCTGTAATTCCATATTTTATTGTTTATTGTTTTTTATGTATATATGTGATGATGAGTTGCTTATGTAAAAAAAACCTTTTTATCCATGATGGTTAAACAAGATCTGCTCCTCACAGCTACACGCGATGTAATGCTCGTGTGGACTAGTGTGTTCTTGTGTTAACCACTTCAATGCAGATCAATTATATCCTTTTCAGGTATTAAAGAGTTAAAATTTTCAGGTCATCCTAACCACCACCACCATCCTAACTATATTTTTATGTCTTTTTTTCTATCCAAATTCTTTTCAATTTTATAAACATTATCTTTATCAACAATCACCCGCTATAACTCCTTTTCATAAAATATACAAATATTTCACCAGCACAGTCCACTAATCTGTCCACTGGTGGCTGAATGTCTATTTATATCCTTTCCTAAAAACACTGCACAGTTTTGATGTCCTCACAGTGTCTCCCAAATTGTACTTAAAAACGGACAATGCTCCGGGACCAACAAAGTCCTGTATGATTTCTACGTATCACCGTGAATTAACAGAAGAGAAATGGCGCCACATTCTGGTGCGTAAAGTTCTATTAAACCGCTGTGCAACACATGCCTTGGTCTTATTTTCAGTTAAAAAATGCAGAATATTAAAAGACTTTAACATTCTCTGGAAAGTTTTATTAAAGATTTCTGTACCAGAATCTGTCATCAGAGTTTGAGAGACCCCCAATTTATCTTTAAGACACCTCACCCACGCATACTTGGAAAAAACATTGATACATGTCAGCAGGTACCTCACGTTGTAATTTTTCTCAGAATAAGCAGACTGTCCACCAAATCAGCTTGAAACTGTTTGTCTATGCTGCTAACCAGGTTCCTGTTTCTGGGAAAATGTTTAACTGCCTGGACCTGAAGTAATATATACATCCTGTTTTAGCAAATACTGTTTAACTTCTGAGAGCGATGGCTTGACCCCTGTGTTTGCTCTCGCAGCATTATACAATTTCTGAATACTGCCAAGGCCTCAGGGTTGGGACGGATCATAATATTCTTTATGCAGCATGCTTTCTATGTTCGCTTCAGAAAACAGAAATGAACCAATACTTCTTTTAACTTAGGTGCTTAGGAAGCTGTTGTCATACCTATAGTCATCAGTTATTTCAAAATAAACACGTTCTAATACCTGGTCAAAAGAATCTCTGAAGGAACGCTTGAAGATTTCCCAGAGAGCCTTGTCATAGTTACTGTTGTTAGAATCATCACGGCATGTGTGGCAAACCTGTTTGTTCATCTTCAGCCATGCATCCGTGACACATTTTTCTTTTGGATGTCCATATCATCTCATAGATGCACCGGCTAAAAACAGCTCTCATAACGTCCACAACTTCTGCAGTAATTGTCGTACGGCCGTATGGTGTGGGCGTGTTACTGAGTCTATCGATTGATTCATGCATGAGTAGATTAACATATAAACTGTAGGGGAGTTCTTCTTCCACAAACCCCTGTCTGTGGCCTGAATAGACCTCCTGCTGATCAACCTGCTGGTGGTCAACAAATACATTATACACAGGTGCTGTGTAGACCATGTCTTTTTGGATCGTCTTATCAATGTCGCCGAACAGTTTTCGCAGGGATCGCCAGTCGCACCACTGAATAAAAAACAGTTTCAAACCATGCGTCAGATTCCTCCATGGTGAGGGGGTAGGGGTGTCGCAACCATTCTGAACGGCCTCTGGCAGTCATTATCCCATCCATATCCTCACATTTACGTGTATGTGTGTCACAACTAGTGTCCAGTCAAAACCACATGGCCAAGATGGCAGCAAACAAAAGAAACCCCACAGCCCAAACCTGTAACGTTTCCAGCTGGCTTTAAAAAATGATGGCTGTGAATGCAGGTCTATCATCTTCACAAAGCCGCCAAAATGAAGAGAGAAAAAGAGCTCTTCCCACCAGTCTCTCAACCTTTTATAAACTGCTCTGGGTGATCATTGGCTCCCATCAATTTAAACAAGCTCACTGCCCCCTATCTAGCACCTGCATATCCACCCCAATTATACAGCTGACAAGCCCTTTTAGTTTTTTGATTTTCTATCCAGTTTGATATACAGACAGACCATGTTCTTTTTTGTTCCTTCCTATATTTGGCACAGCTCTCCGGTCCAGTCCTCTTACTCTGTGATGTGGTTGTTCATGTATTTTCTAGGGAACAATACACAACAGTATCCAGCGACAACTTTTGACTCGTTGATGACTTTGGTTGTCTTTGCATGTAGTGTATTGCCTCCCCCTTCCTCTAGGCAGAGTTTGACTGAGGAGGGCCTAACACAATTTTCACCTGCTTTAGCAAGACATTACTTGATCACTTACAAGTTATTCAAAATGCTGCAGCTAGGCTCTAAAGAAAGTGTTCTAAATGGTTTTCAATTGTTCTTACTGTTATGACCTGAATCATTATGTGTTTTATTATTTGTATGTTGGGGGGTTGAGCGACAGGTGGTCGGCACGGATTGGGCCATTCGAACTCGTTGTCGACACCTGATTGGACAGGATGGAG
The DNA here is from genome assembly GCF_033026475.1 of Channa argus. NCBI lineage: Eukaryota > Metazoa > Chordata > Actinopteri > Anabantiformes > Channidae > Channa > Channa argus. The sequence goes on from NC_090205.1 coordinate 1,774,459, forward strand.
CGTCTGCCTCCATATATAACAAGATGTCAGCAGCCCCAGCTGGTCTTCCTCTGGCACTCCCAACCAACCCAGCATTCAGTTGTACGGGATTTTCGACTGGACTGACAGAGTTTCTTGGTTTTGATATTTCTGTAAATAACTGTACATATTGAGCATCAGGTAGCCACAGTAGGAGTGAGAATCGCTTTTTTTTGTTACTACCTTTTCTCCTGTTTTGAGTTAGGATTTCAGGTTAGGCACCCTGTCATTTAGTTTGTATTTATTTGGGTGCTTAGGTAAGACAGAGATGGTGTTAGAGTTTTTGGTTGTTGTTTTGGGCACTGCTCACGTCCGAAGTAAATAAAATAGCTACCGTTTAGAACACTTGGTCTGGTTTTGCTTGGGAATGGAAGCAGTGGTGGAGCACATCATGTTATGTCTAGGTTCCCCTAGACCAGGAGCATAACATTACAAATAAACATCTGGAAAGTGTGATATGGATTTGTATTCAGCCCCCTTACACCACTAACTAAAATCCAGTAAACACAGCTTTTCTGTGAGGCCCTCAGGGTTTTGTTAAAGAGAATATTAGTGAAGAAGCAGCGTCATGCAGGACAATCTTAGAAAAAAACTTGTGAATCTGCAAAATACTTGAGACTGGGGAAGAAGTTCACCTTCCAGCAGGTCAATGGCCCTAAACACACAGCCAGAGCTACAATGGAATGTTTTAGATCAAAGCATATTCATGTGTTAGAATGACCCAGTCATAGTGCAGACCTACATCCTATTGAGAATCTGTGGCAAGACTTGAAAATGTCTTTTCAGACGCTCTCCATCCAATCAGATTGAGCTTGAGCTATTTTGCAAAGCAGTATGGGCTGCTAGAGACACAGTCCACAAGACGTGCAGCTGTAATTGCAGTGAAAGGTGGTTCTACAAAGTATTGACTCATGGGGGCGGAATACAGTTTTTAATTTTATAATATTCCCAATAAAACACATTTATGTTTGTGGTTGTAATGTGACAAAACGTGGAAATTTTCAAAGAAATACTTTTGCAAGGTTCTGTTCATATAAGAGGTGAAGCACTCAAAATTACTCTATAGCCACTAAAATAAGTGTCTCTGCATTAAAAAAAGAACAGTGTGTAGCAGAACATCGTTTTGGTATTAGGTATTTTAGGTATTAAATACACTGTGATAAAAACTACTATGTTGTATTTTCTTAGTGATGAATTTGATGCAATTAGCCAGAGAGAGAGAGAAAAAGAAGGAAAGAGAGAGAGAGAGAGAGAGAGAGAGATATGAAGGTTATGTTAGAAACAATATATCAGTTGTCTCACAGAGAGAGGAGGAGGAGAAGCTGCAGTTTCTGACTACAACTCTGAGGATGGAGGACCTCTGCTTTCCACAACTCCTCAATGCCTCCTGCAGGAAACGAAAGGCCACTCAGTTTAAGGCTACGCTGATCTATGTGCTGTACTTCTTCTCTGTGTTCAGTGTGATCCTCAACCTGCTCGTCATCATTTCAGTCTCCCACTTCAGGTAAAGATAAACTCAGCAAAACTTACAATTGATTCTTTTTATAAGTGAAAATGTTACTTAGAGTTAGTGTGTTAATAACTTCACATCTTGACACCAGATGTATTTTGTGGTTTGCTGACATTGTTTTTGAATGTTAAATGTCCAGATGTGCCACATGTAAGACATATCACTTTACATTAATGTCTGATATTACATTACATGTCTTTGTCTCCCTGCAGGCAGCTGCACACACCCACCAACCTCCTCCTCATCTCTCTGGCTGTGTCAGACTTTCTCTCTGGGCTTGTGTTAGCACCTCTGCAGGCACATGAATTAACCCCCTGTTGGTTACTTGGTGACCTCGTATGTTCTCTGTATTATTTTGGATGCTCGTTATTTACCAATGCCTCAATAGGAGATATGTTACTTATATCAGTCGACCGCTATGTGGCTATTTGTGACCCTCTGCATTACTCCACCAGAGTCACTGTGACAAGAGTTAAAATGTGGATTTGCATGTGTTGGACCTGTTGTCTTCTCTACAGTGGTCTGAGTTACAAAGATGATCTGGCTCAGCCAGGTAGGTTTAAGTCCTGCTACGGAGGATGTTCTATTAATTTTGGCAACACTGAAATAACTATTGACATTGTTTTGTCATTTATTGCTCCAATCACTGTGATGATAATTCTGTATATGAGAGTGTTTGTGACAGCTGTGTCTCAGGCTCGTGCCATGCGCTCTCATGTTGCAGCCGTCACACTCCAGCATTCAGGGACTGTAATGACTAAGAAATCTGAGCTGAAAGCAGCCAGGACTCTGGGTGTTGTTCTACTTGTGTTCTTAATATGTTTTTGTCCATATTACTTTTTATTTTTCTTGTTTCTGCAGAATATACCTGTTACTGCATCTGTTGCAACCTTAATAACTGTTCTGATGTATATTAACCCCTGTCTGAACCCTGTGATCTACGCCTTGTTCTACCCCTGGTTTAGAAAAGCCATCAGACTCATTTTCTCTCTTCAGATACTGCAGCCTGGCTCCTGTGAGACCAACATGCTGTAAACAGAGACTGTGCAGTGACTGAAATGTGATCTGCTCTATGGACAAAGAAATTCATTTGTTCATGTTCTGCAGTGAGTAAATTCACAAATCCAAACAGTGAAAATGTGCAGTTCTTAAAGTTGTTACTGTCAGATAATCTGTTGGATTTTCTCCTGATTGAAGTGATGCTTCATTATTGCCAGTGATGGTGCTTATTATCAGTAACCTGTCACACACTTCCTGCTGCAGATTTCTGAACTGTGTATTTCCAGTCTGAGTCTGTCCTGTTTCTCATTCAGCTTCTAGTTACAAACCGTTTTTTCCTCTGTGTCTGTTTTCACAAGCACCACATAGTGACTTTTATTAGACAGAACTAAATAAGAAGTAAACTTTGAAAATGACAACAATGATGAATACATTCATGTTGTACTTTTTCTTGCCACTGTATGTTAGCACACTGAGATGGACTGCTGTTTGCTACCACGTCACACACTGGCAAGGCCAAGGTTGCTAAGCAACAGCTGTGCAGCATTGTGTTATTGTGTTGTATTTGTACAGTCGATATAAAAAGTTTACACACCCCTGTTAAAGTTTATTTGGCCTAGAATATTGGCCACATTGTAGGTAGAAAAAAGTCTGAAGTGATTCATCTTCGTCAGTTTTATTTACATCTAAAAATCCTGGCATTTTAACAGAGATGTGTACACTTTATATCCACTGTTGATCCAGCAACTCCTTGCTGCCGTCTGTGTTTTTTGTTTCAGTTCATAACAAAAGACTTATGTTCCATGAATGTTTCAAACAATGTGAGTCTATGCAGATCAAGATCAAACCTGAATATGTCTGGGATGACCAGCAGCAACAACACTTAGGAACAGATACAGTTCTCAGTTCTGTCAAATTGTTTTACATTTATATGTAAACAGTGAATATTTTTCAATAAAAAATATTAAACTAAAATGGGCCCTTGGAGATATTTTGTAGATTTTTAGTGATGTCTGTAAATAATGATAATTTAAAGGAAATTTAAATTACTGCTTTCAGTCTCAGGAATGACGTTTTTTTGGAACAAAGTTCATTTGTAAAAGAAAATGTTCAAAATGCTAGTACAACTTTTCAAATGTTAGGGCCAATAAACTGTTGTGAAAATGTCACGTCAGAGCACGAGAGCAGAAAGACTCGTTTCATACAAAAAAGATAGACTTGTTCAAAAAGGGCAACAAGTGCAATCACTTGTTTGTCAGTGGCATAATTCAGATTGAGTGGGATAGAATTAGAGGCACAGAAAGGACAAAAATTCCAAAATTAAAGACACAGGTTTTTAGATGGAACAGGAAAGACAGAAAAGACCCAAACTACAAGAGACAACAAGACACCAGTAAGACGAAATGAAAAGTTCATGATGCTGCTTCAACAGAAGAAATTCAATTCACTTCCTACTTCAAATGCAGATGAAAGTCTACTGGTGGTCTTAATAATGTAATTGAGAAAAACAATCAGTATGTCCACTCTGAGGAGTCTGCGGCTACACAGTTGCAGACACAGCAAAATGCGATACACTGTGAAAAGAGGTGGTAGAAGTACACAAACTCTGTAATCAAATAGAAGATGAAGTTTTGGTTACATAAAATACTTCACTACTATGTCACTTGAAATCTTTTACTCAAATTAAAGTACTCCACTAAGAAAACACCATATTTTTAACAGTGCACGTCATGTTGATTATGGCAAACCATGTACAATGATTTATTTATAAAAGGGTCAAAGTAAATTAAAACCAGCAGGTGCTATTAATATTGTGGCTGATCAGGTTATTAATACTGCATTTCCTGCTGTGGTCGGATTTGTGTGTGGAAAAACTGGTGAAACGTATCTACTGAGAGGGTTTAAGTGTTTGACTATCACTTCAGTAAGTGTGGAAACATGAACTTAGCGTGAAGTCACCACAGTGACACCAACACTGGAGGACTACAGCTAGAGACACGAGGGAGGAGGTCAGGACGAACCAGAAGACAGAAGGACAAACTGCTCAGTGTTTTCAGAAAATTAACACAGCTTATTATAATAACAAATGTTTTTTAGGGTTAATACTGTGTTATATATAATGATATTTTGAAGTTATACAACAGTTACTTTCAACCAAGTAGTTTGATTGGACAAACATCATTCAGTGAGTGCTGATATATGTACAACAGCACTGGGATGTTTAATTATGTGCATCACTGCACCTCACAGGTGTTATATTTATTTAGTATCCGTTACTTAAAAACAGACAACACAGAAAAAAATCGAGGCAGTTTAACACAAAGGTTACACTCACAGCTTGAGGCCACAGGAACAAACTGCATGTAATCAAGCAAAAATGATGGCAATGATTTATTTATTTATTTAATTTGTTATTGATTTATTATTATTATCGGAATTCTAACTAAAGGACACCAGTCCTGTCTTTCTTCCACCATATTCCACCGCAGACTTAGTGGGGACAATCACTCACTACTGTCACTGGAATGAACATTGAATATTGCTGGTGGAGGCCTCACAGGTAGTTAAAGAGCTGCTCAGCAACAAGACTTCAGGTGTATATGAGATTTGCCCTTAGATAATGAAGGCTCTGGACATTTTCGGGCTGTCTTGGTTGACATGTCTGTTCAGTGTCACGTGGAGGATGGGTACAGTGCCCGTGGACTGGGAAACTGGGTTGGTGAAAACCGTTTTATAAAAAGTGGACCTGAGAGTGCTTTTCAATTATCAGGGTATCACACTACTCAGCCTCCCTGGAAGAGGATCCAGGAGGATCCAACTGTAGAACAATCTACAATCCTTCCCGTCTGCTGCAGTCTCCCAAAAATTTACGTCTGGTGGTCCTAACAGTGCACAGAAGACACCAACCAAAACTCTTTGGCTCAGTGAGACCACGTTGGTGGAACGAGCTACGAAACTCTGCAAGGTCAGCAATATCTATACAAAAACAAACAAAACTTCCTTTCTGTTCTTTCTTGCACATGTAAACACTTTTCTGATAGGACTTTGCTATCATCTCCTTCTTCTTGTCCGTGTTGAAGGTGAGGTTGTTGTCTTTGCACCATGACACCAGACTGGCCACCTCCCTCCTGAAGGGGAGGGTGGTTGGGTGGTCCAGGTGTGTGTGAGCCCCCTCTCTTCAGTGTAGCTGGGGGCCTCAAAGCGGGTGTAGAATGTGTCTAGCTCTTCCAGCAGGCTGTCTGTTGAGGTGATGGTGGTGGTCCTGTAATCTGTGATGTGCTGCAGGCCTTGCCACATCCGTCCCAAGTCAGCGGTAGAATAGAAGCTGTCCATCTTCTCTCTGTACTGCCTCTTGGCCGCTGTGATGGCTTTTCTCAGTCCATTCATCGGGAGCTTTGTACTCGGTCTCATTGCCTGATCTTAATCCAAGAGAGTGAGCACACAGCATGTGACGTACCTGAGTGTTTATCCAGGGCTTCTGCTTGGGAAACTTCCTGATTTGTATGTTGGACACGATGTTACTGACACAAGTGCTGATGTTCCCAGACACATACTCATAGCATAATCCTGTACGCTGTGGAAGAGTCCTCGAGTGTAGCTTATAAATAAACCCTAGACCTAAACATAGTTATAACTCATTTGAGAGCCTTTCTCTTAGCCTTTCACACCCAAACTGGAAAACTCAAAAACCACTATTATTTGTTATCGTGTACCGTCCTCCAGCCCCTTATTCAGAGTTTTTGATTGAATTTTCTGATTTTCTATCTGATTTAGTGCTTAGTACAGATAAAGTCATTATAGTGGGGGACTTTAACATTCATGTAGATGCTGACAGTAACTGCCTGAGCACTGCGTTTAATTCATTATTAGATTCAATTGTTTTTTCCCAAAATGTAAATAAACCCACTCACTGTTTTAGTCACACGTTAGACCTTGTCCTTACGTATGGAATTGAAGCGGATAATTTAACCATATTTCCTCACGACTCTCTTCTGTCTGACCATTTTTTAATAACATTTGAATTTACAATAACGGACTATATAGCAGTTAGGGAAAAATTCCACTATAGCAGATGCTTAAGTGAAAAAGCTGTCAACAAATTTAAAGAAATTATTTCTTCATCATTTGCTTCACCATATGTTAATACAATGGGAAGTAGTCTCCTTAGTCTCCTTTAGTCTCCTGCACAAGTAGATTATCTTGTTGACAATTCTGCAGCCTCACTACGTACAATACTCGATAGTGTTGCCCCTCTAAAAAAGAAGGCAGTAAACCAGCAGAGGCAATCTCCATGGTATAGTTCACAAACACGCAACTTAAAACAGGAAACACGAAAGTTAGAAAGGAAGTGGCGTTCCAGAAAGTTAGAAGAATCTCATTTAGCCTGGAAAAATAGTTTAAAAATGTACAAAAAAGCTCTCAGTGTTGCCAGAACAGCATATTATTCATCATTAATAGAAGAAAACAAGAACAACCCCCGGTTTCTGTTCAGCACTGTAGCCAGGCTGACTAAGAGCCATAGTTCTGTTGAGCCTACTATTCCCTTAACTTTGAGCAGCAATGACTTCATGAGCTTCTTTATGAATAAAATTGTAGCTATTAGAGAACGAATTCACCAGATCCTCCCCCTAAAAATTACAGATAGATCTTCATGTTCAACAGTGCTAGAGTCATCGATAAGGCCCCACTCCCTGTTAGACTGCTTTTTACCCATAGATCTCTGAGCTAACTTCAATTATTACCTCATCTAAACCAACAACCTGTCTGCTAGACCCTATTCCAACTAAGCTGCTCAAGGAAGCTTTGCCCTTAATAGATACATTCATATTAGATATCATGAATCTATCTTTAGAAACAGGCTATGTACCACAGGCCTATAAGGTAGCTGTAATTAAACCATTACTTAAAAAACCCTGTCTTGACCCAGGTGTTTTAGCCAATTACAGACCAATATCTAATCTCCCCTTTATTTCTAAAATAATTTAAAAAGTAGTCGCAAAACAATTATGTGATCACCTTTATAGGAATAATTTGTATGAAAACTTTCAGTCAGGATTTAGAGTTCATCACAGTACAGAAACAGCACTGGTAAAAGTCACCAACGATCTTCTCATGGCCTCAGATACTGGACTCATCTCTATACTTGTTCTGTTAGACCTTAGTGCTGCATTTGATACCATTGATCATAACATTTTATTACAGAGACTGGAACATGAAATTGGAATTACAGGAACTGCACTAGGTTGGTTTAAATCTTATCTATCTGATAGATTTCAATTTGTTCATGTTAATGATGAATCCTCCATGCACACAAAGATTAACTATGGAGTTCCACAAGGCTCTGTGTTAGGACCAATACTTTTTACTTTATATATGTCTCCTTTAGGCAACATTATTAGAAAACACTCCATAAATTTCCACTTTTATGCTGATGATACCCAGCTATATTTATCTATGGAACCAGATGAAAATAATCAGTTAATAAACCTTCAAGCCTACAAGACATAAACCCCACAATTTTTTACTTCTAAACTCAGATAAAACTGAAGTCATAGTATTTGGGCCAAAAAATCTCAGAGACATGATGTCCAACCATATCGTTTCTCTAGATGGCATAAGTCTGGCCTCCAGTACTACTGCAAGGAACCTTGGAGTTATTTTTGACCAGGATTTGTCCTTTAACTCACATATAAAACAAATCTCTAGAACAGCCTTCTTCCACCTACGGAACATTGCCAAAATTAGGAGGATCCTGTCTCAAAGTGATGCCGAAAAACTGGTCCATGCATTTGTTACCTCTAGGTTGGACTACTGTAATTCCCTACTTTCAGGATGCCCCACTAACTCCCTAAAGAGCCTGCAATTAATCCAAAATGCTGCAGCAAGAGTGCTGACTGGAACTAGCAAGAGAGATCATATTTCACCTTCACTAGCTTCTCTCCATTGGCTTCCCATTAAATCTAGAATAGAATTTAAAACCCTGCTTCTTACATATAAAGCTCTGACTGGTCAGGCTCCATCATATATAGAAGACCTCATAGCACCATATCATCCCAGTAGACCACTTTGCTCTCAGAATGCAGGTCTACTTGTGGTTCCCAGAATTTCCAAAAGTAGAATGGGAGGTAGAGCCTTTAGGTATCAAGCTCCTCTCCTGTGGAACCAGCTCCCAGTTCAGATTCGGGAAGCAGACACCCTCTCTACTTTTAAGTCTAGGCTTAAAACCTTCCTCTTTAATAAAGCTTATAGTTATAGTTATGCTGCTATAGGCTTAGACTGCTGGGGGACCCACCCCCGATGCACTGAGCTCCTTTCCTCCTCTTGTCCCTCTCTCCTCTCCTCTCACCCCACAATTGTCACCACTGTATGACATTAACTCTGTGTTTTCTCCCGTAGTAGTCTTTGTCCTTCTCTGTCCCCCTATCTCTGTCCCTTTCTGGAGGTGTCACTGGGCTTTGAAGCTGTGTGTTTTCCAGTGTGCAGCTACTGGTTCTACCAACCTGTTTTGTTGTTGCTGTTTTCTTATCTCTCTTCACTTTCCACTCACCCCAACTGGTCAAAGCAGATAGTCGCCCACCCTGAGCCTGGTTCTGCTGGAGGTTTCTGCCATTAAAGGGAGTTTTTCCTCTCCACTATTGCCTAGGGCTTGTTCAAGGGGGAATTGTTGGGTTTTCTCTATACATCTTTATAGTCTGCACTTCATTTGGGTTGTGAATTGGTGCTATTTAGGTCAGGAGAGCAGTAGGTGCCATATTTACGGTAGCTCATGTGTAGCTCTCAATGTCAACGCAATAGACCAGAGAAAGATTTGTTTTATATCTTACTGTAGCTAAAAAAAAAACAAAACCAGTGCCTACTTGAAGAAATGCCCTCCAACTGCCTCCTGGCTGTAGGAGATGTGCTGGTAACTTCTTTGATGAGGTTTAAGATGGTGCTCTGTTTTGTATGGCATACTATTATGCTCTACATTTTGCTATTCTGCTTTCAGTCATACAATACATACAATCCACGAGCAAGACCTCACACCATCTTATAAGTGGGACCAGGCTAATTGAAAAACTTCTTGACCAATAGCTGTAACCCACAGTTTGAATGGCCAAAAGTAGGCAATGATAGTTCCATCTGTTAGGGTCACTTTAGACATTCGGGGATCTTTATTGCCTGTTTGTGTGTTGTTGTTTGCGTGCTATTTTCTACATTCTTTCTCATCTGTTATTGCTATTATTCAGTTATTATCTTATTTTCTTTCTTCAGTGTCATATCTGTAGATGATGATGTGTAGCACGATCTTGTTTGCTACAATCCACCATTAATTCCTGATTCGAAGGCAAGGTATATTAGTCAATTTTGATCTTAAGAAGCAGTCGTTAACCAGATTTTTAGATCCAATCATTTATTTTTGCCTTACTGTAAAGCGAGACCTCTGTACACAGGAGTTGCATATTTTGTCCTGGCTATAACCTGCTATGTATTCTCCTTCTAATGTACTAGGCTGTCAAAGTTTGCTAATAAAAATAGAAATTAAACTTTTAATGAAAGGGTTGTTTTCATTTTTAGTTAAAGTAGATGATGTCCTATGTAGATTGTCAGCATTGTAGAGCTTAAAATAAGATAATATAAACTTATACTAACAAATGCAAAATGCAATATTTACAGGTCAATGAAAACTCAGTTAAGCTTAACAATAATTAAGAAACACTTTTCAATTTTATTTCAAGAAGACAGTCATAAATCTTCTTGAAATAAGATAAATAATTCAAACTCACTTAAAATAAGTTAAACGCATCCTAAATGGAGATGCTGATATTTTTAAAGAAGCCACTTTTAAGTAAAAAAAAAAAAAAATTCTAATCATTTTTTTCTAATTATTATGCAAATATTTGTAAAGCATAGCTTTAAATGAGGTTTTCTGGGTAATTTTAACATTAGCTTTTTCTAATTATCACATCTCATTTAAAGAAATCTTACCAAGCGAATTTTCACATTTTACTCAGCAGTTTTTTTTCACACATTAGAAAAAAGAACATTCTTGTAATTTTTTTTTTTTTCGTATTTTTTAATTTCCTTTTTTTCTAGTGCAGTGTACTAAAACATGTCCTTGATATAGAATTTTTTTCTCTTTGTATAACCACATAGGCCAGCTTCATAGCAGTGTGAGTGTGTGTATGTGTGTGTTTGATTGTGTTAATGGGTGAATGAGAAGCAGTTTCAAGCACTTTAGATACCAGCCGTTCTGTGTGGAGTTTGTATGTTCTGCCCATGCTTGTGTAGGTACTTCAGTTTCCTTCCACAGTTGTTGGGTTAATTGGTGATTGTAAAATTGCCCCTAGGTGTGAATGTAAGTTTGAATGGTTAGTTGTTTGTAAATGTCTCTCTGCTCCTCTGAGGCTCTGGTAACCTGTCCAGGGTGTACCTCACCTCTTGCCAAATGACAGCCCTGTTAATCGTTAGAATATTTTTTACTTCAAAGGAATAAAAGAGAAAAAGTACAAAAAATACATTAAAAAAATGTATATAGTCATGGCCAAAAATACTGGCACACTTCTTAATGCTCTCAGTAAATGTTTTGGCATTCACCTGCTTATTGTTTGTTTGCACTGGAACAACACAAAAAAAAAAAAACAGAAGAAAAGATATAATTGATACAGATCTGATACAATTCCTGGGTAATAATCAGGGTAAGACACCATCAGCTTTAGTAGTTTTTATATAATATTTTAAAATAATTTTTGTGTCATTATTTTACTATGAAGCCAATCTTTGTGCTGTACTTATGCAGAGCTTAAAAACATAAAAGCAGATTTTGCAGTATTTTGGCTATTATTGGCCTCATTAAACCACCCAGTCTGTTGTCATCATCTTTCATTTCACTTCATTTTACATCATCCGTATAGTTCACATGTAAGAATCTGCTGTAGTGTTTGTGCACATTTGAAAAAGAGAGGCAATATGTGGAAGAAGATAGAAAAACAACACAATTTATCCCTTCACCACCTTGAGGGCAAAGGCCATGAAGGAGATAAAGAAGGCACACCTGTAAGCAGGAGAAGGGAAATCATTAAGTTGAGCAGCATGGAGGAGAAGAGAATTCAGTTTCTGGACCTTGTTCCTCAAGAAAAAAAATTAGCACATAACTACACAAAATTAAAGGAAGCATTAACTGATATTGAGCCCGTCCTGAAATCCCCTATCATCTCCACTTGAGAGTGTTGACCTCCAGATGTTAATGCTGCACCACCACACCAGACGGTTCATTTCACTCCTGTAGGCCAACTCGTCTCCATCAGATATGAGGCCGATGAGGGTGGTGTCATCTGCGAAGTTCAGGAGTTTGACAGACTGGTGTCCAGATGTGCAGCTGTTGGTTTACAGGGAGAATAACACAGGAGATCCCTTGGGGGGATCCAGTGCTAATGGTCACTGAGTCAGACATGCTTCCCCAGCCTCACGATCTGCCATCTGCCGTCTGTCAGGAAATCTGTAATCGACCTGCACATGGAGTCAGGCACATGCAGCCTTGAGATTTTGTCTTGGAGCAGAGCTGGAATTATTGTATTGAAAGCAGAGCTGAAGTCCACAAACCACCCTTTTAGGGGCTGCTACAATGGCCGGTCCCCTTTTGACGTGTTAAAAATTCAATTCAATTCAATTCAACTTTATTTATATAGCGCCAATTTACAACAAAGTCATCTCAAGGCACTTTACAGAATAAAGTCCAGACTATACAAGTATGTAGAAGTAACCAAACAAATCCCCCTTGAGCAAGCCCTAGGCAACAGTGGAGAGGAAAAACTCCCTTTAATGGGAGAAACCTCCAGCAGAACCAGGCTCAGGGTGGGCGGCCATCTGCCTTGACCGGTTGGGGTGAGTGGAAAGTGGAGAAAGAAAAGAAAAGAGCAACGAAAAGCAACAACAAAACAACAACAAAAAGCAACAACAACAAAAAAAAGCAACAACAAAGCATTGTACAGGTTGTAGGACACAGAATTAATGGCATACAGTGGTGACAAATAAATGTATAGAGAAATGCTAGTTAGGGTTGAGTGAGGATTATTAACTATAAGCTTTATCAAAAAGGAAAGTTTTAAGCCTAGTCTTAAAAGTAGAGAGGGTGTCTGCTCCCCGAATTTGGATTGGAAGCTGGTTCCACAGGAGAGGAGCTTGATAGCTAAAGGCTCTGCCTCCCATTCTACTTTTGCAAACTCTGGGAACCACAAGTAGGCCAGTATTTTGGAATCGAAGTGGTCTAATCGGGCGATACAGGACTATGAGATCTTTTAAATATGATGGAGCTTGACCATTAAGGGCTTTGTATGTAAGAAGCAGGGTTTTGAACTCTATTCTAAATTTTATGGGAAGCCAATGAAGAGAAGCTAGTGAAGGTGAAATATGATCTCTCTTTCCTAATCCAGTCAGCACTCTTGCTGCAGCATTTTGGATTAATTGAAGGCTTTTTAGAGAGTTATTAGGACACCCCAGAAGTAGGGAATTACAGTAGTCCAACCTAGAAGTAACAAACGCATGGACCAGTTTTTCGGCATCACTTTGACACAGGATGCTTCTAATTTTAGCAATGTTCCGTAGGTGGAAGAAGGCTGTTCTAGAGATTTGTCTTATATGTGACGTAAACGCCAAATCTGGGTCAAAGATAACTCCAAGTTTCCTCACCGGAGTACTAGAGGCCAAAGTTATGTCATCTAAAGTAACTATATTGTTAGACAGCATATTTCTCATGTTTTTAGGCCCAAAGAGGAGGATTTCAGTTTTGTCTGAATTTAGAAGTAGGAAATTGTAGGACATCCAGGTCTTTATGTCTTTTAGACATGCTTCAAGTTTGACTAATTGGTTAGAATCTTCTGGTTTCACAGATAAATAGAGCTGGGTATCATCTGCATAGCAGTGGACGTTTATGGAATGTTTCCTAATAATTTTGCCTAAAGGTGACATGTACAGATTAAAAAGTATTGGTCCTAACACAGAGCCCTGTGGAACTCCATAGCTGACTTTGGTGCATAAAGAAGAGTCATCATTAACATGAACAAGTTGGAATCTGTCTGAGAGAGAAGATTTAAACCAATGTAATGTGGTTCCTTTAATCCCAAATCCATGTTCTAGTCTCTGTAATAAAATATTGTGGTCAATGGTGTCAAATGCGGCACTAAGGTCTAGTAAGACGAGTACAGACACAAGTCCATTATCTGAAGCCAGGAGAAGATCATTGGAGACTTTTACCAGTGCTGTTTCTGTACTGTGATGAGCTCTATATCCTGACTGAAAGTCTTCATACAAATTATTCCTGTAAAGGTGATCACATAATTGTTTTGCAACTACTTTTTCAAGGATTTTAGAAATAAACGGGAGATTTGATATTGGTCTATAGTTGGCTAAATCACCTGGATCAAGACAAGGTTTTTTCAGTAATGGTTTGATTGCAGCAACTTTATAGGCCTTTGGTACATAGCCAGTTTCTAAAGATAGGTTAATCAAATCTAATATGAAAGTGTCTATTAAAGGTAGAACAGCTTTAAGCAATTTGGTTGGAACAGGGTCTAAAAGACATGTTGTTAGTTTTGAGGAGGCGATAGTTGAACTTAGCTCAGTGAGATCTATGGGTGAAAAACAGTCTAAGATGGATTGGGGCCTTATTGAGGATTCTATAGCTGTTGTACATGAAGATTTAGCCGTAATATTTGTAGGGAGGATCTGGTGAATCTTTTCCCTAATCGCTACAATTTTACTAGTAAAGAAAGTCATAAAATCATTGCTGCTCAAAGTTAAGGGAAAACTAGGCTCAGCAGAACTATGGCTCTTAGTCAGCCTGGCTACAGTGCTGAACAGAAACCGGGGGTTGTTCTTGTTTTCCTCTATTAGTGCGGAATAATATGCTGTTCTGGCATCACAAAGAGCTTTTTTGTACATTTTTAAACTGTTTTTCCAGGCTAACCGGGATTCTTCTAAATTAGTGGAACGCCACTTCCTCTCTAATTTTCGTGACGCCTGCTTTAAGCTGTGCATTTGTGAATTGTACCATGGAGGTCGGCTCCTCTGATTCACTGCCTTCTTTTTTAGAGGGGCAACTGTATCTAGTATACTACGCAGTGAGGCGGCGGAATCGTCAACTAAATAATCAATTTGCACAGGAGTAAGATGGCTACTCACCATAGTATTGACACATGGTGGTGAAAAAGATGAAGAAATAATTTCTTTAAATGTATTCACAGCATTTTCAGATAAACATCTGCTGTAGTGGAATTTTTTCCTAACTGCTGTATAGTCGGTTATTGTAAATTCAAATGTTATTAAAAAATGGTCAGACAGAAGAGAGTTGTGAGGAAATATGGTTAAATTATCCGCTTCAATTCCATACGTAAGGACAAGGTCTAACGTGTGACTAAAACAGTGAGTGGGTTTATTTACATTTTGGGAAAAAACAATTGAATCTAATAATGAATTAAACGCAGTGCTCAGGCAGTTACTGTCAGCATCTACATGAATGTTAAAGTCCCCCACTATAATGACTTTATCTGTACTAAGCACTAAATCAGATAGAAAATCAGAAAACTCAATCAAAAACTCTGAATAGGGGACTGGAGGACGGTACACGATAACAAATAATAGTGGTTTTTGAGTTTTCCAGTTTGCGTGTGAAAGGCTAAGAGTAAGGCTCTCAAATGAGTTATAACTATGTTTAGGTCTAGGAATTATTGATAAGCTAGAGTGAAATATTGCTGCTACTCCTCCACCTCAGCCTGTGCTTCTAGGAACATGATAATTAATATGACTTTGGGGGGTTGACTCATTTAAACTGACATATTCTTCCTGCTGCAACCAGGTTTCAGTGAGACAAAATAAATCAATTTGATGATCATTTATCAAGTCATTTACTAACAGAGATTTAGAAGAGAAAGATCTGATATTTAATAATCCACATTTGAAAGTTTTGGGTTTTGGTTCAGTATGAGCAGTAGTCTTAACTTGTATTAGGTTTTTATGATTAACTCCCCTTGTGTTCATTTTTGGTTTAAAAAGTTTAGGTGGTCGTGGAGCAGACATAGTCTCTATGGGGCAAAGAGCAGTGTGGTTAAGATCATAGCATTCAGCAAAATAATAATATTCCCTTGGTGAAAAATTAGAATCCATAACAGCTGCATTTTGTCTGTTGGTAACGTCAGATTCTATAAATATCTCGGGCTGTTTATACCTGTGGATGTTGTCGGGTGTTGGAGTGGAAGATGCAGGAGAGGTGAGCACATCAGAGCCACAGGTGTTTTCAATGATCAGTCAGTCTCCGGAGACTGAGATGCTGTGGACAATGTTCTCAGTCAACATCCGTGATCCCAGAAAGTTCGGGTGCAGTCCATCTTGCTTGAAGTACTGAGGACGATCCCAGAAAAGATTGAAATTGTCTACGTAAAAGAGTCCGTGTGCGGAGACTTGTGGTTGAAGCCATGTGTGCAAGCTGAGGAGTCTGGAGAACCAGCCAACACCGCGACCCAGCGTGGGAATTGGGCTGGAAATGAAGAACCGTCTGTCGTGGAAACTCTCCAGTGAGTTGAAAAATGACACGAAGTCACGTTTCAGCAACTCAGACTGTTGGCGTTTGGTATCATCCTACCAATCTGCCCGATGTTTTGTTGTTGCTTTTTGTTGCTCTGTTCTTTTCTCTCTCCCCTTTCCTCTCACCCCAACAGGTCGAGGCAGATGGCCGTCCACCCTGAGCCTGGTTCTGCTGGAGGTTTCTTCCGTTAAAGGGAGTTTTTCCTCTCCACTGTTGCCTATGACTTGCTCCAGGGGGAATTGTTGGGTTCTCTTTATATATCTTTATAATCTTGACTTTATTCTGTAAAGTGCTGAGATGACTTTGTTGTGAATTGGCGCTATATAAATAAAGTTGAATTGAACTGAATTGAATTGAATGGCTGCAGCTTTAAACACATCCCAGTCTGTCAGAACAAAACAGTCCTGCAGGGTGCTCTCAGTCTCAGGGCTCCAGAGTTTAACCTGTTTGGTGACAGGGTGTGTTTGTTTCAGTATTTGTCTGTAAGCAGGGTACAGGAACAAAGAGATGTGGTCTGAGTGGTGGGGTGCAGCCCTGTATGCACCACGTATGTTGCTGTAAACATGATCCAATGTTTTTATCACGGGTGGTAATGTCCACATGCTGGTGGTATTTGGGGAATACAGTCCATAAACTACACTGGTTGAAGTCGCCAGCAACAAAGAAAACAATGTCAGGATGAGCCGTTTTATAAAGCGCTGATGACGTCATGCAGTTTCTGTCATCAGTCTGAATGACTAAATGTAAATGCAAATGTTTTGTGGACATGGAGAAGGCTTATGACCGTGTTCCTCTGAGGGTTCTGTGGGGGAAATTGTGAGAGTTTAGGGTTCAGGGGCCATCATTATGAACTATCTGCTCCATGTACAAACGCAGTAAGAGTAGTGTTTTTATACTCACAACATGCCTAGTTGGTGTGGGCCTACATCAGGGATGCCCTTCATTACTGATCCCAGTTTTGATATTCATGGACAGGATTTCTAGGCAGCCGGTGGGAAGAGAGTGTCTGGTTTGAGGACCACAGAATATTTTCTCTACTTTTTGGCTTTATCAGAACGTGACTTCAGCATGCACTAGGATGGCTGGCATGTGGGTCAGCACCTCCAGGTCTGAGGCCATAGTTTTCTGCAAGAAAAAATTCAATTGTCTTTCTAAGGTGGGAATGAGGCACTGCAGCTTGTTCAGAAATGAGGGTAAATGGAACATAGATTGACTGGTAAATTGAGAGCTTTGCCTTCCTCAGCTCCTTTTTCAACTTAATGGTTCATTCCATCTGCATTACCACTGATGCAGCACCAATCTCATAATCCAACCTTCATCTATGATCATGAGCTTTGGGTTGTGACCAAAAGAATACCATAGTAAAACCTGAGTAAAATATCTGCACTTTCGCATTGAAAGGTTCCAGTTAAGGTGGTTTGCGCATGTAATAAGAATACCTCCTGGGCACCTCCTGTTGAAGGTCTTCCAGGCACTTCCAGCTGATAGAAGACCCCATGGTAGACCTAGTACATCTCATGTGCCCTTTGAATGCCTCAGAATCTTATCAGCAGGGAGATAAACCAGGAATCATTAATAGTTCCAGAATCTGAAATCATCCAGTGACATTAAAGCAGCACATATATGTGTGTAATTATTCTCCAGGTTTCAGCAGTGATGGTCGCTCTCACTAGTCAAAATCATGAGGAAAAGGTCAACAATTAGCGTATCATAGTGCACAGTTAACGTCTGCCTTAGGTCATGTGATAGCATCATATTAGGAAAACATCTCAAATTATAACAACTAGTTCAAATATTACATTAGTCGAGTAGTTTTACTTTTTGATAGTAATGTGATGAACAATATTTCCTCTGGGTGGCACTGTGTCTCTATCATGCTTTTGCTTCGTTGATCAGTGAAGTAATACCTTTAGGATTTCTCAATGGATTGTAAACAGACAAAAATCGTGGGTAGTGTAATACTGGTAGAAGAGCACGTGAGTTTTTAGTGCCGTCCGTTTGTTCCCCACCCTAACAGCGATGGGTGTGTTATGTGGACTAACCCTAACCCTTCTCCCTGTGGTTGCGCACGTGGTGGTTCATGTGTCTATTTCACCTGTCAGTAACAGTCAGTGTTCGAGGATCCCTCCAATAAAATCTTTCTACATCTTAGCACAAGGGAACTCCTCCTTTAAGTGCCTATATAGTTTTAAGAAGTAGCCAGGTAATATCCTAGCTATTTTTTATCTCCTTGCATTATTAAAACCTTTGGAAAATATATATTGCAGGTGAGTGTTGTTGTCTTTTTAAAATCAGAAAGTCATCAACACTGGGGCACAGCCCCCAGTGCTAAAATGAGCAGGCATGATGCAAGATGATGTGATTTCTAAATGCACATAATCTTGCATCCTTTACACCCGCTTGGAGAGGACTCTGGCAGTTGCTGTATGGTCGTTTTCATCAGGAACCCTACAGAAAGATGAATTACCAACAATAAACTTTACAGATCTACATGTTGACACAGCATTCACAATCGCGGAGGTCGACGAACTAGGAACGGACCACTCTGACCACATCGATCTCCAAAACCTGACACCAGACTGTGAGTACCAGCTGGAAGAGATTGGCATGTATTGAAAACTGTTGTTCTCAATCACGTTGATAGTGAGGAGCCGGGTCTTCAGTCAAACCGGGAAACTAGTGTGTGTGAGTAAGGGATTCTGTGTAAACCGGGGGTGACAGATGCGGCTGTTCAGACAGTTGATATAGCTGCTTCTGACCCTTGTGATGACAACCATGATGCTGATGGTGATGATACAATACATGTGGATATTATAAACCCTGACATACATACTGTACTTAAATCTTTTACGCTATCTAGATCCCTGGCTCAATTTAAAAGAGCGTATTAATGTGCAACTGGTCAGCTGTTAGCACCCTAAATCAGTCCATTCAGGGGCAGCGTGAAGTAAATAAAAATATCACTTACTCTATACACCAACACGCTAGATGCATTAATGACCTTACATGTGACCACAAGACACATCTTTACATATTGTCCGGGGAGGGGGAGTAGATCTAATAAGTAGTCATCAACAGTCAAGGTCATGGCCCCACGAGAAAAAAAATATTCTAATCACCGGGAGGGGCCATTGCGCGTGTCTACTCCGTCAGCAATGATGATGATGATGAAGATAAGCCTGCTACCATAGCAGAGTGGCACACAGAGGCTGAGTTAAATATGCCTAATAAGCCGCCAGGCAATGACTCTGATATCACTGTGGTGATGGAGTGGCTGTTCAATCGGAGCAGGATTTATCAAGATTTACTGACCGATGTTTTGCATGATGTTTGCAAACCATGACGAAGCAAATATCGCTCAGTTAAAATAAATAAATAATAACAAACATTAAAGAGATCTCAACATGTAATTCTGTGGAGTTGGGTCAGCATGTGGACTAACCTGCAGAATGAACCAAATAGGATTAGAAACATGTTAACAGATATTCACCAGCAGATAGTTGTTTAAATGTAGTGTTGACAGGTCCTTCACTGGTGAGTGATGTTCAAACTGCTTTACATGCCAATGATCAGTATAATGCTGACATGTTTCTGGAACATATTGCCCAGGTGATGCAGAGTAATGACACCACTGACTGACAATGAGTTGGAATTTGTTGTTACCGTAGCTCGTAATAAAATCGGAGGTGGCAGTGCTCGTCTAAAGTTTGGAAACATCCCATATGATGATGTAATTAGGAAGAAAACATGTTTTATCTTCACACCCAGAGATCCTACCATTAAAAACAACTTTTCACAGTGTCTGGCATTTTATCTATTTCCCACACAGAGCCCACCAGAACAATGGGCAATTGCAAAAAAGATACGATGTGGGGTTTGACAGCACACATAAGGTGACTCTAGAAGATATTTCTAAGTTTGAAAAATGCGGGTTATTAATGAGGATTAAAATTATATGTTCCATCATAATCACGTAAAAAAATTTGACTTATTCCAGACCAATGACACCCCTCACCCTCAGACAGTGTGGCTCTATTTACACGGTCACCACTACCACTTAGACTGTAAGCGCATCTGCAAATCTAGTTAGAGCTATCAAAGACACAAACAACACGACCCCCACGACAGAAAGTAAGAAATGGGGGGCATATCTGTCAACATGCTAAATGTGTGCACTGTCAGGAAAAGCTTAGTGGAGACGACCTGCATAGCTGCTTCATACAGCTTATTAAAAAAAAAAGTCTCAGAGCACCTACATCTTTTATGACTTTTATGAAACTAGAATTCACGATGGTAGACACGAGCCTAACTTTGTGTGTGCTATGGATTATGAGGGGAACAAATGGTGTGCTGCTGGTCTTAAGTGTGTAAAGATTTTTTTAGAGAGCTACATGTGTCCTAAATACAAAGGTTTTACATTTATTGCGCACAATGCCTCAGGATTTGATTCTTACATTGTGGTGGAACATCTGGTCAAACAGGGTATCACACCCACTCTGACCACGAGAGGGAACAGAGTCTTAATAATGCTGCTTACAAACAGCAGCTGATCGATAGTTTCAGTTTTCTGCCAATGAGTTTATTCAAAACGCCTGAATCACTAGGGGTTAGTCATAAACTTGCAAAAGGTAATTTCCCTCATAAATGTAACACTAGTGAAAACAAAAAGTATGTGGGCTCATATCCAGATGTCAGTTTTTAGGGCTACGACAGGATGAATGAGAGAGAAAAGAAAAGCTTCATGGAGTGTTACAAATCAGGGATGAGATGTTTGACTTTCAAAAAGAGCTGAGAGTCTATGGTGTGAATGATGTGGAAGTGTTGGATCAGACATGTTTGATCTATCGTGACACTTTTATCAAGTGTACAGAACTGGATCCATTTAACTTCACCACGCTGGCATCCAGCTGCATGGGGGTGTTTAAGACACACTTTCTACCCAAAGACACCGTAGCTCTGACATATGAGGGAGCCTACACAGACCAGCATAAAACATATTTGAGTGTCTCCATACAGTGGCTGGAGTATGTGACGCATGTGCAAAGAATAGAGGTCAGACACGCTGTAAATCACAGTGATCAACAGTTTAGACCTTACTATGTGGATGGTTATCACACCCGGTCAAACGTGTGTTATGAATTTGCAGGGTGTATATTTCATAGTTGCATGAAGTGTACAAACAATGCAGAGTAAGATTCCAAATAGTGTGCTCTAACATCAATTTAATGAGAAGCTTGTGGCCTTGAGGACACGACTCAAGGTGCGTGTTGTTGTAATGTGGAAATGTGAATGGGAGAGGCTTGAAAAAACAAACATCAGAGTGCAAGAATTTATGGCAGGATACACAGTTATATTTGTATTTACATGTAGTCGTTTAGCAGATGCTATTATCCAAAGCAACTTACACGTGAGGTACAATGCAGTAAAAATCTAAAGGAGAAAAACATCAAAGCAAAGTCCTATTGTGTCCTAAGTGTTTACCTTTACCCAGATGCAAGTGCAAGAACGAACAGAAAGGATGTTTTTTGAAATATATAGATTCAAGTGCATAGGAAGATGTGGAAGAGTTCTGTTTTTAACAGTTTTTTGAATATTGGAAGTGAGTTTGCTGATCGTGCAGATACAAAATGAAAAGCATTGTTTGGTGGACGCACGAATGCCATGAAGTTTTATCACAAAGCTGAAGAGGGCGAGAAAATCAGGTATTATGACTTTACAAGTCTGTACCAGACTTTGCTGGCCCGAAAGCCATATCCTGTAGGACACCCTCAGATTATCTTTAGGGATTTTGATTCCATTGATGAATATTTTGGATTTGTGAAATGCTCCCACCACGTGGATTGTACCACCCTGTCCTTCCCTACAGAGCCCACAAGATGCTGATGTTTCCGCTTTGCAGGACGTGTGCTGATGTCCTGAATCAGACTAGCAGGTGTTGTCACGGAAACAGTGAGAGACAGTTGTCAGGTGTGTGGGTGACTTTTGAGCTTCAAAAGGCTGATGAAAAAGGCTACGTAGTGATCATGTAGCAAGCATCGATGAGGTTTGGCACTTTCCTCAGCAGATAGACACACTGTTTAGGGAAATTGTCAAGACCTTTCTGAAGTGTAAACAAGAAGCCTCGGACTACCCAGGACATGTGAATGATGACGCAGCGCGGCAAAAATACATTGATGACTTATTTGAAAAAGAGGGCATAAGACTAGACCCTATCAATATCAAAGTGAACAAAGCTGTTCAAAGCTGCAATAAACTGTTCCTTAATATATAATGTAATATATGTCTCTTTTTCAACATGTTTATTGTGACCTATTTCTAATGTATATATGTGTGTATTTTTTTATTATTTCTCATCTAATAGTGTTTATGTACACTTGATGTTTATGTTTTGACATTTCTCACATTTCTTGACATTTCTTATTTTATCTAATACATATATTTTGTCTTCATTGTGATTTTAGAGCTGTAACTATTGCATTTTAACATTTCGTATAAGTATATAATGTGTGAATAACGAATCTTTGTTAACACAATATGTTTGTTTTGTTGACTTTATTATCATCAACAAATACAACAGTTCCAATAAACTAACGTGGCAATAACAAAATCAAATATACATACTAAACTCTAAATACAACAAGTGATGACACTATGAAACAATCATTCACATGTGAGGTTTTACACATTGAACACAGGCATAGTCATATTTTTGACAAATACCAGGTCGGATTTTGTGTAATTTACAAACCATGGCATCATTACCCATCAGATATGATCCATATTTGACTATAAAGTCCTCATAAGACACCCTTCTCTGCATATGATAAAGAAAAAACACGGTGTGTTGACCACAAGCCAATGCAACCGCAAGAGAGCTCAAGCCAGTGTCTTCTTGTGCCAGTCCCAAGTCTGGACAAATGCAGAGAGTTGTGGCAGGAAGGGCATCCAACGTAAAACACATGCGAATCGTGACAATGACTTCCATACCGGATCGGTCGGGGCCCGGGTTAACAACGACCGCCATCGGTGCTGTTGACCTACAGGGTACCGGTGGAAATTGGACTACTGTTGGTCGAAGACGAGGAAGGAGAGGAGGAAGGTGTGTTCG
Source organism: Channa argus (assembly GCF_033026475.1). Taxonomy (NCBI): domain Eukaryota; kingdom Metazoa; phylum Chordata; class Actinopteri; order Anabantiformes; family Channidae; genus Channa; species Channa argus. The sequence continues at coordinate 1,797,652 of NC_090205.1, forward strand.
TAGGCAGAGAGAGAAGAGTAAAGCTAAGAATGTAGGACTGACAGTAGGGACTTGGAATGTTGGGACTATGACAGGGAAGGCTAGAGAGTTCATTGACATGATGCAGAGAAGGAAGGTGGACATACTGTGTGTCCAGGAGACCAGGTGGAAAGGTAGCAAGGCTAGAAGCTTTTAGAGCAGGGTTCAAGTTGTTCTACCATGGGTCAGATAGGAAGAGAAATGGAGTAGGAGTCATCCTGAAAGAGGAGTTGGTGAGGAATGTTCTAGAGGTGAAAACAATATCAGACAGGTTGATGAGTCTGAAGCTGGAAGTTGAAGGGCTAATGTTCAATGTTGTGAGTGGCCCACAGGTAGGATGTGAGATAGAAGAGAAGAAGAAATTCTGGAGTGAGTTAGATGAGGTGATGCAGAGACTCTCCAGAGGTGAGGGAGTGGTGATGGGGCAGATTTCAATGGACATGTAGGTGAAGGGAACAGAGGTGATGAGAATGTGATGGGCAGGTTTGGTCTTCAGGACAGGAACGCAGGTCAGATGGTGGTAGACTTTGCAAAGAGGATGGAAATGGCTGTAGTGAACACTTTCTTCCAGAAGAGGCAGGAACATAGGGTGACGTATAAGAGCGGAGGTAGAAGCACTCAGGTGGACGACATCTTGTGTAGACGTTGTAATGTGAAAGAGATCAGTGACTGTAAAGTGTTGGTAGGGGAAAGTGTAGCCAGACAACACAGGATGGTGGTGTGTAAAATGATGCTGGTGGTTAGGAAGATGAAGAGGACAAAGGCAGAGCAGAGTGGTGGAAGTTGAAAAAGGAAGAATGTCTTGTAGTTTTCAGGGAGGAGCTGAGACAGACTCTGGGTGGTTTGGAGGTGCTTCCAGATGACTGGACCACTACAGCTAATTTGATCAGGGAGACAGGTAGGAGGGTACTCGGTGTGTCATCTGGAAAGAGGAAAGTGGACAAGGAGACTTGGTGGTGGAACAAGGAAGTTCAAGAGTGTATACAGAGAAAGAGGTTAGCTAAGAAGAAGTGGGACACTGAGAAGGGAGAGGTGCATTTGTACAGGTTGGCCAGACAAAGAGATAGAGATGGGAAGGATATGCAGCAGGTTAGTGTGATTAAAGATAAGGATGGAAATGTATTGACAGGTTCAAGGAGTGTGATGGAAGATGGAAGGAGAACTTTGAAGAGTTGATGAATGAGGAAGATGAAAGGGAACGAAGAGTAGAAGAGGTGACTGGTGTGGAGCAGGAAATAGCAAAGATTAGTAAGAGTGAAGTGAGGAGGATGTTGAAGAGGATGAAGAGTGGAAAGGCAGTTGGTCCTGATGACATACCTGTGGAGGTATGGAAGTGTCTAGGAGTAATAGAGCAATAGAGTTTCTGACTAGTCTGTTTAACAAGATCTTGGACAGTGAGAGGATGCTGAGGACTGGAGGAGAAGTGTACTGGTGAGAGAGATGAATGTAAGCAGGTTAGAACGGGTGGTGATAAGTGTCAGGTGTGTTGTGTGACAAAAGGGTATCAGCAAGAATGAAAGGAAGCCACCGTCTTGAGACGGTAGTGAGACAAGCAATGTCTTTCGGCTTAGAGACAGTGGCACTGAAGAAAAGACAGGAGGCAGAGCTGGAGGTAGCAGAGCATAAGAACTTGAGGTTCTCTTTGGGAGTGACGAGGATGGACAGGATCAGGAATGAGGACATCAGAGGTACAGCTCATGTTAGATGTGTTGGAGATAAAGTCAGAGAGGCCAGATTGAGGTGGTTTGGACATGTTCAGAGGAGAAACTGTGAATATATCGGTCGAAGGATGCTGAGGTTGGAGATTCCAGGTAGGAAGTCTAGAGGAAGACCAAAGAGGAGATTTATGGATGTAGTGAGGGAAGACATAAAGTTAGTTGGCATTAGAAAAGAGGATGCAGAGGACAGACTTAGATGGAGGCACATGATTCGCTGTGGCGACTCCTGAAAGGGAGCAGCCGAAAGGAAAAGAAGAAGTTGACCACAAGCCACTGAATTATTATCTTGTACCTGCTTAGTAGAATAAAACATCTCAGTACAATTCTGTTTAAGAAATGTGTTAATACCAGGTGGGAATTGAACGTGTGTAAGGGGGTTACCAAAGCTATCAAAACAATAACTGTCCTGTCCTAGCCAATGTTCTCCCCATATCAGAAGGGTGAGTGTTAGTCTGCTTATTTTCTTATTGCATGGAATAAGAAAATAAGTTGTGTGGTTTCATGGAAAGACACCCAAGAAATCAGTCTCTTTGCTAGTTATCCTTTTAAGTATACTCGTCAGCTCTACAATATTCATGATGTCTAATAAAAGTCCATCAAAATCTTCTGGCAGACACTTTCAGAATCGAGTCGTACACAGAATACGCCAAAATGGTAACAGTGCGAGGCAGAGACTGTCTAAAGTGAGCTTCTAGTCTGACATTTCCACTTTTAACCAGACACACATGACTGGCGCATCCCTCATCTGGATCCATATTAAAGCAATAGAGTGTGTATCCTCTAGCAAAATTCTGACTTGATATCGCCAGCAAAAGGTCTTTTAGGTGTCTCCCTGTTGTCTCCCTGTTGTCTGCATCAGCTGATAGTATTTGCGAACGCACTGGCCCCTATTAAACAACGGCTGAAACGGTTTGGCAGGGTATGTCATCCCGTGGGCATAAAGACTCATAAATTCAACATCATAATGTAGGAAATTAAATGAATTGTGAGCATAACTCCCTGTGAAAACCTTGTTGTCAACAACAAATTTAGAGATTTGACCTATATACACACTTGGTTACAAATTCTTGTACCAGCAGGTACTGAAATGTTTTTACTTACACACACTGTCTATAGCATATTTTGCATTAGTGTGTTGCAGGGCCTGGCTGTGGGCCAAACACTGAGAGACACTGCTACCTTCTTGATGAATAAACTGGTGGACACAGCGCTGACATTGAACTCAGTGTCTGTAGACGTCATCAGACCGAAATCGTTTTTTGAATGTATAATTTTTTATCTTTATATCAACTCCATTTAATAATAGTGTTATGCCCCTGGTCTAGGGGAACCTAGACATAACATGATGTGCCCCACCACTGCTTCCATTCCCAATCAAAACCAGACCAAGTGTTGTAATACGTAGCTATTTTATTCACTTCGGACGTGAGCATTGCCCAAAACAACAAACACAATCTCTAACACCATCCCTGTCTTACCTAAACAACCAAATGAATACAAAACAAATGACAGGGTGCCTAACCTGAACTCCTAACCCAAAACAGCAGAAAAGGTAGTAACAAAAAAGGGCTTCTCACTCCTACTGTGGCTACTTGGTGCTCAATATTTTACAGTGAGTTATATTTACAATTTTTACAGAAATATCCAAATTCACAAAAATAAAGTGCGGAGCTCCCTGTGAGTCCAGTTGAGAGTCGAGTACAAAATGCTGGGTTGGTTGGGAGTGGCAGAGGTGGCCCAGCTGGGGCTGCTGTCATCTTGGTATAAATGGAGAAGGACGCTCCATCCTGTCCAATCAGGTGGGTTCGAATGGACCAATCCGTGCCGACCACCTGTGGCTCAACCCCACCCCCTCAGACACACCCACACAAAACACACCCACAAAAAAACACAGGAGAGAGAGAGATGAGGAGCAGCAAGACTAAATCCGTCTGAGTAACGGCATTGCCATTTTGAAGAGACTGCGGATAACCCCTCCAGGCCCATTTACATATTGTGTACTGCCGCCAACAAATGCGGGTAACTTGCCACTTGCCTGATTTAGATAACAAGCTGAGTATCTCCCGTCGTCATGTGTGTATGGATTATACGTCGTATCAACTCCTTAACCAGACAGCGTGCTGTTCAATATTGTTTTAAAGGTGTAAAGTGAAGTTTAACAGTTACTTTTCCGTATTTAGGTGGTTTAAACAGGGTGATGTTGTATACCTCCTTTGTTTTGGTAATATACATATTTACACATCATTATGTGAAAAATTGTTCCAGACCCTAGGAAACTGAACCTCAATAAGCCCCACCTTGGGAGGGTCCTTAAGAACTATGGGTCTCACGAGCTTTGTTCTGTAATACCATATTTCATTGTTTATTGTTTTTTATGTATATATGTGATGATGAGTTGCTTATGTAAAAAAAACCTTTTTATCCATGATGGTTAAACAAGATCTGCTCCTCACAGCTACACACTATGTAATGCTCGCGTGGACTAGTGTGTCCTTCTGTTAACCACTTCAATGCAGATCAATTATATCCTTTTCAGGTATTTAAAGAGTTAAAATGTTCAGGTCATACTAACCACTTTATTTTGATATTATCTTTATCAACAATCACCCGCTATAACTCCTTTTCATAAAATGTCCTCTGCAATATTTCACCAGCACAGTCCACTAATCTGTACACCGGTGGCTGAATGTCTGTTTATATCCTTTCCTAAAAACACTGCGCAGTTTCGATGTCCTTACAGCGTCTCCCACATTGTACTTAAAAACGGACAATGCTCCGGGACTTTGTTTTGTAACGAGTTTTAAAGACCACAGATTCATTATTATAGGAACCAACAAAGTCCTGTATGATTTCTACGTATCACCGTGAATTAACAGAAGAGAAATGGCGCCACATTCTGGTGCGTAAAGTTCTATTAAACCGTTGTGCAACACATGCCTTGGTCTTATTTTCAGTTAAAAAATGCGGAATATTAAAAGACTTTAACATTCTCTGGAAAGTTTTATTAAAGATTTCTGTACCAGAATCTGTCATCAGAGTTTGAGAGACCCCCAATTTATCTTTAAGACACCTCACCCACGCATACTTGGAAAAAACATTGATACATGTCAGCAGGTACCTCACGTTGTAATTTTTCTCAGAATAAGCAGACTGTCCACCAAATCAGCTTGAAACTGTTTGTCTATGCTGCTAACCAGGTTCCTGTTTCTGGGAAAATGTTTAACTGCCTGGACCTGAAGTAATATATACATCCTGTTTTAGTAAATACTGTTTAACTTCTGAGAGCGATGGCTTGACCCCTGTGTTTGCTCTCGCAGCATTATACAATTTCTGAATACTGCCAAGGCCTCAGGGTTGGGACGGATCATAATATTCTTTATGCAGCATGCTTTCTATGTTCGCTTCAGAAAACAGAAATGAACCAATACTTCTTTTAACTTAGGTGCTTAGGAAGCTGTTGTCATACCTATAGTCATCAGTTATTTCAAAATAAACACGTTCTAATACCTGGTCAAAAGAATCTCTGAAGGAACGCTTGAAGATTTCCCAGAGAGCCTTGTCATAGTTACTGTTGTTAGAATCATCACGGCATGTGTGGCAAACCTGTTTGTTCATCTTCAGCCATGCATCCGTGACACATTTTTCTTTTGGATGTCCATATCATCTCATAGATGCACCGGCTAAAAACAGCTCTCATAACGTCCACAACTTCTGCAGTAATTGTCGTACGGCCGTATGGTGTGGGCGTGTTACTGAGTCTATCGATTGATTCATGCATGAGTAGATTAACATATAAACTGTAGGGGAGTTCTTCTTCCACAAACCCCTGTCTGTGGCCTGAATAGACCTCCTGCTGATCAACCTGCTGGTGGTCAACAAATACATTATACACAGGTGCTGTGTAGACCATGTCTTTTTGGATCGTCTTATCAATGTCGCCGAACAGTTTTCGCAGGGATCGCCAGTCGCACCACTGAATAAAAAACAGTTTCAAACCATGCGTCAGATTCCTCCATGGTGAGGGGGTAGGGGTGTCGCAACCATTCTGAACGGCCTCTGGCAGTCATTATCCCATCCATATCCTCACATTTACGTGTATGTGTGTCACAACTAGTGTCCAGTCAAAACCACATGGCCAAGATGGCAGCAAACAAAAGAAACCCCACAGCCCAAACCTGTAACGTTTCCAGCTGGCTTTAAAAAATGATGGCTGTGAATGCAGGTCTATCATCTTCACAAAGCCGCCAAAATGAAGAGAGAAAAAGAGCTCTTCCCACCAGTCTCTCAACCTTTTATAAACTGCTCTGGCTGATCATTGGCTCCCATCAATTTAAACAAGCTCACTGCCCCCTATCTAGCACCTGCATATCCACCCCAATTATACAGCTGACAAGCCCTTTTAGTTTTTTGATTTTCTATCCAGTTTGATATACAGACAGACCATGTTCTTTTTTGTTCCTTCCTATATTTGGCACAGCTCTCCGGTCCAGTCCTCTTACTCTGTGATGTGGTTGTTCATGTATTTTCTAGGGAACAATACACAACAGTATCCAGCGACAACTTTTGACTCGTTGATGACTTTGGTTGTCTTTGCATGTAGTGTATTGCCTCCCCCTTCCTCTAGGCAGAGTTTGACTGAGGAGGGCCTAACACAATTTTCACCTGCTTTAGCAAGACATTACTTGATCACTTACAAGTTATTCAAAATGCTGCAGCTAGGCTCTAAAGAAAGTGTTCTAAATGGTTTTCAATTGTTCTTACTGTTATGACCTGAATCATTATGTGTTTTATTATTTGTATGTTGGGGGGTTGAGCGACAGGTGGTCGGCACGGATTGGGCCATTCGAACTCGTTGTCGACACCTGATTGGACAGGATGGAGCGTCTGCCTCCATATATAACAAGATGTCAGCAGCCCCAGCTGGTCTTCCTCTGGCACTCCCAACCAACCCAGCATTCAGTTGTACGGGATTTTCGACTGGACTGACAGAGTTTCTTGGTTTTGATATTTCTGTAAATAACTGTACATATTGAGCATCAGGTAGCCACAGTAGGAGTGAGAATCGCTTTTTTTTGTTACTACCTTTTCTCCTGTTTTGAGTTAGGATTTCAGGTTAGGCACCCTGTCATTTAGTTTGTATTTATTTGGGTGCTTAGGTAAGACAGAGATGGTGTTAGAGTTTTTGGTTGTTGTTTTGGGCACTGCTCACGTCCGAAGTAAATAAAATAGCTACCGTTTAGAACACTTGGTCTGGTTTTGCTTGGGAATGGAAGCAGTGGTGGGGCACATCATGTTATGTCTAGGTTCCCCTAGACCAGGAGCATAACATTACAAATAAACATCTGGAAAGTGTGATATGGATTTGTATTCAGCCCCCTTACACCACTAACTAAAATCCAGTAAACACAGCTTTTCTGTGAGGCCCTCAGGGTTTTGTTAAAGAGAATATTAGTGAAGAAGCAGCGTCATGCAGGACAATCTTAGAAAAAAACTTGTGAATCTGCAAAATACTTGAGACTGGGGAAGAAGTTCACCTTCCAGCAGGTCAATGGCCCTAAACACACAGCCAGAGCTACAATGGAATGTTTTAGATCAAAGCATATTCATGTGTTAGAATGACCCAGTCATAGTCCAGACCTACATCCTATTGAGAATCTGTGGCAAGACTTGAAAATGTCTTTTCAGACGCTCTCCATCCAATCAGATTGAGCTTGAGCTATTTTGCAAAGCAGTATGGGCTACTAGAGACACAGTCCACAAGACGTGCAGCTGTAATTGCAGTGAAAGGTGGTTCTACAAAGTATTGACTCATGGGGGCGGAATACAGTTTTTAATTTTATAATATTCCCAATAAAACACATTTTTGTTTGTGGTTGTAATGTGACAAAACGTGGAAATTTTCAAAGAAATACTTTTGCAAGGTTCTGTTCATATAAGAGGTGAAGCACTCAAAATTACTCTATAGCCACTAAAATAAGTGTCTCTGCATTAAAAAAAGAACAGTGTGTAGCAGAACATCGTTTTGGTATTAGGTATTTTAGGTATTAAATACACTGTGATAAAAACTACTATGTTGTATTTTCTTAGTGATGAATTTGATGCAATTAGCCAGAGAGAGAGAGAAAAAGAAGGAAAGAGAGAGAGAGAGAGAGAGAGAGAGATATGAAGGTTATGTTAGAAACAATATATCAGTTGTCTCACAGAGAGAGGAGGAGGAGAAGCTGCAGTTTCTGACTACAACTCTGAGGATGGAGGACCTCTGCTTTCCACAACTCCTCAATGCCTCCTGCAGGAAACGAAAGGCCAATCAGTTTAAGGCTACGCTGATCTATGTGCTGTACTTCTTCTCTGTGTTCAGTGTGATTCTCAACCTGCTCGTCATCATCTCAGTCTCCCACTTCAGGTAAAGATAAACTCAGCAAAACTTACAATTGATTCTTTTTATAAGTGAAAATGTTACTTAGAGTTAGTGTGTAAATAACTTCACATCTTGACACCAGATGTATTTTCTGCTTTGCTGACATTGTTTTTGAATGTTAAATGTCCAGATGTGCCACATGTAAGACATATCACTTTACATTAATGTCTGATATTACATTACATGTCTTTGTCTCCCTGCAGGCAGCTGCACACACCCACCAACCTCCTCCTCATCTCTCTGGCTGTGTCAGACTTTCTCTCTGGGCTTGTGTTAGCACCTCTGCAGGCACATGAATTAACACCCTGTTGGTTACTTGGTGACCTCGTATGTTCTCTGTATTATTTTGCATGCTCGTTATTTACCAATGCCTCAATAGGAGATATGTTACTTATATCAGTCGACCGCTATGTGGCTATTTGTGACCCTCTGCATTACTCCACCAGAGTCACTGTGACAAGAGTTAAAATGTGGATTTGCATGTGTTGGACTTGTTGTCTTCTCTACAGTGGTCTGAGTTACAAAGATGATCTGGCTCAGCCAGGTAGGTTTAAGTCCTGCTACGGAGGATGTTCTATTAATTTTGGCAACACTGAAATAACTATTGACATTGTTTTGTCATTTATTGCTCCAATCACTGTGATGATAATTCTGTATATGAGAGTGTTTGTGACGGCTGTGTCTCAGGCTCGTGCCATGCGCTCTCATGTTGCAGCCATCACACTCCAGCATTCAGGGACTGTAATGACTAAGAAATCTGAGCTGAAAGCAGCCAGGACTCTGGGCGTTGTTCTACTTGTGTTCTTAATGTGTTTTTGTCCATATTACTTTTTATTTTTCTTGTTTCTGCAGAATATACCTGTTACTGTGTCTGTTACAACCTTTATAAGTGTTCTGATGTATATTAACCCCTGTCTGAACCCTGTGATCTACGCCTTGTTCTACCCCTGGTTTAGAAAAGCCATCAGACTCATTTTCTCTCTTCAGATACTGCAGCCTGGCTCCTGTGAGACCAACATGCTGTAAACAGAGACTGTGCAGTGACTGAAATGTGATCTGCTCTATGGACAAAGAAATTCATTTGTTCATGTTCTGCAGTGAGTAAATTCACAAATCCAAACAGTGAAAATGTGCAGTTCTTAAAGTTGTTACTGTCAGATAATCTGTTGGATTTTCTCCTGATTGAAGTGATGCTTCATTATTGCCAGTGATGGTGCTTATTATCAGTAACCTGTCACACACTTCCTGCTGCAGATTTCTGAACTGTGTATTTCCAGTCTGAGTCTGTCCTGTTTCTCATTCAGCTTCTAGTTACAAACCGTTTTTTCCTCTGTGTCTGTTTTCACAAGCACCACACAGTGACTTTTATTAGACAGAACTAAATAAGAAGTAAACTTTGAAAATGACAACAATGATGAATACATTCATGTTGTACTTTTTCTTGCCACTGTATGTTAGCACACTGAGATGGACTGCTGTTTGCTACCATGTCACACACTGGCCAGGCTGAGGTTGCTAAGCAACAGCTGTGCAGCATTGCATTACTGTGTTGTATTTGTACAGTGGATATAAAAAGTTTACACACCCGTTAAAGTTTATTTGGCTTAGAATATTGGCCACATTGTAGGTAGAAAAAAGTCTGAAGTGATTCATCTTCGTCAGTTTTATTTACATCTAAAAATCCTGGCATTTTAACAGAGATGTGTACACTTTATATCCACTGTTGATCCAGCAACTCCTTGCTGCCGTCTGTGTTTTTTGTTTCAGTTCATAACAGACGACTTATGTTCCATGAATGTTTCAAACAATGTGAGTCTATGCAGATCAAGATCAAACCTGAATATGTCTGGGATGACCAGCAGCAACAACACTTAGGAACAGATACAGTTCTCAGTTCTGTCAAATTGTTTTACATTTATATGTAAACAGTGAATATTTTTCAATAAAAAATATTAAACTAAAATGGGCCCTTGGAGATATTTTGTAGATTTTTAGTGATGTCTGTAAATAATGATAATTTAAAGGAAATTTAAATTACTGCTTTCAGTCTCAGGAATGACGTTTTTTTGGAACAAAGTTCATTTGTAAAAGAAAATGTTCAAAATGCTAGTACAACTTTTCAAATGTTAGGGCCAATAAACTGTTGTGAAAATGTCACGTCAGAGCACGAGAGCAGAAAGACTCGTTTCATACAAAAAAGATAGACTTGTTCAAAAAGGGCAACAAGTGCAATCACTTGTTTGTCAGTGGCATAATTCAGATTGAGTGGGATAGAATTAGAGGCACAGAAAGGACAAAAATTCCAAAATTAAAGACACAGGTTTTTAGATGGAACAGGAAAGACAGAAAAGACCCAAACTACAAGAGACAACAAGACACCAGTAAGACGAAATGAAAAGTTCATGATGCTGCTTCAACAGAAGAAATTCAATTCACTTCCTACTTCAAATGCAGATGAAAGTCTACTGGTGGTCTTAATAATGTAATTGAGAAAAACAATCAGTATGTCCACTCTGAGGAGTCTGCGGCTACACAGTTGCAGACACAGCAAAATGCGATACACTGTGAAAAGAGGTGGTAGAAGTACACAAACTCTGTAATCAAATAGAAGATGAAGTTTTGGTTACATAAAATACTTCACTACTATGTCACTTGAAATCTTTTACTCAAATTAAAGTACTCCACTAAGAAAACACCATATTTTTAACAGTGCACGTCATGTTGATTATGGCAAACCATGTACAATGATTTATTTATAAAAGGGTCAAAGTAAATTAAAACCAGCAGGTGCTATTAATATTGTGGCTGATCAGGTTATTAATACTGCATTTCCTGCTGTGGTCGGATTTGTGTGTGGAAAAACTGGTGAAACGTATCTACTGAGAGGGTTTAAGTGTTTGACTATCACTTCAGTAAGTGTGGAAACATGAACTTAGCGTGAAGTCACCACAGTGACACCAACACTGGAGGACTACAGCTAGAGACACGAGGGAGGAGGTCAGGACGAACCAGAAGACAGAAGGACAAACTGCTCAGTGTTTTCAGAAAATTAACACAGCTTATTATAATAACAAATGTTTTTTAGGGTTAATACTGTGTTATATATAATGATATTTTGAAGTTATACAACAGTTACTTTCAACCAAGTAGTTTGATTGGACAAACATCATTCAGTGAGTGCTGATATATGTACAACAGCACTGGGATGTTTAATTATGTGCATCACTGCACCTCACAGGTGTTATATTTATTTAGTATCCGTTACTTAAAAACAGACAACACAGAAAAAAATCGAGGCAGTTTAACACAAAGGTTACACTCACAGCTTGAGGCCACAGGAACAAACTGCATGTAATCAAGCAAAAATGATGGCAATGATTTATTTATTTATTTAATTTGTTATTGATTTATTATTATTATCGGAATTCTAACTAAAGGACACCAGTCCTGTCTTTCTTCCACCATATTCCACCGCAGACTTAGTGGGGACAATCACTCACTACTGTCACTGGAATGAACATTGAATATTGCTGGTGGAGGCCTCACAGGTAGTTAAAGAGCTGCTCAGCAACAAGACTTCAGGTGTATATGAGATTTGCCCTTAGATAATGAAGGCTCTGGACATTTTCGGGCTGTCTTGGTTGACATGTCTGTTCAGTGTCACGTGGAGGATGGGTACAGTGCCCGTGGACTGGGAAACTGGGTTGGTGAAAACCGTTTTATAAAAAGTGGACCTGAGAGTGCTTTTCAATTATCAGGGTATCACACTACTCAGCCTCCCTGGAAGAGGATCCAGGAGGATCCAACTGTAGAACAATCTACAATCCTTCCCGTCTGCTGCAGTCTCCCAAAAATTTACGTCTGGTGGTCCTAACAGTGCACAGAAGACACCAACCAAAACTCTTTGGCTCAGTGAGACCACGTTGGTGGAACGAGCTACGAAACTCTGCAAGGTCAGCAATATCTATACAAAAACAAACAAAACTTCCTTTCTGTTCTTTCTTGCACATGTAAACACTTTTCTGATAGGACTTTGCTATCATCTCCTTCTTCTTGTCCGTGTTGAAGGTGAGGTTGTTGTCTTTGCACCATGACACCAGACTGGCCACCTCCCTCCTGAAGGGGAGGGTGGTTGGGTGGTCCAGGTGTGTGTGAGCCCCCTCTCTTCAGTGTAGCTGGGGGCCTCAAAGCGGGTGTAGAATGTGTCTAGCTCTTCCAGCAGGCTGTCTGTTGAGGTGATGGTGGTGGTGGTCCTGTTATCTGTGATGTGCTGAAGGCCTTGCCACATCCGTCCCAAGTCAGCAGTAGAATAGAAGCTGTCCAGCTGCCTCTTGGCCTCTGTGATGGCTTTTCTCAGTCCGTACTTTGCAGCTTTGTACTCGTTCTCATTTCCTGATCCTAATCCAAGAGAGCGAGCACACAGCATCTGACGTACCTGAGTGTTTATCCAGGGCATCTAGTTTGGAAACTGATATGTATGTTGGGCACGATGTTATCGACACAAGTGCTGATGTACCCAGTCACATACTCAGCATAATCCTGTACGCTAACGGAAGAGTCCTCCAGAGTGGCTGCAGCTTTAAACACATCCCAGTCTGTCAGAACAAAACAGTCCTGCAAGTTGCTCTCAGTCTCAGGGCTCCAGAGTTTAACCTGTTTGGTGACAGGGTGTGTTTGTTTCAGTATTTGTCTGTAAGCAGGGTACAGGAACAAAGAGATGTGGTCTGAGTGTCCGAAGTGGGGGCGGGGTGCAGCCCTGTATGCACCACGTATGTTGCTGTAAACATGGTCCAGAGTGTTCTTATCACGGGTGGGAATGTCCACATGCTGGTGGAATTTGGGGAATACAGTCCATAAACTACACTGGTTGAAGTCGCCAGCAACAAAGAAAACAATGTCAGGATGAGCCGTTTCTAACGCGCTGATGACGTCATGCAGTTTCTGTCATCAGTCTGAATGACTAAATGTAAATATTTTGTGGACATGGAGAAGGCTTATGACCGTGTTCCTCTGAGGGTTTTGTTGGGGGAATTGTGAGAGTTTAGGGTTCAGGGGCCATCATTATGAACTATCTGCTCCATGTACAAACGCAGTAAGAGTAGTGTTTTTATACTCACAACATGCCTAGTTGGTGTGGGCCTACATCAGGGATGCCCTTCATTACTGATCCCAGTTTTGATATTCATGGACAGGATTTCTAGGCAGCCGGTGGGAAGAGAGTGTCTGGTTTGAGGACCACAGAATATTTTCTCTACTTTTTGGCTTTATCAGAACGTGACTTCAGCATGCACTAGGATGGCTGGCATGTGGGTCAGCACCTCCAGGTCTGAGGCCATAGTTTTCTGCAAGAAATAAGTCAATTGTCCCTCAAGGGTGGGAATGAGGCACTGCAGCTTAGGGTAAGGGTAAATGGAACATAGATTGACTGGTAAATTGAGAGCTTTGCCTTCCTCACGTCTTTTTTAAGAACTAGGAACTAAGAACGGACCACTCTGACTACATCGATCTCCAAAACCTGACACCAGACTGTGAGTACCAGCTGGAAGAGATTGGCAATGTATTGAAAACTGTTGTTCACAATCACGTTGATAGTGAGGAGCCGGGTCTTCAGTCAAACCGGGAAACTAGTGTGTGTGTGTGTGTGTGTGTGTAAGGGATTCTGTGTAAACCGGGGCTGACAGATGCGGCTGTTCAGACAGTTGATATAGCTGCTTCTGACCCTTGTGATGACAACCATGATGCTGATGGTGATGATGATGAAGATAAGCCTGCTACCATAGCAGACTGGCACACAGAGGCTGAGTTAAATATGCCTAATAAGCCGCCAGGCAATGACTCTGATATCACTGTGGTGATGGAGTGGCTGTTCAATCGGAGCAGGATTTATCAAGATTTACTGACCGATGTTTTGCATGATGTTTGCAAACCATGACGAAGCAAATATCGCTCAGTTAAAATAAATAAATAATAACAAACATTAAAGAGATCTCAACATGTAATTCTGTGGAGTTGGGTCAGCATGTGGACTAACCTGCAGAATGAACCAAATAGGATTAGAAACATGTTAACAGATATTCACCAGCAGATAGTTGTTTAAATGTAGTGTTGACAGGTCCTTCACTGGTGAGTGATGTTCAAACTGCTTTACATGCCAATGATCAGTATAATGCTGACATGTTTCTGGAACATATTGCCCAGGTGATGCAGAGTAATGACACCACTGACTGACAATGAGTTGGAATTTGTTGTTACCGTAGCTCGTAATAAAATCGGAGGTGGCAGTGCTCGTCTAAAGTTTGGAAACATCCCATATGATGATGTAATTAGGAAGAAAACATGTTTTATCTTCACACCCAGAGATCCTACCATTAAAAACAACTTTTCACAGTGTCTGGCATTTTATCTATTTCCCACACAGAGCCCACCAGAACAATGGGCAATTGCAAAAAAGATACGATGTGGGGTTTGACAGCACACATAAGGTGACTCTAGAAGATATTTCTAAGTTTGAAAAATGCGGGTTATTAATGAGGATTAAAATTATATGTTCCATCATAATCACGTAAAAAAATTTGACTTATTCCAGACCAATGACACCCCTCACCCTCAGACAGTGTGGCTCTATTTACACGGTCACCACTACCACTTAGACTGTAAGCGCATCTGCAAATCTAGTTAGAGCTATCAAAGACACAAACAACACGACCCCCACGACAGAAAGTAAGAAATGGGGGGCATATCTGTCAACCTGCTAGATGTGTGCACTGTCAGGAAAAGCTTAGTGGAGACGACCTGCATAGCTGCTTCCCACAGCCTATTAATAAAAAAAGTTTCAGAGCACCTACATAATACAACCGCAAGGGGGCACAAGCCAGTGTCTTCTTGTGCCAGTCCCAAGTCTGGATAAATGCAGAGGGTTGTGGCAGGAAGGGCATCCGACGTAAAACACATGCCAAATCAAGCATGCGAATCGTGACAAAGACTTCCATACCGGATCGGTCGGGGCCCGGGTTAACAACGACCGCCACCGGTGCTGTTGACCTACAGGGTACCGGTGGAAATTGGACTACTGTTGGTCGAAGACGAAGGAGAGGAGGAAGGTGTGTTCGTAGGCAGAGAGAGAAGAGGAAAGCTAAGAATGTAGGACTGACAGTAGGGACTTTGAATGTTGGTACTATGACAGGGAAGGCTTGGGAGTTGATCGACATGATGCAGAGAAGGAAGGTGGACATACTGTGTGTCCAGGAGACCAGGTGGAAAGGTAGCAAGGCTAGAAGCTTAGGAGCAGGGTTCAAGTTGTTCTACTATGGGTCAGATAGGAAGAGAAATGGAGTAGGAGTTATCCTGAAAGAGGAGTTTGTGAGGAATGTTCTAGAGGTGAAAAGAGTATCAGACAGGTTGATGAGTCTGAAGCTGGAAGTCGAAAGGGTGATGTTCAATGTTGTTAGTGGTTCTGCCCCACAGGTAGGATGTGAGTTAGAAGAGAAGGAGAAATTCTGGAGTGAGTAAGATGAAGTGATGCAGAGCATCTCCAGAGGTGAGAGAGTGGTGATTGGTGCAGTTTTCAATGGACATGTAGGTGAAGGGAACAGAGGTGATGAGACTGTTATGGGCAGGTTTGGTCTTCAGGACAGGAACACAGAAGGACAGATGGTGGTAGACTTTGCAAAGAGGATGGAAATGGCTGTAGTGAACACTTTCTTCCAGAAGGGGCAGAAACATAGGGTGACGTATAAGAGCGGAGGTAAAAACACTCAGGTAGACTACATCTTGTGTAGACGCTGTAATCTGAAAGAGATCAGTGACTGTAAAGTGTTGGTAGGGGAAAGTGTAGCCAGACAACACAGGATGGTGGTGTGTAAAATGATGCTGGTGGTTAGGAAGATGAAGAGGACTAAGGCAGAGCAGAGTGGTGGAAGTTGAAAAAAGAAGAATGTCTTGTACTTTTCAGGGAGGAGCTGAGACAGACTCTGGGTGGTTTGGAGGTGCTTCCAGATGACTGGACCACTACAGCTAATTTGATCAGGGAGACAGGTAGGAGGGTACTCGGTGTGTCATCTGGAAAGAGGAAAGTAGACAAGGAGACTTGGTGGTGGAACGAGGAAGTTCAGGAGTGTATACAGAGAAAGAGGTTAGCTAAGAAGAAGTAGGACACTGAGAGGACTGAAGAGAGTAGACAGGAGTACAGGGAGATGCAGGTGAGATGAAGGTAGAGGTGGCAAAGGCCAAACAAAGAGCATATGAGGACTTGTATGTTAGGTTGGACACTAAAGAGGGAGAGGTGGATTTGTACAGGTTGGCCAGACAAAGAGATAGAGATGGAGGACATTGAAGAGGATGAAGAGTGGAAAGGCAGTCGGTCCTGATGACATACCTGTGGAGAAATGGAAATGTCTAGGAGACATGGCAGTAGAGTTTCTGACTAGTTTAACAAGATCTTGGACAGTGAGAGGATGCTGAGGACTGGAGGAGAAGTGTACTGGTGCTTATTTTTAAGAACAAGGGAGATGTGCAGAGAAGGTCAGAGGGAGTTGCATTGTGTCTTCGTAGATTTAGAGAAAGCGTATGACAGGGTGCAGAGAGAGGAGCTGTGGTATTGTATGAGGACGTCTGGAGTGGCAGAGAAGTATGTTAGAGTGGTGCAGGACATGTATGAGAGCTGTAAGACAGTGGTGAGGTGTGCTGTAGGTGTGACAGAGGAGTTCAAGGTGGAGGTGGGTCTGCATCAAGGATCAGCTCTGAGCCCCTTCTTGTTTGCTCTGGTGATGGACAGGCTGACAGATGAGGTTAGACAGGAATCTCCATGGACTATGATGTTTGCAGATGACATTGTGATTTGTAGTGAGAGCAGGGAGCAGGTGGAGGAAAATCTAGAGAGGTGGAGGTCTGCTCTGGAAAACAGAGGAATGAAGCTTAACCGCAGTAAGACAGAATACGTGTGTCAATGAGAGAGACCCAGGTGGAACCATGAGGTTACAGGGAGCAGAGGTGAAGAAGGGGCAGGACTTTTAGTACTTAGGGTCAACGGTTCAGAGCAACGGAGAGTGTGGAAAAGAGGTGAAGAGATGAATGTAAGCAGGTTAGAACGGGTGGTGAAAAGTGTCAGGTGTGTTGTGTGACAAAAGGGTATCAGCAAGAATGAAAGGAAGCCACCGTCTTGAGACGGTAGTGAGACAAGCAATGTTTTTCGGCTTAGAGACAGTGGCACTGAAGAAAAGACAGGAGGCAGAGCTGGAGGTAGCAGAGCATAAGAACTTGAGGTTCTCTTTGGGAGTGACGAGGATGGACAGGATCAGGAATGAGGACATCAGAGGTACAGCTCATGTTAGATGTGTTGGAGATAAAGTCAGAGAGGCCAGATTGAGGTGGTTTGGACATGTTCAGAGGAGAATCTGTGAATATATCGGTCGAAGGATGCTGAGGTTGGAGATTCTAGGTAGGAGGTCTAGGGGAAGACCAAAGAGGAGATTTATGGATGTAGTGAGGGAAGACATGAAGTTAGTTGGCATTAGAAAAGAGGATGCAGAGGACAGACTTAGATGGAGGCACATGATTCGCTGTGGCGACTCCTGAAAGGGAGCAGCCGAAAGGAAAAGAAGAAGTTGACCATAAGCCACTGAATTATTATCTTGTACCTGCTTAATAGAATAAAACATCTCAGTACAATTCTGTTTAAGAAATTTGTTAATACCAGGTGGGAATTGAACGTGTGTAAGGGGGTTACCAAAGCTATCAAAACAATAACTGTCCTGTCCTAGCCAATGTTCTCCCCATATCAGAAGGGTGAGTGTTAGTCTGCTTATTTTCTTATTGCATGGAATAAGAAAATAAGTTGTGTGGTTTCATGGAAAGACACCCAAGAAATCAGTCTCTTTGCTAGTTATCCTTTTAAGTATACTCGTCAGCTCTACAATATTCATGATGTCTAATAAAAGTCCATCAAAATCTTCTGGCAGACACTTTCAGAATCGAGTCGTACACAGAATACGCCAAAATGGTAACAGTGCGAGGCAGAGACTGTCTAAAGTGAGCTTCTAGTCTGACATTTCCACTTTTAACCAGACACACATGACTGGCGCATCCCTCATCTGGATCCATATTAAAGCAATAGAGTGTGTATCCTCTAGCAAAATTCTGACTTGATATCGCCAGCAAAAGGTCTTTTAGGTGTCTCCCTGTTGTCTCCCTGTTGTCTGCATCAGCTGATAGTATTTGCGAACGCACTGGCCCCTATTAAACAACGGCTGAAACGGTTTGGCAGGGTATGTCATCCCGTGGGCATAAAGACTCATAAATTCAACATCATAATGTAGGAAATTAAATGAATTGTGAGCATAACTCCCTGTGAAAACCTTGTTGTCAACAACAAATTTAGAGATTTGACCTATATACACACTTGGTTACAAATTCTTGTACCAGCAGGTACTGAAATGTTTTTACTTACACACACTGTCTATAGCATATTTTGCATTAGTGTGTTGCAGGGCCTGGCTGTGGGCCAAACACTGAGAGACACTGCTACCTTCTTGATGAATAAACTGGTGGACACAGCGCTGACATTGAACTCAGTGTCTGTAGACGTCATCAGACCGAAATCGTTTTTTGAATGTATAATTTTTTATCTTTATATCAACTGCATTTAATAATAGTGTTATGCTCCTGGTCTAGGGGAACCTAGACATAACATGATGTGCCCCACCACTGCTTCCATTCCCAATCAAAACCAGACCAAGTGTTGTAATACGTAGCTATTTTATTCACTTCGGACGTGAGCATTGCCCAAAACAACAAACACAATCTCTAACACCATCCCTGTCTTACCTAAACAACCAAATGAATACAAAACAAATGACAGGGTGCCTAACCTGAACTCCTAACCCAAAACAGCAGAAAAGGTAGTAACAAAAAAGGGCTTCTCACTCCTACTGTGGCTACTTGGTGCTCAATATTTTACAGTGAGTTATATTTACAATTTTTACAGAAATATCCAAATTCACAAAAATAAAGTGCGGAGCTCCCTGTGAGTCCAGTTGAGAGTCGAGTACAAAATGCTGGGTTGGTTGGGAGTGGCAGAGGTGGCCCAGCTGGGGCTGCTGTCATCTTGGTATAAATGGAATGGACCAATCTGTGCCGACCACCTGTGGCTCAACCCCACAAGCGTTGGACGACTGTGTGTAGTTTTGTGTTATTGTGTTGTTTTTATACAGTGGATATAATCAGCCCTTGATGCAAGACCTTCATTGTCACCATCTATTGCTGAATTGTCCATGTTATTAGCTGTATCCATGCAAAACAGAGCTGTACTGAATTGCATGTATAGAGTTTCTCTTCCATAGTTTGTAAGCAGTTCCAGAATCCCTCTGTATGGATAAGTGTTGGAGGACTGTGTTATGAGCCTGTCCCCCAGTGTTATATCCACCGATTCCACATTTGCAATATTTGACCTGTTAATGATTTTGAGACGGATGTACAGATATGTATTATTTAGGTCTAGATAATCTTCTCCACTTGATCAGTTCGGATCAGTGAGAAGTGGGATTTCAACATATGGGGATTTTACAATACTTGTCATCGTATAGAGATGAGAAAAATGTCTAGTTCGCTCTTTAGACACTCATGTGACTGGCTGTAACTCAACACCATTGTTTATTTCAGAAGATGTTGGTGCTTTTCAGGCCTGCTCTACTTGTGGTCCTGCCTCTTTTGTCGGCAGGTTTCTTCTTAGCAATCCTTGCTGTTTTACCCAATTTCTACTGGTTTTGGGCTCTTTGACATCACGCCTATATCCCACAGGAGGCCTTTGGGACTACAGTACACCGCTAGCCCATTTCCCTCCTGCATCTGCGTGCTTCTCCCAACATTAGACACCACTTCGCCCACAATACCCGACACTGCTTTTTGGTAGATGAGGAGCAGCAAGACTAAATCCATCTGAGTAACGGCATTGCCATTTTGAAGAGACTGCGGATAACCCCTCCAGGGCCATTTACATATTGTGTACTGCCGCCAACAAATGCGGGTAACTTGCCACTTGCCTGATTTAGATAACAAGCTGAGTATCTCCCGTCGTCATGTGTGTATGGATTATACGTCGTATCAACTCCTTAACCAGACAGCGTGCTGTTCAATATTGTTTTAAAGTTGTAAAGTGAAGTTTAACAGTTACTTTTCCGTATTTAGGTGGTTTAAACAGGGTGATGTTGTATACCTCCTTTGTTTTGGTAATATACATATTGACACATCATTATGTGAAAAATTGTTCCAGACCCTAGGAAACTGAACCTCAATAAGCCCCACCTTGGGAGGGTCCTTAAGAACTATGGGTCTCACGAGCTTTGTTCTGTAATACCATATTTCATTGTTTATTGTTTTTTATGTATATATGTGATGATGAGTTGCTTATGTAAAAAAAACCTTTTTATCCATGATGGTTAAACAAGATCTGCTCCTCACAGCTACACACTATGTAATGCTCGCGTGGACTAGTGTGTCCTTCTGTTAACCACTTCAATGCAGATCAATTATATCCTTTTCAGGTATTTAAAGAGTTAAAATGTTCAGGTCATACTAACCACTTTATTTTGATATTATCTTTATCAACAATCACCCGCTATAACTCCTTTTCATAAAATGTCCTCTGCAATATTTCACCAGCACAGTCCACTAATCTGTACACCGGTGGCTGAATGTCTGTTTATATCCTTTCCTAAAAACACTGCGCAGTTTCGATGTCCTTACAGCGTCTCCCACATTGTACTTAAAAACGGACAATGCTCCGGGACTTTGTTTTGTAACGAGTTTTAAAGACCACAGATTCATTATTATAGGAACCAACAAAGTCCTGTATGATTTCTACGTATCACCGTGAATTAACAGAAGAGAAATGGCGCCACATTCTGGTGCGTAAAGTTCTATTAAACCGTTGTGCAACACATGCCTTGGTCTTATTTTCAGTTAAAAAATGCGGAATATTAAAAGACTTTAACATTCTCTGGAAAGTTTTATTAAAGATTTCTGTACCAGAATCTGTCATCAGAGTTTGAGAGACCCCCAATTTATCTTTAAGACACCTCACCCACGCATACTTGGAAAAAACATTGATACATGTCAGCAGGTACCTCACGTTGTAATTTTTCTCAGAATAAGCAGACTGTCCACCAAATCAGCTTGAAACTGTTTGTCTATGCTGCTAACCAGGTTCCTGTTTCTGGGAAAATGTTTAACTGCCTGGACCTGAAGTAATATATACATCCTGTTTTAGTAAATACTGTTTAACTTCTGAGAGCGATGGCTTGACCCCTGTGTTTGCTCTCGCAGCATTATACAATTTCTGAATACTGCCAAGGCCTCAGGGTTGGGACGGATCATAATATTCTTTATGCAGCATGCTTTCTATGTTCGCTTCAGAAAACAGAAATGAACCAATACTTCTTTTAACTTAGGTGCTTAGGAAGCTGTTGTCATACCTATAGTCATCAGTTATTTCAAAATAAACACGTTCTAATACCTGGTCAAAAGAATCTCTGAAGGAACGCTTGAAGATTTCCCAGAGAGCCTTGTCATAGTTACTGTTGTTAGAATCATCACGGCATGTGTGGCAAACCTGTTTGTTCATCTTCAGCCATGCATCCGTGACACATTTTTCTTTTGGATGTCCATATCATCTCATAGATGCACCGGCTAAAAACAGCTCTCATAACGTCCACAACTTCTGCAGTAATTGTCGTACGGCCGTATGGTGTGGGCGTGTTACTGAGTCTATCGATTGATTCATGCATGAGTAGATTAACATATAAACTGTAGGGGAGTTCTTCTTCCACAAACCCCTGTCTGTGGCCTGAATAGACCTCCTGCTGATCAACCTGCTGGTGGTCATTATACACAGGTGCTGGAGCTGGTTGTGGTGGTGTGCTGGGAACTGTAACTTCATCATCATCATCATCTGTAAAAGCACTTTGCACTGACTCATCGTAGAAGCGGTTATCTATAACTGATAACTATATGACAGATAAAAGAGTACAGACATTTTGTTTAGTACACACACATACACACTACACACTTTCAAGTAAAAACATGTCAATAATTACCATTTAATTTTTAGTGTCTGATGTGTCTGATGATTCGGAGAAAAGTTGAGGGAAGACAACACAGACTGCACAGCTCTCGTATTAATAAAGGGGGGGGGGGGGGGGGGGGTATGATAAGAATACCCTCATAGGCACTGTTGGGGTGGGGGGACACTAAACACACAGGTGATATACACATATGAATATGCTGCATTTGACATGCATGTGCATATCCACCCCAATTATACTACTCTTGTTTCACTACTAATAATAATGGCAGATTGAAAACATTACCAGAGGCCAGCAGCTGTATTCCCTAGTGTGTATAACATGAGATAAGTGTGCATGTTGTGAATGTATTGGGTATCTCCAACTTCCGTAGGTCCAGCTTCTAACCACTGAAGTATTTCTAAAACAAAAGTCACAACTAGTGTCCAGACAAAACCACATGGCCAAGATGACAGCAAACAAAAGAAACCCCACAGCCCAGACCTGCAACGTTTCCAGACAGATACACAACAGTATCCAGCGACAACTTTTGACTCGTTGATGACTTTGGTTGTCTTTGCATGTAGTGTATTGCCTCCCCCTTCCTCTAGGCAGAGTTTGACTGAGGGGGGCCTAACACAATTTTCACCTGCTTTAGCAAGACATTCCTTGATTACTTACAAGTTATTCAAAATTCTGCAGCTAGGCTCTAAAGAAAGTGTTCTAAATGGTTTTTATTTGTTCTTACTGTTATGACCTGAGTCATTATGTGTATTATTATTGTTATGTTGGTGGGTGGAGCCACAAGTGGTCGGCACGGATTGGGCCATTTAAACTTGTTGTCGCCACCTGATTCGACAAGATGGAGCGTCTTCCTCCATATATAACAAGATGTCAGCAGCCCCAGCTGGTCTTCCTCTGCCACTCCCATCCAACCAGCATTCAGTTGTACGAGATTTTCGACTGGACTCACAGAGAGCTCCACAAACTGAGTTTTTCGTTTTGATATTTCTGTAAATAACTGGCACCCTGTCTTGTATATATATATATATATATATATATATATATATATATATGTGGTTGCTTAGGTAAGACAGAGATGGTGTTAGAGTTTTTGGTTGTTGTTTTGGGCACTGCTCACGTCCGAAGTAAATAAAATAGCTACCGTTTAGAACACTTGGTCTGGTTTTGCTTGGGAATGGAAGCAGTGGTGGGGCACATCATGTTATGTCTAGGTTCCCCTAGACCAGGAGCATAACATTACAAATAAACATCTGGAAAGTGTGATATGGATTTGTATTCAGCCCCCTTACACCACTAACTAAAATCCAGTAAACACAGCTTTTCAGTGAAGCCCTCAGAGTTTTGTTAAAGAGAATATTAGTGAAGAAACAGCTTCATGCAGGACAATCTTAGAAAAAAACTTGTGAATCTGCAAAATACTTGAGACTGGGGAAGAAGTTCACCTTCCAGCAGGTCAATGGCCCTAAACACACAGCCAGAGCTACAATGGACTGTTTTAGATCAAAGCATATTCATGTGTTAGAATGACCCAGTCATAGTCCAGACCTACATCCTATTGAGAATCTGTGGCAAGACTTGAAAATGTCTTTTCAGACGCTCTCCATCCAATCAGATTGAGCTTGAGCTATTTTGCAAAGAAGTATGGGCTGCTAGAGACACAGTCCACAAGACATGCAGCTGTAATTGCAGTGAAAGGTGTTTCTAGAAAGTATTGACTCAGGGGGGCTGAATACAGTTTTTAGTTTTATCATTTTCCCAATAAAACACATTTATGTTTGTGGTTGTAATGTGACAAAACGTTTTGCAAGATTCTGTTCATATAAGATGTGAAGCACTTAAAATTACTCTATAGCCACCAAAATAAGTGTCTCTGCATTAAAAAAAGAACAGTGTGTAGCAGAACATCGTTTTGCTACACATGGTCAGGCCATCCTGGGTTTGTTTGTGTTAAGCATTATGTTGAGTTACGGGGATCATCAAGATCTTTGTGTAAAGTAAACTACTGTTTAAGTTGATGGTAAGAGGTTTAGCAGTTTAAATGGTCTGTCTTCTACAATACTACTAACCATAAAAGACAGGCTACAGCACAGTGGACCAGTAAAAGGCTGGATGGAGAATTGGTAGAAGACAGCAGAGGTTGATGCAAATGCAGGAACTTGGGATCTTGGTTGAGTAGACAGATGAACAAAATGAATATAACAAATCTTTGTGATGGTGATGGTAGGATTTTACTTTAAATTGGTTCACTGTAGTTTTACAAGTGATATTGTTATGACTGATAAATCACAATAACATGACAGATTAATTCAGGATAATGCACTAGCTTCAGCATATATATATATATATATATATATATATATTTTTTTTTTTTTTTTTTCGAGTATTAAATGTACTGTGATAAAAAATACCATGTTGTATTTTCTTATAAATATTGTAAAGATTGTGGTTCACAATGTGAGTAAAAGGGGAGAAAGTAGTACGGGAAACAAAAAAAAAAAAAGTGATGAATGTGATGCAATTAGCCAGAGAGAGAGAGAGAAAGAAGGAGAGAGATGAAGGTTATGTTAGAAACGGAAATATCAGTTGTCTCACAGAGAGAGGAGGAGGAGGAGCTGCAGTTTCTGACTACAACTCTGAGGATGGAGGACCTCTGCTTTCCACAACTCCTCAATGCCTCCTGCAGGAAACGAAAGGCCAATCAGTCTAAGGCTGCCCTGATCTATGTACTGTACTTCATCTGTGTGCTCTCTGTGACTCTCAACCTGCTCGTCATCATCTCAGTCTCCCACTTCAGGTAAAAATAAACTCAGCAAAACTTACAATTGATTCTTTTTATAAGTGAAAATGTTACTTAGAGTTAGTGTGTAAATAACTTCACATCTTGACACCAGACGTATTTTCTGCTTTGTTGACAATGTTTTTGAATGTTAAATGTCCAGATGTGCCACATGTAAGACATATCACTTTACATTAATGTCTGATATTACATTACATGTCTTTGTCTCCCTGCAGGCAGCTGCACACACCCACCAACCTCCTCCTCATCTCTCTGGCTGTGTCAGACTTTCTTACTGGGCTTGTGTTAGCACCTCTACAGGCACATGAATTAACACCCTGTTGGTTACTTGGTGACCTCGTATGTTCTCTATATTATTTTGCATCCTCGTTATTTACCAATGCCTCAATAGGAGATATGTTACTTATATCAGTCGACCGCTATGTGGCTATTTGTGACCCTCTGCATTACTCCACCAGAGTCACTGTGAGAAGAGTTAAAATGTGGATTTGTATGTGTTGGACCTGTTGTCTTCTCTACAGTGGTCTGGGTTACAAAGATGATCTGGCTCAGCCAGGTAGGTTTAAGTCCTGCTACGGAGAATGTTTTATTTATTCTAGCAACACTGACATAACTATTGACATTGTTTTGTCATTTATTGCTCCAATCACTGTGATGATAATTCTGTATATGAGAGTGTTTGTGACGGCTGTGTCTCAGGCTCGTGCCATGCGCTCTCATGTTGCAGCCGTCACACTCCAGCATTCAGGGACTGTAATGACTAAGAAATCTGAGCTGAAAGCAGCCAGGACTCTGGGTGTTGTTCTACTTGTGTTCTTAATATGTTTTTGTCCATATTACTTTTTTTTTTTCTTGTTTCTGCAGAATATACCTGTTACTGCATCTGTTGGAACCTTAATAACTGTTCTGATGTATATTAACCCCTGTCTGAACCCTGTGATCTACGCCTTGTTCTACCCCTGGTTTAGAAAAGCTATCAGACTCATTTTCTCTCTTCAGATACTGCAGCCTGGCTCCCGTGAGACCAACATGCTGTAAACAGAGACTGTGCACTGACTGAAATGTGATCTGCTCTATGGACAAAGAAATTCATTTGTTCATGTTCTGCAGTGAGTAAATTCACAAATCCAAACAGTGAAAATGTGCAGTTCTTAAAGTTGTTACTGTCAGATAATCTGTTGGATTTTCTCCTGATTGAAGTGATGCTTCATTATTTCCAGTGATGGTGCTTATTATCAGTAACCAGTCATACACACTCCCTGCTGCAGATATCTAACCTGTGTATTTCCAGTTTGAGTCTGTCCTGTTTCTCATTCGGCTTCTGGTTACAGTTTTTTTGCTCTGTGTCTGTTTTCACAAGCACCACACAGTGACTTCTGTTACACAGAACTAAATAAGAAGTAAACTTTGATGAATGTGGTACAATTTACATTTGTATCATCTGCAAAGGTGAAATAGTCAAATTAGAATAATAGTTTGTTGCCAGATAGGTTTTTAATTGTGGATTATTCTCCTGTCACTTTAAGACATTAAAGTCAATTTGACTGTGAGAGATCGCTGATAGCTTGATACCTTTACTACAAAAGGAAAAAGCAGGAACAAAATTGAACCCAAATCACTTCTGCTTCATTGATAAATAATTTTCTTTCATAAGGCACAAACTAATAATCAAATTTAATTCACAGTAATAAAATATTACCTATAAAAATAAAGCAAACACAAATTAGTTCATCCAACCATCCATCCAGCACTGGGAGAAACATGCAAACTTTGGTAGATGAATGTTAGCTGAGAGTGTGTAGGGATGATTGTGGGATAGAGAGTAAGAAGCATGGAAGCCTGGAGACATGCAGAAAGACAGACTTAGCTTAACTTACACCTCAACAGTCCAGGAAGCCATCAGCTACTGTACATCCAAGCAGGGTAGACAGGTTATCATTCAGTCAGCCCACTCCGGGAATTAGCTCACTTCCAGTCCAAGGTTTTCCATGAATGTCCAAGTAATTGAACTGGTTTAAACACCACTGCGATTATTAGTTTTGTGAAGTTCTCAACTTTGTTTTTTCTCAAGGATCAAAGTCCAAAAATGGAATTATGCCTTTTTTTTTTCAAACTATCTTCTCTTTCAGTAATACTCACTCCTTTGTCTTCTCCTCTACGCTGCTCAAATTAATGATTTCCCCCTCCCCCTGCACACAGGTGTGCCTGCTTTACCCCCTTATGTCTTTTCCTTCAAAAGGTGGTAAAGGCATAATTCATGTCACTCACTCCAAGAAATACACAACACCGAAGATCGTTGTTACTGATGGATTTATTCCTTCTTAATTCACACTTGTTTCTCTTGCATTTAGTTGTATCCACCGTTGAACTATCAAAACATAGAACACATTACATAGTTGGCACACGCTTTATCACAAAGTAGATAAAATAAACAATACGTTAATAAAATGTAAACAGGATGTAAACCTAATACACATAGCTCACTGGCTGCACATCTGAGAGGGAATGAATCCAAATAAAATATATCAAAAACAAAACTTAAGAAACTTGAAACACCACATAAGACACCATAACATTAAGCGTGAAGTTATCGTTCCACGTCTTCTTAACAAGTACTTGTCTAAAAGTGTCGGTGTGCAACATAAAGAGACTCATAGTTCCAACATAGCATTAAACAATTAAATATATCACACACAATACATCAAGAATATGTAAGCCATATTGACAAATTATATAAATACTATTTATGGCATTTAAAATTTGTCATCTTTCTGCCACACATTCTCTTCCTCAAATGTGCACAAACACTCCTCCAGACCTTTACATGTGAAATATATTGAAGATATAAAATGGAGTAAAGTGAAAGCAGATGGTAACAGACTGGGTGTTTTATGTAGGTCGACAATAGTCCCAACAGGGAGAGGAATTCAAAACAAACATGTTAGTTCAGTCCACTGAAGAAAACAGAAATGATTTCTTTCACATTAAATTGTGATTAATAATAATCATAATTATAATACTAATAAGGAAATGTATTATTTTTGCTTGATAACATGCAGTTTGTTTCTCTGGCCTCCAGGTGTCAGTGTAACCATTGTGGTAAACTGCCTCAGACCAGAGAACAGAACAGAAAGGTGTTGCTGCAGGTTACATTAGGTGACATTAAAATGTTTGTCCTGGTGTCAACTTTAAAAAGAAGTAAACGAATAAAACCAAACCATTTCAGTGCAAAGTAAAAAAGGATCATTGTTTGTTTCAACTATGCTTCATCCAGTGAAGCTTAAACAGTTTCATTATATACTTTGTGTGTAATATTGTGTAAAGTCCTTGTCAAAATTACACACAAAGCTTGAGGTGAATGTTTGTTTACATGCTCACTGTCACACATGCTCAAGTCAAAAGCCCAGGGCCCGGTTCTTTGTACGTGCATTAACAGCCCAGCTAGATAATGTTGTTTTAACATGATTCCAGATCTGTTGTTACGCTTGTTTTCCAGGCAGCAGATCCAGAATCTCAAACCTACTCAGTATCAGCTTTATTCTCAGGTTTAGTTGGTGTAGACATTATCACCTCACTTACGGTTTTAAAGCAGGAATTCTATCCAACTGTGGATGGGCTGTTCTATAGGCAAACCACTAGAATTGGAGCAATAAAACAGTTTGGTGCAAACATTTGCATTCTCTTACTTTGAAATTGCAAAAAGATAAAACAAATATGTTTTTTTTTTTTCAAATGCTTCTTAATACATGAATGTTAATCTTCTGAGACCTCTTTGGTTAAGCATGGTTCACATCAGCTGATGCTGCCTGTATAAAGCAAACTGACAATGTTTGAGTGGTTTTATAAGTCAAGTTAGGTCAAAACCTCCACCTTCCTTCATGTTTTATTGATTGGATTCCAGGATTGTATAAATTATAAAGGATTATCTTTATAAGCCTACTATGTTAGTAATAAAAATAACTTCCTAACAATGTTTTTTTTTTTTTGTGGCAATGATTTGCTACTTTTATTTTTCTCCATGTAAAGTTACCTCCCATTTGAACCTGATGAGCAAAATCAAAAATTGGTTCAGAAAACACTAAAACAAAATCTCTGTTCTCCGCTTGTCCAGACAACGAGTGTTTAGTGGAAAGTGAAACAAAGAGTTTATGTGGTGTCATTATGTGCAGCAGTGGAATATAAAACAGTTAAATATTTTATATTTAAGTACAATAAATGAAAAAAATAAGCATTTACTATATAGATCACTGGTGTTTATGGCACTTTTGATTTTACTTTGTGACAAAATGAAATACACTCAAATACAATAGTACACTATACAATAGAATTTCATCCCCATTATCTCCAAATAGTAAATCAATAACAATGAACAATTCTGGATGAAAGTCGTGATGGTCTGATATTAAAACAAGCAATAACTGATCTACATTCACATCATAATATCTTATAATACTCTTTTAGTAAAATCACTTGCAAAATTCAAGTTTTTCATATTACTTCGTATTTTAAACTGGACAGAAAAACCTTCTGAGGTGTTTGGAAATGTCTTTCATTTTCAGCCCATATACGAGTGGATTAAACAAAGTATGGTACACCAGTTTTTGTAACATCATTATTGTTCTCGTAGTTGTGTATAAATGAGATTCCACTCAAGCTATGACGCTATCATAAACACACAAACCAGAGAACTAAATAAAACTATCAGGTGAGGTAAACAGCATAACACCCCCTGCAAAAGAAAGATTAAATATGTACAAATGGATAAATAAAAACTGCTTATTTAAAGTAAAACTGCTTTTACTAATAAATAAAAATGAAAAATTAATAGTTATTCTAGGAAACTCCCTGAGCAGCAAAATAAATATAGTAGTCTGTATGTTATTCAATTCAATTCAATTCAATTCAATTCAATTCAACTTTATTTATATAGCGCCAATTTACAACAAAGTCATCTCAAGGCACTTTACAGAATAAAGTCCAGACTACACAAGTATGTAGAAGTAACCCAACAAATCCCCCTTGAGCAAGCCCTAGGCAACAGTGGAGAGGAAAAACTCCCTTTAATGGGAGAAACCTCCAGCAGAACCAGGCTCAGGGTGGACGGCCATCTGCCTCGACCGGTTGGGGTGAGTGGAAAGTGGAGAAAGAAAAGAAAAGAGCAATGAAAAGCAACAACCGAACAACACAAAAAGCAACAACAAAAGTGGTGACAAATAAATGTATAGAGAAAAGCTAGTTAGGGTTGAGTGAGGATTATTAACTATAAGCTTTATCAAAAAGGAAAGTTTTAAGCCTAGTCTTAATCTGTCTGTCTGTTATCTGTAAGCTTTCTGCCCATCAACGTCTCCCACCCTCTAAATTTTTCCTGAATTTTACACTTAGTATAAAACTGCAATTCACAGACATGACATCCTTCCCCACCCAAACCCATCCAGCCACAGCAGTGTGCTGAAATCCTCAATAACAATGCCAAAAAACTTAGAAAAATAATTTTATATACACAATTTCTGGTGTAACACTATAAGTAAACAAGTAAACAGAACATAAAAGATATTGTTTACTTATCAATATGGACGTAAGTACTTGGTTCATGCATCATCATACCCCAGAATGCTAACTCAAGGTCAGAGAAATCACCTAAATATTCCTGGCCAGTCTCTTCCAAAATTTTGTTTTGGGTACCTATTCTGTAATTACAACATAATTACAAATTTCAGAAAACTGAAATGTTTCTGCTATGGCTGTAGTTCAAAATGACCATATAGATTACAATGGTAAATTGTTGTTTTACAAAGATGGGGTGTCGCTTCTAACACACCCCATTCACATACTCACAATCTGTAAATGCGAGATTGTTTTATTATACATCATATACCCACAATGTAATTTATATGTAGAAACCCCTTGTCCCGACCTACAAGTCAGGATTTGTACATGTGCTGCATGTATACCATTAACGCAAAAATGCATTATATACTGTTCTATTATTATACCGTATATAATGTATGCTATTATATACATTATATACCGCATTATATACTGTTCAATTACATGCCCACATATGTTATGAGCTGTAATTTAAAGAATTCTGTCTTATAAAAACAATAATAATAATAATTTCTGCTTGATAACATGCAGTTTGCTCCCATGTCCTCAAGGTGTCAGTGTAACCATTCTCTTAAACTGAAAGCACAAAACAGAACAAAAAGGTGGTGATGAACATTGTCAGAGTTGTCAGAAGTAAACAAACTTATTGTTTACTTCTGACAACTCTGACAAACTTAATATTCTAGTAAAAGTGAAACTACTTGCCTAATAAAAGCACTCTACTGCAAGTACAATTAATAGTTACTTCACTGAAGTTAAAAAGTACTAGGAGATGTACTTTTTGAGTACAAAAGTTCTACAAAAGAAAGTGATTACAAAGTCTGATACACATAAATACTTTTACTTTTATTTTTTTTAAAAGTTCAAGCTTGATGCTATTTATACCATAAATGTATAGATCTAGATTAGGTCCACATGTGCCTCATAAAGAATTGTGCAGTATTTTTATCAGTATGCTCTTTAAAAGGGAAAGTTCAATTTAACAAATCTGCCTGGCCCATTCCTGAATCACAGAAGCAGCCGTACCATTTCCTGAGGTTTGCCAGTTTCTACAGCCATTTTATTAGCGATTAGTACCATTGCCGGACCCCTCAGCAATTTTTCCTGGCCTCCCGAAGCTGGTCGAGCCTTCTCCTGCCCCAAAGATGTGTTCTCCACAGCTCCTATCCTCACTCTCCCTAACCCCAGTAGACAGTTCATTGTAGAGTTAGATGCATCGGATGAAGGGGTGGGGACTGTATTCTATAAAACGTCCAGGGATGATTTTAAGATTCACCTGTGTGCTTTTTCTCCCAGAGTCTCTCTCAAGTAAGATAGAACTATGACATTTAATCGTGAACGTCTTGCAGTAAAGTTGGGACGAAGGAGTGGAGGCACTGGTTGGTGGAAACCAGTCCCTTAATCATCCTCACTGATTTACCTGCTGTTCTTTGCCAGAATGTCTTTCTGTCTTCCGTGAACCAAGTTACTTGTTTTTTGTTTGTTTTTTTCATCTGGCAACTGGACCCAAGTTTCCTCGGAACCTTCTGCTCTGCCTTGCTGCTGCATCTCGTAAGTAACTTACTTTGTGCTGTACACTACTCAACTGTACATTTTAATTATCATTGGACTTTTGTGTTTCATCTGTTATTTTCTCTTCGGACAATTGTTGATACTGTTTTGTTGTTACTTTGAATTTCCGCTGATATTTTTAGCTGCCTTTAGTTCTCTTTTCCTCGTCTCTCACCTGTGCTGGCTCCTTCTCTACCCAGTCTCTCTGTGCTTAAACAATTACTTACCTTTCCTCTATCCCTCAAATCTCCATGCTAATAACTATTCCTTCTGTCCCTTCTGCAGAGCACATCTCTCCATCCTACCACTCAACCTGTTCCACCATCACACTTATTGTACAATACAGCTATTTACTGCCTTCCATTTCCTTCACTAGTCCTGCATTATTTTTCTGGGCTCATTAGACTGAAAGCATCTCAACAATCAGAATAACAACTTGACTTCTGATACTTTCACTTAGTTCCTATGCCATGCTTCCCAATATCAAAATGCTGTTTAATTATTAATGTTTTGCTTGAACAAGCCTAAGATGAGTTGATAAAAGCACCATCAGTGTCATCTGCACTATTTAAATGCAAAATTAATTTGAACGACTGAATTATCAGGCAACAACATAACATTTCTGAAAACTTGAAGGGGGTCTGAAAACTTTCTGAATGCACTATACATTCTTTTTGGTCTAGGCAATGTCATGTCTACATGCATAAATGTATAAGAGTGATTGTAGATGCATATGAACTATTGAACCAAATAAAATTAACTGAAACTGACCTGAAGATATAGGTTTTGCACACACAAAAAAAATATGGTCAATGCCACAAATTTACTTCATTTCCAAAATTTATATTTTGGGTTTCTAAACCTTCAAACCTAATCATCACAGACGTTCCATGGGGTCTCAGACTTTCTGATCCTTCCTTATTTATAAAAAAAATCCTGTATATTTGATAATTATGTTGCTTTTACTTCACAGGTGGAAACCTGGTATCCTCCCAACACCAGCCTGAGAAAGTCGCATATTAATAGTTTTAGATTCACTCATATATGCTATGCTAAGCAACAAATTAAAAAGCTTTTTTATGTTGCAAGATTACTTACCATAACATGTATAACCAGATACATTACACAATAAATTAAATTTCCATAACTAAATAATTTCATACACGTACATAAATAGTAAATAAATCCCAAACCCATTTACTAACCCAGCTATCTAATCCTAATATGAAAAAATATAGCATACATGAGAAATGGCAAAAAGCAAGTAGTTGTTGGTTAGGTTTTAGCATTTTTTTCCAAAGCCAACTAAATGCAAATGTAATGTAAAAATGTAATGTAAAAATAAGAACAATAATAATAATAAACATTACCTGTTAATAGAAGTGGCCATGACTTAAAGTAGTAGCTAGCCGCTGATGCTGCAATGGGGAATGTCCGCGGGCCTTCCGTTTGTAAAAATGGTTGATGCCGAGTGTCAAGCGGTTTTAATTTGCTGCAATAAATATCAATGCGCGAAATGATTCGATATACTAAAATTTAATTGGAAAGCTTGATGGTCAACCAAAACACAAGTTGCAAGTACCACTGATACTAAACGCGAACTCCTAAATCAGCATAGTTGAGAGTATTGGTATTTTATGAGATAGACCAACACAAAGTGGTACACTTGTCTTAGATTTTTGCTGCCTCGTACCTCACTTGTAAGTCGCTTTGGATAAAAGCGTCTGACAAATGACTAAATGCAAATGTACATAATTGTGAAATGAAAGGAAATGATAAATGGTTTTAAAAAGTTTTTACAAATAAATATCTGAAAATTGTGGTGTTCATTTGTGGTGTTCATTTGTATTCAGTGTTAAACCACCTTTTGCTGCAATTATAGTTGCAAGTCTTTTGGGGTTTGTTTCTACCAGCTTTGCACATCTAGAGAATGAAACTTTTGCCCATTCTTCTTTGCAAAATAGCTCAAGCTCAGTCAGATTGGATGGAGTGTGTCTGTGAACAGCAATTTTCAAGTCTTGACACAGATTCTCAAATGGATTTAGGCCTGGCCTTTGACTGGGTCATTCCAACATATGAAAATGTGTTGATCTAAACCATTTAATTGTAGCTCTGGCTGTAGGTTTAGGGTTGTTGTCCTGCTGGAAGGTGAACCTCCTCCCCAGTCTCAAGTCTTTTGCAGACTCTAACAGGTTTTTTCTTCTAAGATTGTCCTGTATTTGGCTCCATCCATCTTTCCATTAACTCTAACCAGCTTCCCTGTCCCTGCTGAAGAAAAGAATCCCAAACACATGATACTGCCACCACCATGTTTCAGGATGGAGATGGTGTGTTCAGGGTGATGTGCAGTGTTACGTTTCCGCCACACACAGCATTTTGCATTTAGGCCATTTGGTTTTATCTGACCACAGCAACTTCTTCTACAGGTTTGATGTGTCACCCATATGGCATGTGGGGAATCCTTCTTTCTTCTTGCCACTCTTGTGAAGTACATGACAAACAGTTGTCCTATGGACAGATTCTCCCACCTGAGCTGTGAATCTCTGCAGCTCCTCCAGAGTTACAATGGGCCTCTTGGCTGCTTCTCTGATTAGTGCTCTCCTTGTTCTGGCCTGTCAGTTTAGATGGACTAAAATGTCTTGGTAGGTTTAGAGTTCTGCCACACTCTTTCCATTTACAGACGATAGATTGTACAGGGCTCCGTAAGATGTTAAAAGCTTGGTTTATTTTTTTATAACCTAACCCTGCTTTAAACTTCTCCACAACTTTATCCCTAACCTGTCTGGTGTGTTCCTTGAACTTCATGATGCTGTTTGTTCACTAATGTTCTCTAACAAACCTCTGAGGGCTTCAGAGAACAGCTGTATTTATACTGAGATTAAATTACACATAGGTGGACTTTAGGTACTATTTAGGGGACTTCTGAAGGCAGTTGGTTTCACTGGATTTAAGTTATTGGTATCAGAGTAAAGGGGGCTGAATACAAATGCACAACACACTTTTCAGATATTTATTTGGAAATCATTTTGAAACCTATTTATCATTTTCCCTTCACTTCACAATTATGTACCACTTTGTGTTGTTCTATCACATAAAATCCCAATAAAATATTTTTTCGTTTGTAGTTAAGTGGTAGTAATATGACAAAATGTAAGAAAGGTATGAATACTTTTGCAAGGCACTGTATCTCTATGAAAATGTAGGAAAGCTCTCAAAAGGTGTCCTCACTGCTTAGGAGATGGCGTTTACAACAATAAGTTTGCCGATTTTGTTGGAGAAAAGATCTTTAGCAAGGTGAACTTGCTCTGTGTAAAAGAACAGCATCTTGTTTGCATAGAAACCCTGGTCACTGAAACTTTAGTAACTCAACCAAGAAAATGTGGATAATTTACACCAGTCAAAACCAACAGTTTCTGACATAAAAATGAAATTTCGATCCCTTTTACTACATTCCAGGAAATGTGCATAATCATTCACTTCTCCACCAAGCTGACGAAAGGGTGTTACCTTAACTTTGTAAGATACTTTTTTAAATCATGAAATCTGATAAATAGGAGTAACATTCCTTAGAGTTCTTCAGAGCCAGAATGTGTTTAGCTCCCACTAAATGAATATTTCTTATTCTGGCATTTGATCCAAAAATGTCTTATATATTTTAAAATCTCGTCTCAGTGCAATTAAAATGCATCTAAGGGCAAATGCACACAGGATGCATGTTTTTGAATTAGCCTCATCTGCTAAATTATTTGTGTTAACACTGAGCAAGAGAGTAGGTTCACAATAAAGTTTGCACTATAGCACAATAAAACATGACAGCAACATTAACCATTAGTTAATACCCTCAAACATAAAGAGTGTATTACACATTGTGAGTACTTACAAACTCCTCCAGCAGTCAGTGGCACACAGCAAACGAGGATTTAACTCTGTGTAGAATGGTAAAGGGGAAAGATGTGAAATCCCAAAAAAGTCTCCTGATCAAAAGACACAAATAACTTAATTACTTCGCTCATTTAAATCCCTTAGCAAGCTGTTTCTGAGCTCATTTTAGCCTTACACTAGCTAACAGTAAACTGTATGCTAACGTTGTTAACGAGCTAATATGCTAATCGCGATTAGCATCTTATTTTAGACACTTACACTCCCGCACACAGCATAAACCTAAATACACGGAGACATTTACCTTCTGAAGTTCTAAATACATCTGTTACAGCCTGGTAGAGTTTGCACCCACTGCAGTAATGGATGCAGACACAGCACAGTGGTTTCAACAACTTCCATTCAGCTCCTCTCATCGTAATGACACTACATCCCGTGGACTCACACTACGGGGCCACCTTCACGGCCCACCCCTCCAGCTTTCTGATTGGCTGACAGATCAATGGCAACCAATGCAAATACAGAAAAGTCCAGATAGGTTGTCACCTAACGCCATACTCTCAGTTTTCAATAAACTTTATTTACACAAAGATTTCATATTTAGCTGTTTTTAACTTTTTTAAAGTTAAAAACAGCTTTATCTTTTACCTACCGTTATAGTTAAAGTACACTTTAGAGCAGGGGTCATCAACCTTTTTTAAATTGAGAGCTACTTCTGGGGTACCGATTAATGCGAAGGGCTGCCAGTTTAATACGCACTTTTAAAAATATCAAATTTGCTCAATTTACTGTTAATTATATATTATTATTAATAATTAATTAAATTAATGATATTCATCTATGTGAAGACACAGATCATGTTAATGATTTCTCACAATAACTATCAAATGTGATTTAAAAAAGAATAGCAACCAAAAAATTCGATGCAGCTCATTGGCAAGTGGCCTATGATGAGCTCTTTTTAGAACAGGCCTGGAGGCTACTCATGTGGGCCTTGTGGGCCCACGGGCACCATGTTGGTGACCCCTGCTTTAGAGCATGTGCTGAGAACTTCCACTTGAGTTAAGAATTGTTATCCTACTGGTACTGTAGGTCATATTTTTCAGCAAGTATTTGCTTTTTTATATATGTTACTTTTAACTGTATGTGTTCTGCCACATCTGTCTATCCTTAGTGGAAGTTTTTGCTGTGTTACATTTATACGTTATATGCTACTCAGATTATTAATAATATTTAATAAACAAAGAAATCATGACGTATCATTAAAGCTTAATAATAATCCTTAGGTTGAAATTCAGAAGCTGCACTTCAGAACTGAAATCAAAACCTTACACTTTACTGCATCGATAATTACAATCTATAATATAAATTTATTCTGAAAATGGGCTATGTTTCAAAATGAGTAATATTTACTCATACTCAATATTTGTTATATTTACTTGTAGTTCTTTACGTATATCTCAATAGTTTTCTACTAGTTCTCTTTTTTTTTTCTTTTGTTCTAATCTAGTGATCAATACAACATTTGTTTTTTTGCAACTTGGTATGGGTAGTTTTACCTTTTACATTACAGTTGAGTAAATAAAACGGTGAGAAGAGCACTCCGTTACAGTCCTTGTGAGAAAGTACTTCATTGCTCACCATGTCTGTTAATCATCCAGTATATGCCGCACTTGACAGTGCGTTCAGTGCAAAGATTTTGGATACCATCATTTACAGCCACATACAGCAGCATTATAATAACCTACAAACAATGTCATAAAAGAGATTTCTCACAGTAATGGCTGCCAGGTGTTGCGACAAGGAAGCCTTAGTGACAAGTCCGACAGTTGTGGGGGATATGAGAAACGTCTCAACACTGCAGTCGACAAAGAGAACACAAAGAGCTGTGGATAATTACATCTGCTGTCAACAGGCTTCATTAGAGATGCAGCACGACTAATGGAGGGCTGCTCACACTGCCTTCTCTCAGTGCGGCTGCTGCTGAACACAGTATTTATAGACCAGCAACACACACACTTATTCGGTGGCAAGTTGGCTGCTACACATTTTTTTATTTATTTTTTTAAATATCTATGACATCAATAAAACCTTTCACACAATACCAGCTTGTAGGTGAGTCAGTCTGAAGCTGTCTTTCAAAGATAAGGCTGGTAAATTTCTATGTCTGTTATTATAAACCAATAAATATTGTAAACAATTGTGTATATCAAAAACCAAATGACCTTGACCAGTGGTCATGGGTTCATTGCTCAAAATTATAATATATTACCTGTTACTCATTATTCTTTTCTCAATTAATATTACACATATGTAGCCACGATCTCCATTAGTTCTTTGTTTGTTGTAGTTGCTGTTGATGATTAAAATCCATTTTTAGTTGTTTAGCCACAGCAGACATCATCTTTGTTGAGTTTTTACACTGCTTGTTACTGGGGAAAGTAATGTTGCTAACTACCATCCTGAGTTTAAGGGACAGAAAAATATCCGACCAACTGTTAGCTTAGCTCGCTGATTAGCATGTGTCACACAGCACTGAGCATAGGGTGCGTCATAAAAACAATATATCAAGGTTGGCAAAAGCTGTCAAACTCAGGTCCATATGTCACACAATAATAGTAAATATTATAGCAGGCCTTTCGCCAGGCCTTGTTTTACCCTTTATGTGCCATAACATATCTCCTCTATACATACAGTATCTGCACCACGTTCTCCACAGGGCTGTCTTCTTTACAGTGTCATGTGTCGTTGGTCACTAGTGGAGAAGAGCAAGGCAGCAGGCTTCATGAAGGACCAGTGAGCAAAAACTAGTGCTCATGGGAGTTGTAGTGTCATAGTGTCACATTCCAATTATTTCTGATTGCTTTTGAGACTACAGTTTAAAAAAGAACTACCCGCTGGCTAGTGAAAGTGGCATTTGGTGGGTTGGTGGGTGTTACTGTTAAACCCTGGTTTGCATTTATTTTCATCATGTGTGGATCCACCTTCACAGGAAACCTAATACCTCAGTAAATAATATTCAGTCTGTTGCAGAGCCCAGAGTGAGGACTGGGAGCTGGGAGTAATCATTGACCTGAGGAATCTTTGTCATGGGCTGACAGCTACATCATCTGTCTCTTCTGTTTGTAGATGACATTGGTTTAGACACATGAATAATATAAGCTCAAGTGGCACATAAAAGCAGAAGGACAGGGGAGATAAATGGAAGGGGAGGGATTGTGAGAAGGAGACAGAGGACATAAATGCTGAAAAAGAAAAAATGGAGGAGCAAGTGCTAAACCAGCATAATTTTCTTTATAACTTGGTGAACATCAGAGTCAGACAAGTCTGTATAATTTGACAGCTTCTGAACTCAGAGTCAGTCACCATTTACAGTAAAGAAATGTCCCTGCTGCATGTCTGCACCTTGCTGTTTTTCTTTACTGTAGCAGTAACAAAATGCTACAGTGAAAAAAAGCACAACAGAGTGCCGAACATTTACATTTCATTTACTACATTAAGTCATTGTAGGACATGAGTCCTTTTTGGTTTATTAAAACTGAGGCGTGTGGCTGCATTTTAGCTCATCTGGTAGCGCTGTCAGCCGGGCATTGCTGTTATCAAGACAAGAGATGACTAATGCCTGCATAAGGAGTTGACTTGCATATTCGGTGGAGGTGGAGATGAAGGTGGAGGTGGAGATGAAGATGTGCTCAGTAAAACTGAGTTGGACGTCAATAATGAGGCCCAGATTTGAAAAAGACTTGAATTGAATGCAGTAAAGAAAACTGTAATATAAAAAAGTCCACATTCATGTTTTCATCAGTTGTATTTTAGCCTTAGGATCACATTTTGTATAACTATTGATATGAATGTCAAAATAAATTGTTGACAAAGTGAAAGTATTTATGGATAGTATTGTATGAAATTTGTTTCAAATCATTTACTTTGTTACTTGATGCTACTGCGTAAAGCACCAACACAGAGAGCTTGGGAGTGTGTGTGTATGTGTGTGTATGTGTGGGGTGTGTGTGTGTGTGTGTGTGTGTGCGTGTGCGTGTGCGTGTGTGTGGGGGGGGTAGCTGCTGCCAGCTGTTGTGTACAAATGGTGACATGAACACTGAGGGGCCCACAGAGTGAGTCTAAACCGGAGACATAAAAACTGCAGCTCCTGAGCTCCTTCTGCTCCTTGTTCCTCTCCTGCACAGGCTGCTCAGCTGTGATTATGTGTGCTCCCC
Organism: Channa argus; assembly: GCF_033026475.1. Classification (NCBI taxonomy): domain Eukaryota; kingdom Metazoa; phylum Chordata; class Actinopteri; order Anabantiformes; family Channidae; genus Channa; species Channa argus. The sequence goes on from NC_090205.1 coordinate 1,837,935, forward strand.
GTACAGGAGTGGTGTATAAATAGTAAAGCACTGCCCCAAATTGTGAGATTGGTTTTCCTCTCCTGTCAGGCTCACGGGAAACCGAAGCAGGCATGAGAAATCTTTCAGCCTGCTGCTTAAACTCATGGACAAACAGCAGCACTGGGCGTGTTGCAGTTAGCACTTGTACAATACGTTCCTGCCTGTAATTGAATAATAGAGACTAATGTCACACATTCTGCTTGTTACTGCTGACAGCAGTCTGCAGAACACAAGAATATATAATAAATATTTAAGATGAGTGATGTCTTAATCATAAGAAAAAGGTATTAAATTAACTTGGTTATTACCTAAAACTGATAGTAGTTATTAAAAAACAGTCTCATAATGACAATGTAATGACAAAATTAATTGACTGCTTCAGCAATTTTTTGTGATAATTGTAATTTAGGATCAGTTATGTACTTACATAGATGAAGACACATCAGTGAACATCAGTGGAGTTCAGTGGAGCACACGCTTCCCCACTGCACACAGTCTCCACAGTACTGATGACAGTGAAGCTTTAGGCAGGTAGAAAGGTCTGGTACTGCAGGATCTGCTAATTTAAACATGTGTGCAGCTTATGGATGAATGGCTGAAACAGCCATGGACCAAATGCCAGAACTTCCAAGCTGTCTCCACTGTCTTGAGGATGCCATCCTTCTCCGGGCCCCTCACATCATCATAAGCACACCGCTAGAGCTGTGCACACACAGACTGAACTGTGGCCATAATCAATCCTTAATTAATGAATTCATTGTTTGGTCTATTAAATGTGAAAAATGCTTATACTGAGTGACATCTATAAATATATATTTATTTTTTTATCTGGCTAATGAACCAAAACCCAAATCTATTTGAATGACTGTCATGACAGACAATAACATATGCCTATGAGAAGGTGTAGCCAGGTAACATCAACATTTGTCTGAACAAGATTCCCTCCACCATTTGCTGCACAATAAAAAAAATCAATCCCTTAAAACTGCACAGCGAGAATCACAAGAGAGGATGAAGTGAACTGGTTGTTGTTGTTACCAGCAACTTAATTTACCAGTACTACAGTGTATCCAGTCCACATTACAGACGTTATTTTTTTAATCTGATCCTTCTCATGGTGATAAGTGGCTTTCAATAACAAGGGCTTTTTCAATCTGAGCCCCCTTTCGCTCCAGCAGTGTATATATTCTGGTCTCTCTACTTCCATCAGTTATACAAATCCTCAGAAGTGTAAAGATTTGGATCATGATGAAACATTTGGACGAGCTAAACAGGATTTTTATGCATTTTATAACTTTGTTTGCAGTGACACTACCTATACAGTACATTTGGTCAGCACATTATGAAAATTGCAGGCTTGTTAAGGGGCTGCAATGTAGGAGGCTGCAGTACTCTATAAATTTAAAAAAAGACAGTGTGGATTCTGGGGTTTGTATGAGTCACTGGCTCCAATGAAGAATTCGTTTCTCTCATTCTGAAAGAGAAAAATGTTCATGCATGCAGACTGTGGGTTTACAAAAGATTGTGTTTGACACATTGAAGCTCTGCCCTAAATTGTAGATATCCTACACACACGTTTGTACTGCTGTATTTTTAGGACACAGGGTCTTCTTTAGCCCCCCATTCACACAGATGCAGACAAGTAATCGTTGGGGTGAGTTGTAGTGAGTTCATTAATTAAAATGCTGAGCCGTGAGTGAATGGCTGTTCATATTCAACCATCACATATGAGCCACCACCTCACACACACACGATGCCAGAGTTTCGATTTATTGTTCTAGGGTGGTAACTTGCACACAGCAGCGATCAGCTGTTCTTGTGTTTTGTTTGAAATGAATAAATTTACTCTTTGTTGTGGCTGCTGTTGTGGCCCGTCAGTTTTTAAACTATTATTTTTAAATATTATTACAATATTAAAATATCTCATGTGTGCCATTTGGTTATTGCATTTATTTACATATTATTTATATTTTAATTTCTTTTTTTCGTCATTTTTATGTTTTATTTATTGTTTTCATCTGTTTTATCAATATATCTGTAAGTGTAATTCGTTTTATTGTGTTCTTACCATTTTCATTGATGATAATTCATTTTTGAATTCATTTTTATCTTTAATCTTTTATTTGTGTGCATTAATCTCTCTGTCCTATAGCTTATTGCTCTCGTTTGGTGTTTTATTATTTATTTTTTAGATTCTCTGGTTTTTGGGGCATTATTACCACTCTTTTGACTGTTTTTATCTTTTAAGCACTTTGAATTGCCTTAATCTGTACAAAAGGTGCTATGTAAATAAAGGTTTGATTGATTTGGATAAAATTCAGCTTCCCTAAACTTCCCCTTGTCACAAAACTCAGGTCTTTCTGTCTCTGTGTTGAACAGCTGGGGTTTCCATTGATAGCAGTTTCCATTGTCACATGCTGTGAACTGTCCTTTATGACTTTGAACTTGATTCACCAGCACGTATGTGCAACTAATACTTTTGTAAAAATACCAAAAAAAAAAACAACAACAACAACAACAACTTAAAAAAAACAACTTTTTTAGTTTATAGAATGAAATGATTTAGATTTTATTGTCCAGCGCTGTGGCCTCTGGACACCCTATAAATGAGGACCAACAAATCTTCATCCTTTCTGCTCACGTGCAGTCTTCAGCTTACCATCAAAGTCTTTGCCGGTTTATTTTTTTAAAAGCAGAACATGGTCCTGAGCATTATTTATCTTTCATGTCCTCATGGTTTAATACAGTTTGTAGCTGCTGGTAGTGAGACGGTTCAGTCTGCTGCCATCAGCAAACAGATTCTAACACAGTATTAATGACATAAATTAAGCAGAATAAGTGAATTTACTCTTCTTCATAGTATCGCTTAAAAAACAAATATATTCTCTGTTTCTCTTCAATTACCATCATCCTTTTCAGTTCAGTCTAAATACTGGTCTTCATGTTCCACTTTCATCTATAATCTCTGCACCTGGCTGGTCACATTATTTCAGATCCTGGACTGCCCCTCCCCATTGTTTCCAACCAAAAAAGTCTGGCAGTAAGAAATAAACTCAGTCTAAATCTAATTTTCTGGACCAACCTCAAACAAGCGAGCTGTAATAAATACATTTCCTCTGAAAGAGAACATTTTGTGGAGTTATAGTAAAACTGTGCAATGAGTTTGTTTAAACATTATTTCCTCCGGAAACAATGATGGGAAGAGTTATTCCATATTACCCCAAACCCTGTACACAACATCCAGCTGCATTGTGGCTGGAGACAATCTGCTGCCATTTTTATATAACTGGAATAATTTCTGTCTGAAGGCTGAAACTCACAAAAATAAAATTCAAACAGCTTTTGTTTCTGGTTTTCATGTGAATGTCACCTGGAGGAGAGGGGTTGTCTGTCACTTATTCTTCAGGGCACCCTACAAATTCACTGGTCAAATTGCACCGTTTTCTCATTCTCCACAGCATCGCAGGCTGTGTGACCAAAACTGTAAGGATGGTTGCAGTGACATAGATAAAAAGATGAATTTGATTGGATTTATATCATAAGTCACTCTGTGAACCGACCAAACTGAATGTTGCTGTCTTGGAGCATTATTGGTCATCAGTGTTACGTACTGCTCGTTAAAGATGTAGCAGCTGATGATGGTTACCTGCAGCTGGATGCTGCGTACATTCAGAGTTGCACACTGACAAACACGTTTGTCGATAAATAAGATGATGTTTGTTATGAAACATAAACGTGTAAATGCCAACTTTGGTATCAGTTTTTTTTTTTTTTTTTGGACTTGCCCTCAGTTGATTGGCTGCTGGGGATTTTAGGCTCCAGGTGTTGATGTCCAAGTTTCAGTTCCAAGCAAAGACAGTCATAAACCAGTTTTCAGGTCTGGCTGGTTCTGTCCTGTTGTGATAAACACATGCAGTGAGGTGACTAGCAGCCAGACAGTTTCACACACACAGCAGGGGGTGAACTGTTACAGAATTTCCTCCTTTCTGAGGTCGAAACACCTTAATCTTGCAAACATACAGTTTCCGGTGTGTGACTCGGTTTGGAAGAACACACATACACACACGCCTATAGGTAAAAGCTCTGAGCCATTGTGTGTAACTGTTCATGTCAGTGTGCGCGTGCGTTCTCCCTGGGTCACGCTGAACTCAAGCTGTCAAACCCGCAGAACTTCCAGCGTTTCTCTAGAGTTGCACCGACGCCGCTTAGCTCCTGCCTGAACATGGTGGGCAGACGGACCATGAGCCGCTCCAGGTCCCCGGCAGACACCTGAGAGAGAAGAACAGGAATCAGACTGAGGCAAACATGATGTAACACACAAGGCATGCGAGAAACATTCCTGCAGTTTTTTCAGATGGTTCCAGTGGCTCAGTTTAAAAAGATTGTTCCTAAAATCTTGTATTGTCAGACCTCCATGTTGTGGATCAGTTTTAATGTTGATGCCTTTTCCCTTTGGCCCAGTTTCTTTTCACACAGAGAACAAAAGCAAACACAGTAAAAAGATCCTGTGCTGAACTGCTGAATCTTCCTCTGAGAGAGAAATCTGCTCCTGACTGTGGTAAATATCTGGCCAATATGAAAACTCTGCAGCAGAAAGCTCGACATGCTTGGAGAAAGGATTTAGAAAATACAAAACTGCTTCACATTTTGCAGAGAAGTGCTGCTGGCCAACTGTTTAGCTAAAGCCTCTGAAGGGTCCTATGGGAAACTAAACTAGGCATGTTTGAACACTTTTATTTAGAGGAAAACGAGTGAGTTCCTTTGTACTTTGTTTCTCACGGGAGTCGGAAAGTACACTGTAGCAGTACCACATAAGCAAACCATCTGTGACTATCTTACCTTGGAGTCCAGTCTCTGTATGTAAGACCACAGATACTCCAGGTTGGCTCCAAATGGGTGGACGTGGAGGAAGGTCGATATAATGCCTGCAGAGAAGAACAACAATCATCAGGCAATAGGACAGAAGCTGATGAAATGGTTTGTTTTAAACAAACGACACATCCAACGGGTCAGTAATAAAGGAAAGCTGCAGTAACACAGCTCGTACTTCTTTCATACTTTGGTCTCTTACCACCTGTTATTTACATTTTCAGTCAAGGGTAAAGCCTTTAAATGTGAAATCTGCTTTAAAAAACCAGAAGATTCCAGATCCATAAAACAGAAGCCTACACTTGGAGACAAACTTGAGGAATGAATGCTAATGTGCCTGGTTTTCAACTGATGTTTCAGTAGGTTTTTCTTGTCCTTTGGGCTTATCCTGTGAGTTCAGGGCCACCACGGTTTATAATTTGTCTGCATGTTGATTTGGCACGGTTTTTATGCCAGATGCTCTTCCTGATACAACTACCCCAATTTCTACTGGGCTTGGAATGGCTGTACGGCTGCGGATGGGGATAGGCTGTTGGGGGTTTGTTGTGTTGCCCAGCGATGCTTCAACATGTGGTTGGGAAGAGCGGGACGCAAACCTCATCACCCTATCCTCGGTAGGAGTCTGGTAGTTTCAGAACAAACAGTTTATTAATTATCCCAGCCAGGATACAGGGTATCTACCTGAGTGTTTAGTATAGTATTGTGGAAAGACTAATAATCTCTTATGATCATGTGATTTAAACAATGCAACCACAAGAGGGAATGCAACTGCAAGGGGGCACAAGCCAGTGTCTTCTTGTGCCAGTCCCAAGTCTGGATAAATGCAGAGGGTTGTGGCAGGAAGGGCATCCGACGTAAAACACATGCCAAATCAAGCATGCGAATCGTGACAAAGACTTCCATACCGGATCGGTCGGGGCCCGGGTTAACAACGACCGCCACCGGTGCTGTTGACCTACAGGGTACCGGTGGAAATTGGACTACTGTTGGTCGAAGACGAAGGAGAGGAGGAAGGTGTGTTCGTAGGCAGAGAGAGAAGAGGAAAGCTAAGAATGTAGGACTGACAGTAGGGACTTTGAATGTTGGTACTATGACAGGGAAGGCTTGGGAGTTGATCGACATGATGCAGAGAAGGAAGGTGGACATACTGTGTGTCCAGGAGACCAGGTGGAAAGGTAGCAAGGCTAGAAGCTTAGGAGCAGGGTTCAAGTTGTTCTACTATGGGTCAGATAGGAAGAGAAATGGAGTAGGAGTTATCCTGAAAGAGGAGTTTGTGAGGAATGTTCTAGAGGTGAAAAGAGTATCAGACAGGTTGATGAGTCTGAAGCTGGAAGTCGAAAGGGTGATGTTCAATGTTGTTAGTGGTTCTGCCCCACAGGTAGGATGTGAGTTAGAAGAGAAGGAGAAATTCTGGAGTGAGTAAGATGAAGTGATGCAGAGCATCTCCAGAGGTGAGAGAGTGGTCATTGGTGCAGATTTCAATGGGCATGTAGGTGATGGGAACAGAGGTGATGAGACTGTTATGGGCAGGTTTGGTCTTCAGGACAGGAACACAGAAGGACAGATGGTGGTAGACTTTGCAAAGAGGATGGAAATGGCTGTAGTGAACACTTTCTTTCAGAAGAGGCAGGAACATAGGGTGACGTACAAGAGCGGAGGGAGAAGCACTCAGGTAGACTACATCTTGTGTAGACGTTGTAATCTGAAAGAGATCAGTGACTGTAAAGCATTGGTAGGAGAGAGTGTAGCCAGACAACACAGGATGGTGGTGTGTAAAATGATGCTGGTGGTGAGGAAGATAAGGAGGACTAAGGCAGAGCAGAGGACGAAGAGGTGGAAGTTGAAAAAGGAAGAATGTCGTTTAGTTTTCAGGGAGGAGCTGAGACAGACTCTGGGTGGTTTGGAGGTGCTTCCAGATGACTGGACTACTACAGCTAATTTGATCAGGGAGACAGGTAGGAGGGTACTCGGTGTGTCATCTGGAAAGAGGAAAGCGGACAAGGAGACTTGGTGGTGGAACGAGGAAGTTCAGGAGTGTATACAGAGAAAGAGGTTAGTTAGGAAGAAGTGGGACACTGAGAGGACTGAAGAGAGTAGACAGGAGTACAGGGAGATACAGGGTAAGGTGAAGATAGAGGTGGCAAAGGCCAAACAAAGAGCATATGAGGACTTGTATGCTAGGTTGGACACTAAAAACGGAGAGGTGGATTTGTACAGGTTGGCCAGACAAAGAGATAGAGATGGGAAGGATGTGCAGCAGGTTAGGGTGATTAAAGATAAGGATGGAAATGTATTGACAGGTCCCAGGAGTGTGATGGGAAGATGGAAGGAGAACTTTGAAGAGTTGATGAACGAGGAAAATGAAAGGGAACGAAGAGTAGAAGAGATGACTGTTGTGGAGCAGGAAGTAGCAAAGATTAGTAAGAGTGAAGTGAGGAGGACATTGAAGAGGATGAAGAGCGGAAAGGCAGTTGGTCCTGATGACATACCTGTGGAGGTATGGAAGTGTCTAGGAGAGGTGGCAGTAGAGTTTTTGACTAGTTTGTTTAACAAGATCTTGGAGAGTGAGAGGATGCCAGAGGACTGGAGGAAAAGTGTACTGGTACCAATTTTTAAGAACAAGGGAGATGTGCAGAGCTGTGGCAACTACAGAGGAATAAAGCTGATGAGTCACACAATGAAGTTGTGGGAAAGAGTAGTGGAAGCTCGGCTAAGGGCAGAGGTGAGTATTTGTGAGCAGCAATATGGTTTCATGCCTAGAAAGAGTACAACAGATGCAGTATTTGCTTTGAGGACGCTGATGGAGAAGTACAGAGAGGGTCATAGGGAGTTGCATTGTGTCTTCGTAGATTTAGAAAAAGTGTATGACAGGGTGCCGAGAGAGGAGCTGTGGTATTGTATGAGGACGTCTGGAGTGGCAGAGAAGTATGTTAGAGTGGTGCAGGACATGTATGAGAGCTGTAAGACAGTGGTGAGGTGCTGTAGGTGTGACAGAGGAGTTCAAGGTGGAGGTGGGTCTGCATCAAGGATCGGTTTTGAGCCCCTTCTTGTTTGCTCTGGTGATGGACAGACTGACAGATGAGGTTAGACAGGAATCTCCATGGACTATGATGTTTGCAGATGACATTGTGATTTGTAGTGAGAGCAGGGAGCAGGTGGAGGAAAATCTAGAGAGGTGGAGGTCTGCTCTGGAAAACAGAGGAATGAAGCTTAGCCGCAGCAAGACAGAATACATGTGTGTCAATGAGAGGGACCCAGGTGGAATGGTGAGGTTACAGGGAGCAGAGGTGAAGAACCTGGAGGACTTTAAGTACTGAGGTTCAGAGCAAGGGTGAGTGTGGAAAAGAGGTGAAGAGGCGAGTGCAGGCAGGTTGGAACGGGTGGAGAAAAGTGTCAGGTGTGTTGTGTGATAAAAGAGTATCAGCGAGAATGAAAGGAAAGGTGTTCAAGACGGTGGTGAGACCAGCAATGTTGTTCGGCTTAGAGACAGTGGCACTGAAGAAAAGACAGGAGGCAGAGCTGGAGGTAGCAGAGCTTAAGATGTTGAGGTTCTCTTTGGGAGTGACGAGGTTGGACAGGATCAGGAATGAGTACATGAGAGGGACAGCTCATGTTAGATGTGTTGGAGATAAAGTCAGAGAGGCCAGATTGAGGTGGTTTGGACATGTTCAGAGGAGAAACTGTGAATATATCGGTAGAAGGATGCTGAGGTTGGAGCTGCCAGGCAGGAGGTCTAGAGGAAGACCAAAGAGGAGATTTATGGATGTAGTGAGGGAGGACATGAAGTTAGTTGGTGTGAGTGAAGAGGATGCAGAGGATAGAGTTAGATGGAGGCACATGATTCGCTGTGGCGACTCCTGAAAGGGAGCAGCCGAAAGGAAAAGAAGAAGATCATGTGATTTAAACATGATAAAAGTAAGTGATTAGGAGATTGGAAACTTTACTCACAGCATTATCAAATGAAACTAAAGCTGGAGACCTGCCTGAAGACCTACGAAGACTGTCAAACACTGGACAGTTCACGCACGACTGTTTCCACCAACTATCACAGATTTCTAGTAAACCGGGGCAACACGGTTAACGACTGGTCTGAAACAACTGGATATCATTCAAATAGACACACAACCAATTCCTGTGAGAGTTACAATTTCTTGCATGTTCTTGTGCTAAACAAAAAAGAAACTTAGACTTCTTAACAATTTATGCTTTAAAGAAAAAAACACGAAAAAAGCAGCAAAAAGGCTAAAGGCTAGGATAATGGACTACAGAGCTTATAGATGAACAGGCAGGTAATATAAGCTTCTAAAACGATATGTTGAGGTAAAGCTGTAGTTACTTTAGGTCCAGTCAGTTGTGCCATCGGTTGTAAATATTAAACGTTTAAAATGACTACTTGTGAGAACGACTGACAGTGACTGGGTCTTAAGACGAAAGACTAGAATCTTTACACAGCACACACTTAACTGCTGACTAAGCCAGACTGGTACTGACCAGGACCTAGTTGGTCCGATCAGTCTACTCGACCAAATCACATTTACGATCAGCTGTACAGTTTCTAAGTGTATAAAGTGTTGCCGACTTTAGGACAAATGCCACATTTTCACCATGGTAGTTTCTTACAGTTTGAGCTTTGACTGGACCTCATCTAGTAGTCACCATAACTTCCTCTGCACCAACTGTAGAATCAGCTCCACCATCAACCACTCAGCTCAGATTCACACAACAGTGAGTGAATGGAAATGAGACTTCATTTACATTTTCTTTGGATGATAAAATCTTTGCTCTGCTTTCTAATGCTTTTATATTTTCCATCAGTATTTGTGGATGCATTAAGAGCTCACAGAGTGAGCTGCCTGAGTGGATATTAGATGTGAAGGTTCAGGCTCCAGCAGAGCAGCTAGTCCTCATGAAGTGCTGCACAATAAACAAATGGCAGAGCTGCTCCATAAAAAACGCTGGCCAGAGCACAAAGCGCTCCTGACTTGATTACTTTTGAGAGGTCCCACAAAAGTAGGCAGCCATGCAGAGGGAGGGGTGGGGGTGCTGTGGGGGTAAGGAAATAGAGTGGCGTCCCCTGGAGGACCCAGCACAGCCAATATTTATTTCCCTGATTTATGTGGCGAAACGCTGGCAATTACAGACGGGCCTAATTCAATTCCTTCCAGCAGGCCTGCTCACATGGAACAGTGGCACCAGAGGAGAGCAGGAGTGTGTGTGTGTGTTCTCATAACGGAAGTTTATGTTCCAAATTTTACCATGAAAGCTGAAGTATCTGTACGAGTACCAATGCAACAAATACTGCAAATAAAAGTTCTGCATTTAATCCAGAAATGTACTCATCAAAAGCAGAAACTTTTCTGATTTAGCTGATAAATGGCAGCATTTTATTGTGTTTTTATGAGATAGACCAAGACAAAGTGGAATGAAAAGAAAATTATCAATGGTTTTTAAATAAAAAAACATCATCTGAAAAGTGTGGCGTGCATTGGTTACAGCCACCTTTACTCTGATACCACTAACCAAACTCCAGTGGAACCAGTTGTCTTCAGAAGAGTCCACCTGTGTGTAATTTAATCTTGGCATTAATACAGCTGTTCTGTGAAGCTCTCAGAGGTTTTTATCTTATCTATCATCTGAAAAATCATCTAATCTGTCATCTGAAAATGGAAGGAGTGTGGTACAACTGCAAACCTACCAATTCATGGCCATCCACCTAAAGTGACAGGCCAGGCTAGATGAGCATTAATCACAGAAGCAGCCAAGAGGCCCATGGTAACTCTCGGGGAGCTGCAGAGAACCACAGTTTAGGTCAGAGAATCTGTCCACTGGACAACTATTAGTCGCACACTCCACAAATTTGGTCTTTATGGAAGAGTGGCAAGAAGACATGCCATGTGGGGGACACGGCAAACATGTGAATTTCAGGTTTCTGTATGTGGACGCAAAAGAAACACAGTGAAAGGGATGTATGATGAAGGAGAAGCCTTTAATATTAAAACAGAACAAGAAGGGAAGGACAACAAGACAATGGGGACTTGAATAACAGACAGCAATGCAGAAACGCAACTCACTACATGAACCAAGAAACTAAGTAAAACTACATGGAACATCAAAGGAATAAAACTAGAAATAACTTCAACTAAGAGGGTGAATGTGGACGCGGACCTTAAAAGATAGAGTGATCAACAAAAATCAAAAAAATAGGTCGGCACTGATCAAGTGGAAATAAAGGGCCAATAAGCAAGAGTAACAAGAGTACAGAGCAGACATAGAACACTTGCTCTAACAAAGCAGGTGGGGAAGCAAAACAAAACAACAATCCGGGTGATATTTAACTAACCGCAAGGACAGTGTGACAGAGCTACAAATAAGAACGACAAAACAGTAACCAAACCTCAGACCAAGAACTTGATAACACAAGTCCACAGGAACAAAAGTCAGGGATTCCAAAAAACCATGAGACAGGTAAACTCAAAAACAGTGTGTGGCGTGGGTGAGAGAGACAATAATCCAACAGGGAACCAGGGGAGAACTGGGTTTTAAAAGGCAGGGGAACAGGTGAAAACTGTTCACGAGTGGTGAAGCTGTAGAAATTACCTAAGGACAGGAAATGCAGAAAAGGAGGTAAAAAATAAAAGTCTTGGGCAGGAAGTGAGTGTGAGGGTCAGCTCATGACAGTGAAAGAATTTGCTCTGGTCAGATGAGACCAAGATTTAACTTTGTGGTCTAGATTCTAAAAGCTATGTGTGGCAAAAACTTAAAACTGCACATCACTCTGAACAAACCACCGTGAAACATGGTGGTGGCAGCATCATGTTGTGGGGATGCTTTTCTTCAGCAAGGACAGGAAAGCTGGTTAGAGTTGATGGGAAGATGGATGGACAATACAGGACAATCTTAGACAAAACTTTAGACTGGGGAGGAGGATCACCTTCCAGCAGGACAACAACGCTAAACCTAAAGTCAGAGCTACAAATGAACACCACACTTCAGCTATTTATTTGTAAAAACTTTTAAAAAACCATTTATCATTTTCTTCTCATTTCACAATTATGTACCACTTTGTGTTCTATGTTCTATCTCATAAAATACACTTACATTTGAGGGTGACACATTCCTCAGCAAACCTCTGAACTACACAGATGTTTATTATTGATATGATTATTTTGGTCCAATAAAACATAGTTTTTCATCTCTGGGTTTGGTGAAGCTTTTTTCATGATGAAAAGATTAACGTTGGCCTTTTTAGAAATCTGTGTTTGCAGCAAGTGTAAATTATCTGTGCAATTTAAGGGTAAATAATTTATCTTCAGTATCAGCTGAGAGCTGGTGTTTTGTCACTTCCTGGTGCATGGACTCGTTTATATAGCCACAACTGACGCCGTTTCTGAAAACGTGTTATTTTCTCACGTCTCCTTGTTTTTAACTGCCGTCAATCTAATCCCTGTCTGTGCACGCACCCTGTGTACTGTGAACTTGTGTTATCCATCTGCTTTGACTGCTATGAGCTCAAACAGGTCCTGTGAGGTTCTTCATGTCCCAGCAGCAGCAGCAGCAGGGAGAAGACAGAGAGCAAAGCCTCCTCTCTCCTTCATCTCTGGATTTTCCTGGTGCCACTAATAGAGATAAATGTGCTGCTGTTTCTCCTGCTCTGGCCACAACAGCAGCTTCACTACAAATACAGATCACTCTGGGCTGTTCTCGGTGCTGCTGCCTGTGCTGTGGAACAGGAGGATTTATACGACGGAGGGAAACAAAGTGAATTCACTGCAGCTGCTGTTGTGAAGAAAGGAAAGTGAGACAGCAGTTTAGGTAGTTTGTGCTTCAGTCTCCTCTGTGGAACGAGGTTTAAAGCGGCTTCTCTGGTTCTGGATAAAATCCCTCTGACCCCCCCAACGACAGCAGTGAGTGTGTTTTTGTGCCTGAACATGGTGACTATCTGCTGTGCAGTGACCACAACTGCAGCTGTTCAGTCTGTAGTGAAACAGTCCTCAGTAAATTCCTGATTTTATAATCCAACACAAGGATATTTACCCAGGAGCAGAGCCTCTTTTTCTGACGCCACCCCTCCTCTCGTGATGGCCTCACTCCTGCGCTCTCTGCTGAGGTACAGGGAAGGAATGCACCTGTTCATCTCCTGTGGAAACACACACACGGGTGAGCAGCATGCATGTAAATAACAAGGTGCATTTTGCCAAGGTCTGTTCTTCTCATCCCTTTTGCTGATCACTTTCAGCCCTACTACAATAGAATTTCTATATTTGCAGTATGCACAGGCTAAGATGATTTGGTAAAGTAGTTTACTTTATTCAACCAACAGACCAGACCTGATCATATTTACCAAAAAAGAGCCTGAAATGCTCACGACCAAACAGTTAATCGATTTACAAAATTGTTGCATGTTCTTTTTCTCTGGATCCTTTCAGGATTTTTTACCTTGTCATGCAGCTCTCCGTTGTTCCCTTCTGTAATCTCTCCGTTATGTTTCAGCAGCTACACAGGCACCAAGAGAGAAAGCGTGATCAGCAGCAGTGAAACTCCAATTACAAACACAAATGGATCCACAGCAGAGAAATGACTGTGTGCGAGGAGAACTATGATATCTGTGCATTGAACCAACCTCCATGTTCATAAATTCTTCTCATACAAGAGATGTAAGTGCACAGCTTCAAACCTAGATTCATCTCTGTTTAAATGGAAGCTGTTAAAGAACTGAATCAAACCCTCCAAACCTCCTCAGTCCTCGCCTCTACCCTCTTCCACCAACAGGAGGCAGGTGTATTGACGGATGCATTATGTCAAAGCAAAACAAAACTCAAACTCATATTTTATTCATGCGCTGTGTGTGTTTTCCCCATGTAAAGCTGTTGCAGAGTGTATGACCCTTTTTAAAGAATCGATAGACACAAACTGGGGAAAATTGATGTCGATTTCCAGAAATATCTGCTTCGACCTGAGAAACTTATCAGTAAACATTTCTCAGCAAGGCAGAAGGAATGGGTGTAGACACACAGAGAGAGAGAGGTTTACAGGTCTGGACATTTATCATGGAAGCAGTTTTATCTTCTGTTGCATAGATGTCGAACTAAACGGTAGAAAAATTTGGATGCACCCAGACATTTGTTATTGGGGCCAAACTGGGCCACATGCTTAAAATAAGGTGAAACATAGAACAAAAATTTTAATGTTTTGAAATCAAATTCAGAACTTTTTTGGAATAATAATTTTTAGGTTAATAGTGTTTGCTAAAGTGTCTCAAAGGTCAAACATGTCTAACATTGGTAATAATATTAATAATGTAATGTAACAGTAACCCTGTTACTTCGAACTACCTGATAAAATGTATCAAATCACCTTTAATGTTCATTATGATAAAACTGTGTTTATTTAAAATGATGGCGACTGATTTCAGCTTCAGATTTGTTCAGCTCTCCTGTGTGAAACACATCAAACTGCTCACCTGTCAGCATCCGGTCAGGACTGTTGCTATAGTAGGCCTCCTGTCCTTTCAACCTCCTGCATCATTTTGAAGCCGAGTGCGTTTGACCACAGCAGAGACACTGTCGAAGAAACTGCCCCTGATCTCTCAGATTACTGTTGGCTTGTGACCTACATTTTATACCAGTGTGAGGAAAATGTAACTTTGGTGTCTCTTTGTGCTCCAAACACATTACAAACAGACCATTGTGAAGAAAAGGATCTGCTGTGTCAGGGAGCAATCAAACCTCTCAATGTGGGCCACCGATAGAACTACAGACCACTGATGATGCAGCAGTGAGCCTCAGTGAGCCTAACCTGGTTCTGACTCAGGACAACTGGGCAGGATCGTGAAGCCCTTAGACCTGCCTCCTCTTGAGGTCCCCCCAAGATGAGCTGAAAAATTTAGCACTACTTTGCTGAACCTGCTGCCTCTGTGACTTGCTCTTGAAAATGAACTAATGGACAAATACATTTTTTCTAACTACCTTCTGATCTTTCAATTAGATTAGAGAACCACAGAAACCCGCTGGGTCTTCTGGAAGACTGGTCAGCTGTGACTGGGGTACAAACCTTGTCACGAAGGGCAAGCACCTCCCCCTCCAGGTAGAGATGTTCCTCTCGGGCCTGCTCCAGCTCAGCTTCCTTACTCGTCAGCTTCTCCTGCAGGCTCAGGAGTTGCTGTAAGACAAACAGAGACACATTTGTCTTTAAGACAGGAATTAAACAGGTTGATTATAAGCTAAAACCCAGTCTAGCCCTGTTCCTCTAGCAATTTCTCAGATTATCTTCATCCTTGGGTAGTCTTTCATTTGCAGACTGTCCTTTAGTTTACTGACCTCATCCTGAACTCTGCTTGTACCATTAGTTATATGTGTTCTCACTGATTTGTTTAGTTTTTCTGACTTACCAGAGCAAAGAGTGTTTTGTCTTTTACTTGCCTGAATGCAATCTTGTTTTCAAACCTTTTCCAACTGGCTTTACTAAACTGTAAAGATGCGGAAGCTGTGGCAGAACTTGAATTGGCACAGTACAGATTAAATGTAACCAAAGATTTAAAATCAGGTCTTCCAGCTGTTAGGTGCCTCCTCAGGAGGGCACAGAGCAAGGGATGTCAGCTGAAGGAGACCAGTAAGGCAGGTGCTCTGGAAACAGGAAGTAAACTACAGGTGCTAGTTATGGTAGTTTAGTTGCTGCTGTAATTTGCCTGAGACAAAAAAAAAAAACAAACATAAGTTTTAAAGTGAAGCAGTTTTTGATACCAAGAACACGAAAGCAAAAAAACTAACACTGGAACCTGCAACACAAACACAGAGTTTCATGAACAGAGAGCAGTGAGGGGAACCAAAAGATGTCCTTGCAAACTTTGCAGTTTGTGGTACAAAGGACTTATGGAGCCACACCACTGTGGACTTTCAGTATTAATGGGAGAGGGGACGAGTCAAGTCATTGTCTAACACTTTGAATCCCTCCGACCTAATCCAATCCACAGAAATCTTATCACAGTGTCTGATCTGTCCGCCTCAGTGTGAGCAGTAACATGTCAGTGAACCACTGCAGCGAGTGTTTTCACGCTGCCTTGTGCATTAATGGATGAGGAGGAAGCAGAACTGTGCCTGGAGGCTGCAGCTGTCACTGAAAATTGTGACAAATTTCATAGTGGCTGCATTCATGTCAAATTATTCTGGCGACTCCATTTACCCGTATTCACTCCTCTGTCACGTTACACTGAGAGTCAGCCTGATGCTGAGGCTGTGCTTTACTCTGTAAACATGTGGTCGTCCATAGCAACGAATTACTGCTTTATTTACATTTCATAATGTAATGTCATCGTTCCAGTGTAAGAAAGTCAAATGAGGAAATATTTGTTTGAGCTAAACACTTATTTTTCTGTGGTGAGGAGCAAAAACATCAGCAGGTGACAAACGAGAAGTGACAGTAGCGTGACGTTCTCTGTTAAAAGTGGAGTAAGCAACACATTTACAACCAGTCATCAAGGCACAGTGTGAGTGTGTGTTTGTGTGTGTGTGTGTGTGTGTGTGTGTGCATCTAATGTGCCTCGTTCTATCACCGC